>NW_023458559.1:5649291-5652436 GCF_013731165.1 Rhagoletis pomonella
GCTAAATGCGATAGCATGAACGCTCTTCGAAAAAATA
The DNA here is from genome assembly GCF_013731165.1 of Rhagoletis pomonella. Taxonomy (NCBI): domain Eukaryota; kingdom Metazoa; phylum Arthropoda; class Insecta; order Diptera; family Tephritidae; genus Rhagoletis; species Rhagoletis pomonella. Next base: position 5,649,329 of record NW_023458559.1, read on the forward strand.
TGTTCGAAAGAGCTAAATGCTGCATTTTAAATGCAGCAAATACGCTGCATAAGTCTGTCTAACCAGGGAGCGGACAAAAACGGCTTTTAGTTTCAGGCGCTAAATGGTTAAGTAGGATATCAAGCAACATTGATGGGCCTTCAACAAGTACTGCTAAATGTCTTATAAGCAGGGAACGGATTTTGGGACCTATAAAAAAGGCTCAATATAATAACGAAATAGGCTAGAAAATACAAAACAAAATAGCGAAATAGGCAGGAAAAGGCACTAGAAATAAAAAAAAAAAGGGGGCACTAAAAAAGACAAAAACTGAAAAATAACACTGGTTTACAGGAAAAATGTTCAACGGACGACACTATCAAAATCCAATATAGAATTGCTCGCTGATTCCGAAAATCGAGTTAATTTTTTATTCTATGGATAAGTTTTCGAATAATTTCAGGTGTACATGGCGTATGAGTAACATTCTTTACTGCTTATTTTTCATACAAAAAATCTTTGCTCATTACTTCTTTATTTATCCATCGATTTTCTTCATTATCTACTTGATTTTTGATGTGTATACATCTTTGGTTTCGGTAGGGGTAAAATTTGCGAAGCTGTAACGCATCTCCCAGCATAAAATTTTGAAGGGTTTAGCATGTGTATTTCAGCAAAAAATTTTTATTTTCATTAGAAGCACCCGGTGTTTGTTTGCCAAATAATTGCATACATTTAGGCATATGCATAGCAAGAGGAAATGCGCTAAAATTGATTACAACTTCCGATTATTTAAACTCCGCACGTGCATACGGCTTTGTACTTATGTATGCACATAAATATGTATGGACTCATTTGTTGCAACTGGGCATGAATCACGTAACTTTGAAGCGATAGTCGTTCAAACGATACTGACAAAACGATGCACAGTGGTTCGGATAGCAGATCTAGCTAGACGAAAGTCAAAATTTGTTTGTTTTTAAAATACTTAATGGTACTTGGAATTCTGTGTGTTACAACACAAAAATACTTGGAGTTATAAAAACTTTGGTTATGTAAGAGTTAAAAAAAAAATAGTACCTCGCAAATTTTCCGCTTTCTGAAATTACAAAATTATACAACAGGCATGCAAATCTTTAAGCACTGTTATAAAATTTTTTCTGAAATTTATTTGTGTTAAATTTTAGTCATGGTAAGTAAAATCTTAAGAAGTGAGTTGTTTGACATTTGGAGAAGTGTTGCTGAAGCTTCTAAAAGACAACAGGGTGTCCGTGATTATGTGATTAGTAAATTGAAAGAAATATCTGATGAAAATGCTCGTTCCGAAGTAAATAAAGTAAATAAAGTAAATTACTTTAGATTCGTAATCAGCAACCCAGAAAACCCCCCGGTACCCAATTACATAGAAATCTACCGATTTTTTTTTAAATTTTCGTCCGCCATATTGGATCCGCCATTTTGAATTTTTGCTAAATGGCTTTAGATATGTAATCAGCGAGCCAGAAAACCCCCAGATACCCAGTTTCATAGAAATCTACCGATTTTTTTTTTTCGTCCGCCATATTGGATCCGCCATTTTGAATTTTTGATAAGTGACTTCAGATTCGTAACCACTGACTCAAAAATACCCTAGGTAAGAAGTGGTGTAAAGATCCTTCAACGAGTATTTGTTTAAATAGTTTCGTCCAGCTAGATTTGCGATCCGAACCACTGTGCGATGTTGTCAAAACACTGAATTATGCATTTGTGTTGCTGTTACGTGTTACTGTTACTGTTACGTGAAGCAAAACTGGAATCGAGTTGACGATATCGGACAAACGATCAAAAAATTTTTGATTTTTATGAAGCAAGACAATCTCGACACGATATCGTTCAGACGATTGTCGTCATACGTGATTCATGCCCTGGTTTTGATATTCGTAGATGGTTTTAGGCATAGGTTTTGTAGTCTATTTTGATAAAAAAGAAAGGCGAAAATTAAAAAAAATACCGATATAATTTTAACTGGGACCGTTGATAACTGATGAACATACATGAATATATGTATGTATAATGTGCATATGTATGGATGATATAATAGCTCTGATCCAATACTTTTCGGGTAAAATCCTGGAAAAAGGTCAAACAGCAAAATCACTCTCTGAAGTGAGAGTAAAAAGCAAAACGTACGGAACAAAAAAGCATCGGGTAAAATCCTGCAATATGAACTGCATTTAGAAACTAAATTTAGGAATATATACAAATAGAAATGCTCAAACTAAAAGCTCAAAAACAGTAATTGATGTGGTGTTTTCAAGATATTTTAACGCCTTTGAGTCACAAGTATGTACAAGTATATTTTATCAATCATACCGATAATTTCATGTATTAAAAGAATTAAAAATGAAAATGAATAAAAAAATTAAATCAGCAAAATGAATAAAATTAAGTGAAATTAATGTTTAATTTCTAACCTAACCTACAGTTGAATGTATGTAACTAAATCGCCTAATAATAGCTTTACATATAAAAGCATCATCCTTCTTTTCGAGCTTAACTCCCTAATCTGTTATTAGAAAAAGAGATTAGCCATGCAAAATTATAACTAACAAGTAAGAAAGTCTAAGTTCGGGCGGAGCCGAACATTAAATACCCGGCGCAAGTATTAAATATGTTTTTTCACCTTTCCGAAACCTTCCGCTAGATGGTAAGCCGGGGTGTATCAATTTTGAGTAAATTAGCGTCCTTCAATTTCGAAATATTGAAGTTTGAAGCATTTCTGAAATTTACCGTTATATGAGAAGCGGCCGTTATTTTAGTCCGATTTCAATAATTTTCAACGTTTTGCTTATATTTGGCAAGCACAATAACCACACCGAGTTTGGTACAAATTGGTAGAACGGTTACCGATATACTTATATGTGATCATAAGTGGGCGGTGCCACGCCCATTTTCCAAAATTTTACCACAAACGTATTTCTTGGTAAAGAATTGTTGCAAGCATCAATTTTGAATAAATTAGCTTCAATATGTACTGATTTATCGAAGATTTTGTATTTCTCTAAATTACCGTTATATGGGAAGTGGGCGTGGTTAATGTCCGATTTTTAAAATTTTCGGCCATTTAGTATGCTGTATCAAGGCCAACAA
>NW_023458559.1:5652536-5655455 GCF_013731165.1 Rhagoletis pomonella
TTAAACCGATAACTTTTTGGTGTCCAACCTAGTTTTATCGATTATACTTGCGAAGAAGAGGAGGAATGTCAAATGTTAAAGTAAACAAAAATTGACGCTATTAAGGAAAATAGGTTTATAAAGGTATTTTTAATAAAATATTCAGTTAAAATATATTTAAATGGCATAATATGTGTTGCAGAAAAAAGTGACCACGGTGGCACAGAGAAGAAGTTTAACTTTTCCTCGAGTTGTGTGAATAACAAGCACAACCAATTTGACAGCTAACGAGCTTTGATTGAGATTATATTTATATGTAAACGTACTTTTATGCTTTGCCGTTCGCATATGTTTACACATCAAATTTCATGAGTACCTAGTACTCACGCCTTTTTTTTGTAACAGAACAGGCTTTAACACAGCCGTGAATGTATTAAACATTCGCTCGACGTGTGTTGGTAAAAGTGGCGCCCAATTTAAATATGGAACGTTTGAAATATTACTAGGAATAAAGGTTTTATTCCTTGCCTTTTGCAAAAAACGGCAAATATCTGCAAAAGGCAACATCAAGTGAGTATATATGGAATCAGGGAAAGCTTAATCGTGGACATTCCTAATCGAATATACTCTATCTCTTTAGTAGAAAAAAGGAAATTTTCATAAAATCCATTCCCTGCTTATAAGCAACCTAGAAATAATTGTAGACATTGGAGACACTAAAAAATGTGAAATGAAAGCTGAATTGAAGGCCAATCTTAAAGAAAAACGAGCTCATCTCGTTGAAAATCCTCTCGATTGGTGGAAAACTAAACTAAAATACGACAAATTGACAGATCTGGCCCTCAAATATTTGAGCGCTCCACACGCCAGCGTTCCAAGTGAGCAATTGTTCAGTGCAGCCGGCCTTATATACGTATAGGTATAGAAATCGCTTCTTGGAAGAAAGGCAGCAAAATTACTTTTTTTGAAATATAATATCGTCACCTGAAATGCAAAAAGACGTAACAAACATCATCGTTGAAATTCAAAAAGTCATAACTAAAAAAAAATGCAAAATTCAGTTTTTAATTTACATGGTGGATTTCATCGAATTACAACTCCCCACATCATTTTAAAAAAAAATTTAATATTAGTCACGACTTTTTCCATTTTTATTATGATGTTATTACGTTTTTTGAACTTTGTCTTCTAGATTAAAACACTGTATAGGTTAAGCACTCGTTCATTGTTCTAATAATTTACAACATTTTTAAGTAATAAAAGGATGTCTTAAGTTTATTATAGCTTTTTGAATGTTATTCCTCAAAAATGATAGGATACAAGATTGCGCCAATGAGAGAGGATTTTTGGGCGTAATTTTTGCGTGGCGTCATCTTGGTGCAATTGGGAGAGAGAAATGCCAAAACGCATATAAAAATATGTAAACAATGCATAAAAATGTGTTAATTTTAATATTACATGGCCCAATTTTGCAGGAATCAATAAATATACAAAGATTGATTAATTAGGAACACGCAGCAATAATTTTGGACATGTAGCCCTTTAGGTAAGTACGATTTTTAGCACATGAAAAAATTGATGTATTAACACTGTTTGCAATTTCATGTAGACCAAAAGGAAGGTGTGCAGCAAAGTGAATTTTTGGACTCGCCATTGTAAAAAGCCATGCAGAGTGCATATTTATATGTGTGGACGGTAGCCAACCACCATAAACTCCACTGCTGTTGACTCCACAGCTTTTATTTGATGACTTTTGTACCATTCCCGAGAGAATGCATGAGCGTGGCTTCTTTGGAAACAAATATAAGTAAAACATACTTTAAGCTGAACTTTTAAATGTATATTAATTTGGGCACTGTTTTGTATTAGGTACGTAACAGCGCGGTAAGATGCCGCTTGAATTAGCGCCTCGCGACCTTATCCACTGGTGCATTACCTCATACCAGCACTAAAAATATTATTTTCAATATCTTCACTAGTAAAGTGCTTCAGGCACACATACATAGGTCGATTTGGTGTTTAATGCATCTCCTCGCCGGCAGAACTGCTTCCAATTTTTCGCCAGGATTGCGCCCGTAGGAAACAAAAAAAAACTTATGTCGCACGCTTTCCTTTTTTTATCACTATTACACTTTGCCACGGCACACTTCATTGCAATGTAATGCCTCAATAATTGTTTAAAACCACGCAGAAATATTAACGCACATATATTAAAATTGTTATTTGGATTTTTCGTATGCTCACAATCAACAATTGCACAAAGATGAGGTCACGCACACAGGTGATTCTGTCAAAATCACAAAGAGCGGATTAGCGGTACCGCGATTAGCGTAATCTCTATTTCTCTCAATCGTGGTTACTCCTAACATTCCGATGAAGCGTCTCGAGAAAAAGATTTTGCGGAAGATTTACGGGCCTTTACGCGTTGGCGACGGCGAGTACCGCAGACGATGGAACGATGAGCTGTATGAGCTTTACAGCGACATGGACATAATGCAGCGAATTAAAATACAGCGGCTCCGCTGGCTTGGCCATGTTGTTCGAATGGCCACCGACGCTCCAGCTCTGAAGTATTCAACTCGGAACCCGTAGGTGGTAGCAGAGGAAGAGGGAGGCCCCCACTGCGAATGGAAAGATCAAGTGGTGAAGGACTTGGCTTCACTTGGCGTTCCCAAATAAGAAGAAGAAGAACATTCGCATTCGCACATTCGCATTCCGAGAATTCGCATACGTGAATGTGAAAAATATGACATTCCAAGCATCCCTAGTATGTACATATATATTAAATATATACATACGTGTAGTTAAAGCATATTCCAAACGTACACTTTTTAGTATAATGGTGTATCTGCATGTTATTTTTTATACTGATGATTGCGTTTATTTATTATATACTAGCTTATACCCGCGGGTTTCACCCCGCGCTTTTATACAAATATG
>NW_023458559.1:5655555-5674637 GCF_013731165.1 Rhagoletis pomonella
AATCAGAAAATGTCCTGGGGTGAGGGGTTCTGTGGATTCGGGGTTGTCGGAAAGCGGACTAATTGGTCGCGAATTTAGGCAGGCTTCTATCTTTGCTAGCAAAGTGGCGAACTCCTCCATTGTAAAACGCATGAAGGACCATGTTCGAGCGGGGCAATATAGGGGCCGAGAATCCTCGTGATTCCGGCAACGGGGATCAATGGGGGAGCCGGTTCTTTAAGACAATCTTTTACTTACTCTCACGAATATTCTAATCTCCAATGGTATTAACAAATTGGGTTTTTGTATAATAGGCACATCTCACGTTTAATTTATTTATATAAGTATATTAATATAAATATACAGGAACGAATTCACTCACCTGAGTTGTCGCTGGCTGTCGAATCAGAAAAGAGAAGGAGACTATAGTGACTTGCCGCATTTATAGATTCCACGGAAGGTGGAATCTGGCAACGGGATTGACTAACAGGACTCGTGCCAAAAGGGAGATAACGTAACGAGTCCTGTCAGCGAGTGATTAGCAGCGACATCTCTCGGTGAGGTTTGTATGCTAAACTTAACCCTAAAATGCAGGCCTAAACAAATATCGTGGAATTATTTTAATATCTATTGCAAAATTTTATTCAGACAGGACTAAAAAGTAGAAAATAAATAATATAAAAAAAACCTTTTAATATACAACGCTTTTATAAATGGACTAAAAAGTAGAAAATAATATTTCTCAGTCCCATAGAACTTGTTTTGATAACTTTTGATTTTGAAATTTTAGCAAAAGTCATTATAAACAATCTATGAAATTGAAAATGAAAAGCGTGGGGCGCATGTAATACACTTAAATTGATATGAAAAGTAATATATGTATGTATGTATGTGGGTATATGAATAACGACCGCTTAAAATCGATTTCAAAGTTCTACTTTCGCTGTAGAAATTTTAGGTCTACGTTATGTAGTTTGACTATTGTCAATTAAATCGAATGCTTTGTATTGCATGCGCTCCACGTTTTTCATTTTCAATTTCATAGATTGTTTATAATGACTTTTGCTAAAATTTCAAAATCAAAAGTTATCAAAACAAATTCTATGGGACTGAGAAATATTATTTTCTACTTTTTAGTCCATTTATAAAAGCGTTGTATATTAAAAAGTTTTTTTTATATTATTTATTTTTAAGCACAAGTGCGTGTGTGTATTTGATGCACTTGATTTTGGGCGGGAGTGCAATATACAAGTGCGTGTGTGTGTTCGCTGTTCTTTGTTTATGCGGGAAATGCATAAGTCGCTTAAAAATCCTGGCCCCCCCCTAGACGACTTGTCGTCTAGTGGATGTAAAATAAGCCGTGAGTATCCGGCTCGAAGGACCATGAATAGTTCCAGTGGTCGCCTTTCCCACTCACCTTGTTCACATTAAACACTTTGTTTCCGCTTAAAGGAAAGATTTTTGTTTCAGATAAGAAATTCAAATATTTTTGTGTTTATTTGTGCACCACAATTAAAGTTAATTTACAAAGCGTTTTTATTAAACCTTTAGAGTTAACTCTCGTATGAATCATCAAATGCTTGGGCGCGTGCGCGATGTCCGACGTTTTTGGCTGAACTGACTGGTCTCTCATTTGGCCCGATGATGGGAAGCGGCCGTGCGCGCTCGTTAATCATTTTTCGGACTTCACACGGCTGCGGCCACAGGATGCGCGCACGGCCGCTGAATTAAGTTTAAGCGGCGGCTTAAACACCAACGTTTTCACATTCTGTTGAGGACATGGACAAGTAATGGCCACAGCATCTTAGGTTTAAGTACCAACAAATGCATACATATATATAAACATACAATCATGCATTTTTCTAAGATTAATATACTTTGGATTTCCCCAAAACTTATACCTAGAAGCGTGAATTATACTAAGATGTAAACATTGGTTTTCGAACATGGATATTAAACATACACATGTACACATATACTTAAAATGATAGAAAATTAACGTTAGAACGCGAAGTGTCTACACTCGTAATAGAACCATCAATCAGGAACGCCCGCCTCTTTTTTACATTATATACAGTCCACTGAACTTGAATAAATCCGCTGAATAGTCATGTATATTATTTAAGTAAATTTGACCTTTATTTAAAACGGATGAAACAGAGCCCGATTAAGTTGCCAAGAGCGCATCATATGGTCCTACGCCCCATCACACGAATTGTCAGCACCTAAGACACTAAAGCTCAATAAACAAAGCTTAAACAGAAAAAAGCATTTCCGGAGGAAAAAAAGGTTTTTCGATTGCGAGCGGCGCGCGGTACGCGAAATAAATAAGCAAAGTGAACCAAAATCTAAATAACCAAAGTTAAAATTAAAGAACTAAACATTTACAAAAAAAACTAACAGTGCCCGCTGTGTCGTGTAAAAAAAAACGAAGCATAAAAGCAAAAGGTTGCCCACACAAACTAAGAAAAGAACAAAAAAAAAACTATAATTTGTGTTATTAGTGGGTGTTTACAGAAACCACCACCTCAGCAGCCACCATTGCAACAGCAGAACTTTAACTGCAGTCCACCACAGTTGGAACCCTAGCGACTCTATAGTCATCGTTTCCATTGGGAGCAGTAGCCACCGCAGGAAAAACGGACCACCACCGTCAACCCGGGTACATCCGCAGCACAACAGAAGCAGCCAAAGTAGCAACAGCAAGCTTAGAAACGAGTGCAGCAACAACAACAGCAAGTTAAGGAACAAAATCGGTACAGTAGAGCGCCACACGAAAAGTTTGTACACAAGTTAAATGCCAAAGTGAGTGACTGGAAACATACATACGTACATATATATATTATATATATCAAAAGGTTTAGCGGATTTTTTTTTAGAGAATACGGTAAACTGAGTTGCTTAAGTTTTTTCATTTATCGTTGAGGAAAAAAAACCTCATTTCACATATTTACCGTTCACCTAGTCGGTACATAATCACATAAACACATATATGTATCCCTAGTGTAACTAACTGTACGTAAATGACACGTACAGTACGTAAATTTGTAGCCATGTACCGTGTACCGAAGCTAACCACAAAATCACGAAAATGTACATAAATTAAATCGAAGAAATATTGTTGTACGTAAATTTTATCGATAGGAGCGTCCAACATACATACGTATATGCAAATTTTGACTAATAAAAACTCAAAATATTATAATGAATCAGTTGATAGAAAGTGTAAACACCTCATTAAAAAATCGTCAAAATGACGATAAAATCCCCAACACTGGCAACGCTGTCTGCTGAATACTTTATTTGTGTTTTTCTTGTGTCCGTTAAGGGTGGGTAACTCGGAAAATTTTTAGGAGTTGACTCAATGACTCCAACTCACTTTAGGGAGTCAGTTCATTCAACTAACTCATTTGACTTTTTGTATATTAAACTCATTCGTATCGTTGACTCGTTTTGAGGCATAAGTGCGGTATAGCGGCTGTTGAGATAAAACAAAAAATTAAAAGTGGGCGTATTGAACGCGTATTTTCTTTGATCAATCAGATTTGGAGCGATGAGAAATCACAACTGAAAATCGAGACGTTGCGAGATCTTTTGTTTTTTCGGTACGACATTAAAATGACTTGTACGGAATTTTTCGAATTCGTAAAGAAGCAGGCTGAAAGAAATTGCATCAGATGGAAAATGCGCGCTCAGGAAAAGTACTCAAGATCAGTGAATTGATTACATAGGCCGACACTTTTGTAATTTAGCAGCAATTGCATTATTTCAGCTTTGAATATATGTATGTACCTAAATATTTCTCAATTCGCAAATAAATATGCTGAAGTTTGTACGTCAAAAATGTGTTTGCATATCGACAATGAAATCGTTTCCAAAATTTTTCTTTAAATTTTTTTGTTGCTACAATCTTTTGTGTACGTAAATGAGTCTTTGGAAAAGTGGTCACGCTATGTATCCCTGTATCTCTCTCAATATTGAGGAAAATCCGCTAAACTACGTACATATATGTATATACATATACAAAATATATTCTCCCTCACGTACATATAAATCATATTCGCTCATCTCAGGAATATATGCTCACTAGTAAGAAAAAAACGAAATCACATAAATTGCAAGCGAAAGTTAAATTTCCTACTGGGAATTTGCAAACGAAATTTCCCGTTTCTCGCCTACTCTCATCGAATAATATTAGTTGTGTTTTCGTATTTTCCAGCAACAAATATCCAGTAACTTGCCAGTAACCAAATTTCGGAGAGTAAGCCAATATTTACTCCCAATGAGTGAAATATGCAAGAAAGTACGAAAACGCAAAACCAGTAAGAAGTTGCTAGTTTTATGAACAGCTGATTAGTTTGTTATTTTCCGATGCAATTTTCTTAGAAAACTAGTGTTTTCCATCTTATTATATATTTAAATAGGTTTATTTTGTCAATTGCAACTCTAAAAGCACCACAAACAATTATTTTCTTAATGTGATTTACAATAAGCATCATGCCATCACCTGTTTTTCTTACTAAATAGCAAATAGTTGCTAGTAAAAATTTATCCAGTAAAAATCCAGTAAAACTTGCAAGTTCAGCTGTCATTTTTGCTCTCTCAATTTCCCCTCTTTTGCTAGTTTCTTGCAAGTCTTTGCGTACGAAAACGACATCCAGTAAAAAACCAGTAAAATTAGTACTGGATTTACTGGATAATGCGTACGCGAACAGGGCTATTGCTTCGGTCAGCTCCTTTTGCCTTTGTACGTTTGAACTACATAATACCCTAGCGCCAAAATATCTGTACATACATATATATCTACGTACATATGTACATACATACGTACGAACCATAGAGCTTCCAGACATATAGCAAACGAATTCGCACATATATATGTGCATACATACATACTTGTTAGTAGATCAAACAGCTCATGTACATATTTGCTTTCACTTTGGTCTCCCTTTCTACACGGGACAATAGCCCGTGCTAGCTAAGCGCGAACTACAGCAATCGGCTGACAAGGCACACACGTATATACCTTCTCTTTTGTACTAATATGCAGTTAGTTTGATTTTGTTTTTGCACTTTGCTCCCGCGTTCACATATCAAAATACGTGCATACATCTTTGCACGAATCTCAGTGCAGGTACCCGCGCACATATATACATTCCGTATTTAATTGTTTAGAGCAAAACAAGTCACCCAATACATGCTATTGTGCTCAGATGCGCTGAGGCAATACAGTGACTCACCAAAATATTCGTATCAGTGCGAACGAAAAATATTGCGCGAAATGATGGAAGATTTGCGAAACGGACCACTCGGAAGCCAGTCTCAAGATTTTCTTGGAGGAACTCAACAAACACTTGTCATAGGTGGAGAACTCATACGAAGCGGTATACATGACACCGCGGTAGACACGTGCATAAGTACGCATCAACGAATTACTCAGCGATCGCCAACCCGACATGATGGCCGTCCTTTAGGGATATGTTCACAGCAGTATACATAAATCCCCCAAACTCTCTCATCATTTAAGGCAAAAAACTCGAGGTAAAGCTGGACTCATAATTAAAAATTATGCACTTAACGACCACTACTTTAAGCTGGCGTGGGACGCTTTAGAGTCTCGATACGAGAATCGCAGGATTCTCGTCGACAACCAGCTCAAGACCCTTTTTAATATTCAAATATTCATAGTGAAAATGGGGAAAAAATTCAGGCAATACAGACCACTATTAACAATTGCCTCTCAACCCTCAATGCAAATGGTGTATCCACAAAAGACTGGGACCCTATGCTAATATACCTCTGCTCCTCAAAACTCTCAGATGAAACTCTCGCCTTATGGGAATAATCACTCAACTCAAGAAAGGAGTTGCCTCTCTGGTCCGAAATGGACCAATTCCTGGCAACACGGTACGAAGTTGTAGAACGACTTAGTACGTATAGGCCAAGTAAGCCTAACGGCTTTAACCGAAATTACCCTCCCAGCTCATCAACCCCTAATAAGAATAATTCTTTCAGCTATAACAGCGGAACCCACTCATTTAACGCTGAGGTAAAAAAGCACGCATCTTGCAAATTATGCAACTCCAACCACTCTATGATGAACTGCGTCAAATTCAAGGAGCTCTCAGTGCAGGAACGCAACAATTCATCATTCTCTTCTCCATTACCCCGCTAAATTACAATTAGCAAATACAGGCACAAGGCCAAAACGAATCAGGCGCGACTTCCACCCCCAGCGAATAGCGACCCAAACAGAGCGTCAACCTATAAAGACGCTCAACAAAACCAAACTCCCTCGTCTTCTCAACAGAACTAAACCCTCTCACACTTCGCGAGTAGTAGAGAAAAAAATCTACTTCCTACCGCAAAAGTCTCAATCCTACATAATGGAGAAATATTCAAAATTCGAGCTCTTATAGATCAAGGGTATCAGAAAACGTTCATTGCATCCCGCATACAAAAACTCCCGACAAAGGCCCCTAATCATGAAGTTATGGGAATGGGTGGCCGCGTGATGCACAAAGCGAACAAAATCTGCGCTATTACCATTTGTTCAGCCGATAAAACCATGAACATAACCACAAACGCGATAATCCTCCCGCAACTCACTCATTTCTTGCCATCGTTCAAAGTTACATACATTTAACTGCAAGAATACTAATATCTCCCTCTAGCAGACCCTAACTGCTTTACTCCAGCTCGAATAGACATGGTATTAGGAAGTGATGTCATCCCCCAAGTGCTACTTCCAGGCCTAAAAACCGATGTCGGTGGAAGTTTAATAGCGCAAAATTCAATATTTTGGGTGGATTTTGAGCGGCCAAGTAACAGAGCCCATCTCAACATTCACGACCCAGGTAATTGAAAACTCGACAGACACTCTGAACGATCTACTCAAGAAGTTCTGGGAGCAGGAGGAAGTACCTTCAACCCCGACTCTCACCGACGACGACGTATTTTGCGAAAACATCTACGAAAGGTCCACAGTTTGCAGAGATGACGGTCGTTACGTAGTAAAACTCCTCTTCAAAACTACCTTCCCAGTCACGATTGCACTTGGACACTCAAGAGCTGCAGCTCAACAACAGTACCTCAGTATCGAGCGAAGCATCGAAAGAAAACCTGAACTGCAGCAAACGTACACCAAAGTTTTGGAAGAGTATCTTACCCTAGATCACATGGAACCCACAGCGTCGCAAGAGATTATACGTGATGGTAAGTATTTTTCCTTTTACTTACCCCACCACGCAGTTCTAAAGCCAGATAGTAAAACTACGAAAGTGCGAGTAGTTTTCAACGCTTCCAAACTGTCTCACTCTGGCATTTCTCTAAACGATATCCTCCACACGGGCCCCGTACTTCAAAATGATTTAATGCTCGTTATCCCTAAATGGCGACTGTACAAATACGTTTTCAATGGTGACATTAAGAAAATGTACCGCCAGATTTACGTACACCCAGAGCAACATGATTTCCAAAGAATCGTAATCCGTAGAACACCTCAAAGCTCGGTCGAAGATTTCAAATTAAAAACGGTGACTTTTGGTGTCAATTGCGCACCATACTTAGCTATAAGAACCCTGCACCAACTAGCCAAAGACTTACATGACAAACACCCAAAAGCCTCTAAGATTCTACTGAACGAAATTTACGTAGACGATATCGATGGCTGAGTGGAAGATCGACCTATCTCGGCAGCCAGTTCGAAAACGCTCTATCTCAAAAAACTTTTCAAGAACGCCCTATTTCAGAATTTAATTGAAAAACACCCTATCTCAAAATTCGGTTAAAAAAATGCCCTATCTCACTTCAAAATGTATTGAAAATATGCTGATATAGGGCGTTTTTGAATCGGCAGCTGAGATAGGGTGTTATTGAAACGAATTCTGAAATAGGGCGTTCTTGAAATGTTTTTTGAAATAGAGCGTTTTCGAACTGGCTGCCGAGATAGGTCGATCTTCCACTCAGCCATCGATATACTGTCAGGCGGACATGATCCCGACTCGGAAAATGAAGAATGAAGAAAATGACGGCAAACCGAAAAGAATACTCCAAAATATACCCACATCTGACCGCTTAGAAGCAGACTTCCTCCAGTTCCAAGATTCCAGCTCCACAAAAACCCTCGGAATAAAATGGAATGCCCTTAATGATGAGTTTTCATACTCAATCGATCCTCTCCCAGACTCTAATGAAGCCACTAAACGACAAATCTTGTCGTCCGTTGCTAAGCTTTTCGACCCGGCAGGGTGGCTAACGCCAATGATGATCCAAGCCAAAATGTTACTCCAGCAACTCTGGATGGAAGGTACAGGCTGGGACGAAACCGTCAAACCCGGCGCGCTTCACAGATGGAACGCATTTCAAGGAAACTTAATAGCCATCAGGGAAATCCGGATACCACGATGGGTTCAGTTTTCCCTTAATAAAACTATCCAACTTCACGGATTCTCAGACGAATCCGAAAAGGCTTTCTGCGCGTGTGTCTACCTCAGAGTTGAACACAGCGAGAATCAAGTTTCTTCTCAATTGCTCGCAGCGAAAAGTAAGGTTGTACCCTTACAAACAGTTAGTCTACCTCGCTTAGAACTCTGTAGAGCAGTCCTTCTCTCCAAACTAATCAAGCAAATTCAATCCCAACTCGATTTGTCATCACACGAACTCACACTCTGGTCAGATCCCTCTATCGTTTTGGCCTGGTTGGAAAAACCCCCATGGACATGGAAGACGTATGTAGCGAACCGAACCTCTCTCATCCTACAGAATGTCAGCAACGCCACTTGGAAACACTATCCAGCTCAGACAACCCTGCAGACCTAGGCACAAGAGGATGTAAGCCACAAGATCTAGCCTCCAACTCGCGCTTCCCCCGAACAAAAATCGGTGGAAGCGTACCACACGATAGAGAATGAAGACCTTCTCCATCGATTCTCGTCATTTCCCCGCGCACTTAGGGTAATCGCCTACGTATATCGATTTATCCACAGTGCACAGAAGGAGCCAATAACCACCACATACACACTCAGCCAAGAAGAAATAGGTTTCGTAAAAACGCGGCTCATCATATGTGCCCAACGTAATCATTACGGAGAAGCGGGCGCACAGCTCGAAGCCCCCAAACCCATAAATAAAAAGATCTCGTTACTATCTTTGAACCCTATGCTTGACAAAACAGGTCTGATGCGCGTAAATGGCCGTCTCAAATACGCTGCACTCAGCTATAATGTAAGGCACCCTGTTATAGTGCCGGAGAATTCAAGATATTTCGAGCTTTATGCTGATTTTCTCCACTCGATCTTACTCCACGCTGGCAAACTGTTAATGATCCGTGCAGTCCAACAGGAGTACTACGTACCTCGCCTCAAGCAGAAAATCAAAGGGTTCATCTTCCCCTGTAAAACATGCACAATCCACAAACAAAAGATGAGATCCCAAATCATGGCTGCTCTACCCCTAGAAAGAGCTACCTACTCACTACCCTTTCACACCACTGGAGTTGATTTCGCAGGCCCATTCTTGGTGAAAACTTCCGCATTACGCCGAAGCTCCTACATGAAGGCTTACGTCTGTGTGTTTGTATGCTTCTCTACGAAGGTGATCCACCTCGAACTCTGCTCGGACCTGACAACGGAAGCCTTTAAGGGAAGCTTTGCCCGTTTTGTCGGCCGGCGAGGATTACCACACAAAGTCATGTCAGACAACGGCAAAACATTCGTTGGCGCACAACGATCCATTTATAGAGAACTCTCCAGCTTTCTCAAGGACGTCGTTCCAGACATTGCTGAACATTATGCCGTACATGGTCTCTCATGGCAATTCATACCCCCATATTCTCCTCATATGGGAAGTCTATGGGAAGCGGCGGTAAAAACCTTTAAGGCGCACTTCATCAAAGTGGCAGGCAATCAAAAGTTTACCTTTGAGGAGCTCACCACTCTCCTCATATGCATCGAAGCGGTCCTTAATTCCAGACCACTCTCTCCCATGTCTCAGAACCCAAATGGTTTGTTAGCCTTAACTCCAGGTCATTTTCTACGTGGAGCCTCATTACTCTCCCTACCAGAACCTAAGGCTGAAAACCTCTCCCTGGTGAATAAGTGGCAAAAATTGAAGGTACTCCACCACCAGTTTAGTACACGCTGGAAAAACGAATACCTAAAGGAGTTGCACAAGAGAAACAAATGGAAAGGACTCGAAACAAACATCACTTAAGGGGACTTAGTCGTCATCAAAGATGACCTCCTCCCCCCAAATGACTAGCGATGCGCGATTATGCTTATTACCTCCCTCATAAATGTCCTTACTAATCAGTACACATACTTACAGATGTGCGTCTTCATGTACAAAATCCGTAAACTTCACTCAACTTAACTCATTTATTAGCCCATACATATGCACATTCCGCTCTCATTTTCAATATTTTACACTTTTCTGGAATCACCCTAATGGTGTTTTGAAATTCCTTTTCTTCTTAGGACAAACGACGAGCCGATGGAGCCGAACAAGTGCCGCTTATGTTGCCGCCCTCATTCCCTGCGCACTTGTAAGGCGTTCCGGGCTATGACTCCTGAGAAAAGGCGTGAATCGGCACGCGCACACAAGTACTGCTTGAATTGTCTGGTCAACTCACATGTCACAGGAGCTTGCGATTCCCCGGCCAGCTGTCACAGATGTGGCAGAGCACACCACACACTGCTACACCGATCGACTTCGAGCTCGCCTGGGCAGAGGCGCATGAGGGCGACCCAAAGCGGTCGAACAGCCAATCACCGCACCATCCGCAAACCGCCACGAAATCTCCAGAGCCGCTCTGCCGCCAAACGTCGTCAGATTCGGGAGCTGCTAAACATAGCCCAAGCCATCATCGAGCAGCTGAAGGAGTTGTTGCCGACATCCGCACAGGGCGGGCGCCATGTTGAGGACATGGACGAGTAATGGCCACAGCATCTTAGGTTTAAGTACCAACAAATGCATACATATATATAAACATCAAATCATGAATTTTTCTAAGATTAATATACTTTGAATTTCCCCCAAAAATTATACCTAGAATCGTGAATTGTACTAAAATATAAACATTGGTTTTCGAACATGGATATTAAACATACACATATACTTAAAATGATAGAAAATTAACATTAGAACGCGAAGTGTCTACACTCGTAATCGAACCGTCAATCCGGAACGCCCGCCTCTTTTTTACATTATATACAGTCCACTGAACTTCAATAAATCCGCTGAATAGTCATTTATATTATTTAAATAAATTTTACCTTTTATTTAAAACCGATGAAACAGAGCCCGATTAAGTTGCCAAGAGCGCAACACATTCTATAGGCTTAATTCTTTCGATTGTTATATAATTTGTTCATTATACAAATGAGTACAAAATTAAAAAAATAATAATTTTTGAATATTTATTTAAAAATATCCTGGCCAGGATTTTTTCAACCAACCCACACGCAAAATATTTGCTAATGCGTTAAATTCATAGAAAAAAGATTTCATCCATTAAACAGATGACTGAAGGTCGGCCCTTTGTCGGATCTTAGACTATTTGGAATTATTTGGAGTTCGTTACGGAGATTTTATTTGCCACATCATTTTATTGAACTTGAAGCTGTTTTTTACCGAAAACTATTGGAAAAATTAACAATAAATTATAAATGATGGAAGTGATAGCTATTTCGGAAAATTGTTGAATATAATTGTTATAGGGCTAAAATAACCAACAAACAAACAACTTAAGGACGAGCACGCCTAAAAGTTAAACATTCTAAAAATTTAATTAATAACGAAAACCAACAAAAGCAACAACCCCATTATCAAGTGTAAATTGCAGCGGTATAGCTGCGCTTGATTGTAGTTAGCTCACATTAAAAAAGTGGAAAAAGCAACAACAGTTTATAAGACGAACTTAGCACAGTGCGTAGGCAACTGGCTGAGTCAGCTTGGGTCATCGGTTCGAATCGCACTGCAGAAGTCTGATGAGGAAATGTGGCGATTTCCGAAATAGCTATCACTTCTACCATTAATAAATTGTTGTTAATTGCTCCACAATAGTTTTCATTAAAAAACGGCCTCAAGTTCAACAAAATTGATGAATATAATTGTTATAAGCCCAAAAATAACAAACAAACAAATAACTTAAGGACGAGCACACCTAAAAGTTAAACATTCTAAAAATAGAAATAACTAGTGAACCCGCATGGCGTTTAGACGCCAAAATTGAGTTTAACATTGCAAATGTTTCAAGTAAATTCGTCCATCCCTTTTTGAACAAAGAGAGGTCTCGCATGGCGTCGGTTTTTCATTTCCTCAAAATTCCAACCACCCTGCACTGGTAAAAAAAGTCGTAACTTCAAAAAATAAAACTTAATGCACATTAAGAATGACGGTGCCGATCTGAAGACCTTCACATAAAAGATCCGATGACCATAACAAAAAAATTATTTATTTATAAAAATTAACTCAAACTAATTTTTTCGGTATATTATGGGTTTATTCGAAAGAACATATATTTCAATTAGTTATGGAACCCGATTTCATCATTTTACTGTCTTCGCAGTAGCGCATCCTGTTAACCCAGTTCCCCAAGACCTTGGTGACGGTTTCTGGCTCTATCGTAAGAAATGCCCGATATACGCCTTAAGGGCCTGAATCGTTAATAGATTTTCGCATTATATCGGTCCTTCACGGCATGGCACAAAAAATACTAGAGCGTGAAATCGCGGCTCCCAGGGGACCATTTGACTTCACCGAGACAGCTGATAACACAATTACCGAACTTTATCGCTCAAAATAAAAATTTAATAGATGGCAACCTTAACAAAAAATATTTTCAAGCTAAAGTTTTATTAAAACTCTTTCTTTTGCCACTCATATTTTAATATTTCACTAGTAATTGTGTAAAAGCTAAATAAATTAGGCTTTTCAAACAGATGGCAACCCTCTGCGGAGCATTTTCAAGTTCTTTCGTCTGATACTTTGATATATAATTCAATTAAATTGAATTTAATTTTTTTGTCACCTGGCAACTCACCTAAACAGTTCAGATATAAATCCTTCTCAAACCCGTGAACGATTAAATGGTCTCTTTTAGTAATATATTTAACTTAATAATTAAATTAAATTTAAAATTTCAACAGCTGGCAACTCTCTTCAAACCATCAAACAAAATTGTAATGTTTAAACTGAAGATATCCGTCATCCCTTGTCAAGCTTGGTTTGCAGACATATTTTACTAATGATCAATTGACAATTATTGCCAAATTATATAATTCTGAATAATTCCGTACCAACTCGATTAATTTTCCCTCCATATTAAACAAAACTTGCAGTAGAATACCGTCAGCTCGTCAATGAAATACACAAACAAATCTTTTCCGAGTTAACTACACTCTAAACAATATTTTTTTTTTTTAATTTAAACATATTCAAAAAGGTAACCAGTTTTCTCTATTGATGTATGCACACCATGTTAATCAATTTAAATACTGCTTTTTAACTTTAACTTACCATATTTGTGGCGTAGAACAAATTTGAAATTGGCTTGTTGAATTCTAAACACTTAAGGCCAAATTCACAGTGCGCAGTTAACTCAGAATCGGCAGTTGACTACAGATTTTCAGTACAGCACTGTGAGTTTGGCCCTTAGGGCCATTAATTTAACTATTTTAAAGTACAGTTAAAGCATTAGTTAGACTTAACTACACAAATTTCACAATTACACAGTTTACACATAAAATATTTAAAATTTGCTCTAAATGTTTCTGTTTAAATTAACGCATATTAAGAGAGGTTACGAGTTTCCTCTCCCAATGTGTGGAAATTTAGACACCGTGTTAATAAAATTAAACACTGCCTGTTTACTTTTGCATACCAAATTTATCGCGTAGAGCAAAAGTACACATAAAATGTACTTAATTTTTATTTTTAGTAGGGAATGTATTTTTGCGTTAAAAACGTTTGCAATTTTAAACATTTCGTGTGTAATATACATCTCATGTTCAAAATCCAGTCTTGAACGTTGTTAAAATTAGCACGCACTTCACAATAAAATAAAAAGGACAGTGACGCTCCGATTGCGCGGAGCATTTATTTATACAAAACTTAAAATTATTCCTATCTCTAACTAGAAAAACGCAGTTTGTCCAGTACATTTATATACAGACACATATCTATATATATGTACATATTCCTAATACACATATATGGATGTATGTGTATCTTATGTGCTTACATACACTAAAAAAAAAACTTCTCTTAATTTAAGAAAAACAGCAATCAAAATGAAGAAAAATGGGAACGAAACAGCACTAAACGAGTCTTATCCTCATTCGCATGCCCAACATTTCTTAAAAATGAGGAAAAAATATTTCTTTGTTGTAGAGAAAAAAATGTTTAAAATATAGAACCTATAATACAATTGGAGTAAATTTTTTATTTAAAATAAAGAATATTTTACCAAAAAATAAGTATTTTTTTTCTTCTTATTAAGGATAATATCCTATTTTCAACTAATTTAATAAAACACTCATAAATGTTAGTTTTTCATGAAACAAATCTTTATTAAGGCTTTTATCATTAAAAGAAGACTTTTGGTCGCAAAAATTTTTGATTTTTTACAATGTACATATGAATTGGCGGATATTTTAATTCATTAGCGTTTGTAATTTTAAAGATAGTGCTTTTAGAACCTATCTGATAAGACAAATAGTGGCGTTTGTACATTAAAATATTTATTAATTCACAAAACAAAAATACTTCGTCATTTATAACAAGAATTTCCAATACTTGGTATGATAGAAAAGTTGGATTGTAAAAAAATATAAAGTAATCTTTTTTATACATTGTGCCATATAGTTTAAAACTTGTGTGGCACATGCAATGGTTAATATTGTCTTCAGAAAGTACATCTCTGATTTTATTAAAATATTTTGAAAATTTCGCTTCATATTCTTCGCTGTCTAATGTATAAGTAACGTTCTTATAATTAACAATTGTTTCAGAAAAGGTCATGCAAAATTTCAAAGCCAAAGATAATGTTAAGTTTCTTCGGGAAGTAATATTTTTCGAATATGACTTTAATTGTCTATGTTTGGATTCAAAAGGTAGCGTCCACAAATATTTTACGGGGCCTGACATTTGAAGAACTCTACAATAGTGGTTAAGGAGGTGGTGCTTTGGTTTTAGAGTGTCATTAAAATTTGTAGTATATTCTTTGTTGTGGAATTGAATACGTTCTCTTAAATTCTCTATATCTGATTTAGTATATTCAGACAAAACTAATAAATCTAAAAGCTCTATAAGGTTTAACACGAATTTCCACAAGTTATCATCTTCATTTACTGCGTCTCCAATAAGTAAAGGGAAAAAGTGAGCGAACGTTAACATTTCCCTTCCCGATAATTTTAGCTTGAACGTTTTGAAATGATGCATCTGCAATGGTGGTGACAAATTTCCCATTTCAGTCTCACCATACGCAAATGTTTGTTTACGAGTGTTTAAAAATTCTAGATCAAATATCTTTTTATGAATATAATGTAAGATTATATTACAAAAACCGTATTTAAAAACGCCTTCAAAGATGTCATGAAGTAAATCAACAGAGAAATTTTCTACTACGTGGAAATTATTGACATTAGCCGTCATTGATTCGCCACTTCTCGCTCGCTATGTTTGAGTTCCGGTCGCTTAAAGAAGAATTTTGCATGCGAAAGCAACAACAAAGTTAGCTAGCACGGATAGACGATAGCGAGTTTGGTTGTACCTCATTAAGTTCGTTCGTTTCGCCACTCGCTAACTGATGGCGAATCGATGACGGCTATTAATAAAAATGGAAAACTCTCTTATGCCAGTATTTTCGAAATCGTTCAAAGAAATATCGTAAGCGTAGTTTTGTTGATCTCTTAATTGGCTATTATCTTCAATAAAAGCGAATTTGGCATCGGTTTTATTTATTTTACAAAATCGACAATAATGGTTAGAAGAAAATGAACGAGAAAATCCAAGAATATTGTTAAGCGTTAAATTATCTCCAATTATCAAACCTAAACATAAATAAATTATTTTATTGCCGTTTGGTGTTTTAATTTCAATACCATTATTTTCTAAATCATTTAGTATTTCTACTAACTTATAAAATGATTTATCATTACCGAATTATTTAACATCTTGTGATTTAAAAAGAGCGGCTATCAAAATACTTTGAAGTTCATGTTTAACAGAAATTGGCGCGGTGGGGAAGGAATAATATACTGCTAAAACTGATGAACTATGTGAACCTAAGGGATTGTTAACTTCGAAGTCATCGAAGTATAGAAAATATGGAATAACTAACTTGTTTTTATAATTTTGAATTTTTTTTGCCAAATATCGCCATTTACAAAATTTTTTAAAACTTCGTTATTGGTGGTTAAGTATTCAAGACTTTTAGAAAAATTTTCGTACATGCCTGGCAATTCAAAAAATTTTTTTATTTGAAATTTAATTGGAAATAACACACCCCTTACTAATGCTGAATTTAATTTGTTTACATGTCTAGTTTGCAAGTTACTTATTGAATTATTTATGGTGATGACTTGTGGATTTTCGTATAAACTTAGTTCTTTAAGAGTTTTAATAAACTTATACTCTGAGTTAAAGTCTTTAAATGGATCGCTACAAATATTTACTAAATTTTCAATATCAGCTTTAATATCGTTTTTTCCTAGCGAATCGAAATTTTGCAATATTTGTTTTAAATGGTTTTTTAATGGACACAAAATCATGTTTGTAACATCTCTTTGCAACTCAACGGTTTCTTTTCTAGGACAATTTAATGCAACCTTCTTTTAAAGTTTCTTCATTTACATTTAAACTTGTTATGTTACTTAAAGTATTTGTACTTTGATTACCAGTATCTGTTATTATAGTATTAGGTACCATTGAAGTAGTATTAGATAAACATTCGTCTTTTACATTCTGATTGCTTAATAAAGTAATTTCATATCTTTTGCGTTCAATTCGCATGTGCCTACAAAGTGATTTAAAATTCGTAAATGATTGGTTACAAGCTGTAAATCCACATTTGTACATATCGTATTGTGATAAACAGTGAATAATTTTGAAATGTTTAAATAAACGATCGCATTGTTCAAAAGATTGTGTGCACACAAAACATTTAATTTTTCCTTCCATTTCTAGTTATTATTAAAACATTTAAATTGTCTTAAATCACTTAATATTGCACACAATGAGGTACTTTTCTCGTGTGATTTCAAAGCAATGTCATAAAAGTATTGCTGGACAAAAAACCAAATAGATTTGCATTCGGAAGGATATTTAAGATTAAGTACGTGGAATATCTTAAAACACACATCAATACATTTGATAACATTATCGAACTTATAAAATATGTTGGCGAAGTACACGAAATATTCGTTGCTCTCAAGCAAGCTCATTCCAATAGCACATATGATGGGCTGAATGGTGCTTTTGCCCTTATAATTCTCATCAACCATTAATTTCAGTTTTGATTGAAGTTCACAATTAGTTGTTGCCCATATTAAAAAACTGTTTCTGGAATCTTCAATAGTGGCTTTGACCAAATGTTTCTTTTTTGTTTGCTTGCACGTTTTGTATTCTCGGCTGGTTGGAACTAAACCAGAATGTAGAAGATAGCATGTGACCGCATCCGTACCTTCCAAAATTCAAAAATTCATCAATAAATAATTTAGATTATTATAAAATTTAAAAACCAGCTTTAATCGTTCCTTCCTTAAATTGCTTCCAGGTTGTCAAACTGTGTGAATAATAATAATTTAATATAAATCTCAAAAATATGGCGTACTGCTTGGCTGAAATTTTCCCAATTTTCGAATAATAAATTTTTCTTCTCTGGGTACAATTTGTTAAAGTCCGTCTCAATCTATCAATCAAACATTAGTTAATTACCCATTATATCATTTAAAATATTCATTTAGTTGAGTAAAGCCCAGAGAAGTAATCCTGGAATATTTCACTTGGAGAAATTCGTATATTTTTTATGTTAATGACATTTACAGGATAACTTGAACTTGGCCTTACTCAATTATAAATTAATTTCAAAATAAGCACGCAATATATTACGAGTTATACCAATAAATGTCCAAAAATCTGCTTATATAGTGGCCATTCTTCTAAAATTTTATTTAGATTTGAATGATCTTGCAGCATTTGGCACCTGACTTCAAAAGTCAATTCCCATTTGATTTGCACTTCATCAAAAGGCTCGACGTTATACTTAAGGCACGATTTTTCTTGAGAGTAGTCTATAAAAATAATTTATAAACGCACCAACTTTTCAAATTGATTTCTTAGAACAATTTTTCTGCGGAAAGTTTAAAATTTTAATCAAAATTTCCTTCATTTTCCCCGAGTTCTGTATGAAATTAATAAATTTATTCATGTGGTTTTTGCTGTGAATAAACTATACTTTTATAAAAAAATAAGGAAAATTTTTACTTATTTTTGACGCTCACTGTTTGTAAAGTAGATCTTTACCTGTCGTACATAAATTGCTATGTGCTGCTTTTTGCGGCTTCTCTTCGGCGGGCTTTTTATTTATAATGCCTACATTTGAATAAAGTGCTGTGGTATTTAGTGTATAAACATCCGCCTGGTTTTTCCCCTTTTTATGTATGTAATGTATGTCCTAAAAGAAGCGTGGCAGTTTGAATTGCTTCTGAAATAACAATGGCAAATGTGGCGACGTACCTTCGACTCACTTAAAAAGAAATTCGATATCTGGCTGGCGAACGATTCAAATGTTTTTGGGCTCGAGTTTACTCCGGACGAAATCAAATAGTTTGCGATTGTTGCTGCAAGCAATTTTCTGTATTTTGGCGTAAGAACTTTTGTCTTACTGTAGTACTTCAAAACTTTACTTCCACTAACCGATCCCCTTAAAATTTCTTCGAGTGTTTTCTATATGTATGAAATGTAATGAAAATAGATTTAGTTTCAGTCACCAAAGCGTACATACGTGTTTGTGTTTATAAATAAGTTCTACCTCTGCAATATTTGCATTTGCGAATGATGCGCCCTCGTCACTTTGAGCTGTTTGCACATGAACGTCCTAG
>NW_023458559.1:5674647-5680343 GCF_013731165.1 Rhagoletis pomonella
AAACAAAGTGGGAGATTCGGAGCAGGGAACTCCATACAAATGCATATATTAAGTGATTCACAGGATGTCATAACAAGTTATATTGGGCACGTTCAGAAGGCGCAACAGCTCAGTATCTGTTGCGATTGCACCTTCTGAACGCGTTGTTTCGTACTTCTGATCAACTCAACAGTTGCGTGTTAGATGATCGTAATATTTTTCTGATCATTTGAAACAACATGTTGTGTGTTTTGAATTTGGCAGCTAATATATCAAGCCGTTCAGAAGACGCATTACGATCACTGATTTTTTTTTAGCAACGGTTGCGCTCAACTGCTGCTCCTTCTGAACCTTCCCAATGTCATAAATTTTATTAAAGGGATTCTTGCAAACATAAGACAGTTTTAAAGTTTTAAATGTATGACTGTGAAATAAGGGCTGTTATAATACTTTGTTAATGCTCCTGAATGTATTTTTGTGTAGTTTGGATATTTTCAATCTGATCGAAATCACAAATGAGTGGCAATAGTGGCATCGAATCTAAAATAATAAGGAAATAGCTTACATCTAAATGAACACCACGGTTGCATATTTTCGTGTCGCTTTTACACGTTTCAAAGAAAAATTACTCATTCGGGAGAATTTTTCGAGATTTTGACAGAGCTAAAAATATGGAAAGTTTTTCTTTGTTTGAGAGATGGTGTTTTTTCTGAGTGTACTATTTTGGTTACACGCTACTGATAAGAAGCGTGTCCCAGTTGTCCTAACTAAATATCTAAAACAAGCAATTGTACTCGATCATCCCCTATCGCATGGTTAGTTGACACATATGTATGTATACGGTATTACATATGTCTAAAACAAACAGCAACATAAACAGGCGATAGAAATTGATCTCCTTTATCGCTAGACTATCTCTTATTGTATTTCGCTTATCATTTCTATTAGTGACGCGTTTCTTATGTTTCTCGTTCCCTACGATAAGAAACACGTTTCCAAATGTCTATGTATCTACGTACATATGTATGTATGTATGTAAATATATTTTAAATTTACAGTATATTTTGCTTAGCTGCCCATCCTTCTTTGCACGAAAAACTTGTGCGCTTAACCGAAAAAAGCACTTAAGCGAATTTTCTTTACTACTTCAATGAGGAAGGTATCCGAATCCCTATGAAACCAAATAATAGAGGAGCACTTACCACGTAGAAATTACTGCAAGAGAAATTTTTTCTGAATGGTATCTAATTATCTATATAACTACATAAAATAATTGCCGTTTTCGTTGTTCTGCGAGATGAGCAAAATAAATAATAGCTTGTAAAATTAGGGTATCTGTAGAGCCAGTGCAGGTAAACGTAATACTTTCTTTGATAGTTGATAATAGTTGCAAATTTTTAAGGCAGGTGTCACTAATATGCCGGTATGTTGAATGCAAGTATCGGAGCAGTTTCCTTATAAATGTTAAAAATAATGCCGCTGATGCGCATTTTGGGGTAGGTATCTTAAATGTGCACTTAAGCACAAAGGCAGCAAAGCAAAATATACTGTAAATAGTCTCCTAATTGCAAGTAGACTGTACCAAGGGATAATCGCTTGCACTGAAATTATTGATTGGCTTGGCTACTTGCTTGTATACATAAATAATAAGCAGTGGAAGATTCCACAAACATCTTATGCGTATACTTACACTTACACAGATTTTATTTGAAAATAAACACTTTTCAGTAGCAGTTTTACATTCAGTTTTTAGAGTGTATAAAAAAAATGCGGAACGAACACTGAAGCAGCACTGACGGTAAAGAACGGCACTGTGCCGGACGGTCTGAACAACTCTTGTATTCACACATGTTCAAAGATGTTTGAACATATTGCCGAGCCCAAAAAAGTGAATATTTATGTACTGTATATATATTTTTTAAAAGTTCTTGCTATATTTAATGTTATTACTCAGGCAGATATGTATCCATGTTCAAAGATATTTGAACATACTGCCAAGGGCTAAAAAGTGTTAATGTTTTTTCGAATTAATGGGGCGTATTCTTGTTTTCGTACGAATCGAAAATCAAGAAATTTTCCTACATTTTCTATACAAAAATTTAAAATTTTCGATTCGTACGAAAACAAGAATATGCCTCAATATTTATTTTTTACCTTCAAAATATTTATTTTAAATTTGTTGTGGACAGGAAATCCAATCTAATTTACCCCAGGAGTTCCTCCAAGGTGGAGGACATGTTAATTTCTTCCTCTTACGCCAAATCTCAGGAAACTCGCCATGAATTTTTGGCCGTTTATGATGTTTATCCCACATTTTGCCAAAAGGTGGGCTTGCCGGGGCCTAGGAGTTTGCCATTAACTATATCAGTGGTGTTATTACTCGTTGTGTGATCGATATTCTGTATCTCATCATTACCGCTACCTCCGCGATGACTACGCGTTGTACTGGTACCAGAATGTTTGCTACTAGACTTTGTATCAGATTTGCTGGTCTCTGATTTATTTAAATTTGCTGCTGTTTTGGATGTAGATTTTACTGAATGCTGCTCAACGTTGCCTCGATTTTGAACTTCCTTGTCTGGAGATTTATTCAATACATTTGTTCCAGTAGATTGAGTGTTGTGTGCTCGTATATTACATCCACCGTTAAGCACAGAGTTAGTGATTTCATTATAATTTGCATCGACCTCGTAGACTTCCTCGCCTTCTTCATCATTATCGATTTCGCTTTCATCGCCAGAATCTTCTCCTGCATTATCTTCTGTTGCATCTTCATACAAGCTCTGCAGGCAAATATCTACTTCCTGCATTAGTTTGAAGTGATAACTGCTTTCTATGCACTGCTGCTTCAAACATGTGTTTTCTTGTTGTGTCAACGTTTTTTCGGCAGCGACCACCATCACTATTTTGTCCCACATTTTGCCAAAATGTGGACCCCCCGCGGGACAAACAGATTCCTACATGGCATCTTTATGCATTTTCACCGTGTCAGCTACTTTGACACTTTTGGTGGTCGATGCACTAATTTCTGGCAAGACCCATTCTTCTTTGGCATCCGCCTCTATTTTATGATTGTAAGTACAAACTGTCCCCTCTACGTTTATGTTACTATTTTCTTGGGCTAATTTCTTAATTATTAGCATTTCGCTCTCGCAAGCAAAACGCTTAGGATGACATTCGAAAAAAAATTCGTTAATCGTGTCAAACTTCAGCTTGTTATATCTGTTGTAGAGTTAATTGAGGGACTCATAAACCTTTCCAAGGATTTCTAGAAGCACTCCCTGTTCTTCCTCGGCAATTTGTTCTGTGGCCCATTTTGCCAGTTTCCAAAATCGAGCTAGTTGTGACAAAATTTTTCTTTCCAGATTATTGGCTTTTCCAGCTTCATCAGATTCTGTCATCTTTTTTTTCATTAAATGATTTAATAAATTTTATATTGTTTTTTCTTCTCCAAAAGAGCCGTTGGAGGTAAATGGTTTGGTCGCCTTGTTGACCTTGCTGTGCCTCGACTCACAGGCGATGTTTGCTCTTTTGGATTACAATAAATCGATTATGCGCAAAGTTTCGTGCTTCAACGACTTACAAATCGGATATGCCTATACAATTGATAGGCTTTCTTTAATTTAATTATGCCTATACAATCTATAGGGCTTTTTTTTATTGTGCCTATAAAAATTCAGGGTTTTTGTGTTCTGCCTGTACAAATACAGGGCTTTGTTTGTGCCTATAAAATTTATAGGGGTTTTTTTATTTTGCCTATAAAAATTCAGAGCTTTTGTGTTGTGCCTGTACAAATACAGGGCTTTTGTTTTGCCTATAAAATTTATAGGGCTTTTTTATTTTGACTATATATTTACAGGGCTTTTTTTATTTTGCCTGTACAATCACAGGGTTTTTTTTGTTTTGCCTGTACAATTACAGGGCTTTTTTGTTGTGCCTATATAAACATAGAGCTTGTTTTCTTAAATTTTTCTGGAAATTTATTCCCAGTTAATTTTAGAGCTTTTATTTGCTCTATATACCAATTATTCTTGGTATTATATATATATTTTTTTAATTGCGGAAAATCTGTTCCCGTCTTACTTTGCCGCTTGAGCTCAATTTTTTAGGCTCGTATGGACCAAATGTTCGGTCCATTTTATTGTCGATTTCGAGGCTCGATTGACCAAAATGTATTGCCTATACAATTGACAGGGCTTTATATATTGTGCCTGTACAATTACAGGGCTTTTTTAGTTTGCCTATATAACTTATAGGGCTTTTTTGTTTTGCCTACGGCTTACATACATTTATGGACTAAACTGTCCTTGTGCCTATAAATTTATAGGGCTGTTTATTGTGCCTGACCAAATACAGGGCTTTTTTGTCGCAGATCACTTCCCTTGGGCTCGTATGGACCAAAATATTCGAGCAGAGCTGATTCACTTGTCCCTTACCTCGGGTGGGGGGTAACAAGTAATTCTCAGCAATGCCTGAACTACAAATACTCTTATTTTAAAATTCTCTTTTCCTTACCACTGGAAGGGGGAAGTAGAGTCTAATAAAATAAGAGGTTAGTACTTTCAATATTAAAAGTTTTACCCCTTACCGCTGGCGGGGGGAAGTAAAACTTTAATAAGGAAAGAAGAATAAAGAGTGTTAAATGCTTTACCCCTTACCTCTGGTGGGGGGAAGTAAAGCATATAAAATAAAATAGAGAAGAAGAGTGTTAGGTGAGATTCAATATTCGATTCGGAATATTTATTAAATATTTCTTCTTTATATACAATTTTCTTACTTTATGTTTCCTAACTAATTGTATATGTACATATGTGTGTGCGTGTGTGTATGTATGTATATTTACAAAAGATAAAATAAGAAACCAGTGCATTGGTTCTTAAGGTATTTTGGTTGTGTGCCTCTGCTACATCTTTGCATATTAAGAATATTTATAGGCAATGTATTTTCTGTTTATAGCACCATAAGGGTTCCTTTGCAGCATTGACATTTTAATGTTTCCCGTATGCGCTGCAATTTATATATGTATATATTTTTACAACTGATAAAGGATCAACCGATTCAATATTTTATTGTTTCTCGCGAACGTTGCTTACATTTAATTACTTGACATTCTTAACGTATGTTTATATATGCAAATTTAAGCATACAAATTATATTTTCTTCTATTTATATTTTCTTCAGTGGATTTCAGTGAATTTTTATCTTTCCTTTGTATATTCAAGGATTAGAAATGTTTATTACAATTTTAAGTTTGAGTATTTTTAAGACCCAGGCATATTGTACGTTTTCATGCATTCACACATGTTCAAAGATGTTTGAACATATTGCCGAGGGCAAAAAAGTGAATATTTATGTACTGTATTATTAAATATATAAGTTCTTGCTGTATTTAATGTTGTTACTCAGGCCATGTATCCATGTTCAAAGATATTTAAACAACTCTATTTGGGACTGGGGCAACGATATTATATTTTCACTGACACTTATAGGTATGGAACTGATATGTGTACATAAACTTTTATTGTAAGAATCACCTATATAACACAGCTCCACAAAAAAAAATTCTTCCTGCTACCAGACCAGACCAGACCAGATTTTTCCGGGAGTGGTGTGACAGGGTTGAAAAAACCTTGACCGGGTTGAATGGACGTCGGATTTTGATTCAGTGATCAAAAAAACATATAAAACTAATGGTCTGCTAACAGGAAGAATTTATT
>NW_023458559.1:5680353-5694019 GCF_013731165.1 Rhagoletis pomonella
CCACATAAAAGCAAACCGTTGAAAATTGTTGAAATCGGACTAAAATTTAGGCCGCTTTTCATATAACGGTAAATTTCAGAAATGCTTGAAATTTCAATATTTCGAAATTTAAGGACGCTAATTTACTTAAAATGTATACCCCCCCGGCTTATCATGTAGCGGTAGCTTTCGGAAAGGTGGAAAACATATGTTTAACACTTGCGCCGGGTATTTAATGTTCGGCTCCGCCCGAACTTAGACTTTCTTACTTGTTTCTTTTCTAATTATTTATAAAAAATTTTATTTTTGTACCACCTAGAACACATGGTTTCTTGGTGCCGCACAATTGCTCTAGCACTAGAATTTTGAGATATCCTAACCTCAAAGTGCCAAAATCACGGTTTTTGCCGATATTTGAGGTTATATAACAAAAAAAAACATTTTTTTTGCTCATTTCTACTTAGGGCATGATTTTCGTTTGTTGGGACTCGATTTTTCTTTCTTGATATATATCAGTTTTAACGTGCAGTACATCGGTATTACGTCGCAAGCATGAGTCATTTCAATCGTTATGAGCGAAAAAGTTTTGTTTATTGATTTATGTATGCATTCTTGTAAATATTGTTAATTTTTTGTTTTTGTTAAATACATACAAACTGTTATGAAAAAAGCATCAATTGATTTAAAACCATTTGGTGCTTTTAGTGTGGCAACACTGCTGAAGCCAAGGTACATTGAACAGGTAGTATCAGTAGAGCAGCTGATTTGATTTATTTTCAAATTATTTGGTCTCGAAAATGTCAAATATTTTTCATTTTTTCTCACAAAAATTCTGAATTGTTAAAATCCATTTGCATGTGAAACCTTTTTCCATACAAAACAAGCGATTGAATAGCAGCTTTTGGAACGTTCGCCCAACTCAGCTGCACAACCGCTGATTACTGGCCCTTGTAAAGGATGGATCAATGCTTCGAGAAGCAAACAAATTTACTAGGAAAGAAAGTTGCATCAATTTTTATTTTTTCCAATTTCAATTTTTTATTTTTTATAATTTTTTGTATTTCACATGGCACGCTTTGATTTAGAAGAAAAAATTCAGAACAGTTTTTGACACTTTCGATACCAGAAGCAACAACAAAATACACGCAAATGTTGTTTTGGCTCTACTGATACTACCTGTTTAATGTGCCTTGGCTGAAGCTGTTTTTTTTTATTTTTGCGCTGTGCTAGCTGAGTATAAAAAGAGAAAAAAATAGAGAGAAATATATATGTGGTTTGTTGATGCTGTCTAAACACAAACGCATGAAAGGCAAACGGTCTAGCAATGCGTGGTATTGTTGATCAACTTAATACTTTAATTAAACATACTTATTATTAAAATTTCATTTTAAAAATACCACTGTGTCCTATTGTGGTAGAAATATGCCATTTTAAAACTTGAATCATAGAAATCGACCCAGTAAATCGGCTGTTTTGCTCTCACGTTTTTTTGGGTTTTAATTTTATATGTTTATAGTATAGACAGAAGATAACGAAAACTAACAAAACCAACAACCACATGATCAAGTGTAAATTTCAGCTGAATAGCTGCTCTTGATTGTAGTTGGCTCACATGAAAAAAGTGGAAAAGGCAACAACAGTTTATAAGGCGACTGGCTGAGTCAGCTGGGGTCGTCGGTTCGAATCCCGCTGAAGAAGTCTGATGAGGAAATGTGATGATTTCCAAAATACCTATCACTTATACCATTTATAAATTATTGTTAGTTTATCCACACTAGTTTTCATTAAAAAACGGCCTTAAGCTCAATAAAATTGTTGAATATATTTGATCAATAATAATAATAGATTGGCGCTCACGCATATGTTAGTGTTTGCCCGAGCTTCTCCTCCGATTTGTGGCGTGCGCCTTGATGCAGTCACACAAAGCGGAGGGACCTATAGTTTTACTCAATTGTATTTTTATGAGAATCTGTTTTTCATATCGAGGGACGGCCGGTGCGAAGAAAACCCCGTTTAGAGTAGAAGCGCGCACTGCTGACCACTACACCACAGCGGTCGATATTTGATTAAACTTATACATTTTGTTTATCTTTTTTTATCTGGAACTCGTTTGAAAAAGGAACCAACTTTTAGGCCAGCTCATACACTATCTGTGTGCGAAACAAGCATACATTATATCATATTTTAGTAGGATTAGTAGGAAGTAGGATGTATATAAACAAAGAAAACCAAATTAGAAAATTACTTTGAAATGACAAACGTACACAAAGTTCGTCGTTCATCGTTCGTCGTTTAGGCTACGCATATTTTAAATCTAACTTGATCTTCCAGGGTTAAACTATTAGATGTGTCTATGTAACTACATAATTATATGTGAAAAGCTAAATATTATTTTTTTCCTTATAATATACATTTTAAGCCGAAACTGTTCCAGCATCAATAGTTGTACTTCACGTCCCCAGCAAAGACATCGTGGCATATTACCAAAGAACGGACCGAAGAATAATCATCAACTGCATAACTTTCAGCAAAATTACAGCAGAGCTACTTGTTAGCATTTCCATCCAAGGTAAGTTAAAGTGTTGAAAATTTGTATGTATGTACATTAGACCGTACGACCTTACAAGCAAAAAAAAGTTCACCGTAAAAAGTTTTTGAGGACTTATTCCTTTCCATGTAAGTAATGCATATTTCAAGTAGTCGCCTTTCTTCTGGATTGGGATATGCGTTCTTCTGATCAAATTCTGCGTAAGGGTTGATACATGCAGCTTATCAACTCCTCGCTCCGTACTTGATTATCTCAGCTGGCAGGCTGTGAGCTCCAGCAGCTTTGTAGTTCTTCACATAGCTCGTATTGCGCCCGATCACAACGTGGCCTTGTAAGCGGCATCTTTTTTCTCTGCAGCTTATTGGCACTCCTGATCGTAGCAGTGGTTCTTTCGGGCTCGCTGAAATCCGATAACTTCTGCGGCGGCGGTAGTTAAGTGTGGTTCCACTGCTTGCATCTGTCTGTTTATTCAAGAGTGCTCTCTGAGAGATCGGGTTTGAGAGTCGAGTAGCGACTCAAAGCAAGGAGCCTTGTACGCCTCGTCCTTTTCTTCCGTCGGGGAAAGCGTGCAGATTAGCGAGGTGTTGAAGAATCTCGCTTTGATGCGGATTATGACTAGACGCTTGTCCATGGGCTAAATGACAGTACTCGTCGACGGAATCTCTCTCCTACCACCGCTGTAGTAGACGTCGCAAGGCCCCAGGCATTTCTTACTAGCCACTTCCATCGTATTTATTGGATGGTGGTGTTGCCAGTTTTTGTCGGGCAGAGGAAGCTTTCTCATTAAGGATGCGGACATTCCTGGTACTTGTCCTCAAATCTTAGTCCTTTAAACGTTTGTCGTGGTCGTCATCAAAAGGGGCTCTCATCCGAGGCAGCAGCAGCTTTTCGAAATCAGCTGTTTTTTAGCAAACAATACAGCAATGGGAGCTAGCTGTACTGCTCAGTTTAGCCCAAATTCTAAATTAACTGCCAGTGCCTTCATCGCAGCAAACTTCTCATGTTGAATTTGGCATACATGATATGCAGCCAACTTCTGTTTATGTCACTGAAGCCTAAAAGGCAACAACAAAAATGAAAACAAACAAAAGGGAATGTTAAAAAAGGAGTCACTGACAACGCCGTATCGTGTTTGTTGCGGTAGTAACTGTCAATATTAGCAGTAACAGCTGATTTTTAAAACTGTCACTGCCACTGCCACTGCGTTATTGTATTTTGGGGTTTTAAACCAGCGGTCTACAAAAGTTAAACTGTGTCTGTGTAGGTGAGCACAAGCCTTGCAAAAATCGTTGGACCATGCAGTCTATTTGTGGTATATTGGAGTACTTACAAAAGTTCTCATCTGCCATGCTTTAGTGGACCAACTCGTGTCTCTGGACCAGCTTGTTACCCGATCACTGCTAGCGAAATGTGATTGAAGTTGAGCATTTGAAACCACATTTGCATGTCTGGCTGTAGCTAAACTTGCTGCTTGCTGTTATTTGTTAGCTCCCAGCAGGTTCGGGTTCGAATGCCGTCAGAGCCAACATGTAATTTTATATTTTTGTTTTTGGTTTTTATTAATTGCGAAAAAGCATATGTGAAGTGAAGAATAAAAGCGTGTACAAACAAATAAATATATAAATAATTCCATTGTTAATATGTTGGAGTAGTTTTGTGCTACTCTGATGTAAGGCAGAGCTGGAGTATATGGTCCTGCCCTGCGACATCGCACTATGGGAAATTTGACCCTATTTTGTGGCCAAAATTCTAAGAGCTGAGATATCAATTTTAAACTTGGCCCAGTAGTAGATCTAGAAGTAGTGGCCTTGCCGCGCCAAAATTAACCCGTAATGGTCACACCTCCAAAAAAATAGCGTAATGGTCACACGGGGTCCAGTGGACCACAACCCAATAAACAGATGCCTCGTACGTTCTATTTTAAATATTGACTCGAATCCTACACTGACCTTAAGTCTAAACTTTCTCTTTGTTATCTGACAGGTTTCTTTCCAAATTTTAAATTATAACACCGTAAACTATTTCATAAAACTCATGATTTTGTACCAAGTAGTTACCTAAGAAAAATCATAATTTCTTTAATATCGCACAAAATCGCAGTATAAGATTATGGGGAAATAAGAGACCAGAGACTATTCTACCGATTTATGACGAGTTTTTTTAAACGTTTTTAAACATTTTTTAAAACACTAAAAAACTTTTTTTAATTGTACAATTTCACTTAAAAGTCACTTAAATGCGGACGTGTCTTTGGCATAACCTTTAAACTATAATGCAGTTTTTAATTGGAAAATATTCTTCTGACCGTCACTCTTTCTTTCCACTTTTCACGTTTGAAAAGCAGCAAATACATTACGAGATACACGCATTTGAAAGTGGCACAAAATCAAGCTACACATTTTTCGTTTACAGAAAATTTCGAAACTATCTGTTTGCGGGTAAGTCAATTTATCGAAAAACAGAGTATACAGATTTTTACTCTGAAGTATTTTCTGTAAGATAAGACAAAAAAAATAATAATTTCAACCAAGTCAAGAAATTGACTTTTGGCTACAGAATAGGCTCAAATTTCATATAGTGCATCGCAATGTTAATTGGACGACAAAATTTTTATATGAATTATGGTTAATTTTGGAGTACTCCTTGACCCCTAGGGTACTCCCTAGTACTCTTTACCAGCGTTGATAATTTCGATACAATTGTACTTTTTTGATACTACCCAGCAATTTTTAGTACAATTTTATCTGTAGCCAAAATTTGGCAGCACTTTATTCGTTAAGTTATACAGCACTGTTTTGATTAATTTCTGAAGTGATAGATTTAGAATCGCATAAAATTGATACACAAGACGTTTATTGTGGAGCGGAAGCAGAATTGTTCATTTGTTTTACTATGAAAAAAAAAATTATTTTAATGACGAAGTTCTAATTTGCGCTTCAAAACTGAACCTTTCTTAAGTATTATCAGTCAATATGCAAATCATTGTTCCACTTATACACTTATTGTTTAAGAAATGTGAAATTGCTAGAATAGAAGACAGCAACACAGAATTTAGGGCTGAACACCTTGATTTAAAAAGTTTTGTCAATCTGAATATTTGCGAGTTTTGGGGAAAAGTAAGAAAAATATTTTAAATGAGCCACTGTTTCAAACAACTACAACATCGCTCAAGGAGTGTTATCGATTGCACATCCTTCAGTCAATATTGAAAGGATCTTCTCCATATAAAAATTAATACAAAACAAAATGTCGAAATAGACTTTAATTAGAAACACTTTCTCTTTAATAACAACTAGAGATTGTCTTAACTCTAGTGGGCAATGCTTTTATAAACTAACATTGAAAAAACGTTTATGCACGGTTGAAACTACGATGAATTATTTGCTGAGTTATTAATTTTTTGGAACTTACTGGCAACTTAGTAAACGCATGCCCGACGACTGGAATTTAAGAGTGCTCTGCCCAATCCACAAGAAAGGTGACCCCGCCATTCGCGCCAACTACCGCGGGATCAGCCTTCTAAGCATAGGTTACAAGGTCTTATCGAGCGTATTGTGTGATAGACTGAAGCCCTCCGTCAATGGACTGATTGGGCCTTATCGGTGTGGCTTTAGACCTGGAAAATCCTCCACAGACAAGGTATTCACAATACGCCAAATCTTGGAAAAGACCCGCGCGAAACCGATCGACACTCACCACCTATTTGTCGACTTTAAAGCCGCTTTTGACAGCACTAAAAGGAGTTGCCTGGTGGTAAACGAGGACAAGACGAAGTATCTCCTGTCATCAAACAAACAGTCAGCACATTCGCGCCTTGGAACCCACTTCACTGTTGAAACTTAAAATTTCGAGAAATTAGAGAGAGTAGAGAAGAGGGAGGCCCCCACTGCGATGGAAAGATCAGGTGGCTTCACTTGGCGTTTCCAATTGGCGTCAGTTGGCACAGAAGAGAAAAGACTTGCGTGCTTTGCTGAACTCGGCCAAAATCGCTTAGGCGGTTACATCGCCAAAAAGAAGTAGAAGAAGATTAAGTATAATTATAAGTTCTGATGTACTATAAATCTCATTCACGCTTTGTAATATATGTATAATAAAAATAAAGGGTATATAGTAATAATTCTGTTTACTATTTTCGCGAACTATTAGAACAGTCTGCTTTTATCTATGGCTACAAAGAGGGATGAGTTTACTGTGTATTTCTGTCTGCGCAGTCTGCGCATGGGCCTGCTTTCTTTTTGGCACGAAATGACAAACTGATACTTAGAGCCTCCTTTGGTAGAAAGTACGTCGTTAGATTTCCTACAATGGAACAATGGAGAGATCCACACACTCTCTTTTGAAGCTCGGTGAAAACTTTATATACTGACGGCTCAAAGGCGGGAAACGGTACTGGAGTTGGATGACATCTGGATGGAAACTTCAGAATCTTTATCGCTTTGGGTGCAATAACAACGGTCTTTCAATCGGAGGTCTTTGCAATACTGAAAGTGGAAGACTGGATAACTGGCGAAAGGTGGCGCGGACATAAAATCAGGATCTGCAGTGACAGCCAAGCTACCCTAAAGGCCCTGGAAACCGCTCGAAACTCTTAAAAGTTAGTCCATGAATCTAAGTTGGGGCTGAACTCCGTTACAAGATGGAATGAGCTTGACCTTGTGTGGGTGCCAGGACACCACAATGTTCAAGGTAACGAACTGGCTGATGAATTGGCGAACTGCGGTTCTCTGGAGTGCCCAATTGTAGGGCCAAGCGTAGCGGGAACGATCTGGTGCATCAAGGATCTCATAAGCAAAACTCATAAGAGCCGTTGGTGCACTATTGACAGCTGAAAAACAACCAAGTGTTTCCTGATAAGGCCTGACAGGGTGGTAGCAAAATTGCTTCTTGGACAAAGAAGGAGTGATCTAAGAGCCCTGGCAGGACTGATTACGGGGCACAATCCATGGGGACGACATATGGTCACCATAGGCATCATCGACGATCCACTGTGAAAATCGTGTTTGGAGGACGAGGATAGTACAGAACATTTTCTCTGCCGCTGTCCGGCCTTCGCCAGATGGTACATTTTTGGGTCGGATGTACTGAGAATGGACGACGTACATTCTGTTTCCTACAACAAATTGCTAAAATTCATAAAGGAGTCTGGCAACCACCACCTACATATCCCTTTCCTCTAAATCCTGTTTCTTGGCCTTACGTACAATGAGCAATACTGCTTGAGTGCTCGGAAAAATTTGTTTTTGGTTTTTCCGGTCACCCACAATTCTATTCCATTCCATTCCACTCATCATGCCTGTGCTGGTGTATAGCGCGGAGGCATGGACAATGAAAATATCTGATGAAGCGGCTCTTGGAGTTTTCGAGAGAAAGATTCTGCGAAAAATTTACGGACCTTCTTTACGCGTTGGTGATGGCGATGAGCTTTACAACGATATAGACATAGTGCAGCGAATTAAAATTCAGCGGCTCCGCTGGCTTGGCCACACTCAGAAAATACATTCCTCGATGCTAGGAAAAAAGTATATTATTCTAAGGAAATATTACCTTGAAATGCCCACAATGACATGGCTGCCTTGATATGAGTACACGATTTGACTCAGTTAAAGGAAAATACAATTCCTCAGTTTTTAGGAAAAATTTACTTGCCATTTCATCCCCCGTGAAAGGAATAAGTTTGTAATTTTGCTCGTGGCGCTCAAACAGTGGCAAAGGCCGACAGAGCAGAGCTCTGGAGTGCTAGTCGAGAGAAACAAGGTTCGAGTCCCAGAGCAGGAATTTTTTTTTTTTAAATATTTTTTTATTTTTTTTTATTTTGGTAAGTGTAATTTTTTAAATTGTATTTAAAAAAAATAATAATTTATTTGTTATGGTATTTGAGTATTTAGGTTTTTCCATATATGAAATTAATTTTACAATTTGTAATTTATAATTAAATTTAAATAATTGACTTAGGTAGAGTACAATAAGGCCCGCGGAAATACCGCCCATGGGCATTATTTCTGCAGCGTGGGTACACAAACAACCCCAACTCCACATCGTACATTCATATAGAGCATTTAAATAATGTAAGTACAGGTAAGTACAGTGAAACCCGCTTTACCATTTAACCTATTTTCGCCTTTTAAGTGCTCTTTTAAAATTCCTTAAAATATTTACATATTTTAAAATTCAGTAGCAGCGTTACACACCTTCGGCAAAAAAATTCTAAAAAATCAACGGTAATTTTTAGCCAATTGAAACTTGCACATTATTACAGTAAAATTGAATGGTCTATAAGACTGTATACTCAAAAAACACTTCTGAGAAAAAACATTTTAAATTTTGGCGATTTTTTTTATATATATAAAATTTGTAAGATTAGGTTTATAAGGTATGTATTAGGGAATGGACTGTATTTTAATTGAAAAATCTTAAATAATGCTACGGTCTTGCTTTTAAACTACACCAGTACTTCATTACATGTTCATGTTTTATTCAAAGATTCACAGTTGGTGCTCAACCGCGGCGGTCCGCGTTTTTGCGCCGGTGACAGGTAATAAGGTCAATGGAAATAAGGTCAATTGATTTTATTTCCCACCCTGGTGCGAAATAAAGTCAATTGACATTATTACCTTTTCGAAAGCGAAATAAAGTCAACAAAAATTTGGAAATAAAGTCATTGACGCTATTTCCTCATTCAAATGGAAATAGCGTCAACAATGCTTAAAATATATCGATTTATAGAAAAAAAGGTTCTTACAATAAACATTGCCCCGTAAGTGTTGTTTTTAAACAGATGAAAATGGTTATTGCGAAATCCTCAGTGTTGTGATATTAATCCACACACAATCATGAACTACCACCATTTTATTTTATAAAAAAAATTTAAATTACGAGTATGTAAAAACACGATGTGAAAAACTAAACGCCTGCGCACAGCTGTAATACGAGAAATATTTGGAGAAAGAGTGTAGATATGATCCATAACTTGCAAAACATGTTTCGTTTCCACAAAAATAAAGTGAACACTATTAAATTGAAGAAACAGTCCATGACCAAAAACCCCGGAGGAACACTGAAAGAATTCTGTGTTTTAAATAAGCATATTTTGAACGAATTTGGAATGTCTAAGGTGGAAAAGAAACCAACTTTTCTATAAGGAAACAATTATAGAAAAAGAATTTTCTCACACTGTATTCATGTCTCCGCCAGCAATTTGTGACGACATCATTTAAAAGCAGCTAAGGAGAATGACGACGCTATTTATTAGATGGCACATTCAACGAGCCAATGTGCCAAAATGCGGGTATAAACAATTATTGATTATTTAATATCGGAACCGAGATGATATAAGTTAACTGATTGGTTTTCACACACTTTTGAAACACAAATTATATGCTTTTTTACTGCAGACAAGTTGTTGCCGCAAAACACAGCAGAAATTTTCCAATCAGGGCCGGCAAATATCCTTAGTTATGAGGTGCCATATTGAGGATAAAAGAGTGCCAAAATGTGCCAAATAGAAAAATAAAAGTGCCAAAAAAGGTGTCATTCATTTTAATCATCCACATTTAGCAATAAAATAAAGCTACATTTTCCAAACAAAAGTGCAATGATAAAATAAGATAAAACAGTTGAATAGCCTTCATAAATTAGAAAATTTTAGTTGAGAAAAAGAAGTGCACGCAAAGGATTTCACAAAAATGTATTGAAATGTAATTTTTTTTACAAAAGTGCCATTTTGGCACTTTGTGTCAAATTGAAAAATTAAGTGCCATTTGAAGTAAAATAGGGACAAATGGCTCGGTTTGAGCCAAGTTGGCATCCCTACTTCTAATAACTTAGAAATATAAAAATGTGAAATATCGAGGGCTTGAATTCATTATTAAACTCTATCTGCAATTTGCACAAAA
Organism: Rhagoletis pomonella; assembly: GCF_013731165.1. NCBI lineage: Eukaryota > Metazoa > Arthropoda > Insecta > Diptera > Tephritidae > Rhagoletis > Rhagoletis pomonella. The sequence goes on from NW_023458559.1 coordinate 5,690,773, forward strand.
ACTAATTTGCGATTTTAGTAACCATCTGGGACTTATTACCTGTCGTTATATAAGGTAGCATTAATATCACTGATGACAGTTAAAGCTTAGGTGGATTTTTATATCAGAATCTCATCTTTGTGAAAAGTGTGCAGATAGAGGGTATTTTATTGAATATAAGCCCTCTATGTTTAAAATATATACAAATTTTATTTCAACGTATACAGAAAATAAATCTACCTGCGTTACTGCATGGCGGGAGACGAGGAAGGGGGGCCGGGGGGCCGCGGCGTAGCATGACGTGGTGTGCGCGGTGACGCGGGCCGCCGCGAAGCTAAGCAAATTTAATGTTTGAAAGAGAAATAATGTCAATGGATTTTATTTCGTTTTTAAGAAGGTTATAATGTCAATTGACCTTATTTCCGTTGATCTTATTACCTGTCACCTTTGCGCCACCACTGAAAAACCTAAGATGCTGAGAACAAATATGCGCATCGCATTGAAGGCTAACAGTAACAATTTACCTTTAATTTCCAATAAATCGCTTATCAGTTATTGGCAAAAATACCGTTCGATTTTATGCGTATTCTGCAGAAGGGAATTTAAAGCAGAACTACACTGTATGCAAAATTAGAGAGCTATTCGTTTAAAATACGTTCCGTTTTATGGAAATGTATGCCTGTATTCATAATTGGAATGTTTCAGTAAAATAAAGCCAGATAAAATACTACTCATGGGCTTTACTTCCTTTTTTATGAAATATATCAAGCGGGCGGCCATTATTGCTCTTTTGCTCTTATAAAAAGCGGGAAAATGTGATTTTGTATTTCGAAACTGTATGGTGGAAAGTGTGTTCTAATATCTATTTGATACACAAAAACTGATCACGGCTGTACTTTTTGCTGATATATTACATACATATGTTCCATTTAGTTAAACAATATAAGAATATTGTAGTATGTACCACAAAAACGTATATTTTCTATAAAAAATCATAACTCAGAAAAAAAAATCTTCGCTATTAGAGATTTGGGTTGATTGTAGTTCAAAGTGTCTCTTTCCCGGTAAAAAAGTTTGAGAGAAAAAAAAATACACTTTTTGAGAAATTAAATTTAAAAAAAAATTTGTACTTTTTGTTAATTGTTAAATAAAACATTTTAAATATTGAAAATCAATAATTATATCATTCTATCTTGAAGTGACAAGAATTACTGACATTTGAGTAAAAACATTGTTGGAATCTATTAAATTTTGACAAAGTTATGGGCATTTTAAAAAAAAATTCTCACTGTGAATTCGATAATAGATTTTTGCCTGAAAAACAAAATCGCGTTTAATTCGGCAGAAAAATTTTTCCGAGCCAAAAGAAAAAATACGTGTCTCATTATTTGGACCAACAAACAATGTATTTGAGTTTGGTCGAAATTAAAAATCATGCTCGTACCTGACCGGTTGTCTGGAAATGGAAAGCATCTGAGTAAATTTACTTCCTCAAATAAATGACGCCCTGTTTTTAGCATGAACCCGTATTAAGTAAAACATCTCAAATAGAGCAATTTTTTCGCAAGATTAAGGAAAAAACAGTAACTCTGAAATAAGGATACTATTTTCTTGTTTTAAGGAAATGATTTTTTCTAAGTAAAATTCAGCGGCTCCGCTGGCTTGGCCATGTCTTTCGAATGCACAGAAACACTCCTACTTTGAAAGTATTCAACGCGGGCTGAGATGCTGGTAACAGAGGAAGAGGAAGGCCGATGCGTTGTAAAGACCAGGTGGCGAGGGACTTGGACTTCCCTTGGCATTTCCAATTGGCGTCAGTTGGCACAGAAGAGAAATGACTGGCGCACTGTTTTTGACTCGGCCAAAATCGCTTAGGTGGTTACAGAGCCAATAAAGAAGAAGACGAAGTTTAGCTTCAAAACTTAAAATAATTTGCGACAAATCAAAAATATTTTCATTCTCTCCTTGACAAATTCAAGTTTTGCAAATGTTCCATCATACCGGTAAGAATATTAAGTCAGAAAGCCTATTTCCATTCTCAAATTTCGGGTAATGTTCCGATCTCAATTTGCGTATGTGTATAAAAAAGAATAAAATAAAAAACAACACAAAGGAAAGAATGTCCAAAGAAATACGTATTTTGAAAAGTAAAAAGAGCCAAAATGTTCTAAGCATAGAGAAAGTAAAAAGAGCCGCGCTTTTCTACGCAAAGAGTCACGTTTGCACACCGTTGACATAGTATGCACTTGTAGTAGTATGTATTATGTAATATCATAGATGGGCACTTTTCAGTACCAGTAAAAATGCAGTAAATATAATTTTATACTGATTACTGGAAAAAATTGCAGTAAAAATATTTCTTTACTGATTACTGGAAAAAATTTGCAGTAAACATATTTTTTTACTGATTACTTAAAAAATTTGCAGCAAAAATACTGATAATGTAATTTGATTTGCATTCTTCTTCTTCTTAATTGGCGCTGTAACCGCCTAAGCGATTTTGGCCGAGTCCAAAACAGCACGCCAGTCATTTCTCTTCTGTGCTAACTGACGCCAATTGGAAATGCCAAGTGAAGCCAAGTCCTTCTCCACCTGGTCTTTCCAACGCAGAGGAGGCCACCAGCATGGCGGCACGCGTTGAATATTTTCAGAGCAGGAGCGTTTCTGTCCATCCGAACGACATGGCCAAGCCAGCGGAGCCGCTGAATTTTAATTCGCTGCACTATGACTATATCGTTGTAAAGCTCATACAGCTCATCGTTAAATCGTCTGCGATATTCGCCATCACCAACGCGTAAAGGTCCGTAAATCTTTCGCAGAATCTTTCTCTCGAAAACTCCAAGAGCCGCCTCATCAGATGCTTTCATTGTCCATGCTTCCGCGCCATACACCAGCACAGGCATGATGAGTGACTTATAGAGTGTGATCTTTGTACGACGAGAGAGGACTTTACTTCTCAATTGCCTACTCAGCCCAAAGTAGCACTTGTTGGCAAGAGTGATTCTCCGTTGGATTTCAAGGCTTACATTATTATTGGTGTTAATGCTGGTTCCCATATAAACGAAGTCGTCTACTTTTTCAAACTTGTAACTGTCAACAGTGACGTGGGTGCCAAGACGCGTATGTTCTGTCTGTTTGTGTGATGACAGGAGATACTTCGTCTTGTCCTCGTTCACCACCAGACCCATTCGCTTTGCTTCTCTATCCAATCCCGAGAAGGCAGAACAGACGTAGCCCTTGTTTTTACCGATAATATCGATGTCGTCGG
>NW_023458559.1:5694029-5727899 GCF_013731165.1 Rhagoletis pomonella
CGCCTTTCTTGTGGATTGGGCAGAGCACACTTAAATTCCAGTCGTCGGGCATGCGTTGATCTGACCATATTCTGCATACGAGCTGATGCATGCACCTCATCAGCTCCTCGCCGCTGTACTTGAATAGCTCGGCTGGCAGGCCGTCAGCTCCAGCAGCTTTGTTGTTTTTCAGCCGCGTAATCGCTATTCGTACCTCGTCATAGTCAGGCGGTGGGACAGCTACTCCATCATCATCGACTGGGGACTCGGGTTCGTCTTCCTCACTACTTTCAGCGCTGCTACCATTCAGTAGGTTATAAAAGTGTTCCCTCCACAATTTAAGTATATTCTGGACATCGGTCACTAGGTCGCCATTGTTGTTCTTACAGGAGTTCGCCCCGGTCTTGAAACCTTCCGTAAGTCGCCTAACCCTCTGGTAGAATTTTCGGGCGTTCTTCCTGTCGGCCAGCATCTCAAGCTCTTCGCACTCACGTATTTCGGCCTCTCTCTTCTTCAGTTCCCTATAACGGTCCCACATGGCTCGCGTTGCGCCCGATCGCAGCGTGGCCCTGTAGGCGGCATCTTTTTTCTCTGCGGCTTCTTGACATTCCTCATCGTACCAGGTATTCTTTCGGGCTCGCTGAAATCCAACTACTTCTTCGGCGGCGGTACTTAATGATCGGGAAATGTGGTTCCACTGCTCGCGTATGTCGGATTGTTGAAGAGTGCTCTCAGAGAGCAGGTGTGTGAGTCGAGTGGCGAATAAATTGGCCGTCTGTTGTGATTGCAGCTTTTCGACGTTAAGCTTTCCTTGCATTGTTGGGGGCACATTGTTTGCTGCACAGAGGCGGGTGCGTATCTTGGCTACAACAAGATAGTGGTCCGAGTCGATGTTTGGCCCTCGGAGTGTACGTATGTCCAAAACGCTTGAAGCATGCCCTCCGTCTATCACAACATGATCGATTTGGTTTCTCGTTTTTCGATCTGGAGACAGCCATGTAGCTTGGTGGATGTTCTTATGCTGGAACCTAGTACTACATATTACCATATTTCGGGCCCCGGCGAAGTCGATCAGCCTCAGTCCGTTATCGGACGTTTCGACATGGAGGCTGAATTTTCCGACAGTGGCGCCAAAGATCCCTTCCTTGTCCACCTTGGCATTAAAATCGCCAAACACGATTTTGACATCGTGTCGGGGGCAGCGCTCATATGTACGTTCCAAGCGCTCATAGAAGAGATCCTTGGACGCCTCATCCTTCTCTTCCGTCGGAGCATGGGCGCAGATGAGCGAGATGTTGAAGAATCTAGCTTTGATGCGGATTGTGGCTAGACGTTCGTCCACCGGGGTGAACGCCAGTACTCGGCGACGGAGTCTCTCTCCTACCACGAATCCAACACCGACACGTGGCAACTGTAGTAGACGTCGCAAAGCTTCACGCTTACTTTTCCTTGCCCCGTCCATCGCATTTCTTGGATGGCGGTGATGTCAGCCTTTGTCTTCCCGAGGACATCAACCAGCCGGGCAGAGGCACCTCCCCCATTAAGGGTCCGGATATTCCAGGTGCATACCCTTAAATCATAGTCCTTTATACGTTTGCCGTGGCCGTCATCAGAAAAAGGGGGTCTCATCCGAGGCTGTTTTTTTCTTTTCATTGGGCTGGGTTTTAACGTGGCGGGACCCAAACCCAGCGCACGCGAAGTTTTACGGCTTCTCACTTTAGCTCGCTCCCAAACGGGTGTTTGGTTGCTACCCAGAGGATACGTGGATATAAATATCCGGACGTTGTGAGCTGCGATTTGAACCGTACGCACAAGAATCGCTTCTGGCCACTCCCAGGTGAATGGCAGTCAAAAGTTTTCCACTTCTGCGCACGGAACCATCCTCCACATATATACACATATGTTTGTATATAATTATGTATATATTCTCATGCACAGAAGAATAGATTCGTGCTCTTTTGACCAGTTTTATCTACTAGGTAGGCACATATGTGCATACATATCTATGTAGGTATAATGTTTTTAATGTTCAATAATTTCTTATAAAATTTCAACTTATACACTTAGGTCTCTTTTTATGCGGTTCTTTTTTATGCAGATTTGAATTTATGCGGTTTTTCAAACACTTTTTTCGCTGTAGCGATTTTGCTTTTTTGAGAGCTTTTATTACTCTTTTTCAATATGTAAGGGGCAATGCTTCTGATAAATAATTTGTCTTTGTATTCTTTCATACAAGTAATTACTAAGTAATTTGACTAAGTAACTATGTTACATATGTATAAATGAGAATATAATATTTATAAAAATCATTATTTTGTCTTTCATTTCATAAATGAGTAGGACATCAGCAGTTTCAAATGAATATTCCTGGTTTAGCCCCCATACATATGTATGTATGTAGGATAATACAAACTACTATTTGATAATTAAGGCTGGTCCACATAGAACTTTCGCGTTGACTTTGTAGTTGGCGTTGGTTTGACAGAACGTACGTTAAAAGTATGCGTTCTACAATGAAGCTTGGCAGAGACTACTTTGGCCACTAAATTACCATATTAACGAGAGATAAATTAATATTTCATATCAATAATTGCATGAAAAATTATATTTCTTGCCCTCATTTGATTGAAAGGAAAAAAACATTTCATATAATTTTATTTATGTATTTGCAATAGCTGGCCACCGACGAAGCGATCTTTCTGCTTTGTGTTGGCCTTAGCGTTGCCAAATTATGGATATGTGGACGGCTGCTTTGAAATTCGACGCCAACGCAACGCCAAAGTTGTATGCGAACCGGTCTCTATTCTTTGTTTACGCAAATTTTCCCATGTCTACATATCCATATATACATGCATATATATATATATATGTACATATGTCCTTGAACAACAGGCCACAAATAATTTTTTTCACCAAGGACTATATTTCATTCAGGTATACAGCATAACTGCTACAAGTAGCAAACTATTTTGGGGGTGTTAACAAAAGCTTACTTGTTTTTTGTTTCTGCGGCACAAACGATTATAATATCTTCGATTTTACTTCTCTCTGTAAAGACAACAAAATACATGCATATGTACATATGTACATTAGACTGCATCACTCCCCATACAAAAAAAAATCGGTACTATTTTTCCATTGGAATTATAAAATCTACTATATTTTAAGACGTCCACCAAAATGTTTCGGAAAAATATTAAGATTTAAGTGAGCTGGACCGATTTGAAAATACCGCCAAAAATGTTTTTTTTTATGAATAAAAATAGTTTCTTAAAGATTTTTTTTGAAAAAATCCCCTCAAATGACAAAACGGCTTAAGCTTAAAATATTTGCATAAAAATATTAAAAAAAAAATAAAAAAAAATTTTTACGGAATCGTAATGATGATGCTGTTTTTAACATTTTTCCAAGATTGGTATAAGAAAAACTTGAATAACTGAACCTAAACTCTTCCGATTTAGACTTAAGAGGTGTCATTGGAAATGTATTTTCTCACCCTTTTCATTTATTTGCTAATAAACTTATTCAAAGGATGGAAGAGAAAGGTAGGAGAAACGAACCTCATTCAAAGTTGAATTAAGATCTTTGGTATTCGAAAAAAAAGATGGGACACGAATGACGTTTTTTTTTTGGCCAGAAATAAAAACGGTCTACTGAGATCCCATAAGTCTAAATCAGAACATTTTTGGCCCAGTTATTCAAGTTTTTCGTAAATCAATCTTTGAAAAAAGTAAAAAAAAAAACAGCATCAAATATCTCATTCTTACGATTCCGTTGAAAAGATTTTTAAATATTTTTATGCAGATTTTTTAAGCTTATTTTAACTTGTCATCTGAGGGGACTTTTTAAAAAAGTTCTTTAAGAAACAATTTTTATTAATAAAAAACTTCATTTTTGGAGGTATTTTCAAATCGGTCCAGCTCACTTAAATCTTAATATGTTTACGAAATATTTCGGTGGACGTCTTAAAATATAATAAATTTAGTAATCCCGGCGGAAAAACCGCAACTTTTTTTGGTGATGCAGTCTAATGTACATACATAAATGCATATATACATAAATACGTACATACAAACATATATAAAAATGCATGTTATGTGTGTACACATGTATGAATATAACTCTAAAAAATAATTCATTCCATAATCTATTTTTATGTATGTAATAAATTTTATTTGTTGTTTTAAATGCTGCCCTAATATAATACTTTACATATACATATACGCATATGTACATACAATTATTAACATACTTTCGTACATAATCTATTGACATACATTCCCACATTTTGATGCACAAAAATGCATGTGTTGTATAGTACACTCGGAGCGCTCGCTCGTCGCTCACTCGTCTTTCCTAGCAGAGTAAGTATGCAGACAGCTTCGCACTGCGAGCGAGGCAACACACAACAGCCTCGCTCGTTTAATAGGACCGCGAGCAAACAAGCAGCGCTCGCTCGTTTGGCGAGCGAGCCAAACTTCTCGTGCCTCGCCTCATTGCTCGCTCGCTCGCTCGAACTCCGAGTTTTTGCCCACCCTGTAAATACCTAAAGCTTGTAGGCCCCAAACATCGCATTTTTATTCTTAATGCCATTATAGTGGCTTGCACAAGGAAAATGTTTCCACATACGTAGAGTTATAGATCGAAATTGAGTACCTAAAACAATTGTCGAGTCATCTGAATCGGAGTCCGAGTCAGATTCCTCATTACTGTCACATTCATTTATAGGTCCTAGATAAAAAAAATCAATAATTGAACATATTGATTGGGAATAAATAGGTATACATATCTGATATACTCAGGGACCATAACGCTTATAACTTTTATTTAAAAATTTACTTTTTATTGGTTATTTACGGAGTTTTATTTTTTTGAATTTCATTACTCCCCTAACGTTTAAACAACTTTAAGTAGCGATATAAGTAGTTGGTAACACTGATGCCGATAAGGCACGCCCCCTTTGACAGCGCACGAAAGGGAATAAGAAGGAATGACACTTCGTTGTCATAATCAGAATTTTTTCCACACTCGTGCCGCCCAGCCGCAATTCGCGAATTTTTCTCGAAAAACCCTAATTTGTATACCGCGCAATCGGTATTCCGCCTAGTTGAATAAACTCTTAAAAGTTGGTGAATAAATTGTAAAGTTAGAGCGAACATCCGTGTTTTATTTTGAAACATCCACCCGCCGCGTCGAAAACCCAAACGCGCCGTCCGATAATCATCGCCCCTACGGTTTGTGCATCCAAAAAAAGCACAGCAGTCACCGCCAGCTGCAGTATTGCCGTCCGCCACCCGTTCCCCAAATCGCCGTTCGTCAGCAGCTCCCGCATCATCGCCTGCCGCCAGCTTTTGCATCGCCGCCTGCCACCACCTACCACATCGCCGCCTGCCACCATCGACGACATCGCCACCACCACTAGTTTCCTGGTTCGCCAGCACCCCCATCTGAGGGTCAGCTCACCCCCCGCCGTTGGGTCATCTCGCCCTATTCCCCGAAAAGGCCTACAGCCTAAACACTGGTCCTTCGTCGCCTTGAAAGAGCCAGCACCGTTGGAATTCAGAACCCAAATAAAAAGTATCCCTAAAAAACCGTAAGTAAGAATCTGAATTGCTTACTAACCCCATTTCATCAAAAAACAGCCCAAAAACTAGCCAAATCGCGCATACATTTTGATCCTCTAAAGAAAAATCTTATAAGTTTAATAAAAACGGTGCTCGCATCCCGTTATAGAAAATTTCTTTACATATATATGTAGGGAAAGACGGTTCGCTTGGTTATGTAAATAAAGTGACGTTTATTCGAATGTTCAATTGTACAATAATTTCGACCTACAGCTATGCGACAGTTTGGCGACTGTGTTGTGCGCGCTTTGACATAAAATGATAGACTCTCTGGATGGATACCATGTCTTCTGTTCGTTCGTTAGTTCGTCCTCTGTCTATTCGTTCCTTCGTTCTGTCGTTCCTTCGTTCACCTACCTAGTGTTGCCATATACCCCGATATCCCATTCCCACAATTGGCCGTCCTGACAATTTATTCGACTCTGAATAACTAGCGCCACGGTTTCATGTTTACGGCTACGGTTGTCGTTCTTATCGGCCCCTCTTGATTTCCGACCTTCTCAACCTCATATCTTCAACTTGGCGGTTACCTTATACGGCCCTAGATATTTCGGTCTCAACTTCATGGCCGTGCCAAATTGTGTTTTTTTAATGGCTACTAAGTCATTAAGGTTATAATTGACTTCTGTTTTCCTATTTTTATTGAACGTCCTGCAGTTTTCGTATTGTATTTTCTTGATGTTTTCTTGGGCATTTTGTCTAACCAAATCTCGTATCTAGCTCCTCGGTTATCACTTCATCTAAAATTTGTCGCAAATCTGGGTAATCGTTTACCCACATGTCTAGTCCGGTAAGAATTCTAAAGGGCGTTGCTTTGGTGCTGCGCGGTATAGTGTTATTCAGAACTTGCTGCACTTTTGCCACGTGGTTGTACCACTGGGTGGGGTTGCTTTGACACTTCTTTGAAATCATTGGGATAACTGTTTTGTGGACGCGTTCCACTTGCCCGTTCCCCCGAGGTACTCCCGTCGCGATTTGCAAGTGCTGGATATTTTCTTTAGTGCAATAATCTCTGAAAGGGTTCGACGTAAACGCCGATCCCCTATCGGTTATTATCCGCTTAGGGTTACCAAATATCGCCGCTTGTTTTTCTAGTTTATCTATTACCTCCTCGACCCCCGTGGACTTAGTTGGGTATAACCACGTAAACTTTGAAAACCCGTCGACTATCACTAGAATGTGGTTATACTTTTTCCGCGTTTCGGTTAATGGTCCGACGTGATCTACGTGATAGGTCCCTAACGGCTCGCAGGCTTTATCTATTGGCGCTAAGAACCCTTCTTTTTTGCCTCTTTTTGCATCTATGACTATGCATTCCACGCAACTCTTCACCACCTTTGCCACCTTTTCGGCCAAGTTGGGTATGTAATAGTTTCGCTCTAGCAACTCCTGAGTCTTTTTACTAGCAAAGTGATTTTGATCGTGCGCCAATTTTATTATCTCAGTCTCCATGCTGGAAGGCACAACGAGCAGTTCTTTCACGGGATCACTATAAACGATACCGTTTTTCATGAAAAATTCCTCATAATTTCCTGTCTCTAAAATCTTTTTTACCGCTCTTATCCAACTATCCTACGCTTGGGCTTCTCTCAGTCTAACTGTTAGTGCATCTTCGACTAATAAGCAGTAAACGCGACTCAGAGCGTCCACATGCCTCATACGCGATCCTGACCTGTGCTCGACCACGTAGTCGTACTCTTGTAAATACATTGCCCACCTCATGACGGCCTGCATTCTCGGTTTTCTGAACTCGACTACCCCCTGCCTAAAGACCAACTCTACGTCTTTGAGCACATCGCTTCCTATTATGGCTGCGTACGGTATGTCGCGTTCTTTTACAACGTAAAAAGGAATCTTCAAGACCACCTCGTCGATCTCGATTTCGTCATCGAAACTACCCAATGTCGTGAGATGCCCCTTGCCTGTTCCATACAGTTGCCGTCTGTCTTTACTAAGGTCGAAATCGCCTAGCATCATGAGGGTATCGTATCTCATTATACATGAATCACACCCAGTATCTACCAGCGCGCTAAAGGTGAAATTGTTCATTGACACCTCAATAAATATTAAATTACTTTTAGTTTTGTTCTCGCCATGTTGGCCCAACGTGTTAACTCGCTCGTTTTTAACACCTTTATCCCCTTTACCTGTTCTACAATCTTTAGCAAAATGGCCTCTTTGCTTACATTTAAAGTATGTTACACTGCGTTCGCCTGAACTCGAGCATTCCCTGGCCAGATGACCCTCTCTATCGCATTTGAAGCACCTTTTCTTTTGCTGCACCTTCTCGCTACCACCCTTCTCAGACCATACCTGAGGCATACCCGCTCTGTTTGACGACGTCGGGGCACACCGAATTTTTTCGTATACGCGTATCTGTTCTTTGAGCTCATTCAGGCTTTTTGCCTGGTACAACATAGATTTGTTTGAACGCGTGTCTGGTACCCCTTCTACAAAATATTCTACGACACTCTTTTCGTCGAGATCGATAGGTTTCCCTATTTCTATGAGTGCATACAAATATTCGTGTAAGGTTTCTTTAGCCTGCTTTCGTCTGGTTCTTAAAGCGCGGTGGACCTCTGAGGCACACAACTTTTCGCCGAACTCTTCTGTCAGCGCCTCTTTTAACCCTTTCCAGTCTTTACACCCTACTAGCCCGCGAGCGAACGACTTTGCAGCACCTTTGAGTAACTGCTTAGCATACACGTACCTCTGTAAGCCATTCCAACCTACTGTGTCAGCCACGTCCTCGAACTCCTCCACCCAGTGGTTCACCCCACTGGCGCAGTCACCCGAAAATGGCGAGACACTATCCTCTATATCCCGCAGCGTAAACATCGCCCTTTGCCCATTTAAATTGTGGACGGTAGCGTCATCGTAAATTGAATTTGTCGATTCATTTTCACTTAACGCTTCCTCCCCTCCTTCTCCTGCAAACACTATATGCTGCAGCAAACGCAACTGCAAATCCTTTTTTCTACCCACTACACTCAAGTTCAATTCTCTTAGTTTGTCTTTTAACATTTCCACTGTCATTGCCCTTATTGTGTCGGTATCCATCTTACAAATTTTAATTTGAGCCAACTTATATTTTAAAAATATTATCCACAACACAACAACAGAAATAGGAGTGCCAATTCTCTACACAAACTTGTTTAAATGTTGATATTTAGAATATGTGTATATGTGAAAATATTAACTCTTATTAAAAAACTGAAAGTAGAAATACACTGTCTTTACGCAAACTTAGTATGTCAATCTTGATATTTGAAATGTGTGTAATGAAAATACACTCTCTCTACGGAAACTGGAATGTTGAATTTAATGTGTAGGTACTACTCAGACTACAATAATTGCAATTACATACGCAAGTAAGAAAGAGAAAATAGGAATATAAAACTATACAAAATCACGTACAATAGTTCTTGGTCCCTCGGCGATATCGCTGCTTCTCTTTTTCTCTGCTGGAACGTCGATCCTGTAGTGTTTTGGTTTCTACGGTGGTTCAACACGCTGCTCTCGTTTCGCTTGGTACTGCACTGTTCGGTATAAATATGTACATACACATCGGAGTGCGCAAATACGTACAAAAGCTGCTATACTCGTTGCTACTGCGCAATGACGAAACGTAAATACTACTTTAGTTGTTCACTTCGCTGGTGAGTTTTATTTTGTGCTGTTTTCCAACACGAAGTACGAGTGCACAAATAACAACAAATAACGAAACGTAGTCACTATTGCCCTCGCCCACTTCCCAGGTGGATTTTGTTTTCTCGCACTTATTCGCCTCGAGTGCAAAGATGAGCTGCTGTATTCATTGCTTATAAACGTATACGCTATTCACTCATTTCCCTGGTGGATTTTGTGTTTTGCTGCTTTTGAAACCGACGTAAGAGTGCACAGATGAGCTGCTGTTATCGTTGCTGCCCAAATAACTTAACGTAATCGCTCTTGCTCACTCCTCTGGTGGATTTTGTTTTCCACTTGAGTTAATTCGCCTCGAGTGCACAGATGAGCTGCTGTATTCGTTGCTGCCGAAATAATTTCAACCGCTGCCCTCTCTTTTCGGCTAGGGTTTTCTAGTATACACTTGTTTCGAGAACAGTTTGCCTTCGGCTTTTTGCAAAAACTTTGTCTTTGGCTAGTTTTTATTTTGCAAGCACTTTGTCTTTGCCCGTTATAACGGCGATGAGTTGAATTTCAATTTCGTCGTTTTACCGTACGACCGCTGTGACCGCTGAAGCACCCAATATTTAACGCGTCACTTTTGGGACTTCGCGTATGTACAGTTTATGCAGATTTTTATGCACACTTTGCGACTTACTTACTTGCACGCAAATACAATTGGTTTTGTCCGCACTTTCGCATGTGTTTATTCATGCGCATATTAGTTTTACTGTCTGCGCAGTTCAGCACTAATTATTTTCCGTTTGGGTTTTCTTTGCACGCAAACGCAATTACATACACTTATGCCATTTTACAACGTTTTTTATTTTTTTATTTTTATTAATTTCCAACGCGCGCACACATCACGGACGAGCCCCCATTTGTAGGGAAAGACGGTTCGCTTGGTTATTTAAATAAAGTGACGTTTATTCGAATGTTCAATTGTACAATAATTTCGACGTATAACTATGCGACAGTTTGGCGACTGTGTTGTGCGCGCTTTGACATAAAATGATAGACTCTCTGGATGGATACCATGTCTTCTGTTCGTTCGTTAGTTCGTCCTCTGTCTATTCGTTCCTTCGTTCTATCGTTCCTTCGTTCACCTACCTAGTGTTGCCATATACCCCGATATCCCATTCCCACATATACATATGTACATTCCTTTTCCTCGATTCCCGTAATTCTGCGACCGTATTGGTTTTTTAACAAGTTCATTTCTTCGAGTAAATAAATCCCGAAACGGTTCGCATATACCACTGTACATACAAGAAGATTTGCATATAGTACATATGTACATATGTACATACATACGCGGTAAATACATACTGTGAGACAGTAAAAATAAAAGACAGTAAAACTAAATTCTCTCCCAATTAAGCGAGCCCCTGTATGATTTAAAACCCATTTGTGCATAATTTACTCACATCCATTTTTATAACATATATCTCCTTTTTAATTTGCACAACAAAATATAAAAGTGAAACAGGTGCTTCGTGTATGCAAACATACATACACACATACATTTGTATGTACAATACACAGCTCACGTATAAGCACACATTCATATAATTAAATACAGTGGCACAAACTCGTGTTATGATCTCAATTTATAATCTCACTCTGAAATAACGTACAGTGGCTTTCTACTTTACAAAAAAAGAAGGTTCGTCTCTGAAATATTTAGAAGCGTATGCAACAAAATAAAAGCTGAAAATAACAATTACTTGCATATTATCCCTATGCTCCATGTTTAAGCAAATCTCCGTGTAAACATACATATATACACAAACATATTGTAAACTATCTCTACTAACACATAATTACATTTTCCCAACAACATATATATACATTTAATACATAATATAATATAAAGTGCTATTAAGATAAAGGCTAATTCGGCATACATACACATAGTTATACGGTGCAGTGCGGGTACAGTGAAACGGTCCCCTTATATCCCTCAATAGACCCACAAAAAAAAAATTAATAAATAAAAATAAAATACAATAAAATAAAAATTCTCCAGCGATTTTATCAGTAGCACGTATCAAAGTGCAAACACCCTTTTTTATATATCGTTGCATTCGCAATTACGTAATTGCCTTTCATTGCGTTAATTTAGCAAGAATCATTAAAAATATATATACATATATACAGGGTGTCCCAGAAGTAACCTGCCAAACTTTAGGGGAAGGTAGGTGGGGAGGTGAGCTCCCTGATAAACAAAAAATTTTCAGGTAAAAGTGTCACCGTTTTTGAAATATTTAATTTTTTTTATTAAAAAAAAATCGTGGCTTTTCATGCATTTTCTTTAACTGCATCTACAAACCAGGCTATACTTAGTAAATTTTTTATGTAAAATACTTCCAGATAGTTGCTCTCCATACTCAAATGCAACGTAGTTAAAAATGCTAAATAGTGCAAAGGTACATTATTACCTGCTCCTGACAATATTTTATGTTACTTACTGGAATTAGTGAAAGTGGATTTTGTGAAATTGGACCCTTCGAACATTGTGTTATTAATACTATGACAGAGAACACGCAGTATACGTCGCATGAATATGCGGATATTCACCTAATTTACGGTGAAGCTTGCTGTAATGCCAGAGCTGCTCAAAGACTCTATGCAGACCGAGACCCCAATCGTCGGCACCCGGGTCGTGAAGTATTCGCCCGGACCCATAGAGAAATATATGAAGGTAAGTGATTTTACACCTTTCTTGTTTGCTTTCTTGTGAACTATCATATTTCAATTTTTTAAGGTCGCATACCTGAAAGGCGTGGCGACGAAACAGGACGTCCGGCGACGGTAGATGTTGAAGTTGTGTTAGAGGGAGTGGAACTAGGTCCATCGACTTCAGTGAGAGTGATGGAAAGACGAACGGGAATACCAAAAACTACAGTTCACAAAGCTTTAAAAGACCATCGATTTCATCCCTCCCACATTCAACGTGTTCAGGCTCTACAAGAAAGAGATTACCTCTCGAGGGTTAGATTTTGCCGTGAAATGATGCGAATGTATGAATCAGACCCCAAATTTTTTAATCAAATAATTTGGAGCGATGAACCATCATGCAGACGTGATGGTTATTTTAATTTACATAACCTTCACAGTTAGCAGAAAGACAATCCTCACGAAATGAGAGAAGATCGTTCGCAGTACCGGTACAAAATAAATTTATGGTGCGGTATTTTTATTTGTCAGATATTGGGACCTGTGGAACTGCCGCCAACGCTCAACTCTCACAGTTATTTAGAGTTCCTTCAGGAACGGCTTCCAACTCTTTTAGAATATGTACCCTTAAACCTGCGGCGAAGACTATGGCTGTAAAATGACGGGTGCCCTGCTCACTGTGGGCGTGAAGTAAGAGCTCATTTAGACGAAACTTATCCTCGCCGATGGATTGGACGATACGGACCAATCACGTGGCCCGCTCGATCGCCTGACCTGACTCCATTAGATTTTTTCTACTGGGGCTGTCTTAAGGACAAAATTTATTCCAAAACAATTCAAAACGAAGAGCTGCTGAGATAGCCCAATTGAGTTTAAGATCTCTAAAAGCGTATTTTCTTAAAAGATGCCGAGCTTGTATTAGAGTAGAAGGTCACAAATTTGAGCATATTTTAGCAATAAATGAATAAATTTTTCGTCAAACAACTCATGTATATTTTATTTCACGTGGACCCATCCTTCACAAAAAATATTGATAGATATAGCCCTTGTTATAGACTCTAGTCCGAATTCCGGTAAGTTACATAAAATAATATCAGGAGCAGGTAATAATGTACCTTTGTACTATCTAGCATGTCATTGGTCGTCAACAAGACCAACTTAAATTTAAATCTATTAAATACATTCTAGCGTGTCTCAGTCCTTTGCCCACAAAAGCGGCTATAACTTTTTTTTCTATTCGAAACAGTAAGAGTGGCACCTTTCTGAAATCTTTATTAAATGAGCAATTTTTTTATGTAATGTAAAGTTATAGCTCAGTAAATTTTTTTTCACCAGAGATTGTCAAAGTTGGGGAAGAAAATATCAAAATGTTAAAAATCCCAAAATAGTCATAATTTTATGATGGTTCCTTAATATATTTTAACTACATTGCATTTGAGTATGGAGAGGCAACTATCTGGAAGTATTTTACATAAAAAATTTACTAAGTATAGCTTAGTTTGTAGATGCAGTTAAAGAAAATACATGAAAATACACGATTTTTTTTAATTCAAAATTTTTTAAATATTTCAAAACCGGTGACACTTTTACCTGAAATTTTTTTGTTTATCAGGGAGCTCACCCCTGCACTAAAAATTAAAGACAAGAACATTGATAATTTTTGGAATCGAGTACAGAGCGCATATGATTTAGTAAAAGAGACTGAGGAGCAGGACCTTCCCGAGGACTTCAAAGCCTCCGCTTATAATAAAAACAGGTCATGCCTCATAACGTATGAAGATACGAAAGCCCAGATTGGTGATCAACTCCTGCTTCTTAATCAAGTCAGCAATACCACGCCTACTCCCACGAAAAGTCTAGCTTCGGCTTAAAGGTCCCACCGTGCGATACGGAAACATTTTATGGGGGTTATGAGCAATGGCCGTCTTTTCGTGACATGTTCACGGCGGTATATATTAATCACCCAAAACTCACAAAAGCTCAGAAATTGTACCATCTCTGGTACAAGACTCAAGGCAAAGCCGGCCAAATAGTGAAACAATTCCCACTGAGCGATGATAATTTTGATCTGGCATGGGAAGCGTTACGGTCTCGCTATGAGAATAAAACAGTATTAGTTGACAAACAAATACGTATTCTCATGAATTTAAAATCTATTCAAGTGGAGAACAGTGAAGATATTCAAAAACTCCAATCATCAGTGAATAACTGTCTCCAAATTCTCGCCACCCAACAAGTCTCCACAGAGAGCTGGGACCCCATAATAATTTACCTCGTCACCTCAAAACTTCTTGAGAACACAGTGGCTCTGTGGGAGCAATCTCTCAGTTCCAGGAAAGACCTTCCGAACTGGTCCCAAATGAACCAGTTCCTAACCACTCGATATGAGGTGGTCGAAAGGGTTGATCAATGGCGCCCAGCGAAACCAAGACCCAATCCCCAAAATTACATTTTATTTAGAACCCCTCAACCGCACAACAGACCCCCCTTCAAACCTCCTCACTTTCAACAGTCGCATAATAAATCATCGACGCAAGTCCAATCGCATGTGACAGAACAGCGTACGATGTATAAATGTTCCATGTGCAAAGATTCCTCGCACTCATTGTGGAACTGCCACAGATTCCGTAAATTGTCGGTTCAAGATCGCAGAAAATTCGTAAGAGAAAACAACATGTGCTTTAACTGCCTCTCTCAGTCACACTCCCTGAAAGATTGTCCAAGTACTCAAACCTGCTCCAATTGTCGAGAAAGACACAACTCAGTGCTTCACTATAGCACAGCCCCTCCCCCAAAAAGGCAAGACTCTCGAGTACAAAGGACCACATTGCAGGTAGCCATGACTGGTATGCCAAACCCCAACCTGCAAGCCCCACAAGAAACGGAAGAACAAGATGATTTACCGTCAAGTTCTAATGGAACCAGAGTACAATCGTACTACTCTGAAAATGAGAGCAAAGTCCTTCTCCCTACAGCGATAGTCTCAGTAGAACAGAGAGGAGAACTCTTTAAACTCCGAGCTCTCATCGACCAGGGCTTAGAACGGAGTTTCATTTCTTCTAAGGCCCAAAACAAACTGAGATTACCATGTCAAAGCTCGAACTTTGAAATATCCGGCATGGGTGGGACAGTAGTTCTGGAATCCCAACTACGAAAGTTCTGGGAGGTAGAAGAAGTTCCGACACCCAACCTCATGAGTCCTGAAGATAAGCTATGTGAGGAATTATACCAATCCACTACATCGCGCACGCCGGAAGGTCGCTACGTAGTCCGGCTCCCTTTCAAGCCAAGTTTGCCGAAGGAAATATCTCTAGGTCAATCTCGCACCACAGCTCTCCAGCAATTTTTCAGTATGGAGAGAAGTCTTCAAAAAAAAGCCGACCTAAAACCCCTGTATGATAATGTCTTAGGGGAATATCTCACCCTAAATCATATAGCAGAAACAACTTCCTATGAAAAATCCTCAGAAGGAAAATATTATTCCTTCTATCTCCCCCACCACGCGGTTGTCAAACCCGAAAAAGGACCACCAAGGTACGTGTCGTATTTAATGCATCACGAAGATCAGGTTCCGGACTCTCTCTTAATGATGTTTTCTATACCGGCCCAACACTTCAACCCGATCTGATGCTATTAATCCTCTAATGGCGCACGTATCAGTTTGTGTTCAATGGCGATGTAGAAAAAATGTATCGTCAGATACTTTTACATAAATACCACCAGAATTACCAGAGAATTATATTTAGATCATCTGCAAGCAGCCCCATTCGAGACTACAGGTTAAAAACCGTGACATTCGGTGTAAATTGTGCACCATTCCTCGCAATACGCACTCTTCACCAACTCTCTGATGATGTAAAAATAACACATCCTTTGGCGGTGCCAATACTAAAAACCGAAACATATGTGGACGACATACTTTCTGGCGGCCATGACCTCATCTCAGCAACTAAATCTCCCTCCCAAGTCCCTTAAAAAAGATCACGGCGAACCACCCTGATTTGCCCAAAGACATAAAAAAGGAGGACTTGCTTGAGAGCAACTTTCTCGAATTCGAAAAAGCAAGTATCACCAAAACCCTCGGGATTCAATGGAATGCCATTACTGACTCCTTCTCTTACACCATCAGCCTCGTCGGCGAGCACAAAGCGACATATTCTCTCTTCTTTTCGACCCCGCAGGATGGCTCTCGCCAATAATGATTCAAGCCAAAGTTCTCTTACAAGTGCTATGGCTCGATGGAACTGACTGGGATGAACAAGTCAAACCCCTCCGCCTCCATAAATGGTTGCAATTCGCCAACAATTTGAAATCTATCTCGGCCATTCAAATACCCCGATGGGTCAATTACGTTCCAGGCCAACAAATGGAGCTACATGGGTTCTACGACGCTTCGGAAAAAGCGTATTGCGCAGCCATATACGTCCGAGCCACACAAGGTGAACGAGTCTCTTCCCACCTACTGGTGTCAAAAGGCAAAGTTGTGCCCCTCAGAACCATTAGCCTACCTCGACTCGAACTATGTGGGGCTCTCCTTCTAGCTAAATTAGCCTCAGCTGTCCAATCGCAACTTGGTTTCCAGATCGAAAACTGACAATGTGGTCAGATTCAGAAATAGTCCTGGCCTGGCTGGAAAAACCGCCCCACTCCTGGAAAACCTACGTCTCGAACCGCACCGTGCAAATCATTTATCTGTTAGGAAATTCCACTTGGAGGCATGTATGCAGCAGCGAAAATCCCGCGGACATGGGAACAAGAGGATGCAAACCCCTCGACTTAGCCTCCTCTTCTCTGGGGTGGCATGGACCCAACTGGCTAACCCAACCACCCGACAACTGGCCAAAATCCGCTACGCGCTATATTAACCCACCGGAAGTCCGTCGAGTCGACGCCTTTCACACTGCCGAAGATGATACCGACATTTTAGATCGCTTTTCGTCTTTTTCCCGCATGCTTAAAGTTATGGCATATGTCTTCAAATTTTTAGATCGCTTAAAGAACCGAAATCAAGCCGCCCAGGATCCTCTCCCATTATCCCTATCGCACAATGATTTCCGCTCTACCAAACGTCGTCTCATTGCCTTAACGCAAAACCGTTACTTCCCCCGCGAAATTACATGCTTATCGCAGTCAGTGCCAATTGCTAAGAAAAGCCCATTGCCAGTTCTCAACCCATTTCTAGGCAAGTGTGGGTTACTCCGGGTCAATGGTCGTTAGGCCCACTCCACTCTTAGCTATAATGAACGTCATCCCCTCATTATACCCGAAAAATCTCGATTTGCTGTTCTCTATCTTCGTTTTCTCCACGAGCTCCTCCTACATGCCGAACTTCGGCTCATGCAGCAAATGATAAGACAGGAATTCTACATCTTATAAAAAAGTGCATTTTTCAATGTAAAGTTTGCACCACCCACAAGCATCAAACGCGCTCTCAAATCATGGCGGCGTTGCCACCAGAGCGTTGCACTTACGCTCCGCCTTTCACCACCACCGGTGTAGATTTTGCTGGGCCTTTTCAAGGAAAAGCCTCCATGCTAAGGTCCTCCACCATTGTGAAAGGCTACGTGGCCGTATTTGTGTGTTTCTCAACAAAGGCGGTTCACCTTGAGCTGTGCTCCGATTTGACCACAAACGCATTTCTCGCCGCGTTTGCCCGGTTTGTTGGGCGTCGAGGCTATCCAGCAAGAATGATGAGCGACAATGGCACTACTTTCATTGGAGCCAAAAGAGCAACAGAGAAGGAATTCTGTAGTTTCCTGCAAGAATTATCTCAAGACATCGTCAAGCAATACTCTCCACAAGGCATTGATTGGAGATTTATCCCCCCTGGCAGCCCTCACATGGGCGGATTTTGGGAATGCGCCGTCAAAAGCTTCAAGTTACACCTCAAACGAACGGCTGGAGCACACAAATTCACGTTTGAAGAATTCGCTACTCTTTTAGTTAGGATCGAAGCGGTATTAAATTCTCGGCCCATCTCCGCTCCCTCCCAAGATCCTACGGAATTCACGGCCCTCACCCCTGGCCATTTCCTAAGGGGAACTGCCCTCTTGTCTCTCCCGGAAGTAGACCAAAGCAATTTGTCTCTTCTCAATAGGTGGGAAAGAAGATTATCTCACAGACCTTCAGAAACGTTATAGATGGAAAGACACTAAAGTTTCACCGAAAGCTGGAGAATGCGTTCTCATTATAGATGATACGTTGCCGCCCACTGAGTGGCGTCTGGGACGCATAGAAAGGACCCATCCCGGTCCAGATGGGCATATCCGTGTCGTTGACGTACGCACCAAAACCGGCATTCTCACTCGGTCTATTGTAAAGATATGCCCTTTGCCATACGCTAATGGTCCTCCAACACCCACAGCAGATAACTAAACCGATTTTCACCGTTCATGTTGATATCTCTCGTCTTGAACGGCCGCCCTATACCCACACTGCTTCCATACATTTGTTTACCACAATGACTTGACAGGCAATACACCAATAAGCTTATCCCTCTGCCTTATTAACCAGTGTCTAACATCCCACTATTAAGCTATTCGCAAATCCCTATTTGCAGATGGAGATGGACAAGCCTCAGCCGGCACCACGCACTTTTGCTTCGTCGCAGGGGAAGACCGACACACCTAAGCCAGCGCCACGCCCCTCCACTTCGTCGCAGGGGAAGGTTGATACGCCTCAACCGGTGCCACGCCATGCCTTGTCGCCGAGGGTAGTACTGCCGATGGATGGGGTTCCAATCCCGGCACCTACGCAACCTATAACTGGCGAACCATCAGCAGCAGACTTCCAGAGATGTCGTCTTTGTGCGCGCTATCATGCGCTCAGAGTATGCCCAGTTTTTCGGGCCATGCACCCACAACAGAGGTTCCTCATCGCGCGAGCTCATCAGTTCTGCACAAACTGTCTCGCACTCTCCCACGCTACAAGCGCGTGCACATCAAGCGGAAATTGTAGAACATGTGGCCAATATCATCAATGCATAGAAATGACTCCAGCACCTCTGGTCGCCGGTTAAAGCCGCCTGCACGCTACCCACCGAGACTTGCTCGGAACATTGACTCCGCATTTACTGGGCGTCTCCAGCACAAAGCCGCGCCGCAGAACAAGCACCCAATCTAACGCACTACACCAAGAATTCGAAACATAACGCCGAAAGGAGGAGTCACCAAACGGCTGGTGCATGAAGCGATGCGAACCCTGAAGGAGCTGAAAGACGCTCTAGCCGCTTAGCGCGCCTAGGGGGGGCAGGATGGCTAAGCGAGGACTGCTTAACCAGTCAGACACCCAAAATTCTGTAAATTCTATAAAGTTAGCATTCCATTGAATTGAATTTGAATTCCTAATCATGTACATATTTGCACTACTATTTGAAATTTACTCATTAGTTGTACTTAGTTATTCATATGTGTATTAAAATTACATGCTTATTGTACACACGCATTCATACATCATATTAACATATTTATTATATCCATTTATTTGCATAACGTACTTAGCTTAAACTCGCTATTTGAATTATTGGATTATTGTACTTAATATTTTTGAAGTCTAAAACTCCCCTAACGTTTAAACAACTTTAAGTAGCGATATAAGTAGTTGGTAACACTGATGCCGATAAGGCACGCCCCCTTTGACAGCGCACGAAAGGGAATAAGAAGAAATGACATTTCGTTGTCAGAATCAGAATTTTTCTCGAAAAACCCTAATTTGTATACCGCGCAATCGGTATTCCGCCTAGTTGAATAAACTCTTAAAAGTTGGTGAATAAATTGTAAAGTTAGAGCGAACATCCGTGTTTTATTTTGAAACATCCACCCGCCGCGTCGAAAATCCAAACGCGCCGTCCGATAATCATCGCCCCTACGGTTTGTGCATCCAAAAAAAAGACAGCAGTCACCGCCAGTTGCAGTATTGCCGTCCGCCTCCCGTTCCCCAAATCGCCGTTCGTCAGCAGCTCCCGCATCATCGCCTGCCGCCAGCTTTTGCATCGCCGCCTGCCACCACCTACCACATCGCCGCCTGCCACCATCGACCACATCGCCGCCACCACTAGTTTCCTGGTTCGGCAGCACCCCCACATGAGGGTCAGCTCACCCCCCGCCGTTGGGTCATCTCGCCCTATTCCCCGAAAAGGCCTACAGCCTAAACAATATGAAATAAATCATTTTAATGCGGGAGTTGTAAAATTTTGGTTAAAAACCATCGAAAAAATTTTCGAAATCGAGTCGATTTCAAATTTTCGAATTTAAGAACATGCCTGTAAGTTTTATTAAGAACATGATCCTGAATACGAGCTAGAGCTGCAAAATTACCGATGTTCGTTACCATCGATGTTTTCAAAGCCAAATATCGATGCACTATCGATGTTTCCCGAGCAGAGTACATTAACACATATCGTCGTTTAAAGTACAAAACCGCGTATCAACAAAATGCAAAACCGCGTATCAAGATAATGCAAAACCGCCTATGTATTAAAAACACTCATATTTCAAAGTGGTTCTCTTTTCTATAAAGCAATCGCATTTCTGGCTAGTATATCTCAGGACGAATAGATAAAGGTTGAGCCAAGAGCTTATGTGAGCAAATCCAATTTTTGGCAGAAAATGTCAGTTACGCGGCTTTGCAGAATGACGATACGCGGTTTTGTACTTTAAACGACGATATATCGCTTTTTTACTTCAATAGTATCATTATCAAAAAGATACAAATTTTGAGTTGAGTATGCAGATATTACCGCTACCTCTTCTTCTATGTTGTGCAAAAATCTTATAGCTGTACTGATTACACTCTGCAACAAATTTCAAAAAGTTGGAGGTGATGAGAATCAGACCAATAGCTGGTCAAATACTCAAAAAGTACCAAAGGATTTGAAAAAGTTGGTTACCATTTCTTTTTTATCTCAATTTGAAGTTGGCGAAGTAAATGAGCGATATTTACCTTTGGGGGTCATTAGCGCACACAAGGGGTGGGTTTTGGGGTTCAAACCCCCCTAAAGCTCATAACCTAAAATATAAACAGTATCTAAAAGTTTAGTACCCAGCCCTCAAGAAAAATTACAAGAAATATTTTTATACCCGAGCGCACTTGTGCACAAGGGTATTATAACTTTATTCACATAACGGTTGTTTGTAACAGGCAAAACGAATCGAGATAGATATAGACAAATGTATACATAAATGATCAAAATGACAAGAGAAATCGATTAAGCGGCGACTGTCTGTCCGTCCGTCCGTCCGTCCGTCTGTGCACACGATATCTCGAGTAAAAATTAAGATATCTTAACGAAACTTGGTATGTGTACTCCTTTCGGGCGTAGGACGGATGGTATTGAAAATGGGCGAAATCGGATAATAACCACGCCTACCTCCCATATAACGGTAACTTTCAGAAATACGAAAATTGCGAAATTTTAGTAACTACTGAAGATTATTCACTCAAAATTGATATTTACAATAATTTTTAGACGAAAAATAAGAATATTATAAACTTTTGAAAAATGGGCGTAGCCACGCCCACTTATGGTTACATGTGTATATCTTGGTAACCGTTGCACCGATTTCTTCCAAACATGGCACAGTTATTGGCCTTGATACAGGATACCACATGGCCGAAAATTTTTAAAATCGGACAATAACCACGCCCACATCCCATATAACGGTAATTTGGAGAAATAAAAAAATCTTCGATAAATCAGTAAATGTTAAAGCTAATTTATTAAAAATTGATGCTTGCAACAATTCTTTAGCAAGAAATACGTCTATGATAAAATTTTAGAAAATGGGCGTGGCACCGCCCACTTATGATCACATATATGTATCTCGGTAACCGTTCTACCAATTTGTACCAAACTCGGTATGGTTATTGTGCTTGCCACATAAAATCAAAACGTTCAAAATTATTGAAATCGGACTAAAATTACGGCTTACGGTAAATTTTAGAAATGCTTGAAACGTCAATATTTCGAAATTTAAGGACGCTAATTTACTCAAAATTGATACACCCCGGTTTACCCGGTAGCTTTCGGAAAGGTGAAAATCATATATTTAATATTTGCGCCGGGTATTTAATGTTCGGCTCCGGCCGAACTTAGACTTTCTTACTTGTTTATTATTTCTGTTGCTTGAAAAAGTACTTTGCTTTTTTTCTTGAAGAAATAAATATACGAGCATTTTTTTCTAGCGAGATGCAAACTGATTTAAGAAATTATGATAGAAGAAAATTTCTTTTCCATTTCTTGTGCGTCATTGGCTGCATTTCTTTATTCACTCTGAACGTTTGGAATAAGCTTTTTTGTTTATTTATTCTTTAGAACGTTCCTGTTGATATGTTGACGTATATTTCAAACGCATTCTGTTTATTCCGGCTGTGAAATGGGATTATCCGGAATGTATAAAGAAACGCAGCCATTGTATACGAATTTTTCGTTTTTCTTGAGAGCTCTTAAAAGTTTAACTGGGAATGAAAACATTGTCCTAAAAATGTGCATTGCATACTCCCTTACTGTTGCTTTTTACACTTTACAGCATAAATAACATTACCACTGATATGTACTTAACAAGCATTCGAAGATTTAATTTGCCAACTTCGTTTCGTTCCACCAAAATGACCTGCATAATAAAAATGCAAGTTCAGTTAATATTTTCGGTATTCGAAATATTAAAAAAATTTGGCAATCGTGAAAAATCACCATCTCCATCGAAAACCAGAAACCAGAAATCGAGGAAAATGAACATTAAAACTATTTTTTAACATTTTTTTGATTATTTTTTAAAGGTGAGCGCATCTTGTGTTTATAGAACTTTATATTAACCAAGTAATTTTCAAATTATGGGACGACCCTTGAGGTACCATCTTTCGGATAAAAGAAAAAATTATGGAAATCGGTTCACGTGGTCAAAAGTTATGCGGTAGCATACATAGAAAAATAAAATTATTCCGACGAATTGACAACCTACCCCTTTTTTGAAGTCGTTAAGAATGTTTGAGTTCTTTGTTAATTTTATGTAATTAAAGTGCAATTTATGAAACTTCAAAAAGTTTATTTCGTTATTACATACTGTCCATAAAACTTGAATAAATGTACTCTCCCTCCCCTCTCCAAAATATATTCCAGGGTGCGCCCCTGCACTACATATTTTAATTTTTCTATAATATCTGTATTTGGTAAAAATTTATTATAAGGTGGCTGATATCACAGTTGATTTAACGCAGGGATGGGCAGATTTTTGGATCTCAAAGCAGTCAAAAAGCCTGCAAGTGCTATGCATGAAGGAAAGTAGTTCTCAGCGTAAAGGGGTATAAAAAAACATTTATTAGTAATGAGAGTCGGAGTACAAGAAATTGTATTACCCTTCATGCTGGCTCTTGATGTATCTCCTCATCTAGCACCTAAATGTACCAACCTTACCACAGAAGTTAAAATGGAATCGAAATAGGCGATGGGAATCACTTACACTTTCATTGGCCGTGATCCTTTACCAGCAGCATTACCTTCGAACGAAGGGAGAACGCATGGATAAACAGAGAAGCGAACAAAGAATGCCTTACAGAGAAACTAATGTAAAATGCCTAGATAAGTACATACTTTTGTATATTAAATTGAAAACAAAAAATAGAGATTGTTTTAAAAAATTAAAATTAATTAAAATTTGTATAGATCAGTTTTTATACACTGGGGTGGCTCGTTTTGCCATTTTTTCTCGGAGCGGATTGTAATACCCGGTAAAAGTGGCCCACCCACATGGACATTACAGGTGTGTATTCTTTTTTTTAAATCTCATAATATCTTCTGTTAGAATTTTCGCCTCGAAAATTCGAAATTTCTACTAAAATACAATATTTTCATTATTTTTACAGATTACATAGAATAAGGTGACCATCTTTTTGGTTTAGAAAATGTAAACTTCACTAAAAATTAAAATTCAAGTCACCTAATTGCAGCATTATGGCCCTAGCAGGTCTGAGAGTTTGCTATATCGACTTCAAAGTTCAGATAATTTAGTACAATTCAGGGCTATCACTGAATCCGTCGTAGTGCGAATTTTCGTGAAATCTACGAAAATGCTATCACTGAATCCGAATAGCTTCGAACGTAGCATATACATATCGTCGATGTTTTTGCAAAACCGCACTTCGACCAGTTGCAAAACCGACCAAATCGCCGTTGTTGTAAAAATGAGATTTGGTAACCCTGAACTCCAGACATCGGGATTTATACATAAAAATCGTAAAATCGTGCGGTTTCGCAAAAACATCGACGATATGTACATTGAATGCATAAGTTTTCTGCTTTGCTGACATTTTCACTTGATTGCTGGCAAAAAACAAAACTTTCAATCGCTCTGCCATCTGTTCACTTCTTCTTCTTTAGAATTTCTTCTTTGATCCATCCGGTTGCTCTCAGCTCGGTTGTCGCAATCTTGTGTTCTATCACTCTTGTATAGTATTCGTGAATTCTCTTACACATTTGGTAATGCTCACACTCAGTAGAAGTTTCGCATTGTATTATGTATTTATAGACACTGCAGAATATAGAATACTTTTTATTTACATTTAAAATACCCTTGCAATTGAAATAATCAACACGATCAAAATGTCGCTTTCGAAATTTATTTTACGCGATTTAAACCATTGCCCGATTTTTAATGAATACTGTAAAGATTTTGACGGAGTAAGGCTTTCAACAAAAAAAGACGTTATCATGTTTTTCTTCTTTTGCCAGACAAGTTCCTATAAAACTGAATTTTATTTGGGATAAAGCATCTATTCCAACAGTTACTCATAACAGAGTAACTCAACTAATTTTTCGTTGTCACGATGAATACAATGGCTTAAAGAAGATTTTAAATAGTAGAGTGGAAGATTGACTGTCAACCTGTGCGGACGTGTTTTTTAATCGCGAAAAGACAATACTAGGCATAAATAAGCTTTCAACAAAAAATTGTCTATTATAACATACTATTATGGCTACGAAAGGTTTAACATGCTCTTTTTCAATACAACAACTATATATATTTTATAATTTTCCCAAATTGAAAAGATTAACATGTTCTTTTTCAATATACAACTATATATATTTAATAATTTTCCCAATTCCGCTGCTAACATTTTAATGAATAAATATCAAATACGTTTAATTTTATAATGATAGTATATACATACATATGTGTTTTATTGTTTTATTTGGACATTTTTTTATTGAATTTATTAATCTCACATATGAGATTTTTTAAATCAATATATTCCTTGGTTTCTATATTATAATAGTTATTATATAAATTTATTAAGTCCACAACATTTTTATGTTGTCTTTCTATGAAAAAACAATTACATGTATCAGGTCCTGATTCAGTATCATTATTACTCCAAGGACAGATCGTAAAATGTTTTCCATATATAGATTTTATCCAAGACCCATTTTCCATCTGTTCCGTTAATATACATCCATTTTGTATAATGTTTCTATGATGATCTAATATATATTTAAAATTCCTTTCTAGAAATCCTTTAATTTCATCACTTTTCATATTGAGTTTGATTGTAGTATCTAGTTAAACCGTTATCTGTTTAATAGAACAGCCCTGTTTAGCAGTTATCTGTTTAATAGAACAGCCTTGTTAAGCAGTTAGCTGATTAATAGAATAGTATATATAGTTTATTATTTTTATAAGTGATCACTTTTAATATAAATTATATAAAAGCCGAGTAAATATCTAATGTTTCTTACATGTACTATTTTTGGTGAATTTTCATATCTAGAAATTTCATCTTTTTTCCCCATACATTTTCGACTCTGATACAATTTTTCATACAACTAATAATTATACAAAACCCCATTTAAAATACAGTTTGTATTAAATTTATCAACTTATACAATTTTCATTAATTTTCATATAAGTACTAATTTTATTAACTCATATAAAAATTTTCATGTAGTAGTCTTATTACCTCATACAAGTCGTAATTTTTCATACAATAAATAACGGTTTATTAATTCACATAAGTTCTAAATTTTCTCAATGTGCAAAAAAGTCGAGTAAATATCTAATGTTTCTTGCATGCATTATTTCGATGAAACTAAAAATATGAGTTTTCATAAAAAGTGGACTTAACAACTTTTTTCAGTAAGTCAAGCATTTTTTTAGCATTTAAGCATTTTTTTATATATTTATGTGGGCTCGTTATCGTCCACTTGGCATTAATATACTTATTAGCAGGGAACGGATTTTATGGAAATTGCCTTTTTTTCTGCTAAAGAGATAGAGTATATTCGATTAAGAATGTCCACGATTTAGCTTTCCCTGATTCCATATATACACATTTGATGTTGCCTTTTTTAAGATATTTGCCTTTTTTGCCTTTTTTAAGATATTTGCCTTTTTTTGCCTTTTCTACCTTTAAAAAAGTGATTATAGCATTTACAATTTTTTTTTTTAAGATTAAAAAATATACACATACCCATGCTGCTTATAGAAGCGCAGGGACCTCTTGCCAAATTGGTGTTGGAAAAATTCAAATCTTCCTCCTGAAAATCGAATGAAAATGCATCCAGAAAATTTCAAAATGCATCTTGTGGTTCAATGTTACTACAATTATACAGATTAAAGTTTTATGAATTAGAAACTCGAAAGGATAAAATAGTCAAAAATTCAAAGTACAAATTTTTCATATAATGAAACTAGTCTATAGTTTTTCGCTTTTTACTTGTAATATAAACATTTTTAAAATAAATGTATTTTTTGATTGTTCTTCGTATTTTCTGTCTTTTTTATACCCGAGCGCACTTGTGCACAAGGGTATATTAATTTTGTTCACATAGCGGTTGTTTGTAACAGCCAAAACAAATCGAGATAGATATAGACAAATGTATACATAAATGATCAGGATGAAAAAAGAAATCGATTAAGCCATGTCTGTCTGTCCGTCCGTCTGTCCGTCTGTCCGTCCGTCCGTGTACACGACAACTCGAGAAAAAATTTAGATATCTCAACGAAATTTGGTATGTAGGTTTCCCTTAATCCAAGGTAGGTTGGTGTTGAATCTGGGCGAAATCGGACTGTAACCACGCCCACTTCCCATATAACGGTAATTTCCAGAAATACGAAAACTGTGATATTTTAGTAACTACTGAAGATAATTCACTCAAAATTGATATTTACAATAATTTTTAGACGAAAACTAAAAGTGTTATAAATTTTTGGAAAATGGGCCTAGCCACGCCCACTTATGGTTACATGTATATATCTCGGTAACCGCTGCACTAATTTCTTCCAAACTTGGCACAGTTGTTGGCCTTGGTACAGCATAAAAAATCGCCGAAAATTTTTAAAATCGGACGATAACCACGCCCACATCCCATATAACGGTAATTTAGAGAAATACAAAATCTTCGATAAATCAGTAAATATTGAAGCTAATTTATTCAAAATTCACGCTTGCAACAATTCTTTACCAGGAAATACGTTAATGGTAAAATTTTGGAAAATGGGCGTGGCACCGCCCACTTATGATCACATATATGTATATCGGTAACCGTTCTACCAATTTGTACCAAACTCAGTGTGGTTATTGTGCTTGCCACATATAAGCAAAATGTTGAAAATTATTGAAATCGGACTAAAATTACGGCCGCTTTTCACAGAACGGTAAATTTCAGAAAGGCTTGAAACTTCAATATTTCGAAATTTAAGGACGCTAATTTACTCAAAATTGATACACCCCGGCTTACCATCTAGCGGTAGGTTTCGGAAAGGTGAAAAAACATATATTTAATACTTGCGCCGGGTATTTAATGTTCGGCTCCGCCCGAACTTAGACTTTTTTACTTGTTTAGTGCCTTATTTTGCTTTTTTTGCAATACCTTGTGCCTTTTCCTGCCTTTTTCGCTATTTTGTTTTGCCTTTTTTTGCCTTTTTTGCAATACCTAGTGCCTTTTCCTGCCTTTTTCGCTATTTTATTTTGCCTTTTCCAGCCTATTTCATTATTTTATTTTGCCTTTTTTATTTGCCTGCTAATCACTGTCTGCATTTCATATCCATGCACACGTATGCCTGTATCTATATGCATGTACTTATATTAGTAAGTGCATAGTTATTTACTGAACAATAGCGCAGAATGAGCAACAATTTTGCTGCAATAATCTTATCTTACTAATATTATAAATGTGAAAGTTTGTATGTTTGGATGTTTGGGAAATCATCACGCGGAAATGACTGAACGGATTTGGATGAAATTTGGTGCGCAGATAGCTTATGGGCCAGATTGGTTAAGAGACTATCTTTTAAGAGTTGCCACCTGTTAAAAAAGTTTAATATATTTAATATGCGGGAACGACTGAATGGATTTGCATGAAAATTTGCACACAGATAGCTTATGACCTAGGTTGGAAAATAGGCTACTTTTCCTAAGAGTTGCCACCTGTTAAAAAAGTTTCATTAAATTAATACGCGGAAACGACTGAATGGATTTGCATGAAATTTTGGAAGCAGATAGCTTATGACCTATAGTGGAAAATAGGCTGATTTTTGGGAAGAGTTGCCACCTGTTAAAAAAGTTTAATTAAATTAATACGCGGAAACGACTAAACGGATTTGCATGAAATTTTGCACACACATAGCTTATGACCTAGGTTAGAAAGTAGGCTACTTTTTTAAGAGTTGCCAGCTGTTAGAAATGTTTAATTAAATTAATACGCGGAAACGACTAAACGGATTTGCATGAAATTTCACACACATATATCTTATGACCTAGGTTAGAAAGTAGGCTACTTTTTTAAGAGTTGCCCCCTGTTAGAAATGTTTAATTTAATTAATACGCGGAAATGAGTGAACTGATTTGCATGGAAGTTTTCACACAGATAGCGTATGAGCTAGGTTGAAAAATAGGCTACTTTTTTTAAGAGTTACCACCTGCTAAAAAAGTTTAATTAAATTAACACGCGGAAAAGTCTGAACGGATTTGCATGAAATTATGTAAGCAGATAGCTTATGACCTAGATTGGAAAATAGGCTACTTTTCTTAAGAGTTGCCACCTGTTAAAAAAGTTGCATTAAATTAATACGCGGAAACGACTGAATGGATTTGCATGAAATTTTGCAAGCAGATAGCTTATGACCTATAGTGGAAAATAGGAGATTTTTTTGGAAGAGTTGCCACCTGTTAAAAAAGTTTAATTTAATTAATACGCGGAAACGACTAAACGGATTTGCATGAAATTTTGCACACAGATAGCTTATGATCTAGGTTAGAAAGTAGGCTACTTTTTTAAGAGTTGCCACCTGTTAGAAATGTTTAATTTAATTAATACGCGGAAATGAGTAAACTGATTTGCCTGGAAGTTTTCGCACAGATAGCTTATGAGCTAGGTTGAAAAATAGGCTACTTTTTTAAGAGTTACCACCTGCTAAAAAAGTTTAATTGTATTAATACGCGGAAAAGTCTGAACAGGTTTGCATGAAATTTTGCCAGCAGATAGCTTATGACCTACAGTGGAAAATAGGCTAATTTTTTGGAAGAGTTGCCACCTTTTAAAAAAGTTTTAATTAAAATAATACGCGGAAACGACTGAAAAGATTTGCATGACATTTCGCACAGAGATAGCTTATGACCTATGTTGGAAAATAGGCTACTATTTTAAGAGTTATCACGTATAAGGTAAGTTTAATCTATCTATACTAATTATATAAAGAGAAGTCCCTTTTTTTGTAACAGGTAATCTCCCGAACGGCTGGTCCGATTTTCATGAAATTTTGTATACAAATAGCTTTCGGTAACCACCATGTTTTAGGCTAAAATTAGTTTTTTCGGGTAGGTGGACCAGGGACCGGTCTATTCGAAAAAGTCTTATTATAGTCCGATTTTCTTAAAATTTAGTACGTAAGTAGCTTTTTAGCATATATTAGCATATATGACCCATTTTTTCGGGAAGTGGTCCAGGGACCGATCTATTCGAAAAAATCGAATTTACGGTCCGATTTGCTTAAAATTCGGTGCACAGATAGCTTTTTAGCATGTATTAGCACATGTGATAATTTTTTTCCGAGAAGTTGACCAGGGACTGATCTATTCGAAAAAATCGTATTTACGGTCCGATTGGCTTAAAATTCGGTACGTAGGTAGCTTTTTAGCATATATTAGCATATATGATCCATTTTGTCCGAGAAGTGGACCAGGGACCGATCTGTTCGAAGAAATCGTATTTATGGTCCGATTTGCTTAAAATTCGGTACGTAGGTAGCTTTTTGCCTGGATAAGCTTATAGATTCCTGTTTTCCAATTTTCATGCAATTTCGAATATAAATAGCTTTAAGTAACGACCATATCAAGGGGCGAATTCGTCACTAGGCAAGATTTTTTTGCGCCAATCAGAAACAACGGATACTGCCAAAATATAATTATAATATATCTCAACTAATATATATTTAGAAAGCCGTTTGTTAGTTTTCGCAAGGCTCGAGAGCGGCTGAACCGATCTTTTTGAAGCTGCCACCTGCCGCACGTGTTCCAAGGATTAGGCTGAAAAAAATCTATATGTAAAGGGGGCGTGGCACTTCCCATACAAACCGAATTTCTCATGCTACATATCTCTGAAAGTGTGCATGGTAGAGTTTAGGAAATTGGTATGAAGATACAGTATATTTTGCTTAGCTGCACATCCTTCTTTGCACGAAAAACTTGTGCACTTAACCGAAAAAGGCACTTAAGCGAATTTTCTTTACTACTTCAATGACAAAGGCATCCGAATCCCTATGAAACCAAATAATGGAGAAGCACTTACCACGTAGAAATTACTGCAAGCGAAATGGTATCTAATACCATATAACTACATAAATTGGTAGCAATTTTCGTTGTTCTGCGAGATGAGCAAAATAAATAAAAGCTTGTAAAATAAGTTAATTGTAGGGCCAGTGCAGGTAAACGTAATTGATACTAGTTGCACAATTGTTAAGGCAGGTAACGCCAATGTGCAGGTATGTTGAATGCATCTATCGAGGCAGTTTCCTTATAAATGTTAAAAATAATGCCTCTGATGCGCATTTTGGGGTAGGTATCCTAAATGTGCACTTAAGCATAAAGGCAGCAAAGCAAAATATACTGTATACGAAATCAATCGCATACCCTTGGAGAAAAATTTTAGCTATTGTAAAAAGGGGTGTAACATCTCCCATACAAACCGATTTTTTCATACTGCTTATCTCTGGAAATTTTTTGGTAGAGTTCTAGAGTTTTGTATGGAGATGTACGAAATAAATCGCATACTCTTGGAGAAAAATTGGAACTGTTGGAAAAGGGGGCGTGGAATCTTCCATACAAACCGAATTTTTCATACTGCCTATCTTTGGAAGTGTTCATGGTAGAGTTCTGGAACTTGGTATGGAGATATACGAAATTAATCGCATACTCATGAAGAAAGAGGGCAGCTGTTAGAAAGGGGGGCGTGGAACCTCCCATATAAATCGAATTTTTATACTGCATATCTCTGAAAGTATTCATGGTACAGTACCGGAACTTCGTATGGAGATATGTATATAGTTGAAATCAAGCCCATACTCATGGAGAAAATTTTGGCTATTTGAAAAGGGGTGTGAGGCCTACAGACGTACCGACCTTTAGCTATCTTTGAATGAATTTTTTTATTCTTCTGTAGGTGTGTTTGTGAGTGAAATCCTCCTAAATGGTTTTACGGATTTTAACGAAACTTTTTGTGTATTTGAGTGGGTCTCTGGATGGTTTAGTTTCAAAATTTAATCCGACAGTTGGCGCTGTAGTTGAGAATCTTATTTATGATCCGATTTGGCAAATGTTTTAAATATGTATGCAATACTATTGCAAAAACGTGCTGCCAAGTGGTGCTGAAGTCGAGCTATTACTAAAAATAGCCAAGTGAGAAAAGTGGCCGTGAAGGTCAGATTAAATCGCCCTGTTGCACCATTGAGTATATCGAACGTTCCTGCGTTGCAATTGGCCCAATGGATGTCATTTTCCAATATTATTATGCGTTCAAACTTTTAAGTTATTTCGTCTGAAATAAGTATATGTATATTGCATTTCTGTAGAACAATGATTCGCACCCATTTTGAAATTGCCACCTACTATACTGTAAAGCTTCTAGGACATTCACTATAGAACCGGGTCATTGTTGCCGCCAGGGAGTGAAGAGAAAAAAATTTATTTCGCTTTGCGAATAACCGTGCTATGAAATGCCGTAATCGTAACCGCGATTAAAAAATTAATTTTTAATCGTTAACTCTTAATTTGATCAAGTAGGTTTGGTGATTCATTAAGTTATGCTGGAATTTCCCTGTGCACCCAAAGCAAGTTAATCCGGTACGGCTAAATCAGGTTTTCTCATCAATCTAAGCAATTTGGTGTGCATTTTCATTAAGATATATACCAACAAACGTTTTACAAACTAGGTTTGTAAAAGTTCCCAGTTTATGTATTACTAATAACAATTATTATAATTTTTTTATATTATGTGCTTTTTATAAGCGTAAAACACAAAATAATTACTATAACTGGTGCTTGGTTTCAAACTCGGACAAACTAGACAAATTAGTTCGATTTTATTTTTAATTGGATTAACGATTAATGTTTTAAATTAATTAAACGTAATCGCAGCCAGCGATTAACGATTAAAAAATGTTATCATTAATCGTACAGTTGATTACGACTAATTAATGTTAATCGTCAAACGCGATTAACATTTTAATCGTTAATGTTTAGTCGTTAATCAGATTAACAGTTTGCCAACACTGTGTGAAATCATGTTCAAATTCACGGAAAAAATGGACGTGTTTGGAAAAGAGGCGTAGCACCTCCCATACTGACTGAAAGTTTCATATTGCATATCTCTTCAAATGTTTGGGGTACAGCACTCAAGCTTGGTATGGAAATACATATGTATGTATGTATGTGAAACTAATACCATACTCATGGAGAAAAATTAGAGTTATTGGAAAAGGTGGTGTGGCAACTCCCATACAAATTGATTTTTCTATGCTGCATATCTCTGGAGGTATTTATTGCAGAGGACTGGAACTTGGCACCGAGATGTGTATACAAAATTAATTCCATACTCATGGAGAAGAATTTGCGTTATTCGAAAAGGGGACATGGTTCCTGCCGTACAAATTTACTGTTTTATACTGTTTATCTCTAGAGGTGTTCATGGTAGAGTACTGGGACTTGGCACTGGGGTATGTAAAATCAATTCTAAAGTCATGGAAGAAGATTAGGGTTATAAGAAAAAGGGGCGTGGCACTTCCAGTACAAATTAACTTTTTCTTGTCACATATCCTTGGAAGTGTTTGTGGAAGAATACTGGAACTTGGTATGGAGTTGTGTATACAAAATGTATCAATTGCTCATGGAAAAAATGTGAGTTATTAAAAGAGGAGGCATGTCGCCTCCCATACATACTAAAAACTTCTTAATACATATCTCTGGAAGGACAGAAAATCTCTCGAAGTATTTAAAATTTGTTATGGAAATTTATTTTATAACTGACAGAATAAATTTCATTAAATGGAAAAGGGAGAGCCGGGTTCGGCCTTGTAATCTAAAGCTCTCTTGAGGCATTTGCTACAGTAATGAGAAGTGGTATTTTATCAAGGCCAGGTTACTAAATTTGAGTTGGCAATATTAGAACCCGCCGTGGCACCTCCAAGACGGTTACACGTTCACGCGCCGTATACCTGGAACCATTTTAAGGTAAACTTAGAGGGATTGATATCTTTCGTATGCCTAGCGCGCAGACGAGATTTTATAACTTCATAGTTTTAAACGGCCTAAATACCTTAACTGGCTTAAAAAATAACGAGCTATAACGAAATGTGCACAGAAATAAAATCTAACATCATTAAATTATTTTTCATATTTGTATAAAAGCGCGGGGTGAAACCCGCGGGTATAAGCTAGT
>NW_023458559.1:5737899-5760623 GCF_013731165.1 Rhagoletis pomonella
TCGCTTCAAAGTTACGTGATTCATGCCCAGTTGCAACAAATGAGTCCATACATATTTATGTGCATACATAAGTACAAAGCCGTATGCACGTGCGGAGTTTAAATAATCGGAAGTTGTAATCAATTTTAGCGCATTTCCTCTTGCTATGCATATGCCTAAATGTATGCAATTATTTGGCAAACAAACACCGGGTGCTTCTAATGAAAATAAAATTTTTTTTGCTGAAATACACATGCTAAACCCTTCAAAATTTTATGCTGGGAGATGCGTTACAGCTTCGCAAATTTTACCCCTACCGAAACCAAAGATGTATACACATCAAAAATCAAGTAGATAATGAAGAAAATCGATGGATAAATAAAGAAGTAATGAGCAAAGATTTTTTGTATGAAAAATAAGCAGTAAAGAATGTTACTCATACGCCATGTACACCTGAAATTATTCGAAAACTTATCCATAGAATAAAAAATTAACTCGATTTTCGGAATCAGCGAGCAATTCTATATTGGATTTTGATAGTGTCGTCCGTTGAACATTTTTCCTGTAAACCAGTGTTATTTTTCAGTTTTTGTCTTTTTTAGTGCCCCCTTTTTTTTTTTATTTCTAGTGCCTTTTCCTGCCTATTTCGCTATTTTGTTTTGTATTTTCTAGCCTATTTCGTTATTATATTGAGCCTTTTTTATAGGTCCCAAAATCCGTTCCCTGCTTATAAGACATTTAGCAGTACTTGTTGAAGGCCCATCAATGTTGCTTGATATCCTACTTAACCATTTAGCGCCTGAAACTAAAAGCCGTTTTTGTCCGCTCCCTGGTTAGACAGACTTATGCAGCGTATTTGCTGCATTTAAAATGCAGCATTTAGCTCTTTCGAACATATTTTTTCGAAGAGCGTTCATGCTATCGCATTTAGCAAATGTAAACTTACGCGAGTTCGAAATCGTATGCTTTTGACAAACAGCCGTGTTCCAGTCGCTTATTCTAATCCGTATCTATTACGATCAATTCGCACAGGGAAGATAATGTTCAAAAGACCGTACTGAGAACGGAAATAGAAATTTTTAACAAAAAATTCTATACAAAAACTTGAATTGTTTTAGCCACGACCAAAATTTGTTTGTGTATAAATTCATTTGTCGGTGCTGTCAATTGAAATTTCCTCAATTAAATAGGAAATTTTTAACAGCGGCCAATTTTTGCGAAATTTTCACTTAACCTCAGAGGTTTATGATTCGATTGATTTAAAATTTATACACAATAAACTAGATTCTATTCTAAAGAAGATGAGTCTAACTGCACTTTTTAATACTTATTTAAAACGAAATGGCGGATATTTAAAAAATTTTATAAAAATTAAGGAGGTGGTTTTTACAAATGCAAAAGTTGTGTTTTGAAGTTTAAAATTTTTGTTTTGTTTTAATTCGGCATTAAAGACAGATATATACGGACATTTTGGGAAAGTTTCATGTTTAGAAAACAAGTAGGTCTAAAGCATGATAAAAATATAGTAAGGTATAACCACTGAGAGTCACTTTTAAATTTCTTGACGTTTCCAAACAATTTAATTTTTA
The DNA here is from genome assembly GCF_013731165.1 of Rhagoletis pomonella. Taxonomy (NCBI): domain Eukaryota; kingdom Metazoa; phylum Arthropoda; class Insecta; order Diptera; family Tephritidae; genus Rhagoletis; species Rhagoletis pomonella. The sequence continues at coordinate 5,739,468 of NW_023458559.1, forward strand.
AATTTTCTCACAAACTCACACACACATTCTCATTTTTAATCTCAAGCAATAACAATTTCGAACAATTTCAATTTTTTATTTTCACTTTTATATGGTTTTAAAATGTTGGCAAACTTCAAAAAAAAATCATGGCCGACAAATTGAGAGAACGGTTCTACCTTGCTATGTTTTTATCATGGTCTAAAGTTATAACAATATTAAGGTGACACCCACAAGCGGACGCAGATAACAACAAGCAGCGACAACAACAGGCAGCGTAAAAAACATAAAATTGAACTGAAGAAAAGCGATTCAAACGAATTGTTATCGATAGCTTATTCAAAAATACATTTAAAGTTAATTTTAACCAAGTTTTACTCATGCCTTTACGTCGAAAAAGCCACAAAACCTGATTTTTTACAGCGACCAATTGTTGCGATATTTTCATTTCAACTCACTATATCTCAGACGTTTGTGTATCAATTGATTTGAAATTTGTACTTAATAAACTAGATTCTATTCTAAAGAGGACGCGTTTAACTAAACTTCTTAATACTTATTAAGAACAAAATGGCGGCTATTTTATCTTTTTTATTAAAATTAAGGAGGTGGTTTTTACAAATGCAAAAGTTGTGGTATGAAGTTTAAAGTTTTTGTTTTGTTTTAATGCAGCATTATAGACAAATATATACGGAAATTTTGGGAAAGCTTCATGTTTAGAGAACAAGTAGTTCTAAAGTCATAACAATATTATGGTGACATGCACGAGCGGGTGCTCGCTTCTAGATGACAAATATTTTTACATAGCACTTGTACAAGTAATTTTGGAAGTAATATTAAGTGAAATGTTGAAATTTATAAATTTATCAGTATAATATAACTTAGCTCTTTGTTATAAATTTAATAGACATACTTACATACCTATATATGTATGTATGCATATAACTACACACATAGAGAAAATAGTTATATATATTTTAGAAAAAATTTAGTATGCAGTGTTGCAGCTCATTCAATTTCAGTGAATAGAATGCAAGCTTTTTTAGAATTTGATTCTCAAGGGTGTTGCATATTTTCTTCCATGAACATAATGTAGTTTTGCATGGAAGAAAACCTTCAACACCATTGAGAAAAAAATATCAAAAATCAACGCAATTTTTAGCGACTTGAAACTTACACTTTGTAGCACTGAAATTGAATGAGCTTCAAAAACCATGATTCAATAATAAATGGTTTGCTCAAAAAACAGTTTTCTCGCTCCCTCTTGACGAAATCGGTTCCCTTAGCAAGGCACTGTGTGTGGGTTCGTGTGTGTGTGCAAAGCTTTTGTAAGGGAGCTAAGGGAGTGTCAAAACTCTAATGTCACTAATGAGCAAACCTTTAATTATTGAATCATCCCTGCCAGCCAAAAGTGGTGAAAAATCTGGTGAAACCGCGGGTTTCGTTCACTTCAAAACTGGTGAAAAATCTGGTGAACTTTTTATGGGCGGTGTGCAGATTTTCACCAGTTTCCCCCTGTACGTGTGAGCCTTGCATCACTGTCGCACTCATTCAGATACTTCCTAAGGAAATCATATAGCTGCACTCGTCTAGCATTGCCCCTTTCAGCCGGCGCAGGGTTGCATTTTCTTCACAGCGAATTCAAATTAACCTTAGAAACTTTAAATAAAAAATCCAAAAAATTTTTGATTTTTATTTTGCAAAATTTATTTTCAAAATGCATTGATTACCTAATATACATAGCTAATAATCAATATTATGAATAAAAATTGTAATTACATAGCTAATAATCAATATTATGAATAAAAATTGTAATTAACATTAATAAATATATTTTTACATACATATGTGGTTGCTTAATTTCTTATTATTAGTATTACTTATTTGCACATAGATGATTTCAAAAGTTGAAAAATTTCTATAAAAAAGTTAAGCGATTTTAACAATATAATAATCAAAAGAAAGGTAATCGATTTACCTTTTGATATCAGTTGCAAATAATTTATAGTGGTCCACAAAAATTCAGTTTTATCACTACTTTGCAAAATTTGACACTTTTTCACTGCTTACATATAGATGTTTACAAAAGTTACAAAATTTCTATAAAATATTTAAGCGATTTTAACAAAAGTATAATCAAAAGAAAGGTAATCGATTTACCTTTCTTTTGACATATATTAACAGTTGCAAATAATTTATAGTGGTCCACAAAAATTCAGTTTTATCACTAGTTTGCAAAATTTGACACTTTTTCACTGCTTACATATAGATGTTTACAAAAGTTGCAAAATGTCTATAAAATATTTAAGCGATTTTAACAACATTACAATCAAAAGAAAGGTAATCGATTTACCCTTCTTTTGAAATATATTAACAGTTGCAAATCATTTACATTGGTTCACAAAAATTCAGTTATATTACAACTTTGCAAAATTTTACGACTTTTTCACTGCTTAAATATAGATGTTTACAAAAGTTGCAAAATTTCTATAAAATATTTAAGCGATTTTTACAACATTACAATCAAATGAAAGGTAATCGATTTACCCTTCTTTTGATATATATTAACAGTTGCAAATCATTTACATTGGTTCACAAAAAATCGGTTTCGTTACAACTTTGCAAAATTTGATTGCGTTTTTACGACTTATATATAGATCTTTTGAAAAGTTGATTTCAAGTAACTGCTGGCGTTTGTCGGACACTTCATATTAAATTGGCAGAATCACCGAACACCATTTACTGCTCCTATGATGACTGCAAACAAATCAAACAATTATAAGTATGCAAAATTGAAGTGCATTAGTAATTAAACAACTACCTCCACTGAATTGAGACGTTTGTAGGCATCTTTCCCTTCATCTTTGTTATCATCTTTCCCATGCAGCATTTTCCAATGGCTATGGGCAACATCCAATGACTCTCCGATAGAAACAATCTAAACGAAAAATTAAAAAAATTTTAATAACTAAAAATAAATAATTTATGTATTAAAATATATATATTTGTTTAAATGTAGCTGCCGATGCTTCAAGACGTCTTTTGTACAGCAACCTTAAATTGAAATAAAATGGTTAAATTATTGTTGTGGATGCAACCAGTTAGATTCTATCTCAAAAATAAAGTAATAAATTATTATTTCGACAATGAAATATAATTCATAATTAACGGATTTTATTTATACAAAAAGCAGACGACTATAGTTAAATTACAAATTAGTTTATTTAGATAAAATCATGCTCATATTTTCAAGAATTTATTAATTAAGTTAATCGAATACCAATTTAAATATTTAAAAGAAAGTTTAAAAAGTATATTAATATTTTAAAAAGGAACAGAAATGGTAAGGAAGTTTAAAATATACAAAATTACATAACACATTCAAGAAGCAAATATCATGTTAGAAAAGTAAATAAATGTAGTATTTATTATTTTTGGAATTTTTTTTAGTATTTACATAACAAGCACATAGAAAATAAAAAGAAAATAAGTACTTATTATTTTTGGAATCTTTTTTTTAGTATTTACATTAACGAAGCTCATAGCAAATAAAAAGAAAGTAATGTAAATATTTATTTAGCTTTTTAATATTTACATTTAATAAATACAGTGCTGGAAATAACCTCATAACCAGGCAAGCGTGAACAACCCAATTCTTTTTGTTGTTATTTAATTTTATTTATTTTCTAATAAAAATATAGTTCACTCTTTAACAAAATCCGTTTCAAACTTTGTACAATATTAAAAAAAATTCAACAAACTTTTGAAAAAATTTCTAGCTTTTTTAATATTGTACAAAGTTTGAAACGGATTTTGTTAAAGAGTGAACTATATTTTTATAAGAAAATAAACAAAATTAAATAACAACAAAAATAATATGTTAAAACTTGTCGAAATATGGTGCGGCTATAACTACTTCGACCACTGTACATTAATATTTACAGCTATTTATTTTTTTTTTAATATTTACATTTACGAATCAATTATATAGTGTGCTTCCCAATTATACATCACCCACTTATTGACAAGTTTTGACCAATAATATATTTATTATTTAATTTTTATAATTCTTTTATGAAAAATATAGTTCATTCTTTAACAAACACCATATCGGCAGCCGGTTCGAAAGCGCCCATTCTCAGAATTCGGTTGAAGAAAACTATACTCGTTCTTGAGCAGAACTGTAACTTACCATAGCGTCAGCGTATGCCTTGTTTTGAAGGTGCTCCTCCACCTTATGCAGTGTTTCCTCCGATGACATTGGCAGCAAACTTTGCAGTAAAGTTTGCTCTTCGCTTACCAAGTCACCGGTGGTGATTCGGCTTACACTGCGGTGGGTTTTCACAGAGAGCACCTTACATTCACGCAGCAGTTGACCCTGCGCTTGAACCTCACAACGCTCGGGCATCTGAAAATGAAATAAAGCTTAAAACAAAGTTAAACATTAGTTAAATTTAAAACACCTACCTTCTCGGCAAGGGCGCTTTCTACGGCGGAAAGCCTTTTCAATATTTTCTCTTGTCGAGTCTCCATTCTTCCAAGGGCAGAAAATATTTGTTGTAGCGCTGTTGAATTTCATAAAATTTAAGTGTAAATTAAAAATACAATCAATATATGTATGTTGTTTATTTAATATACCTGAGTCATTATCCACGGCAGGTTGGGTGGCCGTACGGTCGAGGAAAGGCTGGGACACGTCGAAACGGCGAGATACTCCAGCTACAATGAGAACGTTTCAATTAGGATAGTGTCACTAATATAATGAATACTGATTCTTCTTACCATTTGCCTGACTGATATCCGGCTCCTCCTCTCCATCAATAATAAAACTGAATTCCATTTCTTTTTAAGTAAAATTATAAAATAAGTTATGTAACAAGGAATTAAAATAAATTTATTCCCTACTGGAATAGCAAAATACTTATGGTCTATATCTTCTCTCTTAATAATTTGAATGTCTTAATCTATAATTTGAGCTACAAAAATACCTAAATCAGATGAGGACACCACGGGCTCCCTAAAAATGTCCCCAACCTTTGTTAAAACTACAACGCCAAAACTGTCTGTTTGGGTTTGTTGGTTGACAATTTTTAGGGATCCCGTTTTTTTACTAAAGAAAAAACTATCTTTTTCTTTTTTACAATTTATAATAAACTTATCTATTTGTGAAATTTTGCTAGAATCCGTAATATCTCTTCGTTCTTCTATTCTTAAAAATAATTGCTGCAATATTTTATTTGGATTATTAATAATTTTTTTATATATTGCATATAATTTTCGAATTTATATGCAGAAAAATTGTCTAAAGGACCAAATTGTTTAACGCAATCACTTAAATGCAAAAGACCATGGACATTAAAACTGATTAAATGTTCGCCGTAAAAATTACTAAACAACTTTACAAATTCTTTTAACATTTCATTAGCGACATTAGATTCTACTTGACAAGACTTCTCACAAGAGAGAAGGCGAATACCGACATGCAACAAAAGAAAATGGTAATACAAGTTATCCGGTATACAGTCTTTCAAAACAAACAACCCCTAGTACAATAAAAATTGCCGGTATTCTGTCGACTTCCAGTTGCTTATTTCACGCAGATCTCGACTGAGTCTGGAAAATTCAGAGGGAACGAACTTATTCAGAAATAATATTTTTTCATTCATCTTTGTTACGTTCCCTCTTTTAATAAGCAACTGGAGTAGTTTTTTAGTTACTCCTAAATCAACTAAATGCATGGGTTCTAACGGAAATTGAGAAACCATGCCAATATTTACAGATTCTAGCAAGATTTCACACTGTCTAAATTCGTCTAAATGATGTGTTATATCTACTCTATTTTTAAACGAACTATCTGTTCTTAATTCTCCAACGTTTTGAGAAAAACAGACCCTTCTTTGTAAATACTGTCCTTGTTGAGACATTTAGGACAGCTGTTTTTCCCAGTGTGTGACTTAACGCCAGTTATAAAGGCGCGAGCTGGTGTGTCACATGTGAAAAGTCTTACACTAAATTCTTTTAAAACCTGCTTAGATCCCACCCTTACACCATTCTGACTGAGAATTTTTATCTCTTCGCAAAACTCAGCAAGGAAATTATTAACATCGGATGGTTTACTCATTCCTGAGAAGCAGCAATAGTAAATGTGACCGAATTAGGAAAAGCTTCTACATGCCCCAAAATGGGCCACAATGCCCTATTAGAGCTTTTAAATAATTTCAAACCATCTATACCGAAATCTACTGAAATTCTTTCCGTATTTTCTAAAAAATCAAAATCTTTGAAATTAAAATTATATTGTATTCCTAAATACAAACATTCACCTTCAGGAAAAGGTCGAATTTGAACTATTTTTCTACTTGTACCCAAAATGGTTCTTGCAGTTAAAGGTAACCCGTTAAGTCCAGCATTATGTAAGGTTTGTAGGAGGTCCGTTAGGCTATTTTGGGAAATATTATTTTTGATTGCCCACGTTTTTAACCCCCTACAAATTTCCTCGCTTAGGTTTTTGTTTGCAGATTCTTCTGTGCTATCATCGCTTTCGACATCTTCAAACAAAAACCTGTCATCATCGCTATTATATTCATCGATATCTAATTCAGGAAACTCTTCCATAGTGCTGGACGTTAGATCACTATTTATTCCGCGGCAAAATGCTTCTCTACTCGTGGATGGAATATCATCGCTTTCTAACCCAGAAGTCGATTCATTCAGTTTGCGAAACTTCGCAACTGTTGCTTTATAATAAGCTTTTTCCTTACTTATAAGGTTAGAAAGCGTTCTTTTATGTATACCGTAATAAATAATGGTGTAAAGGTACGATCTAATAATAATTCTATTAATAATGATAATAATAGCAATTAAAGTAGTAATAAAAATAATAATATTATAATACTATTATTATAATATTATTATTATATTAGATATTATAATAATAAAATTAATAACAGATAAAATTTATATATATATCTAATCTCCGCTGACTTCTACTGTCTGTATTCCACGACCTGCAAAGAAAATATAAAAATAAAATTTGATAAAAAATAATATATAATAAAAAATATCGCAACAAAACCAAAAAAACACTTCATGGAAACGTCTATATATTATGGCCATAGGCAAGTGTATCCACATATCGTCGTTTAAAGTACAAAACCGCGTATCAAGATAATGCAAAACCGCGTATGTGAGGTTGCATAAATTATATTCCAGAGCGTAAAAACTCTCATATGTCAAAATGGTTTTCTTTTTTGTAAAGCAATCGCATTTCTGGCTAGTATATTTCAGAACGAATGGATAAGGCTTGAGCCAAGAGCTATTGTTAGCTAATCCAATTTTTGGCAAAAAAGGTAATTTACGCGGCTTTGCAGAGCGACGATACGCGGTTTTGTACTTTAAACGGCGATATGTAGCTCTACATATTGTGCCGTATGTATGCTAATTGTACATACATATGTTGCACATATCGTACCTAGACGAAAAGAAAAACTTATTTCCAAAACGCGTTAAGTCCAAAATAGCACCCCCATTACATGCTAATTGTATGTTGCACATATGTACATATCGTCGCTGGAATAATGAAATAGTGTAACATGAAAAGTACAGTTTTGAGAAAAACGAATTGGAAGTTTTTATAAACCATTACAAACCATACAAATACAATTTGGTTTTTCGGGAATAAATTAGTGAGCCAAAGAGATATTTAAGAAAACTAAACATTTTTCAAATAGATTGAAGGATTGTCTATCCAATAGTGCAATTATCGAGTAAAAGTGTATTTGGCATTTACACTGTTTCTTTATTCGAGCGACGATATATATATACATATTTCCACTGCACTTTCCTCTTTTTACCTACATACGTATGTACACATGTACGTCGTTGCAGCTGCGCTTTGTACAAAGGTACTTGCACTTCACTTTCTTTTGTTTAACTGCATACATATCTACACACTTATGCAGTTGCAACTATTTCCACACATATGTATGTATACAATGTAGGTACCCAGCCAGCATTTGGTCGATGCAACTACAACAACTGATGCAAATGCAGCGGATGCAAATATTGTTCCTGACCGAAAATGTCTGTTTTTAAAAACGCATCAATTCTTGAGTGTACAACCGTGAAATGATAATTTATACAATTTACATTCAATTCAGTTGGCACAAATTAAGCAAATTTGCTGGTAATTGGAATTAAAAGAAACTGATGTTTTATATTGTTGCGCTTAGGAAAACAGACATTCTACTGCACTTTTCCCATTTATTGCACCACACTTATTGCTGTTTACATATGTACCTAGTTGCACTTTTAACATACATATGTACATACATATTTGCATTGCACTTCCTTCTTTTTACTTACATAATAAGTACATTTAGTTACTAATACTTTATTTTTTGTTTATATACATACATGTGACCACATTTATGTAGTTGTAGCCAAAGCTGGCATTCTGTTGCACTTTTCACAGCACTTTCTGTTTACATATGTATATATCTACGTGTCGGCAGTGATACTGCAAACTTTAATTAAATAATCCCTCACCCGTACCTTACCGAAAAAGGAATACATTTTCGTCACGAGTTTAATAGATTATAAATTTTGGCACTCCGGTGAGGGTAACAAATCAGTGCCAGAGGTAATAATTTCTGCAGAGTTTTGCAGTAACACCGACGACATAAACACAAGTAAGTACATACATACATATGGATTTAGTTGCGTCTGGAGCAACCGCGTTTCTTAATAGTTATTTAAACCAACGTATTTTATATTTATATATATTTAAACTCACCGAACAATGGAGCTGGAATGTTGTAGGGTTGAGAGTTGTTGGCGACCAATGGCGTTGAATGTGCTGTGGGCGTCGTTGCTGATGTTTGGCAATCTAAAAGAAATAATTACATTATAATCAAATGAAACTGTTAACAATGGTTAAAAGCTGACTTCCAAGTTGGTATATTGCAAAGCATCAGCCTCGTTTATTTATAAACTATAACTGATGGAAATGACCAATTTGCCCAACTAAGTTCCAATTCGGCGTTTGAACATGGTTGCGCTTATTGCACTTTTCCATTAGTTATATTTAGTTTAGAAATAAAAAAGGCTAATGCTTTGCAATATACCAACCTGGAACTCAGCCAAACTATGTTAAATTGGGAAACTTTAGTCTTCTTACCTTCAAGGTTCTGATGGCTTAAGTCTCCTGCTGATGTTTGGCTATCTATGGATATATAAAATATACATATATGTATTTAATAAAAGAAAAATTACATTTAATCAAATTAAATTGCTTCTTACCTCCAAAATTTTGCGCGAAATTGATGTTTTTCTCCGCAGCCTACTAGAATCAAATTTGAAATTCGCTGTCAAATTTCGCCTGATTTTCACTTGCTCGCTCTAACGCATATAATTCTTATTAAGAGTGCGAATTCTTATAGCTACGCTGCTCTTACTTATGGAAACTTTTTTCGACAACTTTTGAGTGTGTGGGTGAGATGACAAAAAAGTTGGGTATGTGTTGGTAAATCATTTGAATTTCAGGGGAAAGTGGTGAGCCGTTGCTGGCAGGGATGCTTCAAAACTACGTACTCAATTTTTTTTCCAAAAAATCTGAATCAAAAGTTTGAAATATACATAAATGAAAATTTTTAGAATTTTTTAAGTTTTGCAAAAATTTGAAAATTTAATTCGTATGGTTTTTGTTAAAATATGAACAATATTTTCGTGAAAAATTACCGAAGAACAATCACTGTACGAATAACTATTTTGACTATGTATGCAGTTACATGCATACATATGTAGCTTTTTTTTTTATATAAGGAGAAAGCATCGAAAGCCTGTATCCCGTAGTATGGAACTTGAATCCGAACTAAAACTCTATGTATGTCCGCTGTACCGTATCCCCCGGTACTATCGTAAAGTATTTCGTCAGAAGGCGGTTGAGCCTAAGCTCGTTCGTACGTTCCTGTTCTGATTCAGGTAGGTATGTAAGTACATATCGTCGTTTAAAGTACAAAACCGAGTATCAAAAAAATGCAAAACCGCGTATCAAGATAATGCAAAACCGCGTATGTGAGGTTGCATAAGTTATTTTCTAGAGAGTAAAAACACTCATATTTCAAAATGGTTCTCCTTTTTATAAAGCAATAGCACTTCTGGCTAGTATATTTCAGGACGAATGGATAAGGATTGAGCCAAGAGCTTGTGTGAGCAAATCTAATTCTTGGCAGCCAATGTCAGTTACGCGGTTTTGCAGAGAAGAAGTTTATAACAAAGAACTTTAATAAGTTATATAACACTGATAAATTTATGAATTTCAACATTTCACTTAATATTACTTCCAAAATTATTTGTGCAAGTGCTATGTAAAAATATTTGTTATCTAGAGGCGAGCGCCCGCTCGTGTGTGTGACCATTAAATTGTTATCACTTTAGAACTACTTGTTGTCTAATCATGAAACTTTCCCAAAAATTTTCGTATATATTTGTCTATAATGCTGCATTAAAACAAAACAAAAATTTTAAACTTCATAACACAACTTTTGCATTTGTAAAAACCACCTCCTTAATTTTTATAAAAAAGTTAGTATATCCGCCATTTTGTTTTCAATAAGTATTAAGAAGTGTAGTTAGACTCGTCTTCTTTAGAATAGTATCTAGTTTATTGTGTACAAATTTCAAATCAATCGTCTGAGATAAAGCGAGTTTAAGTGAAAATTTTGCAAAAAATTGGCCGCTGTGAAAAATCAGCTTTTTGTGGCTTTTTCGACATGAAGGCGTGAAAGCAAAAATCGCCCTGGGACCATATGCGCAGGGAACGGAAATTTTTATTTCGCGCATTGCGCGACCTTCTATGTATAGATCTTGGTCCCTGCTAGCTTTTTCGTCTTATACTGGTGCTGCTGCTAATGCTTCTGCCGATCTGCCGCCCTCGCGCTCTGCTGTTCCTACTACTGTAGCCACGATTGCCGTTTTGATCCAAATGAACCAAATTTGGTCCATTTCTTTTCGTTTGGTTCATTGGTCCAATTCTTTTTAAAATAGTCCATTTCACGAACCTTTGGTTAGGTTATTATTACCCTTTCACTTCATGCAATAATTTGGCGTTTCAATTTTTTCTATTTATTTGATGAATATTCCGCCCCATGTTGAATATCGTCAAGTGTAAAAGTGACGATACGGCCATAGTCAGCCATGTTACTGATGCACTGACGATGGTCGACGATGACGATGACGATATTTAGCATAGGGCCGATTGGCAACACCTGCTAAAAGTGTGAACTCGCCTTGCCACTGGTCTTCAAATATGGCATGGCTGTCAAAGCACGCTTCAAAAAATAGCGCTGTTTCTTGATAATTTCAATTACTCATACAATAATATTCGATTTCAATTGAAAACATCTTGAAATTATTACACCACAAAAAGTTCTTTTTTAATACTGATGTATCAATTTTGCAGCTACTCGATTAATTTCCTGCATTAGTAAATGATGCAGACATAATTGAATTTTAATTTCGCAAACTGAGGCTGAGTGAAGGTAACTTCAACAAGTAAAAAAGTGTAAGTTCGGGCGGCGACGAACATTAAATACCCGGCGCAAGTATTTAATATATGACTTTCACCTTTCAGAAAGCTACCGCTACATGGTAAACCGGGGCGTATCAATTTTGAGTAAATTAGAGTCCTTAAATTTCGAAATTTTGAAGTTTCAAGCAGTTCTGAAATTTACCGTTATATGAAAAACGGCCGTAATTGTAGTCCGATTTCAATAATTTTCAACGTTTTGCTTTTATGTCGCAAGCACAATAACCATACCGAGTTTGGTACAAATTGGTAGAATGGTTACCGAGATACATATATGTGATCATAAGTGGGCGGTGCCACGCCCATTTTCCAAAATTTTACCATAAACGTATTTACTGGTAAAGAACTGTTGTAAGCATCAATTTTGAATAAATTAGCTTCAATACTTACTGATTTATCGAAGATTTCGTATTTCTCCAAATTACCGTTATATGGGATGTGGGCGTGGTTATTGTCCGATTTTAAAAATTTTCGGCCATTTGTTATGTTGTGTGAAAGCCAACAACTGTGCCAAGTTTGGAAGAAATTGTTGCAGCGGTTCCTAAGATATACGTGGCGTGGCTACGCCCATTTTCCAAAAATTTATAGTATTCTTATTTTTCGTCTAAAACTTATTGTAAATATCAATTTTGAGTGAATAATCTCCAGTGTTACTAAAATATCGCAGTTTTCGTATTTCTGAAAATTACCGTTATATGGGAAGTGGCGTGGTTACAGTCCGATTTCGCCCATTTTCAATACCAACCTACCTTGGATAAATGGAAACTTACATACCAAATTTCGTTGAGATATCTCAAGTTTTGCTCGGGTTATCGTGTACACGGACGGACGGACAGACGGACCGACGGACGGACCGACGGACGGACAGACGGACATGGCATAATCGACTTCTCTATTCATTCTGAGCATTTATGTATACTTTTGTCTATATCTATCTCGATTCGTTTTGGCTGTTACAAACAACCGTTATGTGAACAAAATTAATATACCCTTTTGCACAAGTGCGCTCGGGTATAAAAACTGTACCAATATAGAACGTTTTTGGGTGCAAGTAAGTTTGATTAAAAATGGATTGGGTGAAGCGGCCTCTGGAGAATTGTGTGATTTAGTTCATAGCATTTTTAGTCGGCCTCACAGTTCCGTAGCTGCTGAGCGCAAATTTTTTTATTTAGCATGAATAAAAACGAAATTAAGAAACAAATTTTAATTTAAAACTTTAAATAATACAATGGTAATAATATACAATTGTTATGTACTTTGGATGCAATATAAAAAAAAAATTAAAACTGAATTGGCATATTTTCTTGATAAACTCCACTCAATTTCCCGATGTAATAAAAATTGGTCAATTTTTTACCATTTTGATCGGACTTCTACCACATTGTGGTAGATCTGCCACTTTTTTGAGCATCTACCACATCTACCACTCAAGAACTGAAATCTGCCATATATTCGCGTTTTTGAGTTGTTTTATTTTTGTTAAACATAATTTTCTTAATTTTAAGAGCAAAAATTGTCCAACACTAAACACTATACGGTAACAAGAATGATATAATACAAGGACCCGCATTCCCGGCGACGATGAAATTTCTCAAGTAAAAGTAAACAAAGCCCAATGGGAGGATAAAATAAACTGTAAAATAGTAAATTTTCTCAGCAATCATTTTTCGACAGGAAACGTGGTTTTATTGTCTGAAATTGCATAATATATGATTTATAAAAAGAATTAATAGCGAAAATGCTAAAGACGGCAATTTTTGTGAAAGTATTAGCAAATTTAAGTGCATCTAAGGTTTCTGAGGTGTTGTTTACTTTTACTTGAGAATTGTCAAAACCGGCAAATCCCAATTAGCTGTTTCTGGAACGTGCCACATTTGTTCGCTACTTCGTGATGTGATAAAAAGAAAAGCTGGATGTACTCCACAAGAAATCTCTTTAAATATGTTCGAAAAAAAATCTTTATATGGAAGGAACTGCTTTACACTGTCAAGGAAAAAAAATGCCAAAACTCAAAGCAATATTTAGCAACTTAAATCTTGCACTTTATTATACTAAAATTAAATTTTTTTTTAGTCTGGTTAAAATGTTGGCAATTTAGGTGAAACCTTGCAGAATTTTTATAATTTTTGTACAAAGTTTGATCCAAACCCAGAGATCTACCAAATTTTTTTGAAATCTACCACATTTTTTTCTAGATTCTACCACACAGAATTTTTTTAAAGTCCGATCACTTACCTAGGCACTAGGGCTTTAGTCACTATATGGTTAGTAGTAGTTCATTTCAGATTTCACTGCCACTATGTGCTTAGTGAAAGTGCATTTCAAATTTCAATAGCACTACATAGTGATAGTGAAATAGAGTTTTCAGTATCACTAAATAGCTGGTTAGCGGTAAAGGAACGATAATTTCAGTATAACTGACTAATTACACTAGTTTACAAATTGGCGATCTATCATTTTAATACCCATTTCCTTACAACAGGTTTGTTCAAAAATGTATAGCCACTTACTATATAGAGGTAGTGAAATGCATTTCCACTAAGTGCATAGTGGTAGTGAAACCAATTTGTCAATACCACTAAACACTTAGTGGTAATGCATTTCAAATTTCGAAACAACTTAGTAAAACAAATTTTCCCTACCACTACCACTCGAATAGTGGTATTGAAATGCTCAGTGCATTAAAAATTTAGTGCAGCGTTCCCAACCCTGACTATTATACATGCTTACATATCGTCCCGCTTCCCTTATCGTCTTGTAATGCTTCATTGTTATAATATTTTGTGACCCACGTTTCAAAACTCGTTTTCTGGACATCAATAAATCTAAAGACTGGGGAGATGGTGAACTGATTCAAAAAATATATAAATCAGTTAGCATGGAATCATATGAAAAAGGCCAAACTCTAGTGAAAGCTTCTATTGAAGAGCAAGCTCACCAGGATATTTGCCAATGCTTCGAGGAAATTGCCAACGGCTCTGATGCTGATTCCAGTTTTTGTAGTGATATGGATCGTCAAACGATGGTTAAATTGAGAAATATTTACAGCCACCCCTTATACCCAGACAAGAAGATCCTTTAATTTGGTGGAAGCATAGTCGCAAAGATTTTCCAAATTTGTTTACACTGGCAATGAGGTATCCTTGCGAACCACGTTTCTCAGTGAACTCAAAAAGAGTCTTTAGTGCATCGGGTAGCATTTATGTTCAAAAAAGAAATGGGTTGTTGACCAGAAATGCCGAAATGCTTATTTTCATAATGAAAAATGTATAAACCTTTAACTCTAATTCCGAATCTAATATATAAAAATCTCGTGTCACGGTGTTTGTGGTCGAACTCCTCCTAAACGGCTCAACCGATCTTTATGAAATTTTTTGTGCATATATGGTAGGTCTGAGAATCAGATGTAAAGTATATTATACTGCTAGGTGAAGGGGGCGTGGCAACTCCTATACAAACCGAATTTTGCACACTGCATATCTCCGAAAGTGTTCATGGTAGAGTACTCGAACATGGTATGGAGATATATGAAAGTAAGCGCATACTCATGGAGAAAAATTGTGGTTATCGTAAAAGGGAACTGCTAGGTGAAGGGGGCGTGGCAACTCCTATACAAATCGAATTTTTCATACTGCATAACTTTGAAATTGTTCATGGTAGAACACTCGAACATGGTATGAAGATATATGAAAACAAGCGCATACATGGAGAAAAATTGTGGTATTTGGAAAAACAGGCGTGGCACCTCCCACACAAACCGAATTTTTCATAAAAAATTCTCTAGTTTTTTTCTTTTAGAATTTGTAGTATTTTTGTATGAAAAATCTAATATGTATAAAAATATCGTATCACGGTGTTTGTGGTCGAACTCCTCCGAAACGGCTTCTAGTTTTGTTTCTCTTAGTCTTTCTTCTAATGATGCGATTACTGGCATTATTAATCTTAGACCATCTGTGAAAACGGACACTGATGGACTTTCGGTTCATTTGTTGAAAAATTGTCCAGATTTAATTTTAACTTTATGAAAAATTTTTAATGTGTCATTGACGTCAGGTGTTTTCATTGACGATTGGAAAGTTACTTCCATTAGCCCAATTCACAAAGGTGGTAGTAAAAATTATATTTTTAATTACAGGCCCATTTCAAAGTTATCTACTGTTTCGAAACTCTTTGAAAGTATCAGTAAAAATAAGGTGTATTTTGCATCTAAGAGTTTAATTTCGCTACATGGCTTTATTGCTAAACGGTCTACAGTTTCGAACCTTGCATTGTTCAGCGAATATTGTATTGCGTCTTTTTTAGCCGGGCTTCAGGTTGATTGCGTCTACACTGATTTCTCAAAAGCCTTTAATAAAGTTTCGCATTCTTTATTGATATATAAGTTGGCTCGTTTGGGCTTTCATTAATTTTTTTTTAGATGGGATTAAATGCTATTTATTTAAAAGAATTTGTGTATTAACTACTGATGGCATTTCTTCGGAACCCTTCTATGCCTCCTCTGATGTCCCCCAAGGGAGTATACTCATATATTCAAAGTAAATTAGTAGTAGGTCCGCTTCTTTTTGTATTGTTTATAAATGATATAGCCCCGCAAGCATATTCTGAGCGTTCAGAATATATGAGTCCGAAAGGTGTCCTAGGTAGGTAAGAAATATGAGTTTCAAAAACAAAAAATTTTTTACTCTTATATGAATCTTTTAGGATTCATATATGAGCCAGCACCTTGTGCCAATATAAAAACAATAAAGATTTGAAATTTATATCTAAACTTGTTTATACAGAAATTGAAAATAATTAGAAAACAAAAAATGAACAAAATTTAGCTTCAGCTGCTGCTATTGAATGCATGTTGGAATGTGTATATGCATGTAAGTATGTATGTATGTTATTTGCAAGGACTTTTTGCGGAATGCCTTTGCAAATATAGTGAGTTGAATAAGACTCAAAGAGCAACCGAAAATAAGAGTCCGAATGTAGCAATTTATGAGGCCGATAAGGGTCTCAAAAAAAGTCATATATGAGGCCAAAACTTGTTTTAAAAGAGTCCAAAATGAGCCGTATATGAGGCCAATAAGAGTCCAATATGACTCATATTGAGGCTCATTTGATGTATGAATTTAAGCTCATATAAGTCGACATTCGTTGGAAGGGAAACACACTCATATCGGACTCTTAAATGAGCTCATTATGAGCGTAATTGCTCCGAAATAGGACTCCTTAAAGACTCATTTATGACTCCAAATGTTTGCTGGGAGGTAGCTGCTTTAAATTTGTAAAATGTTAGCTCTACGCCGATGACTTGAAAGTATTTTCGAAAATTTGGAGCCCCGACGATGCGCTTAAGCTTCAAAAGGACACTGATAGCTTACAACTATGGTGTGTTAATTCTCGGCTCTCCTTAAACATCAAAAAGTGCTTTAAAGTTACGTACACGAAAACTCGAAATATCTTGCCGACGCCTTATAATATTTCTCTCTATTTATTACAAAGTTTGCAAGAGATTAAGGATCTTGGCGTAATTTTTTCGAGTAATTTTTCTTTTAATAGGCTATTAGCCATATTATTTCGAAAGCTTACTCGGTATTAGGGTTTGTGAGGTGAAATAATTCTAAATTTTCTGACCCTATACCCTTAAGTTATTATATACGGATTTTGTTCGTTCATGACATCGATGAAATATTTAACAAAAGAGAACTACTTGGGGAAAAAATTAAATTCCGGTATAAAATGCAGACGTGGAGGACAGATAACAATGTAAGTTTAATCCATTATTAAAATGTATCTTCTTATAAAATATATTTTCCTTCAGCATGGATTACTGACGTGTTGTGGCAGTGATAGAACATTACCAAACAGTGTTTCTAGTTGGATGGCAGCAAGCCAAGCATCCATAGAAAGGGCATCATCAAGTGATATAAACATTAATGAAATCTTGATTAAAGCTATAAATGGAAAGGATATTTTAACGAAATATAATGCAAATAATGTTTTGAAGAATCAGATCAAACAGCAATTGCAAGAATAGTTGTAGATCATTTTCTTTCAACAGAATCAAAATGGATCCCAAAATAATGAAAAAATTTGCTGATGCTATTGTGGAGATGTTTCCAACAGAAAATGTACTAACGTACTATGCACCACGATCCGGAAAAAGAAACCCATCAGGAAAAATATATGATCGATATTTCAATGCGATGTATAAACGCAAACGTAGTGCAGAATCTCCATCCACAAGTGCCGCTGCTAAAAATAAAAGTAATATCGAGCCAATCGCTGATATACTACACAAATATGAAGAAAGCGAGTCGAAGAAAAATTGGCTTTCTCGCAATATTCCCCAAAATATTACGGTATCATGGAAAGAAACATCAGAATACAGAATGGGAGAAAGAATGGAATTTAAAAAAATGTTGGAGGACTGGCCGAGATATAAAGATCCAAATGGGCCAGAGCTTATTAACATTGATTTTGAAACTCTCTATCAAGGAAAAGGAAACATACTGTTCCAAAAAATGAATGATTTTGAAAAACAATTCAATGAAGAATTTTTCGTGTCACAAGTAAAGGATAAACTAAATCTACAATATCTTAAAACTATGAAGTCATCAGTATTACCATTGGGTATGTATTTATAGCTAACAACTATATCAATTTTTTAGATTTCATATTACGTTTTAGACTCTGATGATATATTTCTTTTTTTACTTTCAGATTCTAAACACTTTTATTTTTTCTATTAGCTTCATGCGGTTATATTACCGCCGCGTATCAACAAAACTATGAAACCATCCATATCAGATGCACAAGACGATATGATAATTCACTTGGTTAGTCTAAACAATTTTAAACAGAAAGAAGACGAACTACAAGAACTAGCCATTAAAGAAGCGCTAAAGCTTCAGCCAAAAATATTTGTTGTTGGCGAATCTATATCTAATTTGACAGAATTCTACGTGTACTTAAATGGTATGTTATATAAAGTTAATTCTCTACTTAAAGCTGTGGATTTAATTATAAAAATATGTTGTGTTTAACTTAGAGTATTCGGCTAAAAGCAAATACGTGTGGATTTTTTTGCAAGAATTTTTTTATGAGATACCTTTTACTGATAGTATACCTAAAATACAAAACATTTTAAGTAAATTTACAACCAAATAATGTCAACAACGAATCAATTTGATAAAAAATCCACACATATCTGCTCATTTTGCGACAATATATTTAAAGAATCGAACGATTTACTTAAGCATTTAAAAGACGAACACAAAGCTCCTGTGGTTTATAAATACTTATGTCTATTCAATAAATGCAACAAAAGTTTTCAAAATTTTTTTAAATTTAAATCTCATGTAGTTAAACACGATGAAAAGTACAATTTTTCTGAAACTCTGTATTCTCCAAAAACCAAAATGTCTAAGTTAGAAAATAAAACAGAAGAAAACGATATAAACTCATGTCAAAATATACAACCACCGATTTCTTGCAACATAAAAGAAAACTTTGATACAGCAAGCATAAAAAAATCAATTGAAAAAATTGCAATAACATTTATATTAAAACTTCATTACAAACCCAACACTACTAGACGAAACATTTTTGATATTCAAAAGGACGTTCAAACAATGTTACATCCCATATTTGAAATTTTTGAACGCTTTTCTGAACATATTGACTCTGAACAAAAATCTCTATATAATGAATTGATATTGCTAGTATGAAATCCCTTTGATGATATTATGTCAGAGTATAAGCTTTTGAAAAAAGTAGAATCATTAAACCTTTTTAAGCTTCCTCAACTATTTACAATAAGCAGGCAACTGGATGAGACATTTGTCCAAGGAATTTCTACTTTAAAAGAAAATAATATAGAAGGTTGTTTATGCGATATAAAATTTCAACTGAAAACGTACTTTGAGTCGTCAAATATTTTAAAGCTGACTTTAGAAAATATAAAGACCATTAACGCTTTTGGCCTATTAAATCATTTTATTTGTGGAGAGATGTGGAAAAAGAAAACCAAAAATGTTGGTCAAAAAATAGTTTTTCCAATTTTTATATATTTTGATGATTTTCAAATAAATGATTCACTTGGATCTCATAAATTTTCAGTTTGTGGTATATATTATTCAATTCCGGTTATACCACAGCACCAGCTATCTCATCTGAATAATATTTTTGTTGCTGGTATTATTTATTCAAAGGATATTAAGTGTTTCGGAAATACCGCTGCGTTTAATCGATTAGTCGAAGTGTTAGCAGATCTTGAAACTACCGGAATTGATATCAATTTAAACAACGAGATTGTTCGAGTTCACTTTTAACTTGGCCAAATACTGGGAGACAATTTAGGATTAAATGAGGTGTTAGGATTTCGGACAGGTTTTAATGGTAAATGTTATTGCCGAATATGTACAGCAACAAAAAATGATTGTCAATTTAATTATGTGGAGATAAAAGAAAATATTAGAGACCGAAATAAGTATAATGCAGAATTAATGGATATTTCAAATGGAGAAATATCTGCTGTAAAAGAAAATTCAATATGGAATAGTTTACAGAATTATCATATTACCGATAATAAGGCTTGTGACATTATGCATGATATTTTCCTCGGTGTAGCGAGGTATAATATTCCAAAAATTTTAAACTATTTTATATATGAAAAAAAATATTTTACTTTAGAAGCTTTTAATTATAGAAAGCAAATGTTTAACTATGGACCAATAAAAATTGGCAATATAAGTAATCCAATCACAAAGGCTCAAATCAAACAAAATAATATTAAAATGAAAGCAGCTGAAATAAAGCTTTTTCTATATGCAATATTGCTTATTATAGAGAATTTAGTGGATGAAAGGGATCCAGTTTTCATATTTTTAGTGAGTTTTGTTAAAATTGTTGACCTACTATTGCTAGATGAGTTTAATGACGATATTTTGGCAAATCTCACATATTTAATTTCAAAGCATAATGAGTTTTATGTGCAACATTTTAAAGAAAAGCTTAAACCGAAACATCATTTTATGTTACATTACGCTTCTATTATAAAACAATTAGGACCACTTAAACATATGTGGTGTTTTCGATTTGAAAGTAAACATCAAAGTTTCAAAAGATATGCTCATGTAAATAATTCGCGGTTAAACATACCGTATACCTTAGCTTTAAAACACAGTCTGCATTTTTCGATGAATGTTATTGAGAACAGTTTTTTTCAACCCGTTTTCTCAAAACTTGTAAACATTACAAATGTTGATTTAACCCAATTGTCTTACTACCCCAAACTTTGCACAAGTTTTATTAATGGCCTAGAAGTAGATAGTATGGTATATAAAGGAACTGTTTATAACAAATCAAGTTACGTAAAATGGAAAAGTGTCATCATAATAATCCTAAAAATATTTTATGAAACAACAGAAAACATTTATTTAATTGGGCAGGAAATAAAAACGACATTTTCCGAAAAATTTCAGTCTCATGTTATTTTAGATACTTGCGATGCATATTATATCAAAACCATTGAAAGCGTATCGCTTCTGAATAGTATGGAAAAAGTATTAAGATTTTAATATTTTCTAGATTTATTTTGT
>NW_023458559.1:5785623-5806494 GCF_013731165.1 Rhagoletis pomonella
ATTTGAGAAAACGTGTAGTTTCAGGTGATAAAATATGCTGAAAATCAAATTGAGAAACAAGACTTCCTGAAGCCTTTGCGAATTTTCTTCCAGTGTATGTTGGGTTACGATAAACATGCGCGCAATTGTCGGTGTCCGATTTTAAGTTCATCATTGTATTGTTAGGGGTGTTCATAATGTATTTCTTAATTATATGCATTTCTGAATTATAGCGTATATGGTAATGTTTTCCTTTTTCTAAAATTTCAACGTTAACAGACGCTGTACCTCAGAGATGCTACACATTATAAACACCCTAATTCAAGTCTATTACATGCGGCCCATGTTTTTTATTTTCTACAATGACTTACTAAAATTTTAAAATCAAAAGTTATGAAATATGTACCGTGGGTACAAAACAGACTAGTTTTGTTTGCGCTAATAGATTTTTCGTTATGCATTCGATTGCGCTCCCCAACTTCCGCTTTACTTTTGGCCTTTTCTTAGAATCTAACACCCTGTAGTATTAAACACAGCTACACTCAAATCCTCCTTGCGGGCATATCCACAATCACCTGTTCTAACCCAGCAAAAAACACGATTACCACAGAAACGAAAGTGGAAACGAGCTAGGCGATGGGAATCGCTTACCCTTTGGCTTCAAGAAGGCCTTATTTTAACATGGGCATGTCATTGGAGGTAAGCCCTTACCCGCAGCATTACCTTCAAACGAAGGGAACGCATGGATAAACAGAATCCAGAGAAGCGAACAAAGAATGCCTTACAGAGAAACTAATGTAGAATGCCTAGATAAGTACATACTTATTTATATTAAATTGAAATCAGAAAATGTCTTAAAAGATTAAAATTAATTAAAATTTTTATAAATCAGCTTTTATACATACATATGTATTTATTTAGGTACTTAGATTTTCTTAAAAATCGGTATGTACATACATGCATATTTAACTAAGCTTAAAATGGTACTTCCTCACTCTTGTACTTCACTTCATTGACTGACTTCAACTTCACTGCAAATTGAACAAAGCAAAACATGATTTTTATGCGACACAAATTTCCGCAGAAAGTAACGGTAGAAAAAGAATTTTTGGGTATTCATTCTATTTTTCAGCTGACTACGATGCAGCATTCTACTTTGCATTCTCCAAAATGAAGCAAAGAAGCGAAATAAAAAAAATATTATAGTACATTCTACTTTGCATTCCCTGAAATGAAGCAAAGAAGCGAGACAAATAAAATATTGTAGGACATTCTACTTTGCATTTCCGGAGATGAAGCAAAGAAACGAATTAAAAAAGAAATATTATAGGACATTCTACTTTGCATTCCCCGAAATCAAACAAAGAAGCGAAATAAATAAAATATTGTTGGACATTCTACTTTGCATTACCGGCAATGCCTAAAAGAAGCGGAAAAATTCGAAGGCATTATAACGCTATGCCTTCTAGAACACGTTACCACTAAAAGCGATTACCGATTTTTTGCTGGGAAGTTGTTAAGTTATCGATAAATATTTTTGATTATTCGGCTTAATATCAATTTCCGCGTACAATATTCATTCTTTCCCTTTGTGACCACGGAGCCGACCACATTAAATCAAGTATAATTTATTCTAAGCGAGTGCTAACTAAAGTGTTTACTTAGTGCAAGTGCACAATAAATCTTTTTTTTTCATCCTCAGCACCAGTCATTTTGGCCTGAATTGGTAAGATTTTCATTAACCCTAGAAAGATAGCCTACGTCGCAGACGCGCCCGCTCGACGAACATATTGCGATCTCTTTTCATACAGCGGGCGAATTAGCTCATGCTTTGTAGTGAACTCAGTCGACGGTATACCCTGTCGTAGGACGGTTGTTTTTTTGCGGTAAGTATCATAGTTCAGCAGCTATAGGCATGCCGTGCGCTCGAGAGGCGTATGGTTATCTTTTGTGTAACTTTTAGTGTTATTATTTACTGATATTGTAAAGTGCATTTTATTGTGTTATTGTTTTGTTTTAGGGAAAAATCATTACTTTGTCATCATGACCAGTAGAAAGCTACTGGATGAAGACGAAATATGTGCCTTATTGAACCAAGAAGAGGAGAGCGACGTGGATGAATGTCAGGAATGTGACAGCGAGATAGAAGATCACCTGACGGAAGATAGCGTTCAGAGCGATTATGAAGATGAGTATATCGACAACAAAAAAGGCGTTACTGCAGCTACTGCACGTCGAAAAAGAAAAGAATGTCTAAGATGACCTGCGTCAAGTGCAAAAAGGCAGTTTGCGGCGAACACAAAAATGATGTTTGTCATTACTGTCTCTAAAATTCGAAATTAAGTATTTATTGTTTCTTTTTGGACTGATTACATAATAAACTATTGGATTAAAAAAAACACATTGTTTTGGTTATTTACGGGATTAGGTTCCATATACGGAATAGTGTTGATATTTGTTAATTTTTCATAAAGGGTTTAGTAATTTATGTTTAAAAATATTTAAAATGCACAAGTTTATAATAAAATTTCATTTTGTTTTTAAAGCTGTTCTAAACTTATAAAATTACTAGATTATTTACATAAGTAGTTGGTATTAGAGTAAAATTGACGCGTAATAAAATGGTGCGCTCCTGACGCGTATGGTTATCTTTTAAGTATGTTGTCATATGGTTATCTTTCCAGGGTTAACTAGCTTTATCGATCCGTGATGTGTACTTATATACATATAAGAAATACACAACTTTCCAGCCGAACTAAAAATCACGTTTTGCTAAAATTATAACTTGGCGAGCATGATCTTTGTGTGGAACTAAAAAGTAAGTAAGTAAAGTTTTTCGAATAAATCAGCAAAAGGTTTGAAATCTTAAAAAAAAGCAACTGCTTAGTTTTTTATTCATGAGGCGCATTCACTGAAATCTGCAACCAAATTGTTCTCACTATCGGTTCCATTCAACGATATTTTTTCCAACCATTTTAGAACTTGTTCTTCATAGGAACCCCTCTCGAAAATTAAAAAATAAAAATTAAGTTCAAAACAGAAAATAGCCAACAAAAATGTTAAAAACTGAAACAAGTACAGCAAACAAAATTACCTTTACTACTAACGTTCGCCTGTCAGGCGTCAAGAGGGCGTGGAACTCAGCCGCGCAAGGCCACTGTACAATGTGCGTTTGCTAACAGCCTCGTACAGCGCTAAGCTGAGTTGGCGCGAACGTTTACTTTGATGATTAAAAGCGTTCCTGAAATATCGCGCGGAAACCGAATTCGTTCCGCCTCACAGGCGAACGTTAGTATTCTAGGGTTGGCAACCCTTGCGGGGAACCTAGCTCCCTGCAAATTGGAAAATTCGTGCACTTTAAAAACGTGCACTACGGCGGCACATCACCGATCTACACGTACAACGAGCTGTAAATCAGTTTGACATAACCTCACCAAAATTACGTGGTCGTTCCAGCGAATGTAATTTATTGCCCAACATGGCGCTGGTGAAGGAAGAATCCCTCTCGAAGCTCATTAAAAACTTCGGGGCAAACACGCGCAAAGTGGCGAAAAAAAAGGCTATCTTATTGCTAGACGGAGTTTGCTGGCCGAGTATTGCACACGGTACCACACTATTCGCGATGAACTTGGAGTTCTGACAGTCAATGATACCAATTCGAAAGCGATGGGTGACGCGTTATCAGAGGAACATTTTGCGGCTATTGAGACAGCGTATTGTGAGGCGATGGGTGAACTGAACGAATGCATAGATGAATTGTCAGAACCCACTAATAAAAGTTTAAATCAGTCTGCACTGATACGCACAGTTCCAGCCAGTGCGCCATTTACAGTCCTGCCTAAAATTGAGCTACCAAAATTTGATGGATCATTCCAAAAGTGGCTCAGTTTCAAGGATATGTTCGTCACATGCATCACTGTCCAACGTGCAACGAATGCACTACCTTAAAAGCAGCCTACAGGGTGAGCCTGAAATCATGCTCAGAAGTCTGCACGTAATAGATTCAAACTTCAAGATTGCGTGGGATGTGCTCCTGCAGAGATATGACAATACGCAACGTCTAGTCAAGTCATATCTACGCAACATTGTGAAGCTTCCAGTGATGACTACTGAGTCCGACACGACTATGCGGAAGCACTTAGATGCTGGTACACAATCGGTACGTGCACTATAGCAGCTCGGACGTCCAACGACGCAGTGGGATGATTTGCTAATTTTCCTAATAACCGAAAAACTTGATGCTGTCACCGTAAAAGATTGGGAAATGAGTACGGTGCTTTGGTGGCATTCTTGGAAAAGCACATTCAAGGGTTAGAGGCCATGAGTACAGCAAAGTGGAGGTCAAAGGATGCGTTACAAAAACCGCAGCACAGTCAAGCGGTGCGAAGCCATCAAACTAATCTTGGTTGTTGTTGTTGTTGTAGCGGCTACAACAACCCCGCCCAGATCGGTTGGTATCTCAGTCGTTGTCGTCAAGTTCCACTAACGGCAACCCTAGGAAGCGTGCAGCTTCTGCGGGGTTTGCCCATAAGGACAAGGTCGTTAGGGATGTCGGGTTTGCCGGGCATGCGAAGAGATGTTTCGAGTCATGTGGGGTCTCTCCGCATGCCGGACATTCATTAGGCACATCCTCATTCAGCCTACTCAGGTAGGAGTTTAACCTGCTGCAGTAGCCGGAGCGAAGTTGTGCAAGTGTGGTGCGCGTCTCCCGAGGCAGATGAAGCTCCGTCTCGTCAATGTCCGGGGGTGGTGTGCCTAGAACGGCATTCACAGGTCTAGAGTCTACATAACTCGAGACTGAGTCCCTGTGAATGCCGCTCAAGGCCTGTCTGTAGGCTGTCGGGTCCAGAGGTTGCTTAATGAACCTCTGGACTTCGTCCGTTAGTTCATATAGATGCCTCCTGACGTGCCTAGGCGAGGGCTCCTCTGCAAGCAGCTGTCTGCACGGGTGGCCACTTCTGTGGGTCCCGATCAGGAACTGCTTGCAGAGCATTATATTGTGCTCCTTTACCGGGAGCATTTGCGCCTCGCCGTGCAGGTGGTGTTCAGGCGTCATCAGGAGGCATCCCGTCGCTGTCCTCAGTGCGGTGTTTTGTGCGGTCTGTAGCTTCGTCCACTGCGTCCTACTAGTCCCAGGCGACCACACTGGCGCTGCGTAGTTCAAAACCGGCCGGCCTATTGCCTTGTATGTTGCCAGCAACGTTTCTTTGTCTTTGCCCCAAGTACTGCCGGCTAGCGACTTGAGGACCTTGTTGCGGCTCTGTACTTTATTGACAATAGCGGTTGAGTGCGCAGAGAAGGAGAGCAGGCTGTCGAAAGTTACTCCGAGTATTTTGGGGTTATTCACCGTCGGAATTGGTGTGTCATCGACGTGAATCCCCAGCGGTAGCCTGACCTCCTTCGTCCAGGTTGTGAAGAGGGTCGCGGAGGATTTCGTAGGGGAGAGGGCTAGACACTTTGCAGTGAAGAAGCGAGAAAGTTCGGAGAGATAGCCGTTTACTTTCGAACACAGGTCATCAATTCCATTCCCAGTCGCCATAATCGAGCAATCGTCGGCATAGGAGACAATCGAGACTCCCTCTGGTGGTTGAAGGAGCTTTGAAATATAAAAGTTAAACAGTAGCGGGGAAAGGACACCACCCTGAGGAACCCCCTGTTTTATTTTTCGCTGCTTACTCGTTTTGTCTCTGAACATTACCGACGAATGTCGACCACTTAGATAATTTGCCGACCACCGTTTGAGCCTCTGTGGGAGAGAGGAGGCCTCTATATCTTCTAGTAGCGTGGAATGGCAGACGGTGTCAAACGCCTTTGACAAGTCCAACGCTACTAGAATCGTTCTCTCACAGGGACGGTTACGGTTAAGGCCACGAGTTATCTGAGTGTTTATGGCGTTAAGTGCTGTTGTTGTGCTGTGCACTTTACGGAAACCATGCTGATGCTTCGCTGGGGTCAGGTGATTTGTAAAGTTCGGGAGTAGCAAGGCCTCGAGTGTCTTCGCTACCGGGGAAAGGAGTGTAATCGGACGATACGAATCTCCTTTGTTTGCAGGTTTCCCCGGTTTGAGCAGTGGGACCACTCTCCCCACCTTCCAGATGTCTGGGATGATGAGAGTGGCCATTGACAAATTGAGGACCTCCGTTAGGTACGCTACCCCCGCAGGACCCAAATTTTTCAGCATCAGCATGCATATACCGTCGGGACCCATGGCTTTGGAGGCTTTCGCCTTCCCGATGGCCACCTGAACTTCACCGCAAGTGAAAGCAAGGGGGGCACAATTTGTTGGCAGAAACTAATCTTGGTCGATGCCCATGCTGTGTGGGTAAGCATAGCCTTATCTACTGCCCTGATTTTCGTAAGAAGTCATCGTCAGTAAAACTGGAGCTCTTTTCCAATGCGTAACTTTGCAAAAATTGCTTGAAAGCGGGTCACACTCTCAACGAGTGTTCCTCAACATACACATGCCAAAAGTGCGCGCAAAAACATCATACGCTATTGCATGATAGTGTCCCCATATTGCCCAATATTGTTGCAGCTCATCATGCGCGTTCCGAGTGTTCAGCTCCAACACCAGGCGGCACATGCACTCTGACATCTATCCTGCTTACCACTGCGGTAATTGGAGCTCGCCCGGCCTCTGGCCATACCATCCAACTCCGTGCGCTGTTGGACAACGGATCACAGGCGTCATTAATCAGCGAATTTGCAGCTCAACAACTATATCTTCGCAGAACCCGTCTCCAAGTACCCATCATCGGGATAGGTGGCTGTACTGTAGGTAAATCCAAGGGCGTAGTGCACTTCTCGCTGTATTCACTTAAAGAGCCTGAGTTCCATACCGATTGCTCGGCCCTGGTACTTCCACGCTTAGGGCACCTGATGCCAATAATACGCGTCGACCCAACACCGTACGCCGATTTTCTTGGTCTTCCACTAGCAGATCCGAACTTCTTCGAACCAGGATCTTGCGACTGCGACTGATGAAGAGGTGGAATTACCAGAATCTTCAAGGATATTTAAGGAGTCGTTCTACATGGATCACTGCCTGCGCGGCGCTGATTCTGTGGAAGATGCTATTGACATTCAGCGCCAGCTGCAACAGCTACTGCAGCGCGGAGGGTTCAACTTGCGTAAATGGAGTTCAAACTCCCCTGAATTCAGGCGCCAAGTGTACTCGGTAGAAGACCATCCTAGGAATCTACTGGTTTTGTGATACCGACAGCATTAGTTACAAGGCCAATGTAACAGGTATCACAGGGAGCATTACAAATAGGCAGCAACTATCAGAGGTGGCACAAATCTACGATCCTCCTGGTCTGCTAGCCCCTGTTTTAGTGAAAGGCAAGGCTGTCTGCCAACAATTGTGGTTATCGGGGTGCAATTGGGAAGATCCCGTCCCTGATCCCCTTCAACAAGAATGGCAACGCTTTAGAGAAGAGATATCTGAAATTAAGCATCTTAAAGTGCCCAGATGGATTGGAGCTGCGCCCAGCGTACGCAATTACCAGCTGCACGTTTTCTCCGACGCATCGACTATCGCTTATGCCGCTGGCGCAAACCTTCGTGTGAGGATTCAGATAACAATATAAAAATATCGGTCCTCACTGCCAAAATCAAGGTTGCGTCGCTGAAAAAGATCACCATCCCTTGTTTGGAGCTAAACGGCGCTCTTCTTGCGGCAAAAGTAGCCGCTAAAGTCCTATCAACAATAAAACTACCAGCAATGCAAACGTACTGTTGCTCTGACTCTAAAACCACTCTCAGCTGGATCCGGTCAAGGCCTGGTCAACACAAACAGTATGTCAGCAACCGGGTGACTCAAATTCAAGAGCTTACACATGTTGACTCTTGGAAGTATGTACCTACTGCAACCAACCCAGCCGACGTCGCGTCCCGGGGAGTTTTCCCATCTCAGCTCGCCGACTTGTCGCTGTGGTGGAATGGACCTCCATGGTTACACTGTTCACAATTTCAATGGCCGGATCAAGGCGACTCTCATCATGCCCAGTTGAAAACCCAGTCTTCTCACTAGTGGCAATTTCGGATAACCCGACACCAACACTCGCCGCAACCTTGCTTCAGAAATATTCCAATATCAACATGCTATTAGCAGTAACGTCTTGGTGTCAGCGATTCCTTGCCATACAACTGAAGCGACCACATGCTACAACCAAATGGTGCACAGCATCCGAACGCGCCATGGCTTTTCTGGATAAGGTATGTACAGCAGATACATTTTGCTAATGAGATCTCTTGTATTCGCAGTAACAAGCCGATTAGCTCGAAAAGCAAGTTGCTCAAACTGAATCCAATGTTGGATGAAGACGGAATTTTGCGGTTAAACGGCCGTTTGAAGAACGCGGATATGACTTTCCATGAGCAATTTCCATGTCTCTTACCAAAGAATGACCTCCTGTGCATGTTACTAATCACTCAACCGTTCAAGCGACACTCAACTTTGTAAGAAGTCGCTACTGGATCGTTGATGCTCGTTCAGCGATCAAACGCTTTATTCGTCGCTGTGTGAGATGTGTTCGCCACAGGGACGTTCCAGCATACCAAATCATGGAGAGTCTTCCCACTCAACGCTGCAACTTGGCAAAGGCGTTTAGTCACTGTGGCCTCGATTAAGGTGGGCCCTATAAAATTCGCACCACCAAGGGTAGGGGCCATCACAGCTACAAGGGGTATGTTGCCCTTTTTGTATGCCTCAGCACCCGAGCAATTCATTTAGAATAAGTCAGCGACTTGAGCACAGCAACTTTCATCGCAGCACTTCGACGATTTTTTTCTGTAAGAGGCTATAGTTCAGACATATACAGCGACTGTGCAACAACGTTTGTAGGTGCCCATGCGGAGCTGAAGGCGGATCTCAACGCTTTCCGAGGAGTTTTACACCGTGCTTAAACAGGTTGAGGCGGTGTTTAATTTCAGGCCGATATCCGCTTTGACGGATGATGCAACCAACTTTGCTGCACTTACTCCGACCCACTTTTTGGTGGGCGGCCCGTTAATTGCCGTCCCTGAACCAATACTGCTTGATGTCAACACAAACCGCCTTAAAAGATGGAGACAGTTGCAGCAAATGCATCAAAACGTTACAAGCCCGGCGCAAGTGGCGTCAAACAAGTGCCAACCTATCACCCGGCGACTTGGTCTTAGTACGCGACGAGCGCGCCCCACCAGCTCAATGGATGTTGGGTCGCATAATTGAAGTACACCCAGGATCTGATGACTTCGTCAGAGTTGCTACTATTCGTACGTCGGCCTCCATCATCTAGCGAGCCATATTAAAACTGGTGGTACTACCTCTTGGAGAACCCTGAGACCTACATGCTCGGAAAGCATCAGATTTCGTCGCAGGTCCTGGACGAGGTAGGCGGAATGTTACGAATTGATGCAAGCCTGTTCCTATCAGTGGAATGCTAACACGCCAACACCAGTGCAAGGGACGTTGTGACATTTACTTTTCGATCTATGCCTCTTCATTTTTTTCTTTTTCTCATCAACGGGATCGAATGTTTTTCGATGACCTTTTAACGCAGAATAATTTAGCAATTTTGTAATTACTTTTTGTGACTCAATAAAGTAAGCCTTTTTCAAAGTAATCAACAAGAAGTAACACCAAAATTTTAATTTGAAGTTGTACTCATACTAAGTAATATTCTGTTTTCCCTCGTTTTTTTTTTACTTACCTTTCACATTTACACTTGTTTGTCACTTCAAAAGGTGTTCATACTTATGTGTAACACAATGTTAAATAAGCAGTTTTTTTCCCCCTTAAGTACCATGTGGTGAGTCCACATGGTGACCTAACCTGTCTCAACATAAATTCCTACTTTTCCATATGTTTACCTTTTCATGTTTTCTCCCTCAAACACTAAGTTGCTCACTGATTAAATGCGATCTGCTAATTTTGTATTTTTTTTTTGTTATCCAAATGAGCGCGCTTTAATCCAATTGTTTTTTGTTGTCACACCGCGCTTCGTAATTATATAGTGGGTTACCAAAATATAGTGCGAACTAAATTCCTTTAATATTTTGGCGTAGTAAAGAGAATATTGTTATTATTATTTTTTCAATTTACTTATTAAAGCCTAAGTACAAATAATCAAAACAAACAACCACACCACAATTATACACCGCAGCCACATAAAAGCAGGGAGGCCTTCTTCGCTTCGTGGGACGGCGTGACTACGGTTGCCAGACGTACTGATTTTATCAGTACAGTACTGATTTTTCAACTCTTGTACTGATTTTATTAATTTCTTCAATCAGTACGCTAATGTCCTGATTTTTCAAAATTTGTACTGATTTGTACTGAATTTTCAATTCAAATAAAATACTTCAGGATTTTCCTAAGGTTGTTACATACCGTTGGAAATTCCTTTAACTGTACTGTAAAAAATAAGAAGAAAATAATTGAATTATAGTTGACATGTTTTAGATAATGTTTGATATGCCCAAGAAATTAATACAACAAAAAGATCAATCGTTTCAATGTTCGAATGGCTTTTGCCTATAACATACAACTCCTTTTTCTCAATTTACTGATTTTGTAAAAGAGTTTTGCATACAAGACATAGTAGGGATGCGTATCGGCAATGAAAATTTGATATATCGGTATCGCGATATTCCAAATTGACGATATTCGATACCGATATATCTACTAAAATAATATCGATACATTGAATATCGGCAATATCGATTCACACCGCAGCGAAAAGCCAAACCAGTTAGAAAAAATACTGGTTCATTAACTAGTATGTGCCTACCAGTTCGACAATTTCGAAGAACTTAGGCGATCAGCGACATCTACCTTTGAATTGCCAAAGCCTAAAATAAAACGCAATTAATTGCTTTTCTTACAAATGTCGGCTGGGGCGTCACGTGAAGACTACTGGTTCTGGTTCTGAAATCGCAGGTTCGAGGCCGCTTGGAGGTGGTTAAGAGTCTTAAAGTTAAATTAATGTAAGTAAAAATAATTTATTCAATTTATAAATAAATAACAAATTTGAAAATCTAATTGCATTGCAAAAAAACATTTACGAAGAAATTCTTATGCTATAAAAACAAAAAATAAATAAAAAAACATAAATATTGTTTTTATTAAATTTAAAAATTACAATAAACAGCCTAAAAAAATAAATTTATAAAAAATCAAAATAAAATAAAAAATAGAAAATAAAAAAATTTTCCCTGCGCCAGGATTTGAACCTGGGACCTCAGGCTTACCACGCGAGTGCTTTGCTCTGTCGGCCATCGTGACTGCTGGAGCGTCGCGGGCAAAAAGGCACACTTATGCTTTTCACGGGGCATATTTCAGATATCGAAACAAAATATCGTATCGATACGGTATCGTAACTTTTGATATCGATATAAAATAACCTATATTCTCAACAACGATATTGATATATTGAATATCGTACCGGTATCGCGCATCCCTAAGACATAGAGTTAGATACTCTTTTTAGCGAATTCTTAGGGCTGCTTTCTCCAACTCAACATAACTTAGTTAAGCCAATTTCCTTGACTTAGTCAAGAATAAGCTGTGTAAAACGTAGGCTAACTTTTGACTTAAGTCCGAAAAGTGGCTAAACTAAGTAAAGTTGAGTTGGAGAAACCAGCTCTCAGTCTTTCTTAGTTTTTGTGTAGTTGAAAAATTATTTAAGCCATGAAAAACCATGTAACAGATGTTGGCAGAGTAAGACGTGTTTTAGTGGTGCTCTTAAGTATTTGTGTTTTCCCGCGTAAATAATTTAAAAATTTCTTCAAACTATTGATCTGCCGGTGTACCTGTGCGCTGTAAGTTTTTCGTGAGACTGCGAACACCTTTACTCACCTTATTTGGTATATTCCTGCTTAATTAAGTAAACAAACGAACAAGAAGCCAACAAGCATGTCAATAACACGCAAAAACTCAGCGAGAAAACCGGCAACCCCACCTAAAACTCCTCTCACACCAGCATCAGCTGCATTTGAGCGGATGGGAAGAAACTGGAGGTGCAGAGGGACGCAATTATCGAGCAGTTGACTGCGGTTATGATGAGATCAGAAGAGAGAGTAAAGGCTCCGTTATGCATACTTGGCATTGCTTGAGAGTTGTCACATAAGGAATCTGTTAAATGAGCTTCGCGTGTAAGCGGTTACCCAACGCACAATATTACATACGTAAAAGTCTGTAGGTTTTTGATTTCTACGTAAAAATGGTATAGCAGTGCATGCAATGCCAAGTATGCATAACAGAGCCTTAATGGAGAAGATCAGTGAGCTGGCCGCCGATACGGCAAATTTTAAGCTATCCATATCAAACGTGTGGCTGCAGTTGAGAGCACATGCACTGAAGTTCTCAATCTTCGCAATGAACTGGCTGCTGCTCAGACTCAGCACAGCGCTCTCGAACGAAAGCAGCGCAGTCTCCGCTGACTTATTAGTCAACGGGATTCCTCAAGCAGCCGGTGAGTGTTTGCCTGAACTTTTTGCTAAGATTTGCGGTGCAACTCAGCATAAACCCCCGCCTGTGCGAGATGCTTTTCGACTAAAAAGCGTAAAAAGTAATGGGCAAAAAAGCAGTGGAAACTGTCCCATTGTTGTAAAGTTGTTCTCTTCGCATGATCGAAATCAGCTCATGAAATCTATTGCGGTCTTCTGCAGATCCAAAAAGAGATCGCTTGCACTCTCTGATGTTGAGTTGGCGGGCTATGGGTCAATATTTGTACATGAGAATTTGCCGAAAAAATTGCGAGATGTGATGCCGTATGCTTCAGAGCTCAGGCGGAAGAAACAACTGGCGTCAGTGTTCTCTATACGAGGGAAAATTTTTGTGCGACAAAAACCAAATGAAGAGCCCATACTGGTGAGCAGCAGAGCCGAAATTAACGCTCTGTTCAACAGTACGCGGAAGTAAAAATGTATGTGTATCGAATGTTCACCGAAAATGTGTACTTTCTATTTTACTTAGTTTTTACCAGCCTAGAAGTTAAGTTATATTTATGTTCTTTTCTCTTTTTCGCTGTACCAAATTCTCTTTGTTTAATATTTCCTTATATTTTGTTTCTATATGTAAACTTTGATTCTTCTCATTTTATTCTGTTTCCATATTTACTCAGGTTTATAGCAATCGTTAACATTTGTGCGTTAAAGTTCTTCTGTGCATTATATGCCTTTTGTAGTTGCCTTTGTCCATCTCAATGTTATGAACTTAAACCCCTATAGGAAATCCGCCTCCTGCATTGACGAAAACCACAAGATTTTAATTGATATTTTGTGTAAGCAATATAATGGCCTTAAAGTGGTGCACTTCAATGCAAGAAGCCTTAGCGGTGACAAACTTGATTATATTAGGGATATTTTTGGGAAATCTGACGTTGATGTTATTTGCCTCTCGGAAACGTGGTTTAATCCTGACATCTCCGACTTCTACTACTGTATTCCAAACTTTAATCTTATCAGAGCCGATAGAATAAAAAGAAAAGGAGGAGGTGTTGCAATCTACTGCAGGTCTACCCTAAAATTTTGCGTTTTAGCAGAATCAAACAACTGTGATACGGAATTTATTATTGCCGAAATTTCTGACAGTGTGACTAAAATATTAGTGTCCTATGTGTATAACCCTCATAGATGTTACTTGTTAGATTCGTTTTTTTTCTGAGCTATCTGTGTTTTTATTAGAGTATGAACGTTTTGTTGTATGTGGTGATTTCAATGTTAATCTGTTGTTAAACGACTCATATGCCAATAAGCTACTTGACCCAGTGATGAAATTGATGGTACAATTGTACTTTTTTGATACATTTTGGATCACAAATGGATCGACAAATTATGTAGAAATATGACTTGTGGATAAAAATGCAGTCATCCTTTTCCTACTTTATACAGGTATGTACGTGGTGTTTATTAAAAATGAAAGACTTTTTAAAATCATCAAAAAGTTGTTGCTATAATATAAGCAACTGTTTCTTTCTGTTACTCGCACTTAATAAACATACTTGTATGGTTTTTTTGATTAACTTGAATTATTGATTGTAATGGAAATTTAGGGTTTTCATGGCCTTTTTAAACTATGCATATGTACAAGTACATATAACGCTACGCATCCAAGTCCACGGACGAAATTTTTCCAGATTTTTGGTGCAGTACATACTGGCCGAACCAAAAATAAGGTATTTAATATTAACAAGTAAGGCTTAATATTTCCGGAAAGTCACCCAGTTTTTTTATACAAAAAACACTAAAAATAAAATAATAACCAATGCCTATTTACTGCTTCAGGGGTTTCAATGATTTCCTTGATTTTATATTTTCGTGAAATTAGACTTTTAGAACAAAAATAAAGTGAAATATTTCCAGAAGGTCACTTTTAGGTGGAAAAGGATTTTTTTATTTAATTCGCTTGTTTCTCCAAAAGTGTTCAAATGGCATATATGGGAAGTTGTTGCTGAAGAAAGATTAAACAAAAAACCTGCCTCCCAACATTGGCTTATCTGATAAATGAGTTTAAAAGTGATAGGCAAATGTTACATTCTGGAAAATATTTTACAAAAATGCAAAAATAAGAACAAAAATTAATTATTGAAGAGCATGAAAGCAGTTTGGTATTCGCGTCAGTAAACGATTTTAATATATCTATAAAATACCTGCCATGAGCACTTTGTTTGGAAATTACCCATATTCATATGTCTGTCTAGTCTTTTAAATTTTGGTACTTTTTCGGCTGATTTAGTACATTCTTTTTGTCCATTTGGTACAAAAATTAAAAACTCATTTATCATCCCTGACTTGACCACGTGGCCGCAGCAGGCCTTGCTCGTACCAACAAGATACGCACAAAATTCGAATCCAAGTTCGTTGGACCTTGTTATCACGTCTAGTCTTTACCATGTCATTAAATTCGATCAAATAAGTTTTATATCTGATCATGATCTAATACTTTGTGCGTTTGATTTGTCGTTTAATTGTCCTGCTAATCCTGTTAGTTTTATGTATCGTGATTTGAAGTCTGTAAACGTTAATAATCTGTCTGCTGATCTGTCAAATGTTAACTGGGATGAATGTTGGTTTGTTGAGACTGTAGATGCGAAAATTGACTTTTTACATAATACTCTGACTAAATGATTTGATGTCCATGTCCCTCTACGTATTGTTCGTGCTATGAAAAGCTCTTGCCCGTGGTACAATAGCAAAGTCTAAGCAGCTATATTAACTCGTAACAGGTTATACTCAAAATGGAAACGAACCAAGACTGACTTTGCTTGGTCACAATACAAAATTGCTCGGAACAATGCTACTACAGTTATAAGACAAGCTAAGCGGTTATATGGTAGCTCTAAGTTGAACGCTTCACTGCCTTCCAAAGATCTATGCCGCAATTTAAAACATCTTAATGTGCATGGAAAACTTAAGACTGAGTATAATATCGATCCAAACGTACTTAATGCCTATTTTAGTAGTGCCAGTAAAAGCTGTGATAGTCCTGTGGGTAATAATTTAAATGAAAATTTTACTCTAAACGAAACGTTTCAATTCAACGGAGTGACTGTATTTGAAGTTATGAAATCCATTATGAGCATCAAATCTAATGCTGTTGGCGAGGATGGGATATCCCTGCAGTTTGTGAAACTTGTGCTGCCATTTATTCTAGGAACTCTAACACATATCGTTAATCACTGCTTTACGACTTCGTGTTTTCCAACGGATTGGAAAAAAGCGGTTATCATTCCTGTCGCCAAAAAGAATATTGCCACAAAACCCAGTGATTATAGGCCAATAAGCATTTTGTCAGTGTTTTCGAAAGTGTGCGAGTCTATGATGGCAGCGCAAATTTCCTCCTTTGTCCAAGGAAACAACCTTTTATCCCCATTGCAATCAGGATTTAAACCCAAGCATAGCTGTTCTACGGCTATGCTAAAAATACTTGACGACATAAGAATACAGTTTGACAACGGTGACTTAACCTTACTTTGCCTCCTTGATTTTTCTAAGGCATTTGACTTAGTAAATCACGACATTCTTTGTGCAAAGCTCAAATATTACTTTGGTTTTTCTGAAAGAGCTGTTAAGCTTATGACTAGCTACCTAGTGGGAAGAACCCAAAAGGTGAAGGGTAAAGATATCTCCTCCAAATTTTGTGTTGTTGATTCCGGTGTGCCGCAAGGCCCCGTGCTTGGTCCCCTTTTGTTTAGTCTTTTTGTCAATGATGTATTTTCTGTGTGTCAGTATGTTAATGTCCATGCCTATGCTGACGACATTCAATTGTATTTGTCTAGCCGTGTCGGTCTTGTTGAGGATCTGTGTTATAAAATAAATAGTGACTTGTCTGCAATTTCGCAATGAGCGCGTGATAATTTTCTTTGCATAAATGCTGCAAAGTCGTATGTGTTACCTGTTAGTAATAGTGAAGTATATGTAGAAGATATTGCAAAACTTTTTGTTGGTAATAGTGTTCTTGAATTTACTAACAAAATTCGAGATTTAGGTTTCGTCGTTAATTCTAAGTTAAGCTGCTCTGACCATATAAATAAAACCGTGAGTAATGTGTATTCTGTTTTACGAAGATTGAGAATGTCAGCGTCATTTACGCCTTTGGAGACTCGAAGAAAGCTGGCTATTCAACTCATTGTACCACACATAACGTACTCTGAGCTTGTATATAGCAAGCTTGATTCCATTTCGCATCACAAAATTGATGTTGCGTTTAATAATGTTACGCGTTATGTTTTTGGCCTAAAAAAATTTGGAGAAACAAAATTCTTGGATGCAGCATCTTTGAATATCTCGCAGCAAGAAACTGTATATATATGTACAAACTTATTGAATTCAAAACTCCGAAATACCTCTACGAAAAGTTAAAATTATCTAAGTCTTGCAGACACACAATCTTATTATCCCTAAATATTCATATTTGTCTTCCTCGAGGCTGTTTTTCGTCAATGCTGTGAGGCTTTGGAATTCCGTTCCTGATAGTGTTAGGTCTGGATAGGGGCAACTACGGGAGGAAAATGCATGAACACTTTAATTCTATGAAATAAAAGTGATTGTAACTCAGCTTTTCTCTTCTCTCTACTTCTTTCTCCCTTTCTCTTTTATACTTAATTGTTAAGTTTCTTTATAGGAGTGCTAATATCTATTATTTGATGTTAAGTTTTAATATTAATTTTAAGGATAAGCTTTTGTATTTAAATTTATTGTTATCACTTATTTGTTTCATGTTAGATTTAAGATTCTTATTTTGTAAATTAATGCGCGCTGATGTATTATAAAAGACTGAATTATCTTAAAAATACAACCTCATTTCTTAGTTAAATAAATAAATAAATAAATAAAATAAGCAAATGAGGAAATATAGATGAACTCCTTAAAAAGTGGCACTTTTTTATATTAT
Organism: Rhagoletis pomonella; assembly: GCF_013731165.1. NCBI lineage: Eukaryota > Metazoa > Arthropoda > Insecta > Diptera > Tephritidae > Rhagoletis > Rhagoletis pomonella. Next base: position 5,802,983 of record NW_023458559.1, read on the forward strand.
GAGAGGATCTTAAGAACAAAGTTTGTTTCCTGGCGCAAAGAGAGAAACCGGCTTCTAATTACAATTTTTGAAAGTGAGCTTCAAATTAAAAGTAATGCGAATGATCTCATTATTGCTATTCGAAAAGTCACAGATATAAAATAATTTATATGCTCCTGTGTATAATGATGTGTACACTCATGTTAAAATGAATAACACTTTTAATTTTATGAACTATATTTTATTTATATACCAAAATATTGTTAAAAGAAGAACTCAGGCGTTTTAAATTATTTTCTGTTACTTATATTCATTATTTTGCTTTGAATAAAAATGTACTGAAAAGTACTGATTTTTTTAGCATGAAAAAGTCTAATGTACTGATTTCGCGCATAAAAAATCTGGCAACCGTAGGCGTGACCATCAAAGTGAGTACATTTTATTCATACGTATTTTTCAATGCGCCACTATTGTGTTTGGCATGCTTGTATACAAATATATATATATATATATATATATTATATATATATATATATATATATACAGTGGCTCACAGCTTTTTTAATGCAATGCAAATTTCCAACTTCAAACTTTTTCGCTGCGAGTGGCCCTTTTTAAAATGGTGAATAACCAATTCTCGTTTCTCTGACGTCGTTCGCGGACCCATTTTCAGTAATCACAGAAGACACTTCAAGCGACAAAATGAAAATAAAAAGTGACACAGTCAAATTACAAAAATGCAGCAAAGGCATAGAAAAAGAAATTACAGTTAGAATGCGCAAATATTCTGTACCGCTACACAAAGAAGTGAGTGCATAAAAGCTGTGGCTAGTGAATAAATAGTATTTTTATACCCGAGCTCAGTTGTGCACAAGGGTATTATAACTTTGTTCACATAACGGTTGTTTGTAACAGGCAAAACGAATCGAGATAGATATAGACAAATGCATACATAAATGATCAGAATGAAAAGCGAAATCGATTAAGCGGTGACTGTCTGTCCGTCCGTCCGTCTGTGCACACGATAACTCGAGTAAAAATTGAGATATCTTAACGAAACTTGGTATGTGCACTTCTTTCGGGCGTATTGAAAATGGGCAAAATCGGACAATAACCACGCCTACCTCCCATATAACGGTAATTTTCCGAAATACGAAAACTGCGATATTTTAGTAACTACTGAAGATTATTCACTAAAAATTGATGTTTACAATAACCTTTAGACGAAAAATAAGAATATTGTACACTTTTGGAAAACGGGCGTAGCCACGCCCACTTATGGATACATGTGTATATCTTGGTAACCGCTGCACCAATTTCTTCCAAACTTGGCACAGTTGTTAGTCTTGGTACAGCATACCAAATTTTTAAAATCGGACAATAACCACGCCTACCTCCCATATAACGGTAATTTCGAGAAATACGAATTCTTCGAAAAATCAACAAATATTAAAGCTAATTTACTCAAATTTATGCTTGCAACAATTCTTTACCAAGAAATACGTTTATGACAAAATGTTGGAAAATGTGCGTAGCACCGCCCACTTATGATCACATATATGTATCTCGGTAACCGTTCTACCAATTTGTACCAAACTCGGTATGATTATTGTGCTTGCCACATAGAAGCAAAACATTGAAAATTATTGGAATCAGATTCAAATTACGACCACTCTTCATATAACGGCAAATTTCAGAAACGTTTGAAACTTCAATATTTCGAAATTTAAGGACGCTAATTTACTCAAAACTGATATACACCGGCTTACCATGTAGCGGTACCTGCGCCGGGTATTTAATGTTCGGCTCCGCCCGAACTTAGACTTTCTTACTTGTTTGTTTTCTTTTTGTTAAATTGTTTATACGCATATTTTTACAGTAAGTGAAGTCTTTTTGTAAGACAAGAGATTTTACTCTTTTAAATGAAACCAAAATTGTTTTTTTTTTAATCATTGTTAGTTTTGAAGTTACAGAGCTCTAAACTTGAAAGTATGACCTTCATAAAATAAGCTATGAGCTACTGTATAAATATGGCTTTTCAGTTTAAATTCAACTTTTTTCAAATTAAATGAAACCTTTTTCAGGTTAAGCGAAACATTTTTCAAATTAATTGAAACCTTTTTCAGATGAAGCGAAACCTTTTTCAAATTAAATGAAACCTTTTTCGGATTCAATGAAACTTTATTCAAATTAAATGAGACTTTTTCAGATTCAATGAAACTTTATTCAAACCAAATGATTTTTTTTTTCAAATTAAACGAAACGTTATTCAAATTAAGTATTAATAATAATAATAATAGATTGGCGCTTACACATATGTTAGTGTTTGGCCGAGCTTCTCCTCCGATTTGTGGCGTGCGCCTTGATGTTGTCACACAAAACGGAGGGACCTACAGTTTTACGCCGACTCCGAACGGCGATTGTATTTTTATGAGAAGCTGTTTTTCATGGCAGAAATACACTCGGAGGTTTGCCATTGTCTGCCGAGGGACGACCGCTGTTAAGAAAAAACCTTTTTTCTATATTTTTTTCGGTTTTTGTTTTACCAGGGTTTGAACCCAGGCGTTGCGGAGTGGAAGCGCGCACTGCTTACCACTACACCACAGCGGCCGGTTTAAGTATTAAACATTTTTAAATTAAGGAACAGGAAATCAACTTAACCTATTAAGAGCCGTTTGCACCATGTCTGGCTAACACTAAAGGCCCTGTTATGCATACTTGGCATTGCTTCAGAGTTGTCACATAAGGAATCTGTTAAATGAGTTTCGCGTGTAAGCTGTTACCCAACGCACAGCATTATATACGTAGAAGTCTATTGGTTTTTGATTTCTACGTAAAAACACGTACGTAACAGAGCCTTAACTCCCAGTTACACATCGTTATCGCCGTTATCGACGCCATACTTATATCAGGGAGTCGATAACGCCGATTATGATGTTTAACTGGGAGAATATTTTTACTGTTGCTACACGAATTCAAAGCTGTCAACTATTATTTTCTTAAGGGAGAAGAGGGAAATAAAGTACAAATACTCTCCCTTCTCACTCACTCGCTTAAGCGAAATGTCAAATTTGGCATTTGTATAACAATTGTCTAATTATTTTCTTCTAACTTAAAAAACTCTATGGATTAGAGCACAGTTAGTGATAGAACTTTTTCAAAAAGTATCGATACTAGTACTCATTTAGAATACTCTAAAGAAGAATCGATGCCAGTACTCATACTTGCAAAAAAGTATCGATAATACTCGTACTTCCAAGTATATTTAAGGCAAACGTGAAAAGTAAACAAAAGTCATATTGCTTTGCTTTTATAACCTCTTTTTATTTGTAAGTTGAGTACACTAAGGAAAAAAAATATTAAAATCAAACAGAAACGTAATCGATCTTACTATAAACGTCAACGAAAGTACTGTACATTGGTAAATATTTAATTCAATTACGCGCATATTAAAATGACCGCGTTCATACTGAAAAAGCATCCGCGAAGTGAATAATCAAGACAAAAACTAAAAAAAAAAATTAATTTGCATG
>NW_023458559.1:5811494-5811995 GCF_013731165.1 Rhagoletis pomonella
GCGCCGGGTATTTAATGTTCGGCTCCGCCCGAACTTAGACTTTCTTACTTGTTTGTTTTCTTTTTGTTAAATTGTTTATACGCATATTTTTACAGTAAGTGAAGTCTTTTTGTAAGACAAGAGATTTTACTCTTTTAAATGAAACCAAAATTGTTTTTTTTAATCATTGTTAGTTTTGAAGTTACAGAGCTCTAAACTTGAAAGTATGACCTTCATAAAATAAGCTATGAGCTACTGTATAAATATGGCTTTTCAGTTTAAATTCAACTTTTTTCAAATTAAATGAAACCTTTTTCAGGTTAAGCGAAACATTTTTCAAATTAATTGAAACCTTTTTCAGATGAAGCGAAACCTTTTTCAAATTAAATGAAACCTTTTTCGGATTCAATGAAACTTTATTCAAATTAAATGAGACTTTTTCAGATTCAATGAAACTTTATTCAAACCAAATGATTTTTTTTTTTCAAATTAAACGAAACGTTATTCAAATTAAGTATTAAT
>NW_023458559.1:5812095-5833752 GCF_013731165.1 Rhagoletis pomonella
TTTTTTTTTTCAAATTAAACGAAACGTTATTCAAATTAAGTATTAATAATAATAATAATAGATTGGCGCTTACACATATGTTAGTGTTTGGCCGAGCTTCTCCTCCGATTTGTGGCGTGCGCCTTGATGTTGTCACACAAAACGGAGGGACCTACAGTTTTACGCCGACTCCGAACGGCGATTGTATTTTTATGAGAAGCTGTTTTTCATGGCAGAAATACACTCGGAGGTTTGCCATTGTCTGCCGTGGGACGACCGCTGTTAAGAAAAAACCTTTTTTCTATATTTTTTGCGATGTTGCTTTGACCAGGGTTTGAACCCAGGCGTTGCGGAGTGGAAGCGCGCACTGCTTACCACTACACCACAGCGGCCGGTTTAAGTATTAAACATTTTTAAATTAAGGAACAGGAAATCAACTTAACCTATTAAGAGCCGTTTGCACCATGTCTGGCTAACACTAAAGGCCCTGTTATGCATACTTGGCATTGCTTCAGAGTTGTCACATAAGGAATCTGTTAAATGAGCTTCGCGTGTAAGCTGTTACCCAACGCACAGCATTATATACGTAGAAGTCTATTGGTTTTTGATTTCTACGTAAAAACACGTACGTAACAGAGCCTTAACTCCCAGTTACACATCGTTATCGCCGTTATCGACGCCATACTTATATCAGGGAGTCGATAACGCCGATTATGATGTTTAACTGGGAGAATATTTTTACTGTTGCTACACGAATTCAAAGCTGTCAACTATTATTTTCTTAAGGGAGAAGAGGGAAATAAAGTACAAATACTCTCCCTTCTCACTCACTCGCTTAAGCGAAATGTCAAATTTGGCATTTGTATAACAATTGTCTAATTATTTTCTTCTAACTTAAAAAACTCTATGGATTAGAGCACAGTTAGTGATAGAACTTTTTCAAAAAGTATCGATACTAGTACTCATTTAGAATACTCTAAAGAAGAATCGATGCCAGTACTCATACTTGCAAAAAAGTATCGATAATACTCGTACTTCCAAGTATATTTAAGGCAAACGTGAAAAGTAAACAAAAGTCATATTGCTTTGCTTTTATAACCTCTTTTTATTTGTAAGTTGAGTACACTAAGGAAAAAAAATATTAAAATCAAACAGAAACGTAATTGATCTTACTATAAACGTCAACGAAAGTACTGTATATTGGTAAATATTTAATTCAATTACGCGCATATTAAAATGACCGCGTTCATACTGAAAAAGCATCCGCGAAGTGAATAATCAAGACAAAAACTAAAAAAAAAAAATTAATTTGCATGTTGCCTGCAGTGGAATTCGAACCCGACCATCTCCGGATATCAACAAATTGTGGCAAGCATCTTTGCGCACTCAGCTACACCCAGACATATAAATTTGCTTTCAAATGTTGAATATCCATCAACACCACAGCAAGCGATTTGTACTATGTATGTATGTGTGTGTTGTCGCCGCTCTCAGAGCGGCGCTCTGTATGCTTGGGGTGCGTATGTACACTTACATATACATACTCAGATGTGAACAGTCAAATACGTGCGTAATAAATTTTGTCCGAAAATATTATTTTTAAATACGAACATTTTTAAACGATAATCAAATATAAAGTATTCATTTTTACCATGCATTATTTCTCTCAGTGTAGACACTGTTGAAATCTGATGTAATAAGGATTTCTAAAGAAGTTTTTGAAATAAACTTGCAATAAGCTTACTTCTACATGCATAGAATATACATATCGAGTCCTAACCGCCAAAATAACGTAAGCGACATTTTTTTCAAAATTTTCTTTTTGATGCAGAAATGCATCTAGATGCTCTAGGAATATTTCTGCATCAAAAAGAAAATTTTGAAAAAAATGTCGCTTACGTTATTTTGGCGGTTAGGGCTCGATATGTATATATATATGTTTCTTGGAAAATGAAATTTAATTCTATGGTGTGCAAAAATTTCATTGCTGTACCAATTATCAGTAGCTCGCTAGAACAAAATACATGCACGTATATAAAATTTTATTATGGCAGTATGTACTAAATTCACAATTTTAAATCCGTTTTTCTCGAGTTTTTGGTTTTTTGAGTTATGACCAGTGTTGCCAGGTTTTCGGCATGAGAAAACATATGAAAAAACGTCATTTCCTACCCAAAAACGTCTTTTTCAAATGTTTTCACAAAGAATTTTTCTTATTAAACTTATATTGTATACAAAGGTACATATATACGTAAGGTATACTAAAATGTCATTTGCTCTGTCACATTTAAAATTCATTCTAAACTGGTATATAAAAATCATTTTATACATACACTGATGATCAGCTGATTAAGTCGTCGATTTTGGCTGTTTCTTTTTTGTTTATTTAATGCTTATTATTTTTCCTTAAAAGCCTAGCTGATTATATAACAAACAAAATATAAATCCACATTTAAAACTTTGTGCAAAAATTATAAAAAATCTGCTAAATTTCAGATAGATTTTCAATTTTTTTTTTAGATTTTTTAGAATTTTTCTGAGTATGCAGGTTGATAGCCCATTAAATTCCAGGGCAATAATATGCAACTTTTATGGTGCTAAAGAATCGCGTTGATTTTTTATATATTTGGATAAGTGGTCGGTTGTCGAAAATGCTAAATTACGTTCTGTTAAGAAGGAACATAGCAAAATTTCAGCCTTTTTACGTTCATTACATTTTCAATAAGGGGCCCCATGCGACTAATTGTGTAATTTTCTTTATGCGCTTAAATAAGGGTTAAATCGTCTGTGTCCAAAGAATAAATATTTTTTGAAGCAGCTGCTGCAAAAAACAAGGTTTGTAAAGATTTATTAAGAAAATAATTCAAAATCAGTTCTACTTACAAGATTTAGTAACAGAGAAAAATTACTGGGAAGTTCAAAAACGTCATTTTTTACGCAAAAAAACGTCCAAACGTCAACAGGATACAAAAAACGTTCAAATGGCGTTAAAAACGTCAACCTGGCAACGCTGGTTATGACAGTATTGAAGTAAATGAGCGCTATATTCATTTACACGACATTCATATTAGATATATATACATAGAAGATAATTTTCGAACCCAATATTTATTGGCAGTTTTTTTTTAAATTTTTCAATGTAATTGAAAGATCTAAATTTTTGTGTAACGGCATCCACACACCTATGCGATTCTGTCGCCATGAATCCGCACCGTTTTTGATACTACAGACGTTACTGGTTCGAAAACGCAAGTACGCACACATCTGTTCGATTTTATCACAGTAAAAACTGTCAATTTATAGACTAACAAAAAATATTTTTCAACAAAAATAAAATTCTTAACTTTTCCACATCAAATATGTTTTGTTTTCTTACGTTAAATTTTGTTTTAATATTGTAAAATTCTGTGAAGAAGAACTGTGAATGTTCCAATAAATCGCTGCGGCAAAATCGTATAAGTGTGTGGTTCCTCCTTTAAAACTATGGTCGACATTGTTGTAAATTTTTTCGGAACAGATTCGCACCGACAGAATCGCATAGGTGTGTGGATACCTTAATTCTTACAAAGGTTTTACTTAAAAAAGTTTTTAGCTCGTCGATACTTTTTAATATTCTCGATCTTTACTCGGTACTTGTCAAAAAGTAGCGAGTTCTCGATACTACTCAGTACTCATGAAAAGTATCGATATTCTGTACTCAGTACTCGTATCGTTCTATCACTAAGCACAATCTAATCACGGCAACATTCAACTTCGGTTCAAGAATAATTTTGACATGTCCCATTTCTCTTTTCCTTTTCACATCATCCTTTACATGTACTCCCGAAAACAGAGATATTTGAAGTTTTATAAAATGAATAAATTATTTGATTTGCCCAGGTACCAAAACCCCTCGAAAATCACAACAAACCAACCAACCTACCAAAGCCTTACTTTAAGAAATTAAACTACCAATTTTGGTCCAATTGGACCGAAACGGCAACACTGTATTCAACATGCCTTGACCGTAAGGGAGAGCAACACGTAACAGCTAATTCAAAGTAATCCAAAAAAGAAGTTTCATTTCATTTGAATAAAATTTCATTTAATTTGAAAAAAGTTTCATTTAATTTGAATAAAGTTTCACTGAATCTGAAAAAGGTTTCATTTAATTTGAAAAAGGTTTCATTTAATTTGGAAAAATTTCGCTTAATTTGAAAATGGTTTCATTTAAACTGAAAATGCTATATACATATGTACAAATTTATGCAAGTGTAAATAGGATCAGAATTTTAATTTTCTTCATACATACCTATATAAATACGTAAAGTAAGCTCATTTTGGAATTTTGTTTAGCTCATATTTGCCTATTAAAAAAAATTTCTGCCAACACTGTAAAGTAGCGGATCGCATAAATTTTTTCTCGTGAGAAAAATTGCTGATTTTAAGAAATAAATCGCGTAATATTAGCCCGGAAAGGCGTGTACCCGTATAATAAATTACTCTGTACCACTGGAACTTGGAGTTGGTTGAGGTAAACACAGATCAGCTGGTGCTTCCACTCTGCCATTTGTTGCTTGCTGCTACCATTGGTGCTGTCTGCTGATACCGCTGATTCTGCCGACATATACACACATACTGCTAGTGGTGATACGAGTTAGAAACTAAAGAACATTTATCCGAAAAACAAACTGCATGGTCCCACTTGAACTTGGAGTCAAGTGAAGTTGAAGTGCACAGATCATCTGGGGATCCACTCTGCTAGTTTCTGGTTGTGCCGCCATCGGTGCTGACTGCCGCTGTTTTTGTCATAAGTTTTCACAGCGCCGTTGTTGGGTGCCGCAGCTGCGCTGCGCCTGTCTCGATTGTTGGCTGGTGGTTGTTGTCCGCCTGTCTTTTTGCTTGGTGCTGCCGCTACGCTGTGGTGTTCCAATCTCTTGCTGGTCGACGCTGTTTGCTTGGTGCTGTTTTGGGGTGCTTCGCTCATCACGTAACTTATAAAAAATTCAAAATTCACCGTAGACGCAGCTGCGCCTGACACTTGACGTCGTCGTCGCCGTTCGCTGCCTTCACTTCTGTGAGTACTTGTATGTGTGTTTTGTTTTGGATGTGACCGTTTTCCTAAAAAATAACCAAAAGCAAAACTGCGCTTGCTTTGCGCCAATTGCTGACAACACAACGACTGACTGGTAAACACTCCAACTGGAAGTGTCAAATATAATTCAGCTGCTTTTGTACCTGTGCTGCCACCCTGCTTCAACACTAGCAGATTTAAAATATTTTGAACATAATTAAGTAATTTAGTTAAGCCTTAGATATTTTGTAAAACTCTTGTTTCTGACAACATTACATATTTTTAAAATGCCAAACATGCTGCGGTCGCCTCCTTCTACCCCGTCTGTATCCTCTGGTCAAAAAGCCAAGAGAAAAAATAGTGAACTATCACCGGAAGTCTCCATGTGTGACGTTCTTATGGCCGTTAAAACGCTAGAACAGAGCTTCAGTGCTCAAATGTCCAATTTGGCCACTAAAACTGACATTCGAGATTTAAAACAGGAAATGAGTTCCGTTGCACATAAAATCGAAACGCTTGAAGCCGAAAATCGGGCATTAAAAGCAGAGGTCAGAAAACTTAGGGATGAAAGGGAGTCAGACAAGAAGGAAATATTCTTCCTATCAGAGCGTAGCCGGAGTAAGAACGTCATAGTGAAAGGCCTTAGGAAGGAGGATGCTACAAATATAGGAGTAAAAACACTATGCCAGGAGAAGCTAAAAACGCCACACATTGTAGTACGTGAGACGCGTGTTCTTTTTGAAAATAAAAATAAAGTGGGTGTAGTAGATGAACTGGAATCGGCAGAGATGGCCAAGGAAGTCTTAAAAAGTACGAGGAAACTGGCGGGTTCAGCCATATCTATTGAAAAAGACTTAAGTGAAGAAAAACGGATCAAAAAAAAGCGTACTACTCCAGCTAAGAAAGTACCTTACGAGTCTAGACGCCAATAGAAAGGTTTTTGTCAGAAACGACGCCATAAACATTGGTGGTAGATGGATGCGTTTTGACAATAAAAACGTACTCATCTGTGGTAATGAACTGGCTGTAAAAACACTCCAGGCTTTGTATGGTATATCATTTGATCAGTCTCTAATCGACTATGAAAGACTTTATATGGAAGTTCACTGCAAGACCAAGTCCTCTACGAAAGATGCAAAAAACTAACAGGCTCTTCAAATCCTCTAAGTGAAGCGAAACAGAGTAAATTATGTCACGTATTGTCTTATAACGTAGCAAATTTAAGTAGTAAATTGAAATTTCCAGATTTTTTCACCTATGTAAACACTTTTGATATTTTTTTCCTATTTGAAACTCATGTCCTTCCTGAGAACAGATCTAGGTTCTTTCACCTTTTTAAAGATTATGTTTTGTTTTGGTCCGATGCAACTAAAGTACACAAAGCTGGCCGTGCCAGTGGTGGATGTCTCTTTGGATATACAAAATCGGTTGAAAATGTATTTAATTTAAAATTCGTTGTTCTGTATGAGTGCGTTTGCTTATCTGTTAGGTTGGGCGACATCAACTGCGTATTTATTCCGATTTACCTTAATTGTACCAGAGAACTTAGATAGATAGAGAAGGTGCAAATTTTTGGAACGTAAAATTGTTTGGCTGAAAAATAAGTCCATGGAATATCACCACATTGCGATTAACATTTGAACACGAGTTAACAGCAAAAAACGTTAATATTCTGTTATGATAATGTTATGTTATGTTGCAAGTGCCTGGCTGTGTTGCTAGGTTGCTGGTGAATGCAGAAGCATATTCATGTATGTTTTTATAAAATTAAATAAATTAAAAGTTAAATTATATGAATTGTACTTTTATATAAGTTAGCATTTCGGATCTTCATATATGGATGACCATTTGTTAAATATAATTTATTGAGTAGTTAATATTGCTTTAACGACATAAAAAAATCCAAAAACTCAAAAAGCATGTGTTCAAGTTCGCTTCTTGTACAAGTATATAGTATATGTATATATAAATATATATAATATATGTATATAGTAGGTAGTAAAAATGCATGTTAGTTGAAAAGAATTCTAAAATTGGTAAAAAATTCATATTAATAGTTTTGATTAATTAAAAAAAATATGAAAATTGTTTATATTGTATTAAGTTATATGAAAATTCTTGTTCGAAGAAACATACATACATATGTATGTGCCAGTGTATGCTCTCACTGCAAACCTTATGAAAATTATGTACACATGCAATTGGCAAACTCTTTGGTGATTTGTCGTCGGCATTTCAAAGAGGCTTTTGGTCGAAAAAATCTATTTTTTTTTCTTTTTGGTAGCTGCTATGCTATTTACATATAATGCAACAAACCACAATTTTCTAGCTGCTTCAGTTTTTTCACAATTCCACTTTAAACATGGACACATTGACAAAAAAACGTACAAATGCAATGCACTTGTTAACTTCAAAGTATTTTCTTGAAAAGTTATTTTTGAGTTTTATGAACATTTATTTTGAGCAAATGTGTTGCATAATCATTTTCCACTGCAATACTCGTATTACATACATATATGTAATTAATGGGGCATATTCATAGTCAAAATAAAGTCGACACTAAAGTTAGTTACAGATTTTTGACTTAATTTTTAATAGAATATCTTTAAAAACTGCAACTAAGTTTAGAGTCGACTTTATTTCTCACGCATGCGCATACGGATGTATGTATGTACTTACATATGTACTACATATGTAAAAATGCACATACTCCAAATCATTTATGCATTGATAACGTTCCTACATACATATGTGTACATACATACCTAAACAACCTCGAAAATCATTTATTGATAACGTTCTTACACATGCACATACTATAACATACATATAATAACTTCCTTCTTATTTGAGGTTCACAAACTTTAACTTCAGAGTCGTCTATATTTCGTCTACGAATATGCCCCAATAGTTTTGCAGTCAAATGAAAATGCATTTCCCACGCATATGTACATATGTAAATGCATACTCCATTAATTGCCCTGTGGGGAAAATCTCTAGTTCTGAACTGGGGCGCTTCTAGTACATTTAGACCCAGTACTGGTTCGCGATAAATCTCTTTTGCATGCAAGCAACTGGCGAATTTAACATGGCGATGTCCTAGGAAGTGTCAATTGCCCCCGCTGTATCCCTTTTTCGATAGTTCCGAACTAGACTTAAATTCTATAGATCCGAACCAGTTCTGAAATCGACAGACGAAAGAAAAAATTATCATGATTTTTTAATCTTTTTGGTTCTTTCGTGTGTGCGATTTTAAGTTATTTTGGAAGAAATGTGTTTTCAATTTGAAATTAAATTTGTTTGAATGATTGTAAGAAATGTACGTTTACATACCTTTAGCTGTAGCTGAGTTTGCAGAGGTGCTCGCTGTTATTTCTTAGATTCCAGACGGTCTCAAGATGTTGAAATGTTAACACAAATTTTAGTTTTGTATTACCAAGCTATGAAAAAGCATCTGCGAAGCGCAGAATTAGAAGCGCATTTGAACACATATCTATGTAAAGTAAACAAGCCCCCCGCTGCATCCCTTATTCGATAGTTCCGAATTAGTTCTAAATTCGACAAATAAGATCTAGTTCGTTCTGCATACCTTTTTCTATAGTTCCGAACCATTTCTAAATTCGTCACTTTAGATATCGATTTCTATTGAAAAAACTGAAATAAATTAGTTTTTTAAAAGTACCACTTTTCTCCGATTTTGGACTGGTGGGGATTTAGTTCGTATCGGACTAGTTCGTTTTTGGCGATAAAGACCTAGTACGGATAGATATTTGATTCACTAGTCAGCGGTTTCCCTGCAGGGTGATAACATAAATACATCGTGCATACATGCATATATAGATAAGTATGTACATACATACATACGTATGTGCATATTTCTGCCAAATACTACGCCCATGCATACATATGTACAACTCAGCATACTTACATAATCACGCACATATTCAAGTACAACAAGAACTATTTCATTCATAAACGCATGCGCGTATTTCTCAAGGCCAAATAAATTCATTCATAACAACCGCAGCACATCTCCCCGCAAATTCATCACCAACAAGCGCAACTTTTTCAGTCCGACACAAAAATTCTAAAATCTAAAATTGAAGAAATCTCGGCCAGCAAAGTGAAAAGTGGCAACTATTTCTCTATATCCAGTAAAATTAGTTATCTCGAATTTTGGTAATTTTTGGCAAAACAATCTATTTCTCTGTTCCACAACAATATTTCAGTCATTAACTAGTATTTTAGGGTGTAATTTTAATTAACAATAAATAAAGTGAACGTATCCTGCAGGAAAATACACTCCTAAATTCACAAACATATGTGGTTTTATCGGAAGTTCACAAATGTAACGTGGCAACTTTGCTCGTTTGCACTTTTTTCGGTCCGAAATTGTAAAATTTTTGTCCATGACGCGCCACGATTTTTGTACAGGTGGGTCAATGTGCCTTGAACACCATTTGTATAATTGCAAAAAAATTATTCTATTAATTTTTGAATATTAAAAATTTCTAAACTTCAAAGCGTTTATAAAAATATATGTACATACATTCACGGATGATTTTTAATTTTTTTCACCCGTAAGCAAATCTTCAGTACCATAAAAAGATTCAACCACATCAAAGTACAAGATATGCTATGTCCAAGCTAGTGCTAGTCCACTGTATATGTCCATATGTATGTCTGCATGTATGCGTTTAAATATGTCAACTCAAATTTGATTTTAACCCATTTTAGCGGACATAGTTTTTTTCATTCCAGCCGTTAATATAACATGAATTTTAATATTGATGGCGTCTTGGCAATTCGCAGAAATTTAATAATTTGGTTGTTGATGGAGGACAGCGAGGGGAAGACGAAAGCAGATCAATCGTACATATGTATGCACATATTTACATTTATTAATGCATACATATTTATGCGTTTGTCTTTTTGGATTAATGAAAAATTTCATATATGTAGTGATTTAGAGATTGCAATTTGAATAATGTACTGTGGCGCGTATGCTAGAGGCGATGCAACTTTTTGGCGTCTCGCCGTTTGTCTTGGTTCAAATCCCGGACGGACCAAGTAATAATTTTTTTCTTGTTTTTTTTTTTGATTGTCATATCCATATTCCATTTTAAATTTCACTATTAGCTTTGTTTAAAATAATATAAATGGATATGTAGGTACAAACGCATGCATAATTTCACATAATCGCTCACATTTGCTTTATTGTAAATGTTTTCACTAAAATATTAGTAATTGGAATTAAAATTTTATGTGAATCCAGTTTTTATTACCATTTTTAGAAAGCGCAAGTATGTATATGTTCATGCCACAAAAATTATTTCATAAGTAGGTAATTTTAAACACACATACATATGTATGAACACTGGCAATCAAAAGTGAGTGCATGCTGTTGTATTTTCGACGGGTTTTGCGGTTTTATGCATATAACAAGTGCAATATAAATAATAGCGCTAATTTTTTTTTTAATTTGTTTGCAAACGGTCATGCGCATTTTATTCTACAAGAAATTCCCTTTTATTTGGTAAAAAGTGCAAAAAGCCCTCAGCAATAAATAATCATTAAAAATCAACCGGATTTTTTAGCCGCTTAAAACTTGATCTTGTTCCACTAGAATTAAAAAACCGATCTATCTGCGTACTCAAAACTTTTCTAAAAATTCAGATTAAACAGGTCAAAATTTAGACGAGAATTCGTTGAATTTTTCTATGTTCTGTGTAAAGTTTGAAAGTTTGACTTATGTAGTTTTAATTAAAGCATGAACCACATTTTTATAAAAAATAACAAAAATATTTTAACTTGAAAAAAATTGCAAATATTAAGCAAAAAACACCATGCACTCACTTTTGGTTGCCAGTGTACATGTACATATGTATGTGTGTAAATTTTATGCAAAACTATAATTTTATTAAATTGTATTTGCATCTTCACAAAAAGAGAACAAGTTAAAAAATTTAACAAAAATTACAAATTAATAAAAATTAGATTTGCCATATGTTCGTTTATTTGCTCGCAACACGAAGAAGAGAAGATTTTATGTTGCTCAACATTGTATTATGTTATCAACATTAAATTCAACAGAATTCCTACATTCCGACTTCAACTTTTCTAACGCTGTTAATTTTTCGTCCGCGAATAGTTTCCACTTTCAGTTTGCACCTTCTCTATCTATCTAAGTTCTCTGATTGTACAAGCTGGTATAAGAGTTTTTTTGAGTTTGAAGAGTTCTTGTTAAAGTTACGTCCTACCTCCTTCTTTGTGTTGGGTGACCTCAATGGGCGTATGGGCACTGAGTAGACCTTAGATGAGCACCTTATCCATGGCGTACCTCAGTTTTGCGTAAATCGGTGCTCGAAGAACCTTATGCTAGACCAAAAGGGTAAAAAACTGCTCAATCTGATAGATAATATTGGAGGCGTTATATTAAATGGTAGAATTTCGGGTGACGCAGCTGGAGAGCTAACTTTTTGTGGCGCTGCAGGCAGCACAGTAATTGACTATGGTATCTGTTCTTTCGATGTTTTGCCTCAGGTAAAAAATTTTTATATTGGCTCTAAAACGTTTTCCGACCACATGCCTCTAGTCCTAGAGCTAGTTGGGCGTTCAACTGTCGTTTCACCAACTGAATGTAGCTTCCCACAAAAACTAAGATGGAACCCCAATAAAATGAGCGCATATGCCAGAAATCTCGATGAAGCATGTAGCAGCGGTCTTTACAATGCTGGGAGTACAATTTCTGCCATTGTCGAAGCCCTGACTGATACAATCAAGCGTGCGGCAAATACACAAACAGGGAACAAATTATTTACCCCAAAAATGAATGGTTCGACTGTCAATGTCATAATGCACGTAGTAAAATGATACACTACCCAAGGCGCTTCAGAAAAGATAATATTGAGGATGATAGAATCAAATACGTCGCTTGCCGCGCGAGCTATTTTCAGCTGTGCAATCAGAAAAAATTAGACTGGCAGTGTAGCCAAATTGATCGCTTAAACTCTGTTAAAAACAGCAGTGACTGGTGGCGACTAGCTAACACTATTAAACAGTCCGCACCTATTGTTAGTACTGGTTGTTCATTATCGAACTTTTATGAACATTTCAAGACCCTGCTATTCCGACAAAGTGGAGAGATGTCAATTAAGTGGGCAATGCCATCTATCATCGACCCGTTCATGGATGCCCCTTTCGAAATGCGCGAGTTACTCTTCGCGCTCAAGAATGCCAAAAGCAATAAGGCCCCTGGGTTAGACCGTATAAGTTACGAATTTTATAAATTCGCTCCGAAAAGCTTTTTAGATCAGGTTCTCTCGGTTTTCAACAAAATATTTCTTAAGAAGGAGATCCCGCCCTCGTTTCGCAAATCGGTAATTATCACTTTATTCAAAAAAGGGGATCCGAGTGTTGTGTCCAATTATAGAGGTCTCTCCTTGCTTGATACTCTTTATAAGATCTTTACAGGAATCATACTGTCCCGTCCCAACAATATTATCAATGAATTTCAAGCGGGTTTTCGTAAAGGATACTCTACAGTGGATAACATTTTCAATATATCCAGTATTGTACATTTAAATTTTAAAGCTAAAAAGAAAACGTTTTCTTTTTTTATCGACTTCTCGTGCGCCTTCGACACTATCCCTCGAAATTTGCTTTTCTATAAGTTATCTACCTTTGGCCATATGCTTAATTTATTGCGTCTATTGTACGAAGATACGTCGAACCAAATCTGGCTCAAAGGCGAACTCTCTTCGTCTTTTCCCGGTAACCAAGGCGTTAGGCAGGGGTGTCTCCGCAGCCCAGTTTTATTCTCACTGTACCTCAACGATCTATCCGATTATATGCCTGATGGATTAAAAATAGCAGATACGATCATAAAAGTACTAATGTACGCAGATGACTTGGTCTTATTTGCAGACACTCCTAACGATCTTCAAAATATGACAGACGCTATACGCGAATATAGTTAACAATGGGGTCTAAAAATAAACCTGGCCAAGTCCAAAATTATGGTATTCAGAGAATGTAGTAGGATGCCTTCTGGTTATAGCTGGACGCTCGGTAATGACCCAATAGAGATAGTTAATGAATTTAAATACTTAGGCGTTCTTCTTAACTACAAATTGTCTTATAACAAACACCTGGAATTAAAGCTTGTTGATTCAAAAACTGCTATTAATGCTACCTGGTTAAAGTATGTAAATAACCCAAGGATTTGTATCACTAAGAAGCTAAAAATCTTTGATACCTGCTCCAGATCGATAATGTTCTACGGAGCTCAAGTGTGGGGCGTAGAAAAATATGAATCTGTGGAAAAACTCCTGCGTTTTTTCATAAAAAAGGTTATCTTTTTGCCCTCCAACACACCGAACTACATGCTACATCTAGAAACAAGTTACTACCTCAATATGTCCACACGTTACGCTTGCATATGTATTTCATTTTGCGTTGCCTAAAGCTACCACCTAACAGGCTTCCCCGTATTCTTGCGGAAGAATCCATTCGTTTGAATACATATTGGGTAAAGAAATGGCATCATATCGCTGATACGATAAATATGAATCCTCTTAGTGACTTTTCTCTTGACTCCGTTGCGACGTATATACCGTTGCTTCTAAGCAATTTAGTAGAGAGGGAATTCTGCGGCTATCGTGAGTTTGTTCAAAAGACCACGTCACATGACCTTTACCCGAGTTTGATCCCCGCAGATACGATGTATTTTAATGACCAGTATAGCGCTCATGCTATAAGTCTAATTTTTCGTGCAAGAGGTGGCCTACTCAATTTAAACGCAAGACCATGTCATTGGTACCTGCCCAATGTATAGAAATATTCGTCGCAAATATTTTGGTGAAAGTGTTCTCGATATGGCTAAAGTCGTAAGCATATTAAGTGGTACCGACTATCATGCGCTTTATAATTATCTGGAGAGATGTCTTAAGTATAGGGAGCTAATACTAAATAAGTTCTCATGAGCGAAATGGCTAAAAGAATAAAAAAAAAATATCAAAGTATTTAGCTCTTAAGATACACTAACTTATGTAATGTCTTTGTAAAGTACATAATTGAATAAAGAAACATCAACTAACTAACTAACTAACTATTTGCCTATTAAATTTAGCCGTATATACATACATGTGTACATATATACCTACGTAAGTAACTACCCAGTAGAACTTGGGATCATCGTCAGATTGCTCGATGAGTACCATGGAGAAATGAACTGAAGGTGGCGTATTCCCGAAACCGCTACTTTGGTTTTGCCGACTTTGACATTTATGGCAATACGTAAACAAACTTTTTGTTTAGAAACAAGTGCAAACGTATTGCAAACGTATTGTGTACTTTCAAGTGAAAAATCGAAGTAATTCGTGCGTTCTGAAGTAAAAAACGTTTTATTTGTAATAAACTTTATAAACATGTCGTGTCGTGTGTTGAATTGCAGCAGCCGTAGGGGTAAAGCCCCCAAATACAGTTTTTTTTTGTTTCCCCGCGACGATGTCTTGGCCAGAAAGTGGGTAGAGTTCTGCCGGCAGGAGAAGCCATACAATTTAGACACCAGCGTAATATGCATGAAGCACTTTACGGACCACTTTTAAACACGACATGTTAAGTTGAAAACGTTGAAATACCACAAATTACAAATTAAAATCGGAGGTAAGCAAGCATCGACCACCTTCTGCAGGAAAACATGCGCTGCGACAAGATATTATCACTTTTTCGGCACGTGCAATACAAACATAAAAATTCTAAATAGTTAATTAATAAGACCTATTCTTTTGAACACATTTCAAGAGTGGTTGTATATTTTTTGTTAACGTAGTGCGTAATTTTCTATATTCAAACATGGCTTGAGAAATTGGTGAATCGAGAAGAAAACACGTTTTCTCACTGCAAATTCACAACTGTCAACTCATTGTTCTTCGCCATTATCTTTGTTTACCCGTTGCCCCAAATGTCATTCTGCGGGAATGCGCAATCTTGTATTCTATCGTTTTGGCTCTACACCAATGCTGGGCACACCAACAGTCTCACTTTGTCGTGGCAATAGTGCGTCGCGCTCAGTTATGGTTGCCACGTTTTTATAAATGCACTAAAGCGGGTATTTTTCGTGCATGTGTCTTTTGCCCTATTTTTCTTATACGTATAGTGAAATAATGAATCGTGGAAGTTTTTAGTGACTAATACTATTAGTTTATAGAAACTTTTCCATACGAAAAATTTAATACTTGTAAAAAATTTAAATAGGTTTAACTCATTTGTTAAATACCTGCACACAATTTTATTGGAATCTAATCTTTGAAATGCTGGCCGGCCAGATGATTTCGTTGTTTAGATTTTATTATTTTCATATAAATAGGAATTCAGTGCTAAAAATAGAATATAACTTATAAATATTATTCATTAAGTATTTTTGCGTATAAACCAGCATGTAAATTTCTATATCGATTTCTTTAGATAGAAACAAATTATTCTAAAACATGGCATGCTATTTGTGCACTTTTTTATAAAAATCATGGAACTTATTACAAAATTATTGAACGTTGGTCAGCAAGCAGCTCATTTGATATTTTTGTTTAAATTGTCACGGCATGCAAAATACAGTATGCTTGTATTAAAAATACGTAGGGATAACCACATAACGGATATTGCGGCTTGTTGAAAGTTCTTTGAACAATAAACTTTAGTTCTTATATAGGGTCGCACTATTTTGTGTTTGAATCGTCGCAAATGCATGCAAACACCAATCTAAGAAAAACACACTACTTTTTGCTTTGGGGACTTTTTGTAAATTTTCTACTCAAACTTGCCACAGCGCGTGCTAAAATTACGAAGAAAAACAATCCACAGCCGAGCATGATGTTACCTTGGTGAAATCTGCAAGCAGACTGAATCGAAATTCGCTGCTTTGCTTCTGTGTACCAGGGATGAAAAATGGAAATTTCAGATTGTACCTAATATCATAAAATAAATGCACCTAAATGAGACAGAGTGTACCTAAAAAAAGTTCATCAGTCGTTTGTAGATTTTTTTTTATTGATTTTATTTAAAATATGTAAGAATACAAAAGATGAATGTACTTTCAACTTGATAAGTTTTTTTTTAACTGAGCTTATATCTAAAGACTATAGTCTAATGAGAATCGGAGAAGTTTTGTTTTTGTCGAATTTTGACTACTGAAAAATATTGGGGAAAAAGACAAAAAACACACTTTGGGAAGTTTTCCTTTTTTATCCAGCTTTTTATAAAACCCCAGGAAAAGACGGCTAATTTATTCGATTCCCTTTAATAGGTGTAGGAAGTCTAGAGAAAATAATCGGAAGTGACGTAAGTAACTTCGAAAGCATTTAAATACATATATTTCCAGAAATAAAAAACCGAATATGGCTATGGTCTCAACTACAGAAAATATGAAATTTGACGAATCCTAGACAAAAGGCTGTGCGTGCGAATAAAATTAATACAAAAGTAAACATGTTTTCATATGCGGGGAACTTTGGCTTATATGGTTTCAATAGACTAAAAAATTGCTAAGGTAGAGCGTTTGTAGGATTCACACCATCATTCGAAATGGGTGCAATGACGTTTTATGGTAGAAATTAGTTCAAATTTCGTTTATAAAAAAATATAACAAGAAATACGAATTCGAGGATAGCTAAGTAAAGTGTTAGTTTTTCGTAGTGGCCATTATAAATGCAATGTAAAATGTTTAAAAGAGTAATGAGTTTTTTTAATTTCTTCCGTTTGACCACAAAATGAATGCAAAGCTTCTCCCATGCCTACAAATAAATATATTAATACGGTAAAGGAAAAAGAAAAATGAATCTGATCAAAGATTGTACCTAAAATCCAGTGATTGTACCTAATGTACCCTTTAGTCATCAAACGTCGGAAAAGGGTACAATTGTACCTACTTTTTCATCCCTGCTGTGTACGTATACGAACTGCGACGCTGGCGTTGCTCGCGAGCAAAAATTGCCGAGCTCTGCTCTACACCTACTGCCTCCAGCTTTACTGTTGTTTCTTCTGCTGTCACTAATACAGTGAATGTGAATAAGACGCCTTCGTGCCAGCCAGCCTTCTGCTACACCCACTCTTGAAAAAAAAGTGCAGTTGTTAGTAATGCTGCTCACTCATCTTCGTCTTCTATCAAGAACGATAGAATACAAGATTGCGCATTCCCGCAGAATGACATTTGGGGCAATGGGTAAACAAAGATAATGGCGAAGAACAATGAGTTGACAGTTGTGAATTTGCAGTGAGAAAACGTGTTTTCTTCTCGATTCACCAATTTCTCAAGCCATGTTTGAATATAGAAAATTACGCACTACGTTAACAAAAAATATACAACCACTATTGAAATGTGTTCAAAAGAATAGGTCTTATTAATTAACTATTTAGAATTTTTGTGTTTGTATTGCACGTGCCGAAAAAGTGATAATATCTTGTCGCAGCGCATGTTCTCCTGCAGAAGGTGGTCGATGCTTGCTTACCTCCGATTTTAATTTGTAATCTGTGGTATTTCAACGTTTTCAACTTAACATGTCGTGTTTAAAAGTGGTCCGTCATGCATATTACGCTGGTGTCTAAATTGTATGGCTTCTCCTGCCGGCAGAACTCTACCCCCTTTCTGGCCAAGGCGTCGTCGCGGGGAAACAAAAAAAAACTGCATTTGGGGGCTTTACCCCTACGGCTGCTGCAATTCAACACACGACACGACATTTTTATAAAGTTTTTATTACAAATAAAACGTTTTTTACTTCAGAACGCACGAATTACTTCGATTTTTCAAAGTTTGTTTACGTATTGCCATAAATGTCAAAGTCGGCAAAACCAAAGTAGCGGTTTCGGGAATGCGCCACCTTCAGTTCATTTCACCATGGTCTTCTATTATTCTTTCTGCTGCTGTTACAAATGTAGTGAGTGCAACTATGATGCCGTGTGTTAACTCTTGCCATACTTCATATCTGCCAACTACATTGCGACTTGATAATACTGCTGCTTACCTACTTCTGTTGGTAAATTTGCTGCTGTTAGTAATGATGCTCGCTCTTCTTCGTCAACGTCTACTATCAATGGCAATGCTTCCGCTTTTTCATCATACTCACAAGCAGGAGAATTCGGATCTTCTTGGCAATGTACTACTAGGATACAGAGCGCTCTGACAGCTGGTAATGTTTCTAATGTACAATCAAACAGTGTTTGGACTACACTGAACCAAAAATCCATCTCTGGATCAAAGAAAAAATTTCCTTACTTTAAGGTAGAAAATTTTTCCGAATTTTTCTTTGGAATGTGTAAAAACGTACACGAAAATATTGAACCGCGGATGTAATCTATTATTTTGAAGAAATGTTGGGCATGAAAAGAGGATAAAACTTCTATAGTGCTGTTTCGTTCCCATTTTTCTTCATTTTGATTGCTGTTTTTCTTCAATTAAGAGAATTTTTTTTTTGGTGTAATGTTGAGAAAAAAAAACTCGCAAAAAGGTCAGGGTAGTTGGACTTAGTGAAAATTCAGATCTGCATGTGCTAAATCGTAAAATGTGGCTACATCTATCTTCATTCCTACCTTCTGTCACTGCGGTTAACATAATACACTATGGCGCATATTCATAGTCATATTTAGTACTCAACTAAGTCGAAACTATTCTAAGTCACAACTAAAGCTATTCATAGTCTCCTTAGTTTCGACTTTTCTGGCTAAGTACCAACTTAAAATTTACTTTCGGCTGCAGCTGCAACTAAGTCGTAACTAGGAAGAAGTATTTTATCAAATTAAGGGAAAACATACGAAATATGCAAAACTTAAGTTGGTAGAGGGTGATTTTGATAATATTGAATAATCTCCCATTAAAATTTACAAAGATCGATCCATTTTAATCGGAAGATGAAATTAAATGCGTATTACAATTCGAATAAAGCTACATCACAATTTTATAATTGGAATAATATAGATAAAATCTCAAATAATAAGTCAGTTTCACGCTAGTTCTTTTAAAGTAAATTTGTGCATAACATTTAGATATATACTATTTGTATGTTTCACAGCATGCTTTCGATAAACATCGACTTCACATCACTGCGGTTGTTCTGGCTATTTCACACAATTAACAAGAAAATTATACCTTATTCTTTTGCATAATCATGCAATGAAAATAAAAATTACATAAAAGGATGATCAAACTTGACATTATTTAATAAAAATGTAATTTTTCCAAAATATCGTAAAGAAAAATCGATACATTTTCGCACTCGTTTTGCTATATCGTAAACTAAGTCGAAACTACTTAGTAGAAGTCTGAAATTCGTCTATGAATAGAGGTAAATTTTAAGTTGGTACTTAAATTTAAGTTGCAACTTTGTTAGTTTCGACTTAGTTGCTGGACTATGAATACGCGCCAATGAAATCGAATGCTTTGTACTGCATGCGCTCCACGTTTTTCGTTTTGAATGTCATTAATTGTTTATAATGACTTTTGCTAAAATTTAAAAATCAAAAGTTATCAAAACAAATTCTGTGGGACTGAGACATATTATTTTCTACTTTTTAGTCCATTTATAAAAGCGTTGTATATTAAAAGGTTTTTTTTATTTTCTTTATTCATTCTCCAATTGCGGGTAATGCAATAATGCATAGTAAAAATGAAAACTTTATATTTGATTATTGTTTAAAAATGTTCGAATTTAAAAATAATAATTTCATACAAAATTTTTTACGCACGTATTTGACTGTTCACAACTGAGTATATATATGAGCAGGCATGGGCAGAGAACGAGCACACGCTCAAAGAGCGTAATCATCGTGTGTATGTATACAAGCAAGAGCGTAACGATGAGAACGCGACAACATACAAAATGAATTAGGCACACTAACACATTCTCACTTTTAGCTAACGCTTGTTTGTGGTAGTGCCCACCTCTGTATATGAGCAAGAATGATAGAATACAAGATTGCGCCAATCGAGCTGAGAGCAACTGGCCGTGACGTCAAAATATACCAGAATGAGAGAGCAAGACGAACTCGACAAGAAAAAGAGAAAGCATCGAACAAAAGGCAGTGTTGCCAAGTTTTGAATTTGAAAAAGCACCAAATTTTTATTGGTGTATTTTATGGACTTTATATGAATACATAATTGTATTGTAAGGATGCCGATTCAAATAAATAAAAATGTTTCTTGCACAACGGTCGATTTCTTCTGGCATGTTGAAGGTGCTGCACAAATTTCGTTATCGCTTATGATTGTCACTGGGCCATGATTTTGTTTAAATTTTTGTAAAATTGCTTACCACACTTATGATTGCTATAAATTTTGCTTCCATTTTTTTAAGATTTTCTAATTTGATGTCTTCAAACTAAAAATAAAATTACCAAAAATGCACCAAGCACAAAACTCAAAAATTTTCGCGTTTTGGATACCCACTAAATTTGGTGCTAAAAGCATCATGTTGGCAACAGTGAATGTAACCGAAAGTATTTTATGACGTCAGCGATTGGGTGGATGCTGTCAAATCGACGAAGAGAGGGTTAGCGGTCCGCGAATACGCACCCCAAGCATGCAGAGCGTCGCTCTGATAGCGGTGACAACACACACATTCATACATAGTATTTACATGCAAGAATGATAGAATATTATTCTCTCAATCGTGATTTACATATTTATCCGTACAAATCGCGTGCTGTGGTGTTGATGGATATTCAACATTTGAAAGCAAAATTTATATGCCTGGGTGTGGCTGAGTGCGCAAAGATGCATGCCACAATTTGTTGATGTCCAGAGATGGTCAGTGTTCGAATTCCACTGCAGGCAACATGCAAGTTAAATATTTTTTTTTTAGCTTTTGTCTTGATTATTCACTTCACGGATGCTTTTTAAGAATGAACGCGGTCATTTTAATATGTGCGTAATTGAATTGAATATTTACCAATATACAGTACTTTCCTTGACGTTTACAGTAAGATCAATTACGTTTCTATTTGATTTTAATATTTTTTCCCTCAGTGTACGTGTATATAAAAATAAAAAATAAAAATAAAACCCTAAGAAAAATAATGCCTAGCAAAGAAATATGTATTTTAAAAAGAACCAAAATATTTTAAGCAAATAGAGAATAATAAGAGCCGTTTCTGAGCAAAGAGCCGCATTTTGCTCCATGAGCCGCGGTTACTCACCGTTGTTATATAGTATATATATAGGAAAAAACTTGAAAGTTAGGAGGGGCCGAAATTATCGATTAAGCATTTCCTGGTACTATTTTTGAATATCTAAGCAAAAATTTGGAAGTTAGGGGCGGAGGAGGCTCGGATCCCCCCTGACTCTACCTGGCTACGACCATGCATAAATGATCAGAATGAAAAGAGAATTCGATTAAGACATGTCTGTTCGTCCGTCCGTCTGTCCGTGTACACGATAACTCGAGAAAAAATTGAGATATCTCAACGAAATTTGGTATCCAAGGTAGGTTGCTATTTAAAATGGGCGAAATCGGAATGCACCCATGCCCCCTTCTCATATAACGGTGATTTTGAAAAATGCAAAAACCATGATATTTCAGTAAATATATAATAACTAGCTTATACCCGCGGGTTTCACCCCGCGCTTTTATACAAATATG
>NW_023458559.1:5843752-5858903 GCF_013731165.1 Rhagoletis pomonella
TCATTTCCGCGTGATGATTTCCCAAACATCCAAACATACAAACTTTCACATTTATAATATTAGTAAGATATTGGATCCAAATTGTTTATAATTAGTATTTGAAGTAGAATTTTGGTGCCAAATAATAATATTATTATATTATTACCAAACTCGTTAAGAGCCTTGCCTAGGATCCAGCTAAGAAATTTGTTGAAAACTTTTGAAATCGGGCAGTAGCCACGCCCACCTCCCATATAACGGTAATTTACAGAAACACGGAAACTACTATAAATCAATCAGTAACTACTGAAGCTGATTGACTCAAAATCGATTTTTGCAATGACCACTGAGCAGAAAATTAGAGATTTTGGATATTGGGCGTAGCTCCGCCCACTTCTGACCAAAAATGTGTGTCTCGGTAACCGATTTATCAATTTCTACCAAACTCGGTGCATTTAATACCCTTGGTACGAAAAATTAATTCGTTGAAAATTATTCAAATCGGACTAAAACTGCACCGGCTTCCCGCATAACGGTAATTTTCAGATATACAAAAGCTCCGATATTTCAATAACTGAGGACGTTGTTAACAACAACATCACGCGCTCCAATGTGTCCTTGAACGATTGTTTTTACAGTTGCACCTATTCCATCCACGCAGCCTTTACCATGCGAATTTTTTAACAATACCCAAAATATGGAGCAATATTTTCTTTTGTATGCGATAAGTCCATCCAAGAACTGCTTTTGTCTGGAAGCCTGCGTTATAATATAAGCCACCCATGAAAAATGATAGCTGCCGTGATTCCAATAAGCGTTTTGTATCTCATCTAGGCTTTCACACACAAAGGTCTCAGCAAAATTAAATTGGAAGGGACCTAGCACGGCATAACGCTAAGTGCCTTTGAGCGGTCATGAAAATTAAATTCTTCGGATTGAGAATTGTGTTGACAAGGCAGCTATGTATATATGATATGTCGACGTTTACTTTTGCTGTCGTCTTTCAGTTCGGTTCACATCACCATTTTTTGTCCATTCCATCCAAGATACTTGCATATCGAGATGAGCGTCACCCACCAAATCAACCAACTTCGGGACATTTATACCAATACATTTGTCACATTGTCCATACCAACAGTCCCTTGAAAATCCATCACCCACGAATTGCATAACAAACCGCAATTGTCATACTGCATATCTCTGGAAGTTTTCATGGTAGAGTACTGGAACTTGGTATTGACGTATATGAAATCGATCGCATACTCTTAGATAAAAATTGGACGTATTGGAAAAGGGCGCGTGCCACTTCCCATACTAACCGAATTTTTATATTACATATCTCTGGAAATGTTCATGGTAGAGTCCGGGAACTTGGTATGGAGATACTATGTATATGAAATCAATCGCATACTCTTGAGAAAAATTGGAGCTATTGTAAAAGGAGCATGGCTCTATGTTGCCAAACGTACTGATTTTATCAGAACAGTACTGATTTTTCAACTCTTGTACTGATTTTATTAATTTCTTCAATCAGTACGCTAGTGTCCTGTTTTTTCAAAATTTGTACTGAATTGTACTGAATTTTCAATTCAAACAAAAAACTTTAGGATTTTCTTAAGGTTTTTGCATAACGTTGTAACTTCCCTAAACTGTACTGTAATAAGTAAGAATATAATTTAGTTATAGTTGACATGTTTCAGAAAATGTTTGATATGCCCAAGAAATTAATTAAAAAAAAAATATCAATCGTTTTATGGGCATATCGCCGCGTCGTTACGTACCAGTTGCGATAATAGGTTTGTTCCACAATCTACTCGAAGTAACTTCGAGTTACACATACGCTTTCCACAAGTAAGTTTTAGAGTTTATTTGATATACGCTCACAGTTTGAAGATTGCACGAGTTTTTCTACAAGTAGCTTGTGGAACAAACCTAATATCGAGGGCTTATATTCAAAGCCTCTATCTGCAATTTTCACAAAAACAACTTTGTGATGTTAGAACCCATCTGAGTTTTAATTGTCATCACTGGTGTTAATTATGACTTTGCAATTTAAAAGTAAATTCTTCTGTCAAGCGTGATACAAGGTCAGCATTAACATCACCGAGGACAGTTAGGTATTAGGTGGATTTTTATATTAGAATCTCATTTTTGTGAAAAATGCAGATAGAGGGTATTGAATATAAGCCCTCGATATGTTGGAGGTTTAATTATTTAAAAAGAACGCTGACGTTTTTTTTGTCGCGTGTTGCTAGTTATGTTGAAAACAACTTTCAGTTGAATAACAACAAATTTGAATATTTGCCTATAACTTGCAATCCTTTTTTCACAATTTACTCACATTGTAAAAGAGTTTTGCATACAAGATATAGAGTTAGATACTCTTTTTAGCGAATTCTTAGCCTTTCAAAGTTTTTGCGTAGTTGAAAAAATTAATTTAAGCCATGAGGAATTATAGATGATGTCCTTAAATAGTGGCACTTTTCCACAGTTTGAAAAAATATGTAATTTTGTTTTTCTTTTGCAATACCCAACTCAAACGAAGCAACTGAGAGGATCTTAAGTATAAAGTTTTCTTCCTGGCGCAAAGAAAGAAGCTGGCTTCTAATTAAAAATTTTTAAAGTGAACTTCATATTAAAAGTAATTTTAAAATTAAAATATAGAATTCTTTGACTATTTAAATACTGAAGATGGAAATGATCTCATTATTGCTATTCAATAATGTCGTAAATATAAAATACTGTGTATAATGATGTATACACTCATGTTAAAATGAATAACACTTTTCTTATGAACTGTGTTTTATTTATATACCAAAATATTGTTAAAAACAACTACTAAGGCGTTTTAAAGTATTATCTGATACCTACATTCATAATTTTGCTTTAAATAAAAATGTACTGAAAAGTACTGAAAAAGTCTAACGTACTGATTTTGCGCATACAAAATCTGGCAACCCTACATGGCACCTCCCATATAATATGAATTTTTCATACTGCATATCTCTGGAAGTGTTCTTGGTCCAGCACTGGAACTGGGTATGGAGATATATGAAATCAATCGCATACTCATGAAGAAAAATTCGAACTATTTGCAAAAGGGGCGTGGCACCTCCCATACAAACCGAATTTTTCATAATAAGTATCTCTAGAAGTGTTCATGGTAGAGTACTGGAACTTTATACGGGCGTGGCACCTCCCATACAAGTCGAATTTTTCGTATTGCATATCTTTAGAATTGTTCTGGGTCGAGTACTAGGACTTGGTGCGGAGATACATATATGAAATTAATCGCATACTCATGGGCTCTCTGAAACGAGGGCGTGACAAAGTACAAACGTACTGACTTTTACTTATCTTTGAATATGTATACAATTCTTCTGTAGGTATGTTTTTGAGTGAAATCCTAAATGGCTGGAGGGATTTTAACAAAGTTTTGTCTGTGGGTTTGAGTGGGTCTCTGGATAGTTTAGTTCCACATTTTAACCCGCCAGTTGCCGCTGGAGTTGAGTTATTACTAAAAATCTTTTTTATGATCCGATTTAACGAATATTCAAACCATGTATTGGAAATGGTAAAGGCAGTCCAATTGCAAAAAGGAGCTTCCAGGTGATGCTCAAGTCGAGTTATAGATGTGATTTGCTAATATTATTAAAGCTTCATTCGGAGACACCAGGGTTGAGTTGTGCAGTGATAAATCTCAAATCATCACCTGTCGAAATTCCTAAAAGCCAATTTCATGAAAGCAATTTAATGACAATTATTTTTTTTACTTGAATTTAATTTCGAAACTGACAGAAAAAAATCATTTGTTACTTAAATTTCTTTCGTGAAACTGGCTTTTAAGGTATTCCATCTGGGTCTATGTATGTATATTGGATTTCTGTTGAACAAGGGTACGCACCCATTTTGAAATTGCCACCACCAATATTTAAGATAAAGTTTCTAGGGCACATTCACTATAGATCCGGATCATTGTTGTTGGGACGAAGTTCGCCGGGTCGCCTAGTATTTATTAAAAGGCTTTATTATTGAGGTCAAATTCAAATATATACATGTTTAGTGGTGGAAAAATAAATAAGGACGCGAAATTTTAACAATTTTGTCATTTTTTAGTTTTGTTTATTTAATGTTTTTGATGTGTATACATCTTTGGTTTCGGTAGGGGTAAAATTTGCGAAGCTGTAACACATATCCCAGGACAAAATTTCGAAGGGTTTAGCATGTGTATTTCAGCATAAAATTTTTCTTTTCATTAGAAGCACCCTGTGTTTGCTTGCCAAATGGTTGCATACATTTAGGCATATGCATAGTAAGATGAAATGCGCTACAATTGATTATTACTTCCGATTATTTAAACTCCGCACATGCATTTCGATATTCGTAGATGGTGTTAGGCATAGGTTTAGTAGTCTATTTTGATAAAAAAAAACAAGGCGAAAATTTAAAAAAATACTGAAATCAATTTAACTCGGACCGTTGATAACTGATGAACATACATGAATATATGTATGTATGTATAATATGCATATGTATGGATGATATAATAGCTCTGATCCAATACTTTTCGTGTAAAATCATGAAAAAAGGTCAAACAGCAAAATCACTCTCTGAAGTGAGAGTAAAAAGTGAGTAACAGCAAAACGTACGGAAAAAACATCGGGTAAAATCCTGCAACATGAACTGTATTTACATGAACCACAGATTATATTCCGAAAAGAAAAATTAATTTAGGAATATATACAAAATATTCTCAAACTATAAGCTCAAAAACCATAACTGATGCGGCGTTGCCAAGATATTTTAACGTCCTTGAGTCACAAGTATATACAAGTGTATCAATCATACCGATAATTTCATTTATTAAAAGAATTAAAAATGAAAATGAATAAAAAAATTAAATCAGCAAAATGAATAAAATTAAGTGAAATTAATGTTTAATTTCTAACCTAACCTACATTTGTATGTATGTAACTGAATCGCCTAATAATAGCTTTACATATAAAAAGAGTATCCTAATTTTCGAGCTTAACTCCCTAATCTGTTATTAGGAAAAGACATTGGCCATGCAAAATTATAATTAAAAATATCTCAGATTAAACCGATAACTTTTTGGTGTCCAACCTAGTTTTATCGATTATACCTGCGAAGAAGAGGAGGAATGTCAAATGTTATAGTAAACAAAAATTGACGCTAGTAAGGAAAATAGGTTTGTAAAGGTATTCTTAATAAAATATTCAGTTAAAATATATTTAAATGGCATAATATGTGTTGCGGAAAAAAGTGACCACGGTGGCACAGAGAAGAAGTTTAACTTTTCCTCGAGTTGTGTGAATAACGAGCACTACCAATTTGACAGCTAACGAACTTTAATTGAGATTATATTAATATGTAAACGTACTTTTATGCTTTGCTGTTCGCATATGTTTACACATCAAATTTCATGAGTACTTAGTACTCACGCCTTTTTTTTTAAGTACAGTTCATCGTCTAACAAAAACCGAATATGTCCAAGTTTAAAACTGTATGCAAAAATTATGAAATTTTTTTAATGTTTCATTTAAACTGCAAACTTTTTAATAAGAATTATAGAAAAAAGTTTTAAGTTGATTTTTGGAATTGCGTAATACCCTAACAATTTTTTTTAATCAACGCGATTAAGGCGAAATTAGAATAAGTTTTAGTTAACTTTTTTAACTAAAAATAAGTTTTCAAATCTTACAAACTACTATTAAATTTAAAATTTCTGCGACAATGCTTAGACATTTTTTATTTTTTCATACATATATATTTATTACAGCTGTTTCGGCTGTCGGAATGGACACGATTCCGAGCAGCAGGATCGCTGGATATCGTGCTGGGCAGGCGGTCTGAAAGGACGAGTTCCAGAGCCTGACTGCCTGGGCGGGTGGAAAGGACTAGTTTCCACGCCGCGCCTTCGCTTCTCTATATCTAAGTAAGTACAAGCCAGTAGGCTGTGTTCGGTCGGAAATGACAAGTTTCCGTGCCGCACTGACCCTGGTGTTTGGTAGTCGGTCTGAAAGGACGAGTTTCTGAGCCGAAATTGATATATTGCGGATATCGAAATTTATTATATTGCGCATAATTTCATAATTTCGGAAAAGTTCTTTCTTTTTAGTCTTCTTGCATATCTCGGGCTAAGAAGATCTCTCGCTAGTCGATTTGGATGGTTCATTAACCGTGCTGAGTAACTGGTGCTTAGCCCTCTTATGTCCTCATGCACCGTATTTACATTAAGATCTTTGCGGATATTCGTATTTTTTATGTACCACGGTGCTCCGCATATGGCGAGTAAAATTTTTGCCTGCATTCTGCATTTTTTGAAGTGTGTTCAAAATGTCCATATGCCCAACATGGTTTAATCATCATATTAAAAAGCAACATCTTGTTACCTAGGCTTAATTTTGATGTGTGTCCTATAACCCATTGAAGGCTTGTTTGTTTTAGTTTCGCTTGAGAAATTTTGTTTTCTATATGCTTTTTCCAGGTAAGTCTTCTATCTAGTGTCATCCCAAGGTATTGGACACTATCTTGTAACGAAGCGTTTTCCTGTTAAGGCCCCGATGCTTCTGTTTTCTATGCTGGGGTATACTCGCCGTGCCCAGGGTCCGTTACAATAAATTTATATTGTGGGGCCTTTGCAAATAGTACTTTATTTAATTGCTGCTTATTTTCTATCACGTGGAAATTCTTAACATTACAAACATAATATCATTAACGGGACGTAAATTCCTAACGGTGCTGTTCTATCGGCGTTGCTGTATCGCCGCTCTGTCGCTGTGCGACTCCGGCGCTGCTGTATCGCCGCTCTGTCGCTGTGCGACGCCGGCGCTCTGCTTCTGTGCGACGTCGGTTCCCTGCTACCAGGCGGCGTCTGCGCTACTGTGTCGGCGCTCTGCTAGTATGATACGTCGGCGTTACTATGCCGGCCCTCTGCTTCTGTGCGATGTCGGCGCTCTGCTATGCCAGCGCACTGTTGTCCCTCGATCGGGCGTCGCTGTCGCGCGTGTTCGCGGTGGACTGTGGCGTGGCGGCGCTCTACCCTTGAATAGCCAAGCCTTGTTTAGTCGCCTATCAACAAGTCGAGCGCTATTCGTTTGTAGCTGGGCGTTCACGACCACAGCTCCGTTACTGACGCGTAGACTGCTGGCGCTCCCCGTTGGAGCGCGGCTGCTGGGTGACTTCGGCGCTTCTCCGTTGGTGCGCGGCTGCTGGGTGACTTCGGCGTTGTGCTGGTGGGCGAACTGGCGTCGCCGTCGGCTGACTCACGGTGTACTGCGGAGTGGCGGCACTCTACCCTTGAATAGACAAGCCTTGTTTAGTCGCCTATCAACAAGTCGTGCGCTATTCGTTTGTAGCTGTGCGTTCACGACCACAGCTCCGTGCTGACTGACTCGTATGTTTCTGAGTCACTTCTGTTATAGCTGGTGTTCTTCGTGTTGCTGAGTTGTGTGGCTACATGTTGCGTTGCTATGGTGACGGTGTCGCAAAGGAGTGTTGATACGGTCTCCCGTGTTGGTTAGCCGTTTCGATGATGTTGCTGTAGTCGTTATTGTTGGTGTAGGGGTTTGTGTTCGTGTGGGCTAAATTCCGCGGATATTTAGTCCTCACAATCTTTTTGTGGTATAGCCTTGCTATTTATTTTTAGTGGTAGGCAAGTTTCTTGCTTCAAAGTAAATGTTGTCTGAACACACTTGCTTTCGTTAACCTTTGTCTTCCAAGAACCTAGCCATAGCTCTTACTTTCTCAAATATTCTTGAAGCTTGTAAGAAGCCTTTTTAGGGTCTGAACTATTGCTTAGGATAGCTGTGTCATCACCAAACATTGAAATGGTTAGACTATCATCAGTAGGCAAATCACAAGTGTATATCTGTGGTCATAAGCAATAATCGCCTAAGTCGAAAAACCTGAATTCGAGAAAAAGCGCTTTAAAGATTTGGGTTGTAATGTTAACCTTATGGGGAAACCAAAATACTTTCATTTATAACTTTTTAAATAGAATAGGTAACGAGATGGGAGTTCCACGTAGACATGGACTAATAGTTGCAGAAAACGATAGCATATATAACTCAATTCTTTCTTAAGTCGACTTAGGCGGTTATTGCTTACGACCACAGATATTACGTACAATATGGGTCCTAGAACACTGCCTTGAGGGACACCTGCATATATTGGGTGACTTTCCGTTCTAATGGGATTCTATCTGACTCTGAAGTTTCTCCCCAGCAGAAAGCTTTCCACAATTTCATGCGTATTTGCAGGGAGTGAAACCTTTAGTTTGTGTATAAGGCCATCATGCCAGACTTTGTCAAAAGCTTGGGAGATGTCCAAAAATACACCGGTGCAGTATTGCTTCCCTTCGAACGCTTTTCTAATACAAGAAACAATTCTATGAACTTGTTCTACTGTGCCATGTTTTTCACGAAAACCAAACTGATGTGGTGGTATTATTTGGTTACTTGTTAGTGAAGGTTGTATTTTTTTCAATAGAAGTTTTTCAAATATTTTGGAAAATACATCAATCAAGCTAATCGGCCGATATGAACTTATTACCGTCGGATCTTTGCTTGGATTTGGCACCATAATTATTTCCAAAAGTTTCCATAAGTCGGGGAAGTGCCCCAACTTAAGCATGTTATTAAAAATATGTACGGAAGTTTGTGGAAGCTCCTTTACCATTTCACCTGTAACCCTTCGTAACCAGGCGCTTTGTCCTTCTGAATATCATGAACAATGGTGTTAATTAAATCTTTCTTTTTAACCCGAAGCGGATTTGTGGTAAGGCTACTGGGGGGTATTGAAATATTGGAAGGATGAGAGCCTTCATTAGGTCTAAAGACTTGTGAGCAATAAAATACTGGGGGGTATTGAAATATTAGAAGGATGAGAGCCACCATTGGGTCTAAAGACTTGTGAGCAATAAAATACGTAATTCCTTTGTACACGCATTCCGCTCCTGTTTAAACTTCGGAGAGCGAATTCTTTGCCATTCCGTTCTTAATTTGCGCTTTTTATTTATTAAGTTAAGAATGTTTGGGGTGTAGAGGCCAGGGCAGTAAGAACTGCGATGTTCAATAGAAGGATTTGGTGTTGCAATTTCCGCGGCCTTAACTATTATATCAGTAAGATGTTCAGCTGCCCTGTCGATATTATTTTTGGTCCGAATAGGAATTTGCGGGTCAATGTGCGAACTGACATACTTTTGTATTTTAACAAGTTTGTGTGCTTATTTGTAAGATTTTTTTTTGTTTTTCTTCATAATTAATAAACTTTGATAATGTTATGAGGCAGGGTGAATGAAAGAGAGATCAAATAAGGCTTCAGTATTAACTCGGTGTCGCGCAATACCCCTTGTTACACCAAAGTCAATAAGATCGGGTATTTTTTGGCGGTCAGATAGCCAATACGTTGGCTGACCAGTAGACAAGACGTCAAATCCTTATAAAGTAATATCAGTGTATCGGAATTGCTTCACAAAAAATGGTTGCCTTCTTCTAGAGTATAAATTCGATCATGTTTTCTGAAATTTCGTTCTGCACAGCCAAAATCCCGGGCTGGACTCTCATTGGAAAATAAGATGTTGTTGAATATCTTCGTTGCCTGTAATTCTAATGGCTGTTTGCACCATGCCTAGTTAACGCTAACTGGAGGTACACCCTTGAGTTAGGGCCGGTTGTTCAATGTCTGATTAACAAATCGGAGGCAAAAGCTCCGGTTAAATACAACGACTGCTTTATCGGTCACATGTTATACGCATGATGACGAAAACGTCGTTATTGTCGACATTGAACAACCGGCCCTTAAGCACATCGACTGCTTTACCGATCACATGTTATAGGCTGGGTGTCTATAACGTCGATAACGATGTTTAACTGGGAGTTAGTATTAACCATACATAGTGCAAACGGCCCTAAGAGGTAACAAACCATTTTTTGGTTTCGGTTCTGCCGTGCACATCCATCGGAAAACAAATGCAGTACAATAGGGCTATTCGCGATCCGGTGCAAATGGCCTAGCATCATTGCATTGCAAATTTGTATTGCAAATTATTTGCAATACACAAACAAAATACACGCATTTGCATTTGTCATGGCTTGACAAATTTGCAATACCTAAAATCCATAGCATAAAAATGCTATGCATTGCATTCATGAACAAAACCAAAGCTGATGCACAAAAATTGTTTTGCAAAAGCTTTACCATGGCAGTTTAATAAAGGTCGCTCACAATCCATGGCATATTTCTGCAATTGCATAAATTTGTCAGCTCTTATGCACCGAATCGCGAATAGCCCTAATGATTTCAGGGGGTAAATGTTTCGTTATGTAGTCATTAAGCAATGTGCAGACTTCGCTTGGTCCTTTCCGACCTTGACCTTCGTGTATTGCGAATGCGAATACCAACAGCTGCCTAAAATAAAATATTTCCTGTACTGAAATATGCGGTAGCGGCACGACTTCTGATCATTTTATTATAAAACTTCTTTGCCCACATTTATGGACCATAAGTTCCGCTGAAACGTCTCTCTTTAAGTTATCGTTAAGGTTAACATATATAAGCTTCCTTCGATATTTTTTGTTGTATAATTTATTTAAAAATACGTTTTTGTCGAGTGTTATTTTGAAAATAACTTTCTGTTTAACAACAACAAATTTGAATAATTGAATAGCTTTTGCCTACAACTTACAATTCTTTTTTCTCACTTTACTGACATTGTAAAAGAGTTTTGCAAACAAGACATCAAGTTAGATACTCATTTTAGCGAATTCTTAGTCTTTAAAAGTTTTTGCGCAGCTGAAAAAAGCAATTTAAACCTTGAGGAAATATGTATGAATGAAGTCTTTAAATAGTGGTACGTTTCCACAGTTTGAAAAAATTATATGTAATTTTGTTTTTTTTCAAATACCACACTCAAACGAAGCAACTGAGAGGATCTTATGTATAAAGTTTGCTTCCTGGCACAAAGCGTGCTGGAATAGACAGAAAGCATCTGTTATGCTACGCTTTAATAAAAAAAACAAAGTCCGCCAGTTACTCCTAAAAAAGTTAATTTTAAGCTTGGCGTCTCTATTGCTTTTTATAACAAATTGCTTTCGCCGAACCTTTGGCCAGCTAATGTTAACGTAAGACAAAATAAATAATATAAAAAAAACTTTTTAATATACAACGCTTTTATAAATGGACTAAAAAGTAGAAAATAATACTTCTCAGTCCCATAGAATTTGTTTTGATAACTTTTGATTTTGAAATTTTAGCAAAAGTCATTATAAACAATCTATGAAATTGAAAATGAAAAACGTGGAGCGCACGCAATACAAAGCATTCGATTTAATTGACAATAGTCAAACTACATAACGTAGACCTAAAATTTCTACTGCGAAAGTAGAACTTTGAAATCGATTTTAAGCGGTCGTTATTCATATACCCACATACATACATTCATATATTACTTTTCATATCAATTCAAGTGTATTACATGCGCCCCACGCTTTTCATTTTCGATTTCATAGATTGTTTATAATGACTTTTGCTAAAATTTCAAAATCAAAAGTTATCAAAACAAATTCTATGGGACTGAGAAGTATTATTTTCTACTTTTTAGTCCATTTATAAAAGCGTTGTATATTAAAAAGTTTTTTTTATATTATTTATTTTCTACTTTTTAGTCCTGTCTGAATAAAATTTTGCAATAGATATTAAAATAGTTCAACGATATTAATAGAAAGGTGCACACACATGCATTTACATAGTATGTACATACAAACGAGCACCAATTAATTTTATTTAAAGAAATGGCGTGTCGTCTATTTCCGCCGATATGCGTGTATAAACCCTCCTCAAAGTCTAGCCAAAAAGCCAGCAACTCACACAACAGGTTCCCCAGAGCAATTCGCTCGAGAAAGTGGTACCCGGTACACGTAATACGCGGCACACAGCACAACAATCCGCCAAAACAGGCAACCCGGCCAAATTACCACCGTAGAAGGCAGAAACCCCGAGCGGCAGTGCAGGAGCCCAAGAATTACCCTTAAAACGGCCACAGGAGCTTAAAAAGACCAACTGGTACCCAACTGGTCCGAATGTAATTAGTTTCGGGCTAGTCCCAAACTGGTTCCCGGACTGGTCCCCGACTGGTTACCAACTGGTCCCACGAACTAGTTACCAACTGGTCCCAAAGTGAATACCAACTGGTCCACCTATACCTCAAGTGGTCCACAAGTCACTTCACTTACAAAGCATTCGATTTAGTTGACAATAGTCAAACTAATTTTATTTAAAGAAACGGCGTGTCGTCTATTTCCGGTGTAGCAAACGTAGTACATAGAGCGACATCTAGATGTCATTTACCTCGCCCTATTCACTATGCTTTTTTATAGGAGCTTTTCAAAGCTTTGCTTTGGTGTCGGAACACAACATTGAAAGTTTCTGGATCCACAACATTGAAAGCTTCTGGAACACAACATTGCAAGTTGATAAAAGCGTTGTAATAGGGCTTAAAATGGATTGAAGGTCTTCATTCAAAATGCGTCAGGGCTTCGCATGAAATCGGAAGCTGTTCACGCTTTTAGTCAACACATGGATTATGAAGTTATTGTTGTTGTTGCGACTTGGCTTAATGATGACTTCTTCGATAGTAGGGTTGCCAGATTTTTTATGCGCGAAATCAGTACATTCGACTTTTTCATGCTAAAAAAATCAGTACATTTTTATTCAAAGTAAAATTATGCATGTAAGTATCAGATAATAATTCAAAACGCCAGAGTAGTTGTTTTTCACAATATTTTGGTATATAAATAAAATATAGCTCATAAGAAAAAGTTTATTCATTTTAACATGAGTGTACACATCATAATATTTACGGCATTATATTTGAATAGCAATAATGAGATCATTTCCATCTTCAGTGTTTAAATAGTCAAAGAATTCTATATTTTTCAATTTAAAATTACTTTTAATATGCAGTTCACTTCAAAAATTTTTAATTAGAAGCCGGTTTCTTTCTTTGCGCCAGAAAGAAAACTTTATACTTAAGATCCTCTCAGTTGCTTCGTTTGAGTGTGGTATTGAAAAAAAATTACATATTTTTTCAAACTGTGGAAAAGTACCACTATTTAAGGACTTCATCAATAATTCCTCATGGCCTAAATTAACTTTTTCAACTACGCAAAAACTTTGAAAGGCGAAGAATTCGCTAACTCTCTATCTTGTATGCAAAACTCTTTTACAATGTGAGTAAATTGTGAAAAAAGAATTGTAAGTTATAGGCAAAAGCCATTCGAATATTCAAATTTAAGATGTTGTTATTAAACTGAAAGTTATTTTCGAGACAACTAGCAGCACCCGACAGAAAAACGTCAGCCTTCTTTTTCAATAATTAATCCTCCAACATATATATACATATATATTTATTCAATACCCTCTGTATGCATTTTTCATAAAAATGAGATTCTAATATAAAAATCCACCTAAGACTTAACTGTCATCGGTGATGTTACGTCTGACCTTGTATCACGCTTGACAGAAGAATTTACTTTTAAATTGCAAAGTCGGAATTAACACCAGTGATGACAAATAAGACCCAGATGGGTTCTAACATTACAAAGTTGTTTTTGTGAAAATTGCAGATAGAGGCTATTGAATATAAGCCCTCGATAATAGGTTTGTTCCACAAGCTACTTGTAGAAAAACTCGAGCAAAGTTCAAGCTATGAGCGTATATCAAGAAACTCTAAAATTTACTTGTGGAACGCGTATGTGTAACTCGAGTTACTTCGACTACTTATTTGTCATCACTGGTGTTAATTCCGACTTTGCAATTCAAAAGTAAATTCTTCTGTCAAGCGTGATACAAGGTCAGAATTAACATCACCGATGGCAGTTAAATCTTAGGTGGATTTTTATATTAAAATCTGGTATGTAACGACCCGGCGATATGCCCATAAAAGGACTGATATTTTTTTTGTATTAATTTCTTAGGCATATCAAACATTATCTGAAACTTGTTAACTATAATTAAATTATCATCTTACTTTTTACAGTACAGTTTAAGGAAGTTACAACGTTATGTAAAAACTGTAAGAAATTCATAAAGTTTTTTGGTTGAATTGAAAACTCAGTACAAATCAGTACAAATTTTGAAAAATCAGGTCATTAGCGTACTGATTGAAGGAATGAATAAAATCAGTACAAGAGTTGAAAAATCAGTACTGTACTGATAAAATCAGGACGTCTGGCAACCGTACTCGGCAGCGTATACCTCTCGTATGTAATGACCCGGCGATATGCCTATAAAACGATTGATCTTTTAGTCAATGTTATTGTGGCTTGTTAACATTTTATTTTCAATATTTATTTTTTTTATTGAGCTTTGTACCACGATTGTTTATTAGGAAAAATTGAAAAAGCAACAAAGTCTAAGCGGTAGAAGTTATAGCACTATTTCGGAGATCACCACATCTCCTCATCAGACTTCTTTTTTCTAGACTTCAGCAGGGATCGAACCTGCGCATTCGATGTCCCAAGTCAGAAGCGTTAACCACTGAGCTATGTACATCCCGTAAACTCTTGATGCTA
Organism: Rhagoletis pomonella; assembly: GCF_013731165.1. NCBI lineage: Eukaryota > Metazoa > Arthropoda > Insecta > Diptera > Tephritidae > Rhagoletis > Rhagoletis pomonella. Next base: position 5,858,326 of record NW_023458559.1, read on the forward strand.
ATTCATTTTCCTTATTCAGCCAACTACTATCAAGTGCAGCTGATTTGCCGTTATTTAAACTCGACAGCGTGGTTGTTGTTGTCAATTCTATACATCCATTTGCTTATTTGCTTTTTTGTATAGTTTCAGGCAGGCTCTTCCTAAACTATGTATTTGTCAATGTTATTGTGGCTTGTTAACATTTTATTTTTAATATTTTTTTTTTATTGAGCTTTGTGCCACGATTGTTTATTAGGAAAAATTGAAAAAGCAACAAAGTCTAAGCGGTAGAAGTTATGGCACTATTTCGGAGATCACCACATCTCCTCATCAGACTTCTTTTTTTTAGACTTCAGCAGGGATCGAACCTGCGTATTCGATGTTCAAAGTCAGAAGCGTTAACCACTGAGCTATGTACATCCCGTAAACTCTTGTTGCTAATTCATTTTCCTTATTCAACCAACTACTATCAAGTGCAGCTGATTTCCCGCTATCTAAACTCGACAGCGTGGTTGTTGTTGTCAATTCTATACATCCATTTGCTTATTTGCTTTTTTGTATAGTTTCAGCCAGGCTCTTCCTAAACTATGTATTTGTCA
>NW_023458559.1:5859003-5868123 GCF_013731165.1 Rhagoletis pomonella
AATCTCTTGTGTACTTTTAATTCCTAACAAGGACTCATAACTCGTGCGCCTTGATGTTGTCACACAAAGCGGAGGGTCCTACAGTTTTATGCCGACTCCGAACGGCGATTGTATTTTAATGAGAAGCTGTTTTTCATGGCAGAAATACACTCGGAGGTTTGCCATTGCCTGCCGAGGGACGACCGCTGTTAAGAAAAAACCTTTTTCTATATTTTTTGGGATGTTGCTTTGACCAGGGCTTGAACCCAGGTGCTGATGAGTGAAAGCGCGCACTGCTTACCACTACACCACAGCGGCCGACGTATGCGGCATTTCGTATGCATGTAACTAATTGCAACAAACTAACCTAACTACATCAACCGTACTTTCCTTGTTAATCCAACTGAGTAAAAAAGCTATTAAATAAACTGTTAACTCATATTTAACTTTTTTGTAAAAACTGAATGTGAAGGTTCGATTTCCTATCATACCGCTTCTCCATAGTGGCTATGTCCTGGTGTAATCGTTAGCCATATCATTATTAACGATTTTAACTAAAAAAAACATTTTCTTTTACCAGCACATAGAGGTTTTTGCCCTTTCCGTTAGTATAAAAAACTCATTTTGACCGAAAAGTGGAGTTAACAGCAAAGAAGAAATGTCTGGCAACACCAGTAGAGTTTTATGAGGGCTGCTGGAAAGGAGTGCTAACAGTTTGATACTAAAAATGTCTCAAAATGTTGACGTATACATTTTGAAACACAATTTGGAACGAACTTTGAACACCCCAACTGGTGTATTTTACATATTCTTGTTTTGGTTTTCTGTGCTCTATATTTTGCAGCGGTAATAAGTGTTGTTTCCCATGTATTTTGTTGTTGTGTATTTGCGAGTTATGCAATCCATGCAATCCGTGCTACGTGCAATAGCTTTGCAAGATTTGGGGAATACCCCTTATCTATTGCCCACATTTAGAACTGATCAAATAATACTCTGAAAAAACGGGTATACGTTTACTGGCCATAACATCCTTATATTGTTAAATATTTAGAGTATACATATGAAATTATTTCTTGTATATACGAGCTTTCATTGGATAGATCCTATCGAAACTTTGAAAAAGTGCATTGGGTCAAGTAAATACGCTGACCGAAAAAACAGTTCGCATCTCTGGCAATTTCATGGTTTGTACAAAGTATGTGTCCACTAATCACTTTGCATTAATTTTGATTACAAAAATCCAATAAAAACGTTCCTGACCATTTTTCATTACATAACAAGAGCAACGGGCAGATGTAGTTTAGGTTTATTGTGGGTACCTGCAGTATATACGGTCCAAATTCCACAGAGCCCGTTAAGCTCCCGGAGTAATTCATGCCTTAATCACTGCCCTGAAATGCAAGCATTTCAGAACCAATTGGCAGTGTGTGGTGGACACACTTACCACCTTGGTAGGGCCGAAGCCTACCTAAAGCCTCTGCCGTTCTTTGGGTCCCGGCACCCGGTTGCAATGCAACTCCACATCGAACCCTTGCGATCTCTCCCGCATTTTGATTTTAAACCACACCCACCACGATACACCATGAACAGACCGGAGTAGTGCTCACCAGCGAGGTTTACTCGACCGACTCGACTCACCCTGACCTAAGCGACCTGCTTGACTCACATCAGCAAAACCTGCACGACTACTTCACGCCACAAAATACCCTCTTGCTTCATCATCTTGCACACATTCACACAAATTCCGCGGTTTATCACCGTGGTTTACAACATTTTCAAAGTTTTTCCACATATCCAACATTTTCCACATTTTCCAACAGTTTTCAAAATTTTTCAACATTCATTCTAATAGTCGTGCATGTATGTCCCGCCGACGAACACATTCCGTGGTGCCTTTTTTATTTAAAAGTCTTAAGCTGGGATCCCACGATTGCCGAAATACACCAATTATTGCCTCATTTTATGCCCTAATCGTGTGATTTCACAATACATTGACTCATGCGGCAATAGAAGCCGATATTGCGCTTACTGTGCCCAATCAAATACGGCCCGTGTGCGGCAATCGTCTGATAGCTCGATTGGCAATCATGTGGCAATGAAAATTTCAAAATTGCGGCAATATTTATTGTGTTCTTGTGCGGCAATTGAAGTGAACAATACACATCAATATTTAGGCTGTTTATTAATAATTTACTTTTTTGCTTCCTTATGTGTCCAAAAATCACTGAAATTAATATCCTTGTTTTCGGAAGCAACATAACTTTTAATTTAATTTGTATTGAAATTATAATTTTTCTTGAAGTCCGATGACGGAATCTTTGCCGCGATATATACCACCGCAAGCAAAACTCATACGAGAAGAATACGAAAGGTATTTTATGTCACCAAATGGCGAACTGCTATGACAGTATAAATTTATTAAAAAAAAAAACTTAAAAGTTCAATACAGCCCACGACAAAGCAGTAGAACCTCAACATTTTGACCAGTCTTGACTATTTTTCTTCTACTTATTTAATCTTCATTATTTTCGTATAAAAGTATAGCTCATTGTCTAACAAAAACTGCATAAATCCGAATTGCAAGCTTTATACAAAAATTATAAAAATTAAACTTTTGAACACAATCCCACGGTTTTTAAATTGGATTTCTAGAAAAAAATGGTTATTTAGTTTTGTAGCTCATTAAAATTTAGTACAATAAGGTGGAAGTGAGAAGTTGCTAAAAGATCCTGTTGATTTTTCAGAATATTTTTAGCTGACGGTATTATGCACTTTCTTCTCTGTAAATTACTTTGTAAACTGCATAACAAAATTTTTTCTAGAAACCCAAATTAAGAACCATTGAAATGTGATCAAAATTTTAAGAAATGTTTATAATTTTTGTATAAAGTGTGAAATTTGGACTTATGTGGTTTTTACTAGACAATGAGCTATGGTTTTATAGGAAACAAGTAATTTTTAGCAAAAAAAAACCGACTTCAACTCCCATATAAAAAAAAATATATATATATATATATATATCTCATGATCCACTGATCGGATCTCAACCAGATTAGTATGGGGCCACCTCTGAGACACTACCTTTCCGATGCAAAAAAAAGAATTATCGAAATCGGTTGACGTGGTCCAAAGTAAAAAAAAAAAAAAAAATATTTCCGACGATCTGATAACCTCCTCCCTTTTTTGGAAGTCGGTTAAAAATTAACATTAAACAACAGAAGAAAAAAGTCAAGACTGATCAAAATGTTAAGGTGCTATCTTTTGTTGCGAGCTGTACATATAATTATAAAATTTCATTCCAAACATAAATTATGTAAATTCGCAGCTTTCATTTAAACAAACATAACTATTTTGTACCAATTTTACTTGTAATGAATAAAAAAACCTCTACGTAACAAAATTAAAAAGAAAACTGTTGCAACTTAAACTCCACATAGCACGTTGCAGTTATCGTCGAAAAATAAAAAAAACTATACACTCAAACTTCTAAATAAATGCGTGAGTTTTCTTGGACACAAGTTTTTGCTTCTTTGCTTTCAAACAACAAGAAATTTGCACAAAATGAGCCCGCAATATACAAAGCAGATGCAACTGATTTATTTTTTTTATTAAGAATACGCTATTTTTACACAACAGAGAAAAAAAAACAGAATTTAGAAGTCAGCGCAACACTTTATGGTCACAATTGCCGCATGCTCGAACAATCGTGTGATAAGTTTGGGGCAATTAGTGTCACTATATTGCTTTTCGCCAACTTACGGCAATGAGAATTGTATAAAAAGAGGCAACCGTGTGACTGTACAGAATTTCATTGGGACAATTTTTTTATTGTGCTCCAATACAGCACAATAAAAATTGTTCCAGATTGGTCCATTCGCGGCAATCGTGGGATATCAGCTTTAGGTATGACTTTCGAAAGCCGTAGACTCTTCTACCAGTTGACGTAACCACCTCTCAGGACTGGTAGCCTTCGACCGGGATTGAACCCCTCAGGGCCCCCATGTAACCACTTAAGATCTGGCTCCACGAAAAGACACCAATTTTGCCAGATAGGAGCAACGGGCAGTTAAACAATCGAGTCCTCAACTTCTATTCATTGCATCTAGGCCTAACGGCAGTATTGTGTACAAATTGTATACGATTCCCTACCGCCAAAAGCAAATTTAAATCGAGTATAAAAAGAGCTATGTGCTTTAAAGCGGCGCAAATGTTGATCACGTCATAATTGGTAAAAAAAAATTATTATTTTTTCTAAATCAATGGCATATTTTTAACCCTAATCTCCTAAATTTAATAAGTTACACAGATCCTAAAGTGAGACTCTGAGGCTCGTATGTGGAAAACGGTTGAAATGCATAATTCTAGTATTTGTTTTTTACTTTTATTGATGCAGTAACGAATCCAAAAGCAGCTTTTACACTTGTTTCATTTTTAATAAAGTTTTGAAGTAGTGATGTGCCGAGTCGAGTCGACTCGAGTTCTGACTCGAGTATTTTAGAAGTACTCACGTACTCGAGTAAGCAAATTATAGTATTCGCATACACAGACTCGAGTATGGGTCTCGAGTACTTATAATTATCAAACACCGAATCAGGTATTTTTGATATATAAATGGCGGTTTAGCGTTAAAAAAATATATATATATTTACCAAATACACCACACACCTAAATTAATTTTAATATCGTTATAGGTATTAATTGCCAAAGATGAAAGGAATTTTAAATTCCAAAGGAGTAATTTTATTGTTTATGAATCTAGATCTCATGGAATATTGTCATTATAATTGAAGTACTAGTTGAACGTTTAAGGTACTGAAGATTTATTTGTTTTAACTCATTATTTACTTTGGATATTTTTTTTATGACAGACTACTAAGTTCTAGTTCTACTATGATAAATAAAGCAACTGTTATTTAATTTTAATTATTATTTGCAAGTATGTAAGAATTAGATTTCTATGTTTGGATCTACATAAATCGGATATACTATCTTGGAGTTAATAATAATATCATGTTAATTAAAAAGTCGGCATTTCGGCTGGGTGCATGTTCAGCAGTCGAATCTGTAACGTATTCGAATACCGAGCTCTGAACTCGAATACTTGATTCGAGTATCTGACTCGAATCCTGACTCGATTCTTTTTTTAATGAGTACCAAAATACTCGAGTACCAAAAATAGGCGACTCGGCACATCACTATTTTGAAGTAAATACATAGCATTAAAATATATAATTTTAGTTCATAAAGCAATTGAGAAGTAATTATGAATTACATTTTTCACAAATTTTTGTAGTTGTAGAATGTTCTTTACAAACATTTTTATTGCATTCGTTACAAATTTGTTTTTGCATTTTAGATTTTTTTGCTGGACAAAGGGTTAGGGTACCAGAAGAACATGGTTGAGAATCAACAGGTGATGGTAATACTGCTTTTTTGGCTGCTTGTGTTGATGATCGCATATATTTGGCCGACTGTCTTTTTTGTATTTGTAACTCCACAAGGCTCTCTCCTAATTCACGCAGAAACCAGTATCTTTTAATATTTTTTTTTTCGTTCCAGTTAGGATGAGTTTTTGTCCAAATAACATACGAAGCAATGCCAACAGCATCAACTAAATTCATGAAAAAGGAAATAGGCCATTTATTACACTTGCGCTTGATCATGTATTCGTGAATTAGTTGATCAAATGTGTCCACGCCCCCTTTGCTTTTATTGTAAAATTTATTGATCTCCGAAATTCGTTTTCCTTGTTCTTCAAAGACGTCGGCATCATGATGCATAGTTGACAAGGAAATAACTGCTTTTCTTGGCTTGGGAACATGCGAAGCAATCGTTAAATGCTTTTGAAAACCGAACATTGTTGATTAATCTCACGCGACTTGTTCGGCAAAAATTCTGGTGGAATACAGGTTTTGTTTTTTCGTAGTGTACCTACCACTGTTAAACCCTTACTCAACATAGCTAATTCTTTGCTAGTAAAATAATTGTCCATTGTAAAAAATCTTAAAATTTCTTCAAAACGTTTAGCCTCATAGTGGCTTTGGAAATTGTTATTCCGTACAGCTTGTCCCAAAGTAAATTATAGTTTTGGTTATTCGATTTCATATGACCAGCCATGATCAGAAGTCCGATAAAAGCAAGAAGCTCATCTTTGTCTCTCACCTGCCACACTTTATCCAACTTGGAGTACACTGCAGATCCTTCTTCGTTAGTATACCTTATAATTTCATCACAAACTTCTTCGTTTATAAATAGTTTGAAGCAATCCAGTACGTCGAATAAAGTTGCTCCTGTATTAATACATTCCATTTACGATTGCCTCTGTTAGTATAGTTGTTACTTACCTGGAGGTAAAACAACTGCATCTACCTTTCCTTTGAGGATATTATATGACCTTATTTTAGATGAAGGCGGTGGAGATTTGTTCCAAATGCTACCATCTTTACCAACATACAAGTTGGCTTCCCTGTCTTCTATATCTATATTTTCATTTTCGTCCGAAATCTCATCTTCTTCTTCAGATACTTCAGTCATATGACCAACTTCGGAATCATCATCATTTTTGTCACTGACTTCACCATCAGATTCATCCTCCGCACACAATTGTTCCAAAACTTCCTCCAACTCAAAATCAGCCAACCGTTTCTTAGCCATCGTACGATAAAATATTTGTCACTATTATAACTACACGTTGACATAATGAGCTCAAATATGCAGTGCCAACTAGGACTTTCTGCATTTAATTTTCAAATGAAAATTAGGGCTTGCGTTGAAATTTTTAAAATGCACAAAACGTATTCAAAACTTTAATTGAATTCAAAATTATAGACCTACTATAATCAAAATACGCAGGGTGAGTCTTTGAGGCTCACTTTAGGATTTACGTTACTATTTTGTACTTTTGCAAACAATTTGTTAAAATACGTAATTAATTAACAAAATATAAATATGTAATAATTATTATAACCAGTTGAAAGAATACACAAGATCTCAAGACAAAATATTATTTGGTGTGGGAATAATTTGTATTTAAATCTCAGAGTGAGACTTTAGGAGATTAGGGTTAATATAATTTTTTTTTAGTACGAAAGTGGCAAAATATTGCCTATTGGGACCAGGAATCAGTTTTTTTGTTCTCCTGAATAGTTATTAAAAAACACATATCGATATGTCTGTATATTAGGGCGGGTCAATGTGTACGGGATATTTTTTTAACTATGAGCATGTAGCACAGAAGAATTCTAAATTACGCATTAGGGCGGGTCTATTTTTTTACTATGCGCGTAAATTGAATTTAGACCCATGGTTTATTCGGCAAATTTGCTTAGAATTACACGTCTAGGAGGACCCTATGCAATACGCGCTTAGTAAAAAAAAAATACCCGCCCTAATGTATATACAAAAAGTACATAAAACCATGTTTAAGTTTTTTCAAAATCAGCATTTATCGTTAAAAGTTATTACTTAAGACAAGCCCACGAATTAAAGGCTCTACCGAATTTAGAATTCATACTACAACAATTTATATTTTTATAAGTTTCTGAGATAGGGCTATCTGTTCTTTTTTCAGGGATGAAATTCCATATTGTCAAAGTTTCGTCGTTACCAGATGTTGCCAATCTTGTGCCATCTGGACTCCACACCACAAATCGCGTTCCACTCTCTGGTATATTCAGTAAATCCACAACACGATTTAAAGAAGACATGACGAGAATTTTATACTCCCAGCAGCCATCGTCACCTATAAGAAAATATTTATTCAATATACATAATTGGTTAGAAAGTGTACAGTATTAAAATTTTTTATAATAATGTTTGTATATAAAAAGTTTTGAATGCGCCTATCATTCAACTTCGGTAAGCGATGTGACCAACAATACAGTAGGGGTATTCTCGAAATCTGGTAGAGCCGTTGCAGGGATTGCATAACTTGCAAACACACAACAACAAAATATATGAGAAACAACATCTCCTATTGCTGCAAAATACACAACAGAGGTATTCTGGAAGTCTTGCAAAGGCCTCGCACGGTGCACATATTGCACGGTTTGCAAAGCTGTCCCCTAGGAAAACCTGTTTTTACCATACAATATGTGCGCCGTGCAAGAGCTTTACAAGACAAGACAAGAGAATACCCCTAACGTGTAAGGTGATGTACATATATATTTTGCAAAAAAGCATAGCAAGATAAATGCAACCCTGTGCTAGTTGTTTTGTTGTTGGAACTGCTACATATTTCTCTCATTCGTCTCATTTCGATCACTTAACTTTTTAGGGGTATTCTCAAAATCTTGCAAAGCCGTTACACGTAGCACGGATTGCATAATTTGCAAACACACAACAACAAAATAAATAGGAAACAATAGGGGTATTTTCCAAATCTTGCAAAGCCATACCACGTAGCACGGATTGCATGGATTGCATAACTTGCAAACACACAACTACAAAATACATGGGAAACAACATTTCCTATCGCTTTGGAATAGAATTTTTGCATTTCGTGCAATCCGTGCATCGTGCAAAACTTCGAGAATACCCCTATTATTTCCTATCGCTGCAAAATATACAACGTCGAAACCAGTGTGTGGACTGTAAAATTTTTTTTAGTGGTAGAGAAGCCTTAAAAATTGTGGTAGATTCCAAACCAATGTATTAGCTTTACGTATACATATTTATGTATGCATTAGGGCGAGTCAATTTGTATGGGAAATTTTTTTGATTATGCGCGTATAGCACAGAAGGATTCTGTGTAATTCTAAGAAAACTTTGTAGAGAAACCATGGGTATAAAATCAATTTGGAGTTTGCCAAATTGAGAAAATAGGTTTCTAACTTATATGTAATACTCCTATATTGGCAGTAAGAGCTAGTACCGTCCGAAAACACTACAGTACAGATATATCAATAAACACGTACGAAAGAAAAGGAACACATACGTTCCCTGCAGTAAAATTTAGAGGCAGTCTGCTAAAGCGCTAGTTCCGCCCTATACATTTCGGTACTATCTCTGAACTAGTGCAAAACGGCTGCAGAGATGGACAGTTTAAACTTTTGGTGTGCTAGTTGCGCTTTGTTGAGAATTAAATGCACAAATTCACACTTCTCGTACAATACTAAAATAGCTCAGCGGGAAGACCTCCGA
>NW_023458559.1:5868223-5871501 GCF_013731165.1 Rhagoletis pomonella
AAATGCAGCTGATGCTGGTGTGAGAGGAGTTTTAGGTGGGGTTGCCGATTTTTTCGCTGAGTTTTTGCGTGTTATTGACATGCTTGTTGGCTTGTTGTTCGTTTGTTTATGCGCACAGGTACACCGGCAGATCAATAGTTTGAAGAAATTTTTAAATTATTTACGCGGGAAAACACAAATACTTAAGAGCACCACTAAAACACGTCTTACTCTGCCAACATCTGGTATGTATATCACTATAAGAATAAGTAAATATTTTAATTTCCTTTATTAGACAGATTTATTTGTACAATAACAGTTTGAAAGCCCCTATAGCATAACGGCGATTATGACAAAAAAACGACTGAGAATTAGACACTAAGATTAAATAGAATACATACTAGTAACGGTGATGCAGTAGTGAAGTAATAATAAATAAATAAATAAAATTAAGATTAAAATTTTAAATATATTTTGCGCTTTGTTAATTCTCTAATTATCCGCAAAACGGCGGCAACTTCATCTAAAAATTTTAAGCTCAAAAATATATGTAGATATATATTAGGGCGGGTCAATTTTTGTTTGACTATGGGCGTATAGCACAGCAGGATTCTACGTATAATTCTAAGCAAATTTGCCTCAGAAACCATGGGTCTAAAATCAATTTGGTGTTTGCCATAATGCGAAGATAGGTTTCCGAGCATTTTGCTGTAGTGTCGTAAAGAAGTGCTTAAATTTTGTAAAAAAAAACATGCTATAAGTGGTTTTTTGCTATGAAAAATCCATTTCTGCACTTACCTTTTTCTTAAAACTTACACCAGAGGGCGTAACAGTGAAAATTTTCCCATTTCCTTTCCTTAGCTCTGCGGATTGAGCACTGACTTTGTAAGTCGGCGTCGCTGGTTCAAATCCCAATGAACACAATGAAGAGGTCTGATGAGCAGATGTGGTAATCACCGAAATAGCTGCTATAACTTCTACCATATCGATCACTTACTACGAAACAAACGTAAGCGATATTTAAAAAAAAAATATATTTTTGATGTAGAAATGCGTCTAGATGCTCCAGCAACATTTCTGCATGAAAAAGAAAATTAAAAAAAAAGATCGCTTACGTCTTTTTGGCGGTTAGGGATCGATATGTACCTAAATTATTGTTTTTTTTACACAAATTTTCATTAAAAACGGCCTCAAGCTCAATAAAATGGTTCAATATATATACTTATTAGGAAAAAAATTTTAATTATAATTTTTCAATAAATTTCGCTACCATAAATAATACCAAAGTGCTTCTGCTGTTTCAAACAAAAAAAAGCTAACATATAAAACTTTCCTTGCCTTGTTGGCAACATTGCAATAATAATTTTTGAAGTAAAACTTACGTTTGAAACAACTTTTTATTTTCTAAACAACTTTTTATTACATTTAATGTTTCAACCATTAATAAAAAAAAATAAATAAAAATTGTGGTAACCCCGTAATGAAGAAAAGATAAGTGTACATTTTTTCATTACACACGGCTCGTAATACTTAATTTTAATTTCTTAAATAAAAAAATATATAAGTATATTTCTTAAGAATTTGCTGGCAACCGTACAAAAAACCTAGTTAAAGTTTATATAACTTGCTTGTTACCTAAGTAGAATACTACTAATTTCACTCTTTTTAATCTGTAAGAAATTTGTTACGAAAAACTTGCAAATATTGCAAATTTGATCTCTAAAAAATTTGTTGAATGCCACTGATGTTAGAAAACACTGTTTGTATATTTTGTTCTGACTAGGATTCAAACTTTGGTCCTACCGAGTAGTAGTTCGCAGCTCTAACCACTCTGCTATGGCCGCGCGGCTTTATAAAATAAGTGTAGTAAAAAATAGGTCGCAACGATATTAACATTTTTATTCAAAATATCTCTGACGAATTTTAGCATTTTTTAATTATTGGAGAATCAGTTAGAAAGGTGGCAATCCTATATGAAAAATTCCAGGGAAGTTGTGCGTTCAGCGAGGTTAAATTTTTTTTTTTTTTACTTTTTTTGTGTAGTTTTTAAATGACTAAAAAATTTATATCCGTTTTTTGTATGACCAAAAATCTTTGTCCAGTTTTGGAATTACCAAAAATTAGGTTAAAAACTTACATATGTGGCCAAAAATTTGCTCTAAGTTTTTAAAATAGAAAAAAAGTTATTTTCTGGTTTCATACTGCCAAAAAAAAATATGTATGTACGTCCAGCTTTGAAATTACCAGTATTAAATTATATGCAGTATTGATTAAAAATTTCGTAAGGTTTTTAACTACCAAAAATTTATTTATATTTTTTAAGTGATCAAACTTAATATGCAACTTTTAAAGATGTAAAAGAAATGTCAGTTTTGAAGTTCTCAGAGAAAAATATGTCCTGTTTTTAATTTATTTCAAAATTATGTTAAATTTTCGAACCACCAAAACCCTATGTCCAATTTTCAAACCACAAAAAAACTATGTCCGTTTAATAACCAACAAAAATTCTTGTTGACTTTGTCCTAAGATTTATGTCCTTTTTAAAAATTACTAAACTCTTACTTTAATTTAATTAATAAACTAAAAATTTAATTTCATGAAAAATTATGGCCAATTTTTAAACTTCCAAAAAATTATATCCAGTATTTAAACCACAAAAAAAGCCCGATTCTTAAGCTTAATCCAGGCCATAATTTATGTTCAGTTTTTAGATGACCAAATATTTTATGTTCAGTTTTTGTTGCCCAAAATTTACGTTCAGTTTTTAAGCTATATTTTTTGTATACTTCTTTCGTTTATGTCCAGATTTTAGTTTCGTCGAGATTTCATACACCTTCTACATAATGCCACACTCTTATATCAACTGCTTTTCTGCCTTTAGTTCTCCCCGTCTCTCCTTTTTATCCCTCATTCCCTCATTCCCTTTTTCCTTCTCCTTTCTCTTCTCTCAACCTCCAACCCAACTAAGTTTCCCTTTACTCCCTATTTTCTTTTGTTCTTATAATATTCCCCATCTGCTTCGCTTTAACATTCGCCATCAATGCTTGTCACCTTAAATCATCTTTAGTTTGATCCATTGCCCCTGGGGATATTCTACACTTGCTTATGCAAAACGGCAAGTCTCCGCTGTAATTCAATCCATTCATCTGCCACTCAGACAGACAATTCACACTGCTCAAGTACTTAGCGCTATTTTGTTTTTTCCAAGCATAATACAATTTTCTTGATCATTGCAAGTGTAATTGAATATTGAAGGACAAAAACTAATTTGCTGCCGTATATATGTACATATACACATA
>NW_023458559.1:5871601-5876348 GCF_013731165.1 Rhagoletis pomonella
TATGGAGATATGTATATAGTTGAAATCAAGCCCATACTCATGGAGAAAATTTGGGCTATTTGAAAAGGGGTGTGAGGCCTACAAACGTACCGACCTTTAGCTATCTTTGAATGAATTTTTTTATTCTTCTGTAGGTGTGTTTGTGAGTGAAATCCTCCTAAATGGTTTTACGGATTTTAACGAAACTTTTTGTGTATTTGAGTGGGTCTCTGGATGGTTTAGTTTCAAAATTTAATCCGACAGTTGGCGCTGTAGTTGAGAATCTTATTTATGATCCGATTTGGCTAATGTTTTAAATATGTATGCAATACTATTGAAAAAACGTGCTGCCAAGTGGTGCTGAAGTCGAGCTATTACTAAAAATAGCCAAGTGAGATAAGTGGCCGTGAAGGTCAGATTAAATCGCCCTGTTGCACCATTGAGTATATCGAACGTTCCTGCGTTGCAATTGGCCCAATGGATGTCATTTTCCAATATTATTATGCGTTCAAACTTTTAAGGTATTTCGTCTGAAATAAGTATATGTATATTGCATTTCTGTAGAACAATGATTCGCACCCATTTTGAAATTGCCACCTACTATACTGTAAAGCTTCTAGGACATTCACTATAGAACCGGGTCATTGTTGCCGCCAGGGAGTGAAGAGAAAAAAATTTATTTCGCTTTGCGAATAACCGTGCTATGAAATGCCGTAATCGTCAATCAGCTTCAGTAGTTACTGATTGATTTATAGTAGTTTCCGTGTTTCTGTAAATTACCGTTATATGGGAGGTGGGCGTGGCTACTGCCCGATTTCAAAAGTTTTCAACAAATTTCTTAGCTGGATCCTAGGCAAGGCTCTTAACGAGTTTGGTAATAATATAATAATATTATTATTTTGCACCAAAATTCTACTTCAAATACTAATTATAAACAATTTGGATCCAATATCTTACTAATATTATAAATGTGAAAGTTTGTATGTTTGGGAAATCATCACGCGGAAATGAATGAACGGATTTGGATGAAATTTGGTGCGCAGATAGCTTATGGGCCAGATTGGTTAATAGGCTATCTTTTAAGAGTTACCACCTGTTAAAAAAGTTTAATATATTTAATATGCGGGAACGACTGAATGGATTTGCATGAAAATTTGCACACAGATAGCTTATGACCTAGGTTGGAAAATAGGCTACTTTTCCTAAGAGTTGCCACCTGTTAAAAAAGTTTCATTAAATTAATACGCGGAAACGACTGAATGGATTTGCATGAAATTTTGCAAGCAGATAGCTTATGACCTATAGTGGAAAATAGGAGATTTTTTTGGAAGAGTTGCCACCTGTTAAAAAAGTTGAATTTAATTAATACGCGGAAACGACTAAACGGATTTGCATGAAATTTTGCACACAGATAGCTTATGACCTAGGTTAGAAAGTAGGCTACTTTTTTAAGAGTTGCCACCTGTTAGAAATGTTTAATTTAATTAATACGCGGAAATGAGTAAACTGATTTGCCTGGAAGTTTTCGCACAGATAGCTTATGAGCTAGGTTGAAAAATAGGCTACTTTTTTAAGAGTTACCACCTGCTAAAAAAGTTTAATTAAATTAATACGCGGAAAAGTCTGAACAGGTTTGCATGAAATTTTGCCAGCAGATAGCTTATGATCTACAGTGGAAAATAGGCTAATTTTTTGGAAGAGTTGCCACCTTTTAAAAAAGTTTTAATTAAAATAATACGCGGAAACGACTGAACAGATTTGCATGACACTTCGCACAGAGATAGCTTATGACCTATGTTGGAAAATAGGCTACTATTTTAAGAGTTATCACGTATAAGGTAAGTTTAATCTATCTATACTAATTATATAAAGAGAAGTCCCTTTTTTTGTAACAGGTAATCTCCCGAACGGCTGGTCCGATTTTCATGAAATTTTGTATACAAATAGCTTTCGGTAACCACCATGTTTTAGGCTAAAAAAAAATTAGTTTTTTCGGGTAGGTGGACCAGGGACCGGTCTATTCGAAAAAGTCTTATTATAGTCCGATTTTCTTAAAATTTAGTACGTAAGTAGCTTTTTAGCATATATTAGCATATATGACCCATTTTTTTCGGGAAGTGGTCCAGGGACCGATCTATTCGAAAAAATCGAATTTACGGTCCGATTTGCTTAAAATTCGGTGCGCAGATAGCTTTTTAGCATGTATTAGCACATGTGATAATTTTTTTCCGAGAAGTTGACCAGGGACTGATCTATTCGAAAAAATCGTATTTACGGTCCGATTGGCTTAAAATTCGGTACGTAGGTAGCTTTTTAGCATATATTAGCATATATGATCCATTTTGTCCGAGAAGTGGACCAGGGACCGATCTGTTCGAAGAAATCGTATTTATGGTCCGATTTGCTTAAAATTCGGTACGTAGGTAGCTTTTTGCCTGGATAAGCTTATAGATTCCTGTTTTCCAATTTTCATGCAATTTCGAATATAAATAGCTTTAAGTAACGACCATATCAAGGGGCGAATTCGTCACTAGGCAAGATTTTTTTGCGCCAATCATAAACAACGGATACTGCCAAAATATAATTATAATATATCTCAACTAATATATATTTAGAAAGCCGTTTGTTAGTTTTCGCAAGGCTCGAGAGCGGCTGAACGGATTTTTTTGAAACTGCCACCTGCCGCACGTGTTCCAAGGATGGTTTTAGGCTGAAAAAAATCTATATGTAAAGGGGGCGTGGCACTTCCCATACAAACCGAATTTCTCATGCTACATATCTCTGAAAGTGTGCATGGTAGAGTTTTGCAAATTGGTATGGAGATACAGTATATTTTGCTTAGCTGCACATCCTTCTTTGCACGAAAAACTTGTGCACTTAACCGAAAAAGGCACTTAAACGAATTTTCTTTACTACTTCAATGACAAAGGCATCCGAATCCCTATGAAACCAAATAATGGAGAAGCACTTACCACGTAGAAATTACTGCAAGCGAAATTTTTACCGAATGGTATCTAATACCATATAACTACATAAATTGATAGCAATTTTCGTTGTTCTGCGAGATGAGCAAAATAAATAAAAGCTTGTAAAATAAGGTAATTGTAGGGCCAGTGCAGGTAAACGTAATTGATACTAGTTGCACAATTGTTAAGGCAGGTAACGCCAATGTGCAGGTATGTTGAATGCATCTATCGAGGCAGTTTCCTTATAAATGTTAAAAATAATGCCTCTGATGCGCATTTTGGGGTAGGTATCCTAAATGTGCACTTAAGCATAAAGGCAGCAAAGCAAAATATACTGTATACGAAATCAATCGCATACCCTTGGAGAAAAATTTTAGCTATTGTAAAAAGGGGTGTAACATCTCCCATACAAACCGATTTTTTCATACTGCTTATCTCTGGAAAGAGTTCTAGAGTTTTGTATGGAGATGTACGAAATAAATCGCATACTCTTGGAGAAAAATTGGAACTGTTGGAAAAGGGGGCGTGGAATCTTCCATACAAACCGAATTTTTCATACTGCCTATCTTTGGAAGTGTTCATGGCAGAGTTCTGGAACTTGGTATGGAGATATACGAAATTAATCGCATACTCATGAAGAAAGAGGGCAGCTGTTGGAAAGGGGGGCGTGGAACCTCCCATATAAATCGAATTTTTATACTGCATATCTCTGAAAGTATTCATGGTACAGTACCGGAACTTCGTATGGAGATATGTATATAGTTGAAATCAAGCCCATACTCATGGAGAAAATTTGGGCTATTTGAAAAGGGGTGTGAGGCCTACAAACGTACCGACCTTTAGCTATCTTTGAATGAATTTTTTTATTCTTCTGTAGGTGTGTTTGTGAGTGAAATCCTCCTAAATGGTTTTACGGATTTTAACGAAACTTTTTGTGTATTTGAGTGGGTCTCTGGATGGTTTAGTTTCAAAATTTAATCCGACAGTTGGCGCTGTAGTTGAGAATCTTATTTATGATCCGATTTGGCTAATGTTTTAAATATGTATGCAATACTATTGAAAAAACGTGCTGCCAAGTGGTGCTGAAGTCGAGCTATTACTAAAAATAGCCAAGTGAGATAAGTGGCCGTGAAGGTCAGATTAAATCGCCCTGTTGCACCATTGAGTATATCGAACGTTCCTGCGTTGCAATTGGCCCAATGGATGTCATTTTCCAATATTATTATGCGTTCAAACTTTTAAGGTATTTCGTCTGAAATAAGTATATGTATATTGCATTTCTGTAGAACAATGATTCGCACCCATTTTGAAATTGCCACCTACTATACTGTAAAGCTTCTAGGACATTCACTATAGAACCGGGTCATTGTTGCCGCCAGGGAGTGAAGAGAAAAAAATTTATTTCGCTTTGCGAATAACCGTGCTATGAAATGCCGTAATCGTCAATCAGCTTCAGTAGTTACTGATTGATTTATAGTAGTTTCCGTGTTTCTGTAAATTACCGTTATATGGGAGGTGGGCGTGGCTACTGCCCGATTTCAAAAGTTTTCAACAAATTTCTTAGCTGGATCCTAGGCAAGGCTCTTAACGAGTTTGGTAATAATATAATAATATTATTATTTTGCACCAAAATTCTACTTCAAATACTAATTATAAACAATTTGGATCCAATATCTTACTAATATTATAAATGTGAAAGTTTGTATGTTTGGGAAATCATCACGCGGAAATGAATGAACGGATTTGGATGAAATTTGGTGCGCAGATAGCTTATGGGCCAGATTGGTTAATAGGCTATCTTT
>NW_023458559.1:5876448-5881374 GCF_013731165.1 Rhagoletis pomonella
GTTTCTTTTTGATTGAAGTTAGACAATACTTGTGTTGTCCGTATATTCAACGTCACAAAGGTATGCCACGCGGCCAAAATTCTCCCGCAATTGTTCGTGATGTTTGAAATGAAGAACCGGAATCATTAACATCAACTTCATAGTCAACTTTATTTCGTTAGACACATGCACCAGAGATACGAGGTCGCTGTAACATGTGCAAGCTTGTTGAAAAACCCAATAAGCGCAGTATTTGCTGGGGTAAATGTGTGAATTGTATTTGTCTTAATCACAAATATCATTTGATTCGAAATTGCTACATTGAATAACAATGCGTTGTTGTTTTTTTCATGTGTGCCTTATTCATTTTTCCCTGTTTTTCATACGAATTTTCTACTCAGAACATCTTTTTTTTAATAACGACCTAAAATAATACTCAAAAAAGTTTAATATTTACTTATTGTAACGATTTAGCCCTCAAAAATAAGACAAAAGTCACAAAAAGGGTTGGGTGAATTTGACCCATGTGGAACGGTTTCGTTTGCGGAAATAAGGTCCGGATGAAGGTCACTTAAAAGATAAAATTGTATTCAATATTTCTTCGTCCGTAACTTCTATATCTCTGTGGCTGTTAAGTAAAGCTAAACCATTTAATATTTGTTCCCCACTTTTACTTCGTTAATATGATTTATGCTGGTATTCAGTAATTCAGTCTCATCTGACTGTCACTGAATTTGAGACTAGCAATTAGTGACTGTTATTGTGACTTGAGTTGGTTTGGGTACTTCAGTAAAAGCATAGACAGACGGCAACGTTGATCCGGATTAACGGCGCAGTTGATCTGATCGAAATTGTGCATTGTCAGACGACAGTAATGCGGTTTAACGAGCCGCAAAGTCGTGGGTTCTAGTCACATGGTCAGTAGAGTTTGCACTGATTTAGTTTTTATTCCTTAAATTATGACATCTATATTTTTAACATTATTTTCAGTTAGTTGTTGTTGTCTTTTTTTTATAAAATTTAACTTCAAAAGTTTTAATTAACTAATAATAAAAGAAATAATTTGAAATATAAAAAACAAACAAAAAAGTTAAATGTATAAAGCAAATAAAATTAAAAATGAAATAAATATAAATGAAATTTTTTTTAGGCATCGCTCCAACCGAGGATTTCGATCCTACAAAATTGTAGTACGCAGCTCTCACCTCGCGGCTACCGCAGACGCTTGATCAGAATTAATTTTGGGAACTAAAAGCATAAACAGACGGCAGCGTTGATCCGGATCAACTCGGGAATTAACTGCAGTTGATCCGGATTAAGTCCGAGTTAATCCCGATCAACGCTGCCGTCTGTTTAAGCTTTAACTCTACGACGAGTTAACGAGTTAATCCGGATCAACGCTGCCGTCTGTATATGCTTTAAAAGAGAGACACAAAAAGTTCACCAAAAGCGTGTGGTGAAAATAACAGAGACCCTCAAATGATAGCATGTTTCTATGCATGCCGTTTTGTTTGCACTGCCCATCAGCTGCAATGGCCTAGTGAGCAAAACTTTAATCTTCCGCTCGACAGGTCCCGTCCTAGGACAGCGATTACTATTTTTTTATTAAATTTGTTTTCTTTTTTAATTCCTTTTTTTACATAATGTGTAGATTTTAATGTTTATAACAACAACAAACGAAAATTCAGGTTCTAGAATAAGGGGGTATAGTTTTAGCATATAACACTTTTATTTTAAACATCATTTTCTACATACATATATAAATATATATTTGAGAAAAGTTTGTTTCTTTTCAAGCTTCCGAAAAAAATCTAATTTTATTTTCTCAACTTGATGTTTAAAATAAAAGTGTTATATGCTAAAATTATACCCCCTTATTCTAGAACCTGAATTTTCGTAATTCGTAATTCGTAGCTACGCTACGAAAAACGAAAAATCCACATGCTGCAACCCTTGCGGAAACATGTGCAGCATTGCCAGCTATCAGTTGTTTTTCGAAGATAGCTGAATGAAGGAAAACAAAGTGGAAAGGAATTAAAAAAACACTCATGAAATGCTTATTTATAGTAAAATTGTTTGATTTTACATATTTTGGAGGAAACGGTGGATTCTATTGCATTTGCAATTATAGCAGCGGAGTACGAGCGCGCTATGGGAATGATTTCACAACTATATGCGGTGCTGTCGGGCATAGTAACCATGTCAGCTTCTGGTTAAATTGTTGAACCACAAGCCAGAACTACTCCTATGCCTGAAGAACTGGTTCTTAATCCAGCTAATGCAATAACAGCTTCTTCCAAGCCATTGAAGACATGCACTTTGTTAGGTCCACCAATTGTTGCACTTGCTTCTGCCTTCGGCCGCGCTTAGGGATTATAACCCTTTTTAAGTAGAATTCTACTTTCTGTGTTGCCGGAGAAGAGGGGCAGTAGTATATTTATGCCGATTCTGGACCGGTGCAGGCAGCGCTGCTAGCATATGGTTTGCTGCTTGCACCGGTGCAGAACCGCTATACGGTTTGCTGGTGCTCTGCCGCAAGCTTTGCTGCTCCGCCGCAAGATGTCGCCGATTATCCAAGTTTACAACCCAGATAAAAGCCGCAAGATGTCGCTGGTGACAAAGCTGAGTCCGGAACCGATCACAGGGTGTTCCGCTTATGGAAATTCGAGAAATCCGATACCATTCAGAACCGGAATCGATCACAGGGTGTACCGCTGATGGAAATCTGTGAAATCCGATACCAGGTGGTTTATATGTCGAAAATTAGTAAAGTGTGTTGGTATGCAGTCAGAAATGTATACAAACGTACATACGTACATATGTATATACATATATAGATGCTCCACCCCTAGAAAAGTGTTAATAATGTGTACATAGTTAATTGCTAAGTATTTAATATGTATGTGTATATGAATGGAAAGGCCTGTTGATGATGAGAACAAATAAAATTTAATTTGAAATAAAAGAAAGTTTTATAATTACTTATTTATTTTGATAATAAGAATTTTAAGCATAAATGTCCACAATTATATGAATTATAGCTTTGCTGTTGATTATAGTTATAGTTAACGTTTTTTCCTAAATACTTTATTATTTGCTTAGGAGGCTGTAAGTTTCCAAAGCTATCGAAGTAATCAATCTCATTATCGTTTTTCCAGTAAGCTACCCAATGCGTTCCCGGACCCTTTGTACTATCCAAATTTATTATTCCACATTCTCTCTTAAATGGTTTACGGGGTAAAGTGTCACACATGAATACCCCTCTAAAATTTGGAATAAATTTTGAATACTTCTTTAAGTCTACATCAGTAAGAGGTCTTCTGGGTAGCTTCATTAAGAGTTTTTTTGGTATGGTTTTAAATATAATCCGAATCCCTTTTTATAAGGCTTTAAAAACATTCCTTTTCCTATTGAAATAGCTTCCATTGTATTATTATGACGTTTCGCCTCCAATAGCTGCTCCTTTCCAGTTTTTATAGCATTGAGTGTTTTAATAATTCCTGCTGTACCGCCAGATAGACTTCCAAGTGCTCCTAATGCTACGAATAAAGGCGCTAATGGGAGAAATCCTCCAGATTTAGGTAATAGTATTACACGTGGTGCTTTTATTATAGATTTTTTTCCTCTAAAAATATTATTTACAACCTTTCGTGAAATTTTAATTGCATCTTTTAAGTTATCACTTTTCTTTAAATTTTGTTTAGCACTTTTTAAAGCATGTTTGAAGAGATGATAACCAGTTTTTCCTCCCACTTTCTTAGTTTTACTATAAATGTTCCCCATACCGAATTTCGTTTTTGTCTTCATTATATTTGTAGCTAACCAAACATTTGTTTTAACATTAAGATTGCTATCCTTCGGTCTAACTCTTTCCCAAGCCTTCTCAATTAATTTTTTATCAGCAATATGTCGGTTATCTAAATCTTTATTATATAAATATGATATATCATGTTCTCTACAAGCAGTGTCTAGTAGATTAATCCCTCGATCTCCTCTTACTAAAAGTTTCCGTAGTTTCGTTCCAGGTTCACAAAATTGATAACTAGGCAAATGAAGTTCAATAGGAAGCTTATTAATTATATTATTTATAAAACCTTTTCCAACGACTAACGATTTAAGAATACGCCTATTTTCATAAATAACTCTCATATAAAATAATATTATATTCAAATAAACGCTGAAGTTTTTTAATAAATCTATAGTTCTATATAATTAAATTTTAAATTTCTAAATACCAATTCAACAGTTAATTTATATTCAAATACAATATTGTTATATGATTTAGAATAAACTTCTACATCATACATCGCTTCCCTATTTGTTCTACTATAATACTTTAATTTAGTCTTAATATCCAAACCCCTTCTTTCATATTCATGTTGCTTTTGATGTTGCTCCATTATGTACTCCTCAATTTCACCGCCACAAACGGTTAGGTTAGGAATATTCCATTGTCATCCTCTTCATCCCATTTTTTGTAAAAAAAAAAGCATGGGCTACTCTGACTGGGATGCCCAAAACCTGTAACCGGGGACCCTCATCTTCATCTTCAATACATATATAAGGGTTTTTCATGTCTTCAAAGCACAACATCTCCAATTCGAAATCGAAGTTGTACTCTCCATGATGCTCGCTATTGAGGATTCGATTGATTCCAGGCATGATGTGTTTTATAAGTATCTTTAAACAAAGTAATAATTTCTAATGTACAGTATTAGCTTATTTATACATATTTCATAACTATATAAAAAGCATTGAGGTAAACTGTTGATAAAGAACATATTTAAATATACATATATTTTAGTAATCTATTTTATACTTCATAATATGATTCAATTAAAATGTGGAAATAATCTTAAACTCAATGTTGCTGTCAAAGAATATATTTATTTTTTATTATCCTATTTAAATTTCATTATATGATTCAAATCAAATGCTAATATTATA
>NW_023458559.1:5881474-5883124 GCF_013731165.1 Rhagoletis pomonella
TTTTTGTATAGTTTCAGCCAGGCTCTTCCTAAACTATGTATTTGTCAATGTTATTGTGGCTTGTTAACATTTTATTTTTAATATATTTTTTTTTATTGAGCTTTGTGCCACGATTGTTTATTAGGAAAAATTGAAAAAGCAACAAAGTCTAAGCGGTAGAAGTTATGGCACTATTTCGGAGATCAACACATCTCCTAATCAGACTTCTTTTTTCTAGACTTCAGCAGGGATCGAACCTGCGCATTCGATGTTCAAAGTCAGAAGCGTTAACCACTGAGCTATGTACATCCCGTAAACTCTTGTTGCTAATTAATTTCCTTATTCAACCAACTACTATCAAGTGCAGCTGATTTGCCGCTATCTACACTCGACAGCGTGGTTGTTGTTGTCAATTCTATACATCCATTTGCTTATTTGCTTTTCTGTATAGTTTCAGGCAGGCTCTTCCTAAACTATGTATTTGTCAATGTTATTGTGGCTTGTTAACATTTTATTTTTAATATTTTTTTTTATACCCGAGCGCACTTGTGCACAAGGGTATTATAACTTTGTTCACATAACGGTTGTTTGTAACAGGCAAAACGAATCGAGATAGATATAGACAAATGTATACATAAATGATCAGAATGAAAAAAGAAATCGATTAAGCGGTGACTGTCTGTCCGTCCGTCCGTCCGTCTGTCCGTCTGTGCACACGATAACTCGAGTAAAAATTGAGATATCTTAACGAAACTTGGTACGTGCACTTCTTTCGGGCGTAGGACGGATGGCATTGAAAATGGGCAAAATAGGACAATAACCACGCCTACCTCCCATATAACGGTAATTTTCAGAAATACGAAAACTGCGATATTTTAGTAACTACTGAAGATAATTCACTCAAAATTTATATCTACAATGAGTTTTAGACGAAAAATAAGAATATTAAAAAATTTTGGCAAATGGGCGTAGCCACGCCTACTTATGGTTACATGTGTATATCTTGGTAACCGCTGCACCAATTTCTTCCAAACTTGGCACAGTTGTTGGCCCTGTTACAGCATACCAAATGGCCGAAAATTTTTAAAATCGGACAATAACCACGCCCACATTCCATATAACGGTAATTTCGAGAAATACGAAATCCTCGATAAATCAGTAAATATTAAAGCTAATTTATTCAAAATTGACAGTTGCAACAATTCTTTATCAGGAAATACGCTTATGATAAAATTTGGAAAATGGGCGTGGCACCGCCCACTTATGATCACATTTATGTATATCGGTAACAGTTCTAGCAATTTGTACCAAACTCGGTATGATTATTGTGCTTGCCACATAAAAGCAAACCGTTGAAAATTATTGAAATCGGACTAAAATTACGGCCGCTTTTCATATACCGGTAAATTTCAGAAATGCTTGAAATTTCAATATTTCGAAATTTAAGGATGCTAGTTTACTTAATATTTATACACCCGCTTATCATGTAGCGGTAGCTTTCGGAAAGGTGGAAAACATATATTTAATACTTGCGCCGGGTATTTAAAGTTCGGCTCCGCCCGAACTTAGACTTTCTTACTTGTTTATATTGAGCTTTGTACCACGATTGTTAATTAGGAAAAAATGAAAAAGCAACAAAGTCTAAGCGGTAGAAGTTATAGCACTATTTCG
>NW_023458559.1:5883224-5885053 GCF_013731165.1 Rhagoletis pomonella
CGAAATAGTGCTATAACTTCTACCGCTTAGACTTTGTTGCTTTTTCAATTTTTCCTAATAAACAATCGTGGTACAAAGCTCAATATAAAAACAAAGATTGATCTTTTTGTTGTATTAATTTCTTGAGCTTATCAAACATTATCTGTAACATGTCAACTGTAATTAAATTATTTTCTTCTTACTTTTTACAGTAAAGTTCCAACGGTATGTAACAACCTTAGGAAAAACCTGAAGTATTTTATTTGAATTGAAAATTCAGTACAAATCAGTACAAATTTTAAAAAATCAGGACATTAGCGTACTGATTGAAGAAATTAATAAAGTCAGTACAAGAGTTGAAAAATCAGTACTTTACTGATAAAATCAGTACGTCTGGCAACCGTATTCGATAGTGAGTTTTTTGACACAAAAATGTTTAATGTTTATAGGAAGGACAGAGACTCTGCCAAAACGGGTTTGTAAGAGATGGTGGTGTTCTCATCGCAGTGAAACAAAAGCAACGCTCCTACTCTTTTATACTGGAAAATAATGATACTCTTCTGGATCAACTGTGTGTCTGCGTGAGTGGATTGCCTTCTCATGGCTCGCTGTTCTTTTTAGTTTCCTACATTTCACCAAATAGCAATGATAACTTGTACCGTGCGCATGCTGACAATGTCATTTCTCTAGCTCATAAGATAGGAGACAATCATCTATGTGTTTTAGGTGACCTTAACTTATCTAATATACGCTGGTCATTCTCAACTTATGGTCTCACGCCAATGAATGTCACTAAAATTCATGAGTCTGTTCTCATCGATAGTTTTTTAAGCCTTAATCTGATGCAAGTAAATAGCTATGCTAATAAATAGGATAAACAGTAAGATTGAAGAATGCTTTTCACCTATATCCTCTACTGATATGCATTATGTTTCTGTAGCTCTTAATTTTGAATTTTATAACTTTCCTTCTTCTGCTTTTGATAGTGATACTTCTTTTACCTACAAAGCCTGCGACTTTTTAATGTTAAATAGCCTACTTCTGAAGCTTTATTGGGAAGAGTTACTCTCCTCCTCTGATGTTTCAGAATGTTATTATGCTTTTAAGACAGTTCTGTCTGAGTTTTTTATGAATAACATTCCAATTTTAATTAAAAAGCCTTATAAGTTGCCATGATACAATAGAAAACTAAAAAGCCTAAAGAATCTTAGAAATAATTTTTTTTTAATTTAAGAAAACTGGTATCCAAAATTTGTTTGCCAAATACCAGAAATACCTCAAAGAGTTTAACTGTTTGGATAAATTTCTCTACAGGAACTACATACATGGCGTGGAGTCGAATATTAAATCTAATCCCAAAGCATTTTGGAGTTATGCTAAATCTAAAATATCTAACTCTACTATACCTTCAGCAGTATTTCTCGAGGGAAAGTTTGCTAGTAACCGTACTGACGTTGCGACTCTATTTGCTGAATTTTTCAGTTCAAATTTTTCTAGTGAGAGGGTTCGTAGTTTCGATCTCGATTGTTGAACTAACTGCCCTCTCAATTTTAGCTCATGGAGTTTATCTTCGAATGATGTCTCGTATGGGATCGCCAATCTTAAACAGTCATTTAAAACTGATGTAGATGGCTTTTCTGTATTTTTAATTAAAAACCTTCCAGCTTTGGTATTACCATTACGTATTGTTTTTAATAAGTCTCTTGCCTCAGGTACTTTCATTGACGCTTGGAAATTTACGTATCTTAGTCCCTTGTTTAAAATTGGCAATAAAAACAATGTCTGTAACTATGGACCTATTGGACGTATACTATCTATGAAAAGAAATAACTCCACGAAAAATTTTGCCG
>NW_023458559.1:5885153-5888618 GCF_013731165.1 Rhagoletis pomonella
CCACGAAAAATTTTGCCGACACGTTTGGTGTTAAGTTGTAAAATATATGATTTATAAAATGAATTAATAGCGAAAATGTTAAAAAAACGGCGATTTTTGTGATAGTATTAGCATATTCTAGTGCAAATTCTGAATTTGAAATAGAATTTGTGAACTTGAATTGTAACTATCTGAATTTGAAATGGAATTCCTGAATATGTATTGCAACTTTCTGAACTAAAACTGAAAAAGGTGTAGTCCATCATCCACTTGTACTATTTGTGGGGCAAAGCCTTCAGAAATGAGCAATTTATTTAAAGTTAGAATGAAAGAAGAAAATGTTGATTCATTCAAATTTGGTTTACAAACACTGCATGCTTGGATTCGCTGTATGGAATGCATTTTACATATAGCTTATAGATTAGAGTTTAAGCAGTGGCAAGCTAAGATACCTGAACAGAAGGCCAGTTGCGAAACCAAAAAACACTACATTCAAAATGAACTTCGTGGACGAATTGGAATTATTGTAGACGTTACAAGGCAAGGAACTGGTTCTTCTAACGATGGCAACACGGCAAGAAGATTTTTTGAAAATTTTAAGACTGTAGCTGAAGTTACCGGATTCAATGAAAATTTAATAAAAAATGTGTACATTATTTGACAAGTTTTATCATGGGACCAAAATATTGACACAAAAAAGTTTGCAAAATATGCTTCTACAACTGCCGAAATTTATGCTAAATACTACTATATGCCTGCATCTGTTCACAAAATTTTAGTTCATGGTGCTGAAATTATTGCTTCTTTTATCATTCCAATTGGACAGCTCTCAGAAGAAGCAGGAATCAAGAAATAAAGATTTCAAACGTTGCAGAGAAGGAAACACCAGAAAATCTTCATTAATTATTTTTAAAGGAAGATTTGCTTCACTTCTTACTTGTGTCAGCTGATCCTTATTTAAACAGTTTTAGAAATGAATTTCCAATTAAAAAGAAATTACATGCAGAAGCATAACAACTGCTACTTAACGCAGAAACACATTCTTCACAAAAAGGATAAATTGGATAAAAAATCATATCAATCTTTCCTGGATATTTACGCTCATTTTAGTCAATTGTTTAAACATTTTTTATAAATAAATATAATATATAGTAACTTGTTGTTTTTCTCAAAAAGGTCAGAATGATCTAATGATCAGCGAATCGAAGCAGGATTGATATAATATCCAACCAGTGAAGGCAATATGAACAAATCGTCCAACCAATAAAGGTCAGAATGATCTAATGATCAGCGAATCAAGGCAGAATTGGTTAAATATCCAACCAGTGAAGGCAAGATAAAGCTATCTAATTAAAACAGAAATTCCTGAATATTCAATCAATGAAGGTTAGAAGCGTAAATATCCAGGAAAGATTGGAATGATTTTTCGAAATTTTTAAATTTGATGAAAATTGTGATCTCTAGACTGATTTGTCCACGACGACTTTATTTGCCCCACTGTGCGCCGTTAGCGATGCGGACTGCGAAATGGCGGGAGATAAAACACAGCTTATCCGAAATGAGATAGTGAAATAATTAAAGCTAGCCCATGAACGGAGCAAAAAGACTTACAATACCAGAAGTAGGAAAGTGAAGTTTCAAACTGGACAAGTGGTGTACCGCCGAAACTTCAAGCAAAGTTTACAAGTCGAAAACTACAACGCTAAACTTTCCCCAAAACAAGTTAAGTACGTTGTATTGTAAATTATCGGAAATTCAATGTACGAACTTGGTGACACTAGTGGCAAGAAGATCGGGGTATACCACGCTAAGGATATCTTTGTGGCATAGTGTATTTGGTTATTTATGTTTTATGTTGCATGTTTAGTGTTAGAGAGCGTCCGTGTTAATTGTATAAGTAAAGACTTGACTTATATAGGTTTACCTCCCAGTGTCCTCAAATACTTGACTAGATATATCGTCGTTTAAAGTACAAAACCGCGTGTCGTCATTCTGCAAAACCGCGTAACTGACATTGGCTGAAAAAATTGGATTTGCTCACACAAACTCTTGGCTCCATCCTTATCCCTTCGTCCTGAAATACCTATATTAGCCAGAAATGCGATTGCTTTATAAAAAAGAGAACCATTTTGAAATATGAGTGGTTTTACGCTCCAGAAAATTATTTCTAAAACTTCACATACGCGGTTTTGCAATTTGCTGATACGCGGTTTTGCATTATGTTGATACGCGGTTTTGCACTTTAAACGACGATATGTGTATTTATATTTTCATTTTACTACTAGACAAGATATAAATGTAGTTATATTTTTACTTCACTACTTGACATTTCCCACCAAACAATTTTTGTTGCCGGCGATAAGAAAACGTTTCGCCATCGCATCGATTTCCTATTACCAGTCGCTCTAAAACGTCCGCCGAAGGCAACTCGCCTGGGCGAGTCGTTTTCTTATTACCTGAATGAGTCATTTTCTTATCGCTAGGCTACGAAGCCTAGAGTCGAATAAGATTTTCTAACAATGTGGTCAATATGACTATTAAATGTGAAATTCGATGAAAAAATAATGCCAAGATCTTTTATTTCTTCAACAGATTTTAGCAAACAGTTACAAATATTGTAACGAGTCAACAAAACATTATGAATTTTTCCAAAAGTAATTTTTAAGCAAGAAAGGTAATTTTTAATACACCAAAGATGCATATTATCAAGATCAGTTTGGAGTTTATGCACGTCACTCAGGTCTTTTATGGAAGAAAAGATTTTTAGATCATCAGTAGTATTGTTATGCCGATTCTGGACCAGTGCAAGCAGCGCTTCTAGCAGCTGCAGAATCGGCATATGGTTTTCTGCTTGCACCGGTGCAGAACCGCTATACGGTTTGCTGGTGCTCTGCCGCAAGCTTTGCTGCTCCGCCGCAAGATGTCGCCGATTAGCCAAGTTCAGAACCCAGATAAAAGCCGCAAGATGTCGCTGGTGACAAATCTGCGTCCGGAACCGGAACCGATCACAGGGTGTTCCGCTGATGGATATTCGAGAAATACGATACCATTCAGAACCGGAATCGATCACAGGGTGTACCGCTGATGGAAATCTGAGAAATCCGATACCAGGTGGTTTATATGTCGAAAATTAGTAAAGTGTGTTGGTATGCAGTCAGAAATGTATGCAAACGTACATACGTACATATGTATATACATATATAGATGCTCCACCCCTAGAAAAGTGTTAATAATGTGTACATAGTTGATTGCTAAGTATTTAATATGTATGTGTATATGAATGGAAAGGCCTGTTGATGATGAGAACAAATAAAATTTAATTTAAAATAAAAGAAAGTTTTATAATTACTTATTTATTTTGATAATAAGAATTTTAAGCATAAATGTCCACAATTATATGAATTATAGCTTTGCTGTTGATTATAGTTATAGTTAATGGTTTTTCCTAAATACTTTATTATTTGCTTAGGAGGCTGTAAGTTTCCA
>NW_023458559.1:5888718-5915468 GCF_013731165.1 Rhagoletis pomonella
GTTATTTCTTTTCATAGATAGTATACGTTCTAAATATGAATAAATCGGTCTATAAATACGAATTTTACAAATATTTCGACTCCTGCGCCACCTATCGGATTAACTCATATTTTGTATTGCATTGTCATCGGGTTCTGAGCCAACCGTGAAGTTTCAAGTTTCGAAGTTGGTAAAAAATTGATTGCAAAATTCGCCCCTAGCAATCATACATACATACAGAGCAAGTTAAATTAAACCTTGTAAAAATATAAGTCCAATTATGAAAATTTAATTATGACTTTTATCACAAGGATCATAGCCGTTACGGCCCTTGGTTAAACTGACTCTCGTTGTCTGGGAAGACTTTTTCTTCCAATGCAAATTTAAAATAAAAAGTTTTCTGAATTTAATTTTATATTTTCTGAACTTAAATTGTAAATTTCTAAATTTGAATTGGAAATCTCTGAACTTCAATTGTAACTTTCTGAATTTGAAATGAAAGTTTCTGAATTTGAAATGGAAATTCTGAATATGAATTGTAACTTTCTGAATTTAAATTGCAACTTTCCGAATTAGAAATAGAAATTCTGAATATTAATTGTAATTTTCGGAATTAGAAATGGAAGTTCTGAATTTGAAATGGAAATTCTGAACTTGAATTGTAACTTTCTGAATTTAAATTGCAACTTTCTGAACTAAAACTGAAAAAGGTGTAGTTTCAGTTATTACTTGACATACTTTTCCATCAATCATGGTGCACATTAGGTCATATTAAATGTGGTAAATAGTACCGTTAACTTCAATTTTACCAGTTCTTAACCTTTTAATTTGTTTATTAATGTTTTGATATAAATTATTATTTTCAGGTGAAGTCACACTCTTTATTTTTAAAGTCCTGCTGGCTGTATGGTCCAGTAAACCTTGTAGTTTTAAACTAGCGCCTTTTTTTTAATATTTTTATTGAGCTTTGTACCACGATTGTTTATTAGGAAAAATTGAAAAAGCAACAAAGTCTAAGCGGTAAAAGTTATGGCACTATTTCGGAGATCACCACATCTCCTCATCAGACTTCTTTTTCTAGACTTCAGCAGGGCCTTTTTTATTTATATCAATTACAGAATCTGGAGTATAGCATTTTGTTTTAGATTTTGTAATGTTTTTATAGTAAGGAAGAATATCAAGCTGCTTATCTTTCAATCGTTTTCTAAGAAGTTCATAAGTATTTTTTGTTAGTTTTAAATCCATGAACAGCGAAAGCGCTTCATCATCTGAAAACAAGGATAAATTATTTGTTAATAATTCGTCCTTTTTAGAGACCTGCTCTTCAGAACTTTTTCTTCTTTCAGTGTCTTTAATAATATGTATTAAACAGTCTTTTTCTACTTCTTCCATTACATTAACATTGTCGTTCGAAAGAGTAGATCTAACCTCGTTTAACTTTTTTTTGAAAATAATGTCTCGGATACTGAAAACTTACCATCTAACCAAATTATATTTTTTTGAAGAAATGTGTTTTTCATACTTAAAAATTCTTTAAATTTTTTTTTTTAAGTTGGCAAGAAAAATTGAGAAAGTTTCTTTTCGACTGCTTTTTCCAAATTTGTAGAAAGGTTAAATTTATTCTTTAGATAATTTAACAACACTTCTGTAGTTTTAGTATCTGATTTTAATAATACGTCTGAAAGTTCTCTATTTTTAATCTCGTAAGAATCCATTTTTCGAGAATGATAGTTATATTCCACGTATTCCTTCAATAAATAAAGAAAATCAAACAAAAGAGCAATATAAAATTAAACCAAAAAATATGAGGCGAATGATCATTGAAAAAAGATTAAATTAACTCCAAAGAAGAATTAAATTGAATGCACCTAAATGCGTAAAGTGAGCCAAGATAGGCAAATCTTTGTAAACGCTAGATAGTATTTATAATTTTGTTCCTTAACATCTACTGTGAGAGCCGCAGATCGAATAATCATTTCTTGGCGGGTTATTTCAAATATCTTTATTGATGAATGTATCTATTATTCGTTAAAAAGTAAACACAAACCCCAATTTTGTTTTGTTTATAACAAATTTACACAGAAGATATTTTATAATTTAAAAAATTATGTAAATATAATTTGTAATAAATTTCTTTAATAAAAATTTCATAATATATTAGTAGATATATCAATCATTAGTAATAAAAGTTAAAAGACAGTTTAAATACTAAAGTAGATATTTTTCAATAAAAAAAAAAAAAAAATATTTTTGTTAATAAACATTGCTGCAGACAATTGTTATTCGTATTTTATACGTGAATTATACTTCATATGCATAAAAAAGAACTCTTTTTTATAGGTTTAGTCACTGTGGTCAATTAGTTGTAGTAGTCTTCGGTATAGCTCGTATAATGCAGCATGCTGTCCTCACGATTTTTAGCACCGAACGGTTAACCCTTTCTGCTGCGTTGGCTTGTGGTGCATAAAATGCGGTCCTAATATGCTGCGTACCATACTTTTCCAGGAACTGCCCAAATATGTCCGAGACAAATTGTTTCCCGTTGTCCGAGTGGACATACTCTGGCACGCCAAAAATGTGGCAAACTTCGTTCTCTAAGAACCTAAATAATAACTTCGGCAGCAGTGGCTTTTCTCATTGGTTTAAAAATACGAGCTTCGAGAAGTGATCTTAACACACAAACACATAGAGATTTCCACAACACGTACGAAAAGGCCTTTCAGTGACAAGCTGTTTGCCCATTAATGGCTTGTGGAAGGCAGTTTGCGTTGTATTGCATTTACGGATTTCACAAGCTTTTACATAATTTTGGACGTCGGTTGCCATGCCGGACCAATAATATTTTAATCTTAGACTATGTTCAAACAGGCCAATTAGCTGAGGCAATTAAGCTTTAAATTGCGGCATTGAGTTTGGTGTTCACACACACGTCAGCTGCGCAATTAGCGATACGAAATCAGCTGCTGGATTACCTACCGTGATGGAAAAGTTGGTATAATCGCACCTTTATTTGGTTTGAAAGTACATTCGGTACCAGAGTTGGGCATTATTCAAATAAATTGTTATTTAGATAATTATTCGAATAAAATTTTATCCGTAATATAATTATTTATTTATTGCTTGCGAATAAATTACTCGTGATTTAATTATTTATTTAAAATAATTTTTAAAAATTGATTTATAGCACACTGAGCAACGTTTTACTTTTATTTCTACTGTCAGGGATTGTGAGTTAGTTGAAATCTGTTTACTACTTTATCACGAATACTAGCCCATTTCCGCTTATATCGCGGCCCCTGATAAGATCTTTTGCGTTGCCCAATGCAAGAAAAGCGTTGAAAAGCAAATATGGGTAAAGTAAAAATGCTTACTTTAGGTTGAAATAACTAAAGAGCAGAACCTTACCAAAAATAGTAGCGCTCTGATGCTATATACAAAAAAATCGCTTTCGATGTCATGAGCTTTACCGAGTCTTATTTCCACCTATGAGTTATTTTCTAAGCGTGCGTAATCATCTGTGATCTTGCAACTACAACATTGGTCCGATGCGTCAACCTCTAGTCTTATGTCATCTAAGCCAACAAAAGTCCTTATAGGGAAGCTGAAGAGCACAGATTTGCGTTTTCTATTATAGGAGAGCCAAAAATCCTCAATGTTTCACAGGATGAAAAGTTTTCCCGCACGTTCAAATTTGGCCATTGATAAGTCAACCGTGGATTGATGTGATCGAAACTTTCCTTGCTAATTCGCTACTTTTAAAATATCCAAGAGCTGGTTTCCTTGAGTCCTTGGTTTAAAATTTCCAAGAGCTGGTTTCCTTGAGTCTTACTGCTGCAGCAATAACCGGCCGAGCAATTTCATCAAGCGGAGGTAGATGCAAGGTCGCGTTTAAGGTGTATGACGACGTGAGACATCGTAAATTGGTATAATATAAACATAGGAACAAAGTAGTATAGACATATGGGGTTTCTAAATATTTCGACTTGCAGCACCATTATGAATTGCAACCTGATTATACACTAAATACAAATTTTCTAAAAAACCCAACTTCAGCGCCACCTCGCGGGTCCATTTTTGGCATAAGTATTTTTCATCATGCATACAGAACACATTTGGAATTTGGAAGAAATCGGTTCATAAATACGGCTTTTATAAATAACTCGGCTCCATCGCCACCAATGAGTTTTCTAGTAGCCTTTAATAGGACCTTATGCGCAGGGAATAACCTCCAAAAATTTGACTTAAATCTATCCAGGGCTTTGAGTTAATTCCGAACAACGAAAACGGCTATCACTTTATACATAAATAATTTTTCTTCGAATAAACAAAGTTATTATTATTATTATTTACGAGAAAAACAATTTATTCATTTGTTATTCGTCATTCGAATAAATTTTGCCCAACTCTGTTCGGTATAAACAGACAATTTTAGGTACATTTGGAACGTAGCCAAATAACTTCTCAGGAAATCAGTTCTTATTTTTATTGACATTTCAATGCATTTTCTGGTGCGGGCAACTGGTCTAATAGGCTCCCTCCTTTATGAAGAGGCATACAAATGATACAGAAGGGTGGTCAAAGTAACGCAACTGAAGACGGAAAATATTTATTTTTAAAGCGTCAGATCGAACAACTGGTAGGAAAGTGATTCACCTTTTCTACAACATAATTTTGTCTCGCTCTGTTCGAAGAGATCCATTCATAGCTAAAATTTGTTTAATGTGAGTACATCGATGTGTGTGTGTGTGTGGCATCGATGGGAATTGTTATCCTCCGATTTTCTTTATACACTGAGAAAAAAACGCGTAGTAAAAATTCAAATTTTTTATTTGATTACCGTTTAAAAATGTTCGTATTTAAATCAAATGAAAAGTGTTAACAAAATGGATTTTTCCATTATACATACACTACGTATAATGGAAATATTCAATTGAAATGAAGCATTTTTCACTGCACGGATAGCGTTTTGCACGTCTCGGATTCTTTTTCATATGTAATTAAGAAAGTATATGTATACAAAGCATGCACAGCGGTGACAACACATACACACATACATGGTACATGTTTATCTGTAAAAATGCACTAATCGCGCGCTGTGATGTTGATTCAGACTCAACATTTGAAAGCACATTTGCATGTATGGCTGTAGCTGAGTGGGCAAAGACGCTTGATACAATTGGTTGCTGCCAAGAGGGTCCGCGTTCAATTACCATTAGACGGAACATAACATTAAATTTTTTTTCTTCTTTAGTTATAATTTTGTATAACGAAAAAGCATCTGTGCACTTCACAACGACATATTTTTTAACGTACATACTCAGATTTAAAACGAGTTGGGTTGGTGCTCTTTCATATGCGTATTTTTTTAAATTTAGCAGGTTCTTTTAATTTTAAAATTTCTTCCCTCAGTGTAAAGAAATACATATTTACTTTTTACATCTATCTACTTTTAGGTAGAGTTTGCTGTAAATTAGGTAAAATTTTACAATTCAATTTTCCATCCCTGATGGAATATTAGCTGTAAAAGAGGACCAGAAACAAACAGCTGCTTAAACATACCTAGCAGGGTTGCATAGAGAATCTGACACAAATTAATTGCCAATTAATTATAATTTGAATTTTTGTATGATAAATTGGGTAACAATTAAGGCTTAAATTAGTGAAAAGGTTTTTAATTGCCAACTAGGTACCTGTTTGACCATAGTCTTAGGCGAGCCAACGTTTTATGAAGTCCGCCGTGACCAACAGACGGTGAATCATAGGAGGATTCCACAAGCCAATGGCGCATTTCTGTCGGCACCCAGAGTTTCCAGGCGTCATCCTGCTGAAGGTCATCCCCACTATTAAATTGCGTCCGTTTATACACATAGCCGTCCGATATGCAAAGTTCTGATAGCCTGTCTTGGTTGCTGGTGACAGTATTTTTAAGCTCCTGATTTTCGTACGTCTTGAAAAATGGTGATTCTAAGCATACATTCAATATTCGGTGCTTTATCGCCATCTCTTCCATGTTAATTCGCGACAGCGCATCCGGCACGATGTTTTGGGACCCCTGGGATGCTGAATTTCAAAGTCATAAGCCTGTAGCTTTAAGCTCCACCTCCCGAGTCTGCCCGCTAAGTCCTTTTGGTTTATCCACCATTTTAGACTCGCGTGGTCCGTTATAACCGTCCCTGGGAGTCAGTGCTGTAAAAATTTGCAATCAATTATTTTAGCAATCAATGATTGTGCTACTAATAGGATTACAATCAAAATTTATTGCATTTTTCTGATTGTAAAAACTATAATCAATTTAATTGTAAGCACATTTGATTGCAATGATTGTGATTGCAATCAAATCACTGATTCAATCAAACATTTTAATTGCAATCTCAAAAATGCAATAATTTATTCATGCTTTTTTAATAAAGAAATTGAGCAAAATAGAACGTGAAATTGAGAAAACGAGAAAACTAGCGGAAAAAGTTATTGAACATAAAACTAGTAAAAACTAGCAAGTGAGTAGTTGTTGCACCGTTTTGGGGTGTCTTTGATGGGGGTGATCGACTTGAACACACGCGACATCCCAAAGCGTGGACTCGTAGTTGTTCAATTGCATTGCGATTAGCACCCCCCTAGTATAAAGGGCCTCCCCGTGGTGACACCTGGTAACGCCCTGGCGGCTAATTCGAGCGGGGATCCCTCCTTGATCCCTACGCCTATTATTCCCTTTCTGACCAAACTCCTCACCAGTTCTCCACTCCCTTCTCTTTGCAGGGCCGGATCAAGGTGTCATACGACCCGTGCCGAGTATCATCCTGGCTGGGGGCCCTTCACCAAGCCCAGTCGCGAACGGAGTGCTCCGGATACCGGGCGTCCTTCGGAGCCAACTAGCCTTGCCTGGCTACAGGGGATCTCTGCCCGTGCGGACGTTCCCTTTCTCCGCGCCTCGTGGGACAAAATATGCACAAATCAACAACACCAAACCTTAAAACTTCAACTCCACTACGGGAGTCCGGCGCTCCCAAACAAAGGCCGAAAGGAGTCACAAACTCTGCACAAAGTAAAGCCACGGTACCACCGGGCCTGGCCAAAAGTAGCCCTATGCGGAAGCAGATATCAGGTGCACCCGCACCCACCAGCAGTAGGACCAAGGCACCCGCTGGCCCGAGAAGTCCAAAGGCCAATGCTACGCACAAACATAGCTCTGGACGGGAGGCCTGCACGGCAAACACCGGAAATCCTGGGCCTTCCTGTAGTGGTCTTGCCACTCAGCGAACAGCGTCTGGCCATCCCACTGGGGGGGGGGGCCCAGGAACATGTTGACCTGCAATAGGGCAACAGTTCGAAGACGCCCTATAGGGCGTTTCTGAACCGAATTCTGAGATAGGGCGTTCTTAAATCAAATTCTGAAGTAGAGCGTTATTGAAAAATTTTCTGAGATAGGGCGTTTTCGAACTGGCTGCCGAGATAGGACGATCTTCCACTCAGCCATCGATACGTTTTACTACTAGGGATGGTTGAAAAACACAATGGAGGTGCTGTTTAGTTGCAGATTTGTCATGCAAAAAATCGAATTTTTATGCACGCACATTGTATATGCTCTCGATTAGCGGAACATTAAAGCCGGCAATCAAAACAACCTACTGCTAGGTGTAATGCCGTGAGGGGGTTCACTTTGCGCTGCTAATGCGATGCGTTAACTCACTGAGGGCTTGTGTGCCTCACTATCGTACTTCCAATTATTCATCAAAATAAATGTCATTTAGACAGATTGCAGTTAGCAATTTTTATGCAATTAATGATTGCAATCAAAAATTAATTGCAATCAAAAACTTATTGCAAACAATTTCTTCTAAATGGCTCTGGGAAATCATTCATGGCTGCGACTTTGATTGCGTCTGTACGGATGCAACCGTTATCCACGACGTACCCAAGATACCGTACCCCCTTAAAACATAATTTGCTATTTTCCACGTTTATTGTTAGTTTAGCTTCACGGAGACATTTGACGACTTTTTCTAACAAGGACAAATGGAACACAAAATCTTCCGAACACACAAGTAAGTCATCCAAATAAACAAACACAGATCAGATTCATGAAGATTAGCGGGCATGGCATTGTCTATGAGCCTATACATACGTTGTGCTGCATTGCAACCCAAATGAACTGACCGTGAAATGACCTGGTACGGTGAATGCCGTTTTCTCCCTGGACTTTTTCTCTAAAGGTATATGCCAGAATTAAATCTAGTATTCTGCAATCGGCTTGGGGGACCATCAATGTGAGGCAGTGGATAAGCGTCTTTAATGGTCCTGTCGTTTACCTTGCGAGCCTTCAGACAGAGGCGATTTTTGGTCCCTTTTATAACGAGTGAAACTGGCGAGCTCCATCTATTGTTTGACTCTTCTATTACTCCGATCTCAAGCATTCGATCTAATTCATTATAAACAAGTTTCTGAATGGCTGGGAATATTGGATAGTGCCTCTGCTTTACTGGAAGGTTCTCGTTGGTCACTTCTATTACATCATCATCTTTGTCTGTCTTGCCTAGTCCGAATACGGCGAAGGACGGGAAATGTGCCTTCACATGATCTAATGCCACAGTTTGATCGTGACTCAAGACATGTTGCACTGCGTCTAAGGTGAGGTCTCCTTCGGCGTGCACAAGCTCTGAAACACTAGCGCCATTCATGCTAGGAGCGCCTCCTCTACTAACAACACTCATATTAAACGCCTTCCAAAAATCTATACCTAAATACAATTCTTGTTGCAAGCCAGGTGCGATCGAGAACTCCAAATCTCGCATTATCTTATCCCACAAAACGGGGGAGTAATTACACCCACTACCGCAGTTTCTCCACCGTTCGCGGTTCGGATATTCTGCCCCTTAATAGGTAGTATAATACTTTCTTTGCCCCCCTAAGCTTGTCAGTATTCTTGCCTAGGCAATTAGCATCTGCTCCTGAATCCAATAAGGCTAATACTTCCTATTCTCCTAATTTTGTTTTGGCGAAGAACCTGTTATCTCCTTTAATAGTAACGATTGTTGAGATTATCATCTGACAAATTCTTTCATATTATTCTTCTTTGCTCTCATATTCTTGATCATTTTATAGTTTCTCGTTTTCTTTTTCTGAAGAATTTACTCACAAAATATGCGTCTACGCGCCTCCTCATATCCCAGCTTTCTCTGATGCAAGCTTTTTACTACCTAGTTTGCTAATATTTCTTTCTGCTCCCTTTCCTTATTCTCTACCTCTCGTTTAAGAATTTTCACTGGGTTGAATCCGGGAGCTCCTCCTGGCGCAAGTTCCAGTAGCTCCGCCAGTTTCTGATTTCCTGACTAGGCTTAAATGCACAAAACGATGAACATACACGAAACAGACCATATCGTGGAATGAACACTTACATTTACTACGGGACTCTACGGGGTTCTTAACATAATAATCTACAGGCACACCATAAGAGAAACATAACATTAGGTGAAACGGGGAAAAGGAGTTAATCGAAGACTTCTAAACCTCTGCACTAACATCTGGACTAACGAACGATGACGACTTCTTACTAGCTATCACTGGTTGTTGTGTCTTATTGCCCTGTGCCCTACCTATCGCTTTCACGCTTTTATCTACTGATGCCTCACATTTCATGTAATCGAACTTCTTCACTTATTGGTTTAGGCGTACCCCTATTTGGTGACAGGTAATAAGGTCAATGGAAATAAGGTCAATTGAGTTTATTTCCCACCCTGGTGCGAAATAAAGTCAATTGACATTATTACCTTTTCAAAAGCGAAACAAAGTCAACAAATATTTGGAAATAAAGTCATTGACGCTATTACCTCATTCAAATGGAAATAGCGTCAACAATGCTTAAAGTATGTCGATTCATAGAAAAAAATGTTGTTCTTACAATAAACATTGCCCCGTAAGTGTTGTTTTTTAATAGATGAAAAAGGTTATTGCCAAATCCTCAGTGTTGTGATATTAATCCACACACAATCATGAACTACCACCAATTGATTTTATTAAACAAATTTAAATTACGAATATGTAAAAACACGATGCGAAAAACTAAACGCCTGCGCACAGCTGGGATACGAGGAAAATTTTAAGAAAGAGTGTAAAGCGAACACTATTAAATTGAAGAAACAGTCCATGTCCAAAAACCCCGGAGGAACACTGAAAGAATTCTGTGTTTTAAAAGCAGCTAAGTAGAATTAGCCTTCTAAGCATAGGTTACAAGGTCTTATCGAGCGTATTGTGCGAAAGACTGAAGCCCACCGTCAACGAGCTGATTGGACCTTATCAGTGTGGCTTTAGGCCTGGAAAATCCACCATAGATCAGGTATTCACAATACGCCAAATCTTGGAAAAGACCCGCGAGAATAGGATCGACACACACCATCTATTTGTCGATTTCAAAGCCGCTTTCGACAGCACGAAGAGAAGTTGCCTTTATGCCGCGATGTCTGAATTTGGTATCCCCGCGAAACTAATACGGCTGTGTAAAATGACGTTGAGCAATACCACCTGCTCCGTCAGAATAGGGAAGGACCTCTCCGAGCCGTTTGATACCAAACGAGGTTTCAGACAAGGGGACTCCCTTTCATGTGATTTCTTTAATCTTATGTTGGAGAAGATAATAAGAGCCGCAGAACTGAACCGCTCAGGCACAATACTTTATAAGAGCGTACAATTGCTGGCGTATGCCGACGACATCGATATTATCGGTAAAAACAAGGGCTACGTCTGTTCTGCCTTCTTGGGATTGGATAGAGAAGCAAAGCGAATGGATCTGGTGGTGAACGAGGACAAAACGAAGTATCTCCTGTCATCACACAAACAGTCAGAGCATACGCGTCTTGGCACCCACGTCACTGTTGACAGTTACAAGTTTGAAAAAGTAGACTTCGTTTATTTGGGAACCAGCATTAACACCAATAATAATGTCAGCCTTGAAATCCAACGGAGAATCACTCTTGCCAACAAGTGCTACTTTGGGCTGAGTAGGCAATTGAGAAGTAAAGTCCTCTCTCGTCGTACAAAGATCACACTCTATAAGTCACTCATCATGCCTGCGCTGGTGTATGGCGCGGAGGCATGGCTCTTGGAGTTTTCGAGAGAAAGATTCTGCGAAAGATTTACGGACCTTTACGCGTTGGTGATAGCGAATATCGCAGACGATTTAACGATGAGCTGTATGAGCTTTACAACGATATAGACATAGTGCAGCGAATTAAAATTCAGCGGCTCCGCTGGCTTGGCCATGTCGTTCGGATGGACAGAAACGCTCCTGCTCTGAAAATATTCAACGCGGGCCGCGATGCTGGTAACAGAGGAAGAGGAAGGCCTCCTCTGCGTTGGAAAGACCAGGTGGAGAAGGACTTGGCTTCACTTGGCATTTTCAATTGGCGTCAGTTAGCACAGAAGAGAAATGACTGGCGTGCTGTTTTGGACTCGGCCAAAATCGCTTAGGCGGTTACAGCGCCAATTAAGAAGAAGAGAAGTAGAATGACGACACTATTTATTAGATGGCACATTCAACGAGCCAATGTGCCAAAATGCGAGTATAAACAATTATTGATTATTTAATATCGGAACCGAGATCATATAAGTTAATTGATTGGTTTTCACACACTTTTGAAACACAAATTATATGCCTTTTTACTGCAGACAAGTTGTTGCCAGCAGAAATCTTCCAATCAGGGCTGCCAACTATCCTTAGTTATGAGGTGCCATATTGAGGATACAAAAGTGCCAAAATGTGCCAAAGAGAAAAATAAAAGTGCCAAAAAAGGTGTTATGCCTTTTAGTCATTCACATTTATCAATAAAATAAAGCCAAATTTTTTTTAGTTTCACTTTTATTTCAACATATTTTGATCCGTATAAATACAAGTTTAAAGGCAGTGTCACACGATTGGGTATTTGCTAAAATTTGGTGTAAATCGTATCCCAATTGTTTGAACACCCAAAATATTTTTCATTATCCCAATCACGAAAATTAATTTATTGAAATTTTTCAATAGAACATCGCTGTATTGTACCAATCTTTTGAATGCAAAAAAAAATGTCCCACTTTTTTTTTACCAATAGCCCAATATAAAAATTTACAAATCTGTACAAATGTACCAATTATGCAATTAAAAAAAAAATCTACAAATTTTCGTTAAAATTTCGAGTTTTTTAACTAAATTCTGAGTATGCAGTTTTGTAGCCCATTGAATTCTAGTAGAATAAAGTACACGTTTCAAATGGCTAAAAATGTCGATTGATTTTTTAGAATTTTTAAAAGTGCGAAATTAGTTCGTAAGTTTGTTGAATTTTTTTTTTAATATTGCACAAATGAGTAGTCCACTTGCAAACAGCGTTATGTGATTTTATAATAGTGATCCATAAATAATAATAATAGCTATCTTTTTTTAGCTTTTCGCGTTCGCTCTTCCATGAATATTGGTCTGCTTCTTTTTTACCGCCTTCCACTAGGCACCGAAACTACCACGTCTTCTTGCAGTTTTCTAAGTTCATCAGAAGATGGAGACTTTTTAAAGTGTATAAATAAGTATTATAGCGACTTTTGCAATAGTAGTTAACATTTGATGTTATTTTTTCAGAAAATAGAAAGATTTTGCACTATATTGTTAGTGGACATGAAACTACTTTAAATACTGGTACGTTACTCACCAAAAACTAAAAATCTAAAAAAATTTACATAGCGCCTTTGCAAGTGGACTGCTCAAATTTGGAAACATGGATTTCCACCAAGAATGATAGAATACAAGATTGCGACGTCCTGGGCGTTGACATTTGTGTACCACTAGTAAACAAAGAATAGAGCGAAAAGAATAACGAGTTGAAACTGCCAAAACAGTTCACTTTACTGCGAAAAATGTGTTTTAATTTTGCTAAATGCGAAAATATTGCATTTTTCTCCTAATATATTAGAGAACAGTGAACATTTTAGTGCACCCCATTGCTTTGCAATTGAGCCTGCTTCAGCAAACGTTTTAGTGCACTTTATTGCTTTGCAATTAAGGCTGCTGCAGAAAACAACAACAGCATCTCTGCGGGATTGATTAGTTAACTTGCTAATGGAGGCTGCGTGGAGCAGAAACAAAATCATTGTGAGGAAATGCTGTTTATATAATAATAGAGAAACATTTCGGGAGCGGCTTTGCCGTGCCCTATGTACACAAAATGCAGCGATTCGTCCCAGCGCTACACTTGCATCTACGCTTCTTACATCTTGGCACTTCATTGTATTAGTTTTTACGAAGTCTTCAACTCAAAAATCGCTCACAAATTGAAAATTAATACAATTTAACCTGATTTTTCACTTATAATTCAAATTTCTCTTTCGCTGATTTGTAAACAAAGGTTTATTTACAAGTTACCACAACTGTCAAAATCGGCAAAACCAAAGTAGCGGTACCACTGACCCTTGTTCGCTGCACCGTGGATTTCCACGGGTTTTGTTAAAGAATGAACTATATTTTTATTTAAAAATATAACAAGAGTTCAACAAATATAATACGTGAAAACTTGGCTCGCGTGGCGCGCGCGGTGTGCGGGCTGACGCGGGCCGCCGCGAAGCTAAGCAAATTTAATGTTTGAAAGAGAAATAATGTCAATGGATTTTATTTCGTTTTTTAAAAAGGTAATAATGTCAATTGACTTTATTTCGCACTAGGGTGGGAAATAAAGTCAATTGACCTTATTTCCGTTGATGTTATTACCTGTCACCCCCCCTATTTTCCTTAATAACTTTTCGGCTCGTTTACACTCAGATTTGAGTTCACCTAATGTGCTCATTTTTGAAGCGAAGGTTAAATTTGACAGGTTTGGTTTGAGGTTGCTTCTAATGATGT
Organism: Rhagoletis pomonella; assembly: GCF_013731165.1. NCBI lineage: Eukaryota > Metazoa > Arthropoda > Insecta > Diptera > Tephritidae > Rhagoletis > Rhagoletis pomonella. Next base: position 5,902,550 of record NW_023458559.1, read on the forward strand.
TGACAAGCTCCTGTTCGGGGATCCTCTTCCTGAGACGAAAGGTTAAATTATGTACATCGCTATAAAAATCTTCAAAACTTTCATGGGGCAGTTGTTTCCTCTTCATGATTTCCCTCATAATCTCATAGTCCAACTCGGCGGTCCTAAAATGGTTCAGCAGTTCGGCGTTTAGTTCGAAGTAACCAAAGTCAGGTTCATCAGCGTGGTCTTCGAGCACCTGCCAATACCACTTTAAGTAGCTACCGGTGACTATGCAGTGGAAGTCGGTGAATGACTGGTAGTAGCTAATGCCATACTGCTCCCTCATTTTTTCTATACGAAAAATGAAGCTTTCCACCATCATACCTTTGCTAGTACCATCAAATTGTACGTGCAATTTGTCTAAATTGATCTTCCTACTTCTATTTTCATTATGTCAACGCGGGTGACTGGAATTCTGCTCCTCTGCTCCATTGATGCTTTCACCATTTATATCGCGTCGAGTTTCTGGTTAGGACACCATAACCGGTCTATTACCGTTTCCCTGCATCGAGGTCTTTACTTCGCCTACTCTATTATTTAAAGTTACAACATTTTCTCGTATGTGGCGGATCTCATTCGTACAATGAGCCATCAGGTCACCTTGTTGTGCCATCATTGCCATTAAGCGGCTCAGCTGTTCGACACTGACGGATGTAGAACTTGGTCCACCATCATTCGACTTCGAACCCCCTGGACTGCATATTCTCCCCTGGCTGCTGCTCCCGCTTAGACATTTGCATCAACTCTTCAATCTTCTGCGAAAAAGTCAAGCTATTATCTGTAGCGTTCAGTTCTACCTCTTGAGTAACCCTAACTGTACGTCCCAAAGATACGTGCTGCACAACGGTTTAAATAATCCGCAGGCACAAAGTCAACAGTATATGGCACACCAGTATCAATTTGCGTAAATAGGGACCCAACCACTTGATTCTCTAATGTTCGTACCATACTACTGAGGTTTGAGTCTAGCAGTCCTAACCCACCAGGAATCACTCGCTCTTCTCCCTCACGTTCTTCCATTCACTCAGGCCAACACACCTATCTTACACAGGCCACTTCACCCAAAAATATTAATTGAAGCTTATAAATTCAAATCTACCTTGTAAAGCCTAAAAAATTCAAAATTAAAAAAATACCAAAGAAAAAAATACAAATGATAATAAATATAAAATACAAAGGTGATAAAATTCAGTAAAAATGCAGATATTGAGAAAAAAATTAAACGAAGAAAGTATTCAAAAGACCAAAAAAAACCGCCCAAGCCCTCAGAAAGAGCTTAATAAAACTAAATATATTTATATATAGTATAAAGAAAAAAAAATCAGAGCTAAACTTCAAATCAAATTAAAATAAGATTTCAAGAAAAATATTAATTGCAATCGGATAACTGCAGAAAACCTAGCAAGAAATTAGCAGCTCGTGTAAAATTAAACAGAGATCGGAATCCAGATTGAAAATAAGAAAATGTAAAAAAGAACCGAAAAAACCTCAAAATTTCTTGGTTACACAAAATAAGGAATGAATATAAAAAATACGAAACTCACCACAAAACTAGGGATTCAAAAATTCACTTTTTTCTAAAAAAAAACTCAATGAAAACTCGAGTAAATAATTCAACTAAAATAAAAATAATATAAATTTACAACCGGAATAGCAAACTATTTCCAAAAGCGCCGAAGTCGAATACTCGACTTCCGAAAGAGCAAAAAAAAAATATGAGAAAGCGAAGTCCCGGAAAATTTCAACACAGAAAGTGTCCAAAAATCCAAAATTCAAAATGGCAAATAAAAATTTACAAATTATAAATCTAAGTATAAAGGTATCTAAGAAATGTTATTAAAATGTGCATTTAAAATCAACTCGAAAGAAAAATTCGAAAAACCAAAATTAAAAAAAAAATATATATTAATTCACCCGAAGTAATAAAACTCAAAAATTCAGTTAAGAGGGTTATCTTTAATTATGAATATAGCCAAAAGTAGGACAAATAAGCATGTACAAAAATTATGTCTTCAAAGTATGTACTTAGGTATATATAATCACATGCAAAATATATGCGTATATAAAAAAATAATTAAAATATATTTCTAATACATTATATCATTTAATAAAGATTTCAGAAAGGTGCCACTCTTACTATTTCGAATAGAAAAAAAAAAGTTATAGCCGCTTCTGTTGGCAAAGGACTGAAACACGCTAGAATGTATTTAATAGATTTAAATTTAAGTTGCTCTTGTTTCCGACCAATGACATGTTAAATAGTACAAAGGTACATTATTAGCTGCTCCTGCCATTATTTTATGTTACTTACCGGAATTCGGACTAGAGTCTATAACAAGGCCTATATCTATCAATATTTTTTGTGAAGGATGGGTTCACGTGAAATAAAATGTACATGAGTTGTTTGAAGAAAAATTTATTCATTTATTGATAAAATATGCTCAAATTGGCGACCTTCTACTCTAATACAAGTTCGGCACCTTTTAAGAACAGACGCTTTTAGAGATCTTAAACTCAATTGGGCTATCTCAGCAGCAGCTCCATTTATTTGTTCCCGCAAATGCTCTTCGTTTTGAATTGTTTTTGAATAAATTTTGGCCTTAAGACAGCCCCAGTAGAAAAAATCTAATGGATTCAGGTCTGGCGATCGAGCGGGTCACGTGATTGGTCCGTATCGTCCAATCCATCGGCTAGGATAAGTTTCGTCTAAATGAGCTCTTACCTCACGCCCGTAGTGAGCAGGGCACAGGTCATTTTGCAGCCATAGTCTTCGCCGCAGGTTTAAGGGTACATCTTCTAAAAGAGTTGGAAGCCGTTCCTGAAGGAACTCTAAATAACTGTAAGAGTTGAGCGTTGGTGGCAGTTCCACAGGTCCCAATATCTCACAATTAAAAATACCGCACCATAAATTTATTTCGTACCGGTACTGGAACGATCTTCTCTCATTTCGTGAGGATTGTCTATCTGCCAACTACGAAGGTTATGTAAATTAAAATAACCATCACGTTTGCATCACGATTCATCGCTCTAAATTATTTTATTAAAAAAGCTGGGGTCTGATTCATGCATTCGAAACATTTCACGGCAAAATCTAACCCTCGACAGGTAATCTCTTTCTTGTAGAGCCTAAACACGTTGAATGTGGTAGGGATGAAATCGATGGTCTTTTAAAGCTTTGTGAACTGTAGTTTTTGGTATTCCCGTCCGTCTTTCCATCATTCCCACTGAAGTCGATGGACCTAGTTCCACTTCCTCTAACACAACTTCAACATCTACCGTTGCAGGACGTCCTGTTTCGCCGCCACGCCTTCCAGGTATGCGACCTTAAAAATGTGAAAAATGATAGTTAACAAGCAAGCAAACAAGAAAGGTGTAAAAATAGAGTCTTTGAGCAGCTCCGAGCTTCACCGTAAATTAGGTGAATATCCGCATATTCATGCGACGTATACTGCGTCATAGTATTAATAACACAATGTTCGAAGGGTCCAATTTCACAAAATCCACTTTCACTAATTCCGGTAAGTAACATAAAATAATGTCAGGAGCAGGTAATAATGTACCTGTGTATTATTTGGCATGTCATTGGTCGGTAACAAGGGCAACTTAAATTTAAATCTATTAAATACATTCTAGCGTGTCTCAGTCCTTTGCCTACAAAAGCGGCTATAACTTTTTTTTTCTATTCGAAACAGTAACAGTGGCACCTTTCTGAAATCTTTTTTAAATGAGAAATTTTTTTATGTAATCTAAAGTTATAGCTCAGTACATTTTATTTTCACCAGAGATAGTCAAAGTTTGGGAAGAAAATATCAAAAAGTTAAAAATCCCAAAATCATCCTAATTTTATGATGGTTCCTTAATATATTTTAACTACATTGCATTTGAATATGAACAAGCAACTATCAGACGGTATTTTACATAAACAATTTACTAAGTATAACCTGGTTTGTAGATGCAGTTAATGAAAATACATGAAAAGGCACAATTTTTTTTAATTTAAAAAAATGTTAATATTTCAAAAACGGTGACACTTATACCTGAAATTTTTTTGTTTATCAGAGAGCTCACCCTCCACGAACCTTGTATAGACTAGCAGAGCACCCGACGCACAGTGTAAGATTTGACCCATCTAGCTGCTTTTAATTCTGTAATTCGAAAACTATTGAAGATAGATTACTGAAATTTTGCACAAGGTATGTTATAAGATAGGCGAAGCTTTTTACAAAAAATTGGTTATTTAGAGTTATTGTCACGCCACCCTGTTATATAACTGCAATTTTTAAATAAGCAAAAAGTGAAATATTTAACTAACTACAAAGGCTTAAACGCCCAATATTTAGACTTTCCCTATAACAAGGAATTATAATCTGACAGAAATGGACTTAAAAATAAATATTTAATTTTTTTTAAGTATGGGCGTGGAAAATATCGATAAAAAAGTCAAGTTGGGTCAACAAAACTCCATTATAAGTTCAACATTTCTTGCTCTATTTACAAAAATGGGATACCATTGGAAAGGTAATGAATAAGCCTTTCTCTATTCAAAGCGAAAATACAAGAATTTGTCTCGATTGAGATAAAATTCAAATGAATTACTCGAAAAAAATAAAATTCCTAGTAGGCCTGAAAAAAGAAAATTTCATCAAAACTTGTTGTTTAAAGTCTAAGAGGAGTGCCAAATAAACTGAAATACTAAATTTATCGAATAGTGGCGGATAACGAGTTTTCCGGTCTAATGAAATTAAAAAATTGTTAAAAATAAATTTAAGTTAACATCGTTTTACTTTAACATGAAATACTCAGTCCTAGTTTACTAAAATCTCAAAAATGTATATTCATTAAAAAGAATATACCTAAAAAAAGAAGGTAAAAAAATGGTAATTTAGCAGTTGTTGCATAAATCACATAACACCGACGAATTAAACACTGAAATTTAGTTTCAAATATACAAGTTTAAATATTACTGCGCTTGGTAATTTTCCATATCAAACCCCGTCCCGCCCTACACTTTGATTTACATTTTATAGTTGTTATTGTTTCGTCTTTATCAGGCATTTCTAAAAACATTTTTGACGTTGTTTTGAAATTTGGCGACATAAAATAATGTAATTAATATTTTCTAGAATATGGAAATAATACACTGTGCGACGCACAGTGGGACGTCCCCATATAAGCTGCGGCCAAAAGTAGTAACCGTACTAAAAATTCGCTGAAATTTCGTATATGGGCTGTTCGGCACTTAGGAATGATGAACTGTGGAAAATTGTAAAATTCAACGCGCTACCACGCCCACAACTCTTGTGGGCGGAAATAGTAAATGTTATCCGATTTTGATGAACTTCAGAGCATATGCTGGTTTTAATGAGAAAAGCTTAAATCTGAAAGATCGTCAAAATCGGTTTACATTATCGCCCAGTAATTCTAGAAAAACAGGCGCAATTAAAAAAAAAATTTTTTTTAATGAAATTCGGTGTGCCCTGCTCGTTTAAGCCTAAATTTTCCAACTTGGAACATAATAAAGAGCTTCTTATTACGGCGCTCACCTCCTACTCAGCTTTTTTGGCTCCAAGTACTAAATTTTATGGATTTTGGAGAAAATGAACAGGCACATTTATTTTATTTCTAAAGCATTTCCTATTTCTTCATTTTAAAAATGACAAAGCGAAAACATTTACAATACCTGCAAATTATATTATGTGCACGATATGTATTTACACTGAAACTTTAAATTTTACCTACATTTTATACAACAAAAGCTGAGCTAAGGCAAGCAGGACTCTTGTCATCGAAAACGGATCCCGTCCAGAGAAACGTCCATTTTTGGCTGAACGTTGATTGGGAGTAATAGATTGGCGAGTCATTAATATCTAAACCTTCTTTAATTTCCACTTTATATTGCATATCTTTCATTTTATGTACATATCAGAGTTTTTCCTTTTTGCTCTACAATAAAAATTCAATAAATTTTACAGGAGATGGGTCTATAAAAGGAAGAATAGAAGCTGAACTCGCAGTTCCTCGCAGCTGGAACTATTTGAGATATGACACACATATTTAATGTTTACTTGTCCTAAGTATAATTTAGCTCGCCTCCTAGGTCCTTTTTAAATATCCCTTTTTAAATTAAGCACTCGAAAAATTTTACACTCACAAAATTATGTCGAATTTTAAGGTAAACTGTTTTATACATTTCAAAAGATGTATACAAATTTAAAGCAATGTTTGACCACAGATATATTCAAAAACTGCTCATCAATCAGATTGGCTTTTTATATATCCGCACAAGTGGAAAAATGAATTCAAATTACTTGTGACAAAATGAAAATCTTTTCTAACAAATATATTTTTTCGCATTGCTCCTACTTTAAGCTCGTATCATGATTGCAAATATGCATTTTCATCCAAAATTCTTTTTGGTTTGGGTTAGCTGGATATTTTGCTATGCATCTGCGTAATTATTTTTTCAGAATTCGCTTATCTGTTTTTACTACTTTTGGCCGCTGTAGTCCCATAGTGCGACGTCGTTCGGGGTAAACATATCAAAACATAAATCAGTAATACAAATATTCAGTTCAGCATAAATTAGAGGAGAAAAGCTTTTTTCTTTCTGTTTAAATTAAGGCATTTTATGAGCCATACTTTTAGCTTGATCGTACATTAACTAATATATATTGATCATCACTTTCTGTACTAAATCTGGTTCCATTCTTGATATTAGGTGGATTAAGGTAACGATAGAATTTTTAAATTAAAATAAGTCTACTATGGCATATTCCGTTTAGCTTCCTATTTGTTTAGCTGTTTTGGTATAGCTGCACTTTGCTGGTAGAATGCTTATTTCAGAAGTAGTTTTACTTAGTATACATGAACATGTTTCGTTTAACAGCATCGCGGTATCAATAAAATGATTTAATCTTTCCATTATAAAATGGTCTAAAGACTGTAAGGTTAAAAAAAACACAGTTTTAAATATCCGAGTGGTCTTATAAATGAATATATATTTATCCCCCTTTTACAAACTTATTTATATATACTTTATTCTAAACACCTCCCATACATATGTCCGCATACCAAATTTCAGGTTCATGTGGCTTATGGTTCCCAATTTATGGCTGGGTAAAAATTCCACGCCTATGGGATGTGACATGCCCCCTTTTACAAACCCATATACCTTGCTATAAACACCTACCATAGATATGTCTGCACACCAAATTTCAATCTCATGGGGCTTATGGTTCCGATGTTACAGCTGCTAAAAAATTTTACGCCTAGGGGATGCGCCACGCCCCCTTTTATAAACTCATTACGAGCACCTACCGTAGATATGTCTGTAAACCAAATTTCAAGTTCATGTGACTTATGGTTTCGAAGTTATAGCTGATAAAATGTCCACATCTACAGGATGTGGCGGGCCACGCCTCCTTTTACAAACTCCTTCATATATACCTTATTATAAGCACCTGCCGTGGATATGTCTGTATACTAAATTTCAAGTTCATGTGACTTATGGTTTCGAAGTTATAGCTGATAAAAAATTTTACGCCTATGGAATGTGCCACGCCCCCTTTTACAAACTCGTTTACATATATCCTCGTATAAGCACCTACCAACGACGTAACGTTGACGTAGGTTGACGCAGACCCGATCTACCTTATGTGATTCGCGTGTCAGAGAACTTAGATAGATAGAGAAGGTGCAAACTGAAAGTGGAAACTATTCGCGGACGAAAAATTAACAGCGTTAGAAAAGTTGAAGTCGGAATGTAGGAATTCTGTTGAATTTAATGTTGATAACATAATACAATGTTGAGCAACATAAAATCTTCCTTCTTCGTGTTGCGAGCAAATAAACGAACATATGGCAAATCTAATTTTTTTATTAATTTGTAATTTTTGTTAAATTTTTTAACTTGTTCTCTTTTTGTGAAGATGCAAATACAATTTAATAAAATTATAGTTTTGCATAAAATTTACACACATACATATGTACATGTACACTGGCAACCAAAAGTGAGTGCATGGTGTTTTTTGTTTAATATTTGCAATTTTTTTCAAGTTAAAATATTTTTGTTATTTTTTATAAAAATGTGGTTCATGCTTTAATTAAAACTACATAAGTCAAACTTTCAAACTTTACACAGAACATAGAAAAATTCAACGAATTCTCGTCTAAATGTTGACCTGTTTAATCTGAATTTTTAGAAAAGTTTTGAGTACGCAGATAGATCGGTTTTTTAATTCTAGTGGAACAAGATCAAGTTTTAAGCGGCTAAAAAATCCGGTTGATTTTTAATGATTATTTATTGCTGAGGGCTTTTTGCACTTTTTACCAAATAAAAGGGAATTTCTTGTAGAATAAAATGCGCATGACCGTTTGCAAACAAATTAAAAAAAAAAATTAGCGCTATTTTTTTATATTGCACTTGTTATATGCATAAAACCGCAAAACCCGTCGAAAATACAACAGCATGCACTCACTTTTGATTGCCAGTGTTCATACATATGTATGTGTGTTTAAAATTACCTACTTATGAAATAATTTTTGTGGCATGAACATATACATACTTGCGCTTTCTAAAAATGGGAATAAAAATTGGATTCGCACAAAATTTTAATTCCAATTACTAATATTTTAGTGAAAACATTTACAATAAAGCTTTCAGTAACTTTTGGCAAATGTGAGCGATTATGTGAAATTATGCATGCGTTTGTACCTACATATCCATTTATATTATTTTAAACAAAGCTAATGGTGAAATTTAAAATGGAATATGGATATGACAATCAAAAAAAAACAAAAAAAAAATTATTACTTGGTCCGTCCGGGATTTGAACCAAGACAAACGGCGAGACGCCAAAAAGTTGCATCGCCTCTAGCATACGCGCCACAGTACATTATTCAAATTGCAATCTCTAAATCACTTCATATACGAAATTTTTCATTAATCCAAAAAGACAAACGCATAAATATGTATGCATTAATAAATGTAAATATGTGCATACATATGTACGATTGATCTGCTTTCGTCTTCCCCTCGCTGTCCTCCATCAACAACCAAATTATTAAATTTCTGCGAATTGCCAAGACGCCATCAATATTAACCCTAAGTTACGAAATATTTAGGTTTTCGCATAAGTTGACATTTAATAAAGCCATACTCGTACATTTTATATGGAGAATAATAATATTTCGTTTAAAATTCTGCATTTAAACATGTTCTCGACGATACGTGTAACTTTCATGAAAATTAACTAAAAAATTCATGTTATATTAACGGCTGGAATGAAAAAAACTATGTCCGCTAAAATGGGTTAAAATCAAATTTGAGTTGACATATTTACACGCATACATGCAGACATACATATGGACATATACAGTGGACTAGCACTAGCTTGGACATAGCATATCTTGTACTTTGATGTGGTTGAATCTTTTTATGGTACTGAAGATTTGCTTACGGGTGAAAAAAATTAAAAATCATCCGTGAATGTATGTACATATATTTTTATAAACGCTTTGAAGTTTAGAAATTTTTAATATTCAAAAATTAATAGAATAATTTTTTTGCAATTATACAAATGGTGCTCAAGGCACATTGACCCACCTGTACAAAAATCGTGGCGCGCCATGGACAAAAATTTTACAATTTCGGACCGAAAAATGTGCAAACGAGCAAAGTTGCCACGTTACATTTGTGAACTTCCGATAAAACCACATATGTTTGTGAATTTAGGAGTGTATTTTCCTGCAGGAAACGTTCACTTTATTTATTGTTAATTAAAATTACACCCTAAAATACTAGTTAATGACTGAAATATTGTTGTGGAACAGAGAAATAGATTGTTTTGCCAAAAATTACCAAAATTCGAGATAACTAATTTTACTGGATATAGAGAAATAGCTGCCACTTTTCACTTTGCTGGCCGAGATTTCTTAAATTTTAGATTTTAGAATTTTTGTGTCGGACTGAAAAGTTGCGCTTGCTGGTGATGAATTTGCGGGGAGATGTGCTGCGGTTGTTATGAATGAATTTATTTGGCCTTGAGAAATACGCGCATGCGTTTATGAATGAAATAGTTCTTGTTGTACTTGAATATGTGCGTGATTATGTATGTATGCTGAGTTGTACATATGTATGCATGGGCGTAGTATTTGGCAGAAATATGCACATACGTATGTATGTATGTACATACTTATCTATATATGCATGTATGCATGTATGTATTTATGTTATCACCCTGCAGGGAAACCGCTGACTAGTGAATCAAATATCTATCCGTACTAGGTCTTTATCGCCAAAAACGAACTAGTCCGATACGAACTAAATCCCCACCAGTCCAAAATCGGAGAAAAGTGGTACTTTTAAAAAACTAATTTATTTCAGTTTTTTCAATAGAAATCGATATCTAAAGTGACGAATTTAGAAATGGTTCGGAACTATAGAAAAAGGGATGCAGAACGAACTAGATCTTATTTGTCGAATTTAGAACTAATTCGGAACTATCGAATAAGGGATGCAGCGGGGGGCTTGTTTACTTTACATAGATATGTGTTCAAATGCGCTTCTAATTCTGCGCTTCGCAGATGCTTTTTCATAGCTTGGTAATACAAAACTAAAATTTGTGTTAACATTTCAACATCTTGAGACCGTCTGGAATCTAAGAAATAACATCGAGCACCTCTGCAAACTCAGCTACAGCTAAAGGTATGTAAACGTACATTTCTTACAATCATTCAAACAAATTTAATTTCAAATTGAAAACACATTTCTTCCAAAATAACTTAAAATCGCACACACGAAAGAACCAAAAAGATTAAAAAATCATGATAATTTTTTCTTTCGTCTGTCGATTTCAGAACTGGTTCGGATCTATAGAATTTAAGTCTAGTTCGGAACTATCGAAAAAGGGATACAGCGGGGGCAATTGACACTTCCTAGGACATCGCCATGTTAAATTCGCCAGTTGCTTGCATGCAAAAGAGATTTATCGCGAACCAGTACTGGGTCTAAATGTACTAGAAGCGCCCCAGTTCAGAACTAGAGATTTTCCCCACAGGGCAATTAATGGAGTATGCATTTACATATGTACATATGCGTGGGAAATGCATTTTCATTTGACTGCAAAACTATTGGGGCATATTCGTAGACGAAATATAGACGACTCTGAAGTTAAAGTTTGTGAACCTCAAATAAGAAGGAAGTTATTATATGTATGTTATAGTATGTGCATGTGTAAGAACGTTATCAATAAATGATTTCCGAGGTTGTTTAGGTATGTATGTACACATATGTATGTAGGAACGTTATCAATGCATAAATGATTTGGAGTATGTGCATTTTTACATATGTAGTACATATGTAAGTACATACATACATCCGTATGCGCATGCGTGAGAAATAAAGTCGACTCTAAACTTAGTTGCAGTTTTTAAAGATATTCTATTAAAAATTAAGTCAAAAATCTGTAACTAACTTTAGTGTCGACTTTATTTTGACTATGAATATGCCCCATTAATTATATATATGTATGTAATACGAGTATTGCAGTGGAAAATGATTATGCAACACATTTGCTCAAAATAAATGTTCATAAAACTCAAAAATAACTTTTCAAGAAAACCACTTTGAAGTTAACAAGTGCATTGCATTTGTACGTTTTTTTGTCAATGTGTCCATGTTTAAAGTGAAATTGTGAAAAAACTAAAGCAGCTAGAAAATTGTGGTTTGTTGCATTATATGTAAATAGCATAGCAGCTACCAAAAAGAAAAAAAAATAGATTTTTTCGACCAAAAGCCTCTTTGAAATGCCGACGACAAATCACCAAAGAGTTTGCCAATTGCATGTGTACATAATTTTCATAAGGTTTGCAGTGAGAGCATACACTGGCACATACATATGTATGTATGTTTCTTCGAACAAGAATTTTCATATAACTTAATACAATATAAACAATTTTCATATTTTTTTTAATTAATCAAAACTATTAATATGAATTTTTTACCAATTTTAGAATTCTTTTCAACTAACATGCATTTTTACTACCTACTATATACATATATTATATATATTTATATATACATATACTATATACTCGTACAAGAAGCGAACTTGAACACATGCTTTTTGAGTTTTTGGATTTTTTTATGTCGTTAAAGCAATATTAACTACTCAATAAATTATATTTAGCAAATGGTCATCCATATATGAAGATCCGAAATGCTAACTGATATAAAAGTACAATTCATATAATTTAAATTTTAATTTATTTAATTTTATAAAAACATACATGAATATGCTTCTGCATTCACCAGCAACCTAGCAACACAGCCAGGCACTTGCAACATAACATAACATTATCATAACAGAATATTAACGTTTTTTGCTGTTAACTCGTGTTCAAATGTTAATAGCAATGTGGTGATATTCCATGGATTAATTTTTCAGCCAAACAATTTTACGTTCCAAAAATTTGCACCTTCTCTATCTATCTAAGTTCTCTGCTAGAAGCAGCAGAAGAGGCTGCATTAGCAGCGGCAGCAGCCAGCGTTGCCGTTTTGGTCCAATTGGACCAATTGTCTCTCGATGCTGGTAACAAAATCAGTAATAACAACAAAGGTTCACACGCGAAAGCTAAACAGCGAAAGACTATTATTGGATATAACCAAGGAGTTAGCAGTTGCTTCTCCCATGAAGTGGTTGCATTTGTCGTCGTTTAAAAGCGCAGTTAGTCAACGACGTAGCGTAAACGTAGGTTGACGTACGTAGCAGCATATACAATTTACTGTTGATAGAGAGAGAGAGAAGCAACGGCAACGTCACCGCCATGCGGTGGTGAGTTTTCGTTTACACGCGAATCACATAAGGTAGATCGTGTCTGCGTCAACCTACGTCTACGT
>NW_023458559.1:5915568-5916815 GCF_013731165.1 Rhagoletis pomonella
ACGTAAAATTGTTTGGCTGAAAAATAAATCCATGGAATATCACCACAGAGCGATTAACATTTCAAGAAGAGTTAACAGAGAAAAATGTAAATTTATGTTATGATAATGTTATATTTGTTGCAGTGTCTGGCTATGTGTTGCTAGGTTGCATGTGAATGCAGAAACGTATTCATGTATATTTATACCCGAGCGCACTTGTGCACAAGGGTATATTAATTTTGTTCACATAACGGTTGTTTGTAACAGCCAAAACGAATCGAGATAGATATAGACAAATGTATACATAAATGATCAGGATGAAAAAAGAAATCGATTAAGCCATGTCTGTCTGTCCGTCCGTCTGTCCGTCTGTCCGTCCGTCCGTGTACACGATAACTCGAGCAAAAATTGAGATATCTCAACGAAATTTGGTATACAGGTAGGTTGGTATTGAAAATGGGTGAAATCGGACTGTAACCACGCCCACTTCCCATATAACGGTAATTTCCAGAAATACGAAAACTGCGATATTTTAGTAACTACTGAAGATAATTCACTCAAAATTGATATTTACAATAACTTTTTGACGAAAAATAAGAATATTATAAATTTTTGGAAAATGGGCGTAGCCACGCCCACTTATGGTTCCATGTGTATATCTTAGGAACCGCTGCACCAATTTCTTCCAAACTTGGCACAGTTGTTGGCCTTCGCACAGCATACAAAATCGCGGAAAATTTTTAAAATTGGACGATAACCACGCCCACATCCCATATAACGGTAATTTTCCGAAATACGAAAACTGCGATATTTTAGTAACTACTGAAGATTATTCACTAAAAATTGATATTTACAACAATTTTTAGACGACAAATAAGAATATTATAAATTTTTAGAAAATGGGCGTAGCCACGCCCACTTATGGTTACATGTGTATATCTTAGGAACCGCTGCACCAATTTCTTCCAAACTTGGCACAGTTGTTGGCCTTGGTACAGCATACAAAATCGCCGAAAATTTTTAAAATTGGACGATAACCACGCCCACATCCCATATAACGGTAATTTAGAGAAATACAAAATCTTCGATAAATCAGTAAATATTAAAACTAATTTATTCAAAATTGATGCTTGCAACAATTCTTTACCTAGAAATACGTTTATGGTAAAATTTTGGAAAAGGGCGAGCGCCGCCCACTTATGATCACATATATGTATATCGGTAACCGTTCTACCAATTTGTACCAAACTCGGTGTGGTTATTGTGCT
>NW_023458559.1:5916915-5917661 GCF_013731165.1 Rhagoletis pomonella
ATTGAAGGACGCTAATTTACTCAAAATTGATGCACCCCGGCTTACCACCTGCGGTAGGTTTCGGAAAGGTGAAAAAACATATATTTAATATTTGCGCCGGGTATTTAATGTTCGGCTCCGCCCGAACTTAGACTTTCTTACTTGTTTTTTTATAAAATTAAATAAATTAATATAGTTAAATTATTTTAAATGTACTTTTATATTAGTTAGAATTGCTGATTTGCATTTCCGCATGACCATTTGTTAAATATAATTTATTCAGTAGTTAATGTTGCTAAAAACTTAAAAAGCATCTGTTCAAGTTCGCTTCTTGTACGAGTTTATTTTATATTATTTAGTTATGTATTGTTCGAAGATACATATGTATGTATGTGCATGTGCTAATAAATACATATCTACATTTGTGAAAATTATGTACACATACAATTGGCAAACTACCCAATTTGCCACAGGGCGAAGACGACGTCGTTACGACGTCGCTCTGGCGAGGTCGTTTTGGTGAACTCGAAACGACGTCGTTACGACGTCGCTTTGGTGAAGCCGTTACGACGTCGCCCTGGTGAAGTCGTTTGGGTGAACTCGAAACGACGTCGTTACGACGTCGCTCTGGTGAAGTCGTTTGGGTGAACTCTAAACGACGTCGTTACGACGTCGCTTTGGTGAAGCCGTTACGACGTCACTCTGGTGAAGTCGTTTTGTTGAACTCGAAACGACGTCGTTACGACGTCGCTCTGGTGAAGTCGTTT
>NW_023458559.1:5917761-5918138 GCF_013731165.1 Rhagoletis pomonella
TGAACTCGAAACGACGTCGTTACGACGTCGCTCTGGTGAAGTCGTTTGGGTGAACTCTAAACGACGTCGTTACGTTACGTCGTTAGTCGGTTGGGTGAACTCGAAACGAATCCGTTTCTTCGAACCCACAAGTTTTTTGAGGAACCTTCGGTCTAGGTTGGACAAGTTCCACGCCCAAATTTTTATATATCTAGGCATAAATAAAAGTCATTCATTTGATTGGTAAACCGTTTTTATTATGAAAGTTTTTTATCATGACAGAATATGGAATCCACAATGTACACTTGTGCTCAGAAAATTAAGCCACCTACATCTTTTTTCCAGTATTCATAATATTTTTCATATAAAATGTTTTTTTATAAAGGTAAAGTTCACTC
>NW_023458559.1:5918238-5919587 GCF_013731165.1 Rhagoletis pomonella
ACTCTAAACGACGTCGTTACGACGTCGCTTTGGTGAAGCCGTTACGACGTCGCTCTGGTGAAGTCGTTTTGGTGAACTCGAAACGACGTCGTTACGACGTCGCTCTGGTGAAGTCGTTTGGGTGAACTCTAAACGACGTCGTTACGTTACGTCGTTAGTCGGTTGGGTGAACTCGAAACGAATCCGTTTCTTCGAACCCACAAGTTTTTTGAGGAACCTTCGGTCTAGGTTGGACAAGTTCCACGCCCAAATTTTTATATATCTAGGCATAAATAAAAGTCATTCATTGGGATAGTAAACCGTTTTTATTATGAAAATTTTTTATCATAACAGAATATGGAATCCACAATGTACACTTGACCAGATCTTTTTTTCAGTATTCATAATATTTTTCATATAAAATGTTTTTTTATAAAGGTAAAGTTCGCTCTATTGGCCTTATTAATAGAAAATAAAATTTGTGGGAATAAGTTTTTTTAATTTGGTAGAAAACTATACTTTTACTTTACAGCGTGGCGACGAACAACTGTTACCCAGGTTTGCTTGAGAAATAAAAGGGTCCTTTATAGATTTTGCGAAAAAGGTATTTTATTGTTAATTTTCCACAGATTTTACTTTAGTCGGATTAATTAGTGTTTAAATTTTAATCCTTATTTACATTTGCCAGCAGTGTAAACTTTGAGAGAAAAGTTCATTTGGCACGCAAGTCTTTTTCAGGTGACAGAAGGGACTCAAAATGGAGAAAATTAGCGGCATCTCATCACAACAGCGGAAATTAGAAGTACGCTTTAATTGTTGATGCCCAGCTCTCAAAAATGATTAATATACTTTAAATATTATTTCAGAAGCGTTCCAGCAAAAATTCAACGAATCTGTGGAAATAATAGAGCGAATAACCAAAAGATATTTCCATTATGCTGGAGACAGGATCTCAAAACGGAATAAAATAAATGTTTCACAGTCGTCTGCATAAATATACTATCTGTCATATTGATAAGTTTTAAAAATTAATTTTTTTGTTACTTCATTTTAGTTATCTTTATAAAAATCGGGTTTATTTTTTAACAAGGACCATATAGTTCAAAATTCAAAGTTGCGCAATATACATATGCATGTATGTGCATATAAAAAAAAATTAACAAGCTTTTATAAAAATTTTAAGATTTTTATTCTGCATTAAAGACACAGTTTTAAACTCCATTGAAGTTTGGTATGTATAATAGAATACAAGGTTGTGCCTTAAAGCATGCATTTTCTGTCATAAAATTCATAAGGATTAAAATGTGCAGTACCGCAAAAAAATAACACCAAAAATCAATGTGAGTTTTGTTTTACTTCAAACCTGTGTT
>NW_023458559.1:5919687-5922372 GCF_013731165.1 Rhagoletis pomonella
CGAAGAAAGCGTGCAAGCGTTAAAAGCAACTAAATTGTCAGTAGAAGGAATCCTCCAAGCATTACTTAATTTTTTGCTTATAAGAAAGCTAGATGACTCGCTGAGAATGAAATATGAATCCTCTTTAAAAGATTCTAGAGAATTGCCGAGACTAGATTCATTATTACAATTTCTCGGAAAAGAGTTCTTTGCATTAGAAGCAAAAGAAAATGCATTCGGAATGAAGAAAATCGAGAAAAATATTAAAAAAAGTAATGCTACAGTGGAAACAAAATGTGCAATGGATTGCGGAATGCCGCACTATTTAAATCAGTGTACAAAATTTCAAAATTTATCCATAAAAGAAAGGTGGATGATCATAAGAAATAAAAATTTGTGTAAAAAATGTCTGAATGGTGGACATGCATTCCAAAAATTGTAACTTCAGAAACTGCCGCTTTTGCAATTTAGAGCATCATTGGATGCTCCACAGAGACACAAACGCGGTTGCTAGTACAGTGAACAGTGAAAATTTAAATAAAAATAAATATGTGCTTTTATCCACAGCCATAATTAAAATAAAGAATTCCGAAGGAAAATTCATAAACGCAAGGGCATTGGTAGACAATGGATCCCAAGTGAATTTAATCACAAAGCAATTAAAATATAAACTAAAATTAAAAAGTGAAAATAGAAAAACCACTATAGAAGGTATTGGGCAAAATATTTCCAACATACAGGAGCGAGTGGTTATAGAAATTAAATCAAAAGTAACAGAATACCAAACACATATTGAAGCACTCGTGGTAGAAAAAATTATTTCACAGCTGCCATCTACTAAAATAGAAAGTGGAGAACTACCTAATAGAATAAAATTGGCTGACCCGAAATTTGATACTCCAAGCAAAATTGACGCATTACTTGGAGCAGAAATTTATCATTGTTTACTAAAACGTGGCCAAATAAAAATAAAAAATCAAGAGTACAGTTTCCAAAACAGTGCATTAGGATGGTTGGCTGGAGGAAAAGCAGATATAAAATTATCTCCCAGTCATTGTGGAGTGCTAACTTATAACAGTGAAAATTTGGATAACCAGTTAAGGAAGTTTTGGGAACTTGAAGAAATAGATACTCAGAAAAAATATTTAACAAAGGACGAAAAAAATTGTGAAAGTCATTTTAATGAAAATACAAAGCATTCAAAAGATAATAAATTTTGCGTGGCGCTTCCATTTAAGAATGATCCAAATAAATTAGGAAATTCTGAAATCATTGCTAAGCAACGATTTTTTGCATTAGAAAGAAAATTAGACAAAAATATTTTATTGAAAAGTCAATATAAAGAATTTATGGATGAATATATTAATTTAGGTCATATGGCATTAGCAAACGATGTCGACCAGTTGAAGCAAAAATATTTTCTACCTCATCATTGCGTATTGAGGCCAGAGAGTAGTTCAACTAAGTTACGTGTTGTTTTTGATGCGTCATGCAAAACCACTAGTAACAATTCTCTTAATGACTTACTATATACGGGTCCAAGACTACAAGAAGACGTATTCAATATATTGCTCCGATTTAGAAAACACAAATATGTAATATCTGCAGACATTGAAAAAATGTTTCGACAAATTTGGATAACAAAAGAAGATCGTAAATACCAATTAATATTTTGGAGAAATTCCAAAGAGCAGCCGTTGAAAATATATGCTCTAAAAACCGTGACATATGGTACGTCAGCAGCTCTATACTTGGCTACAAAATGCTTAGAAGTCATTGCAGATAGAGAGAAAACCAACTATCCAAAAGTTTCAAAAATTATAAAAGAAGATTTTTACATGGATGATTTAATGACGGGTAGCAATGACATTGAAGAATTAAAACTTTTCCAAAATCAAATAATCAAGATTTTGCAAAATTATGGGTTTCCGTTACGGAAATGGTGTTCAAATTCCAAAGACCTACTTGAAGGGATACCAGAAGAAAATCAGGGAGGTAAACTAGATTTTGATCAAGAGGAGCAATGTAAAGTGAAAACACTAGGTTTAACTTGGAGCCCTATAACCGACACCTTAGTTATAAAATGTCAAGGAATAAAAGACGTAAAACCTACCAAAAGAAATCTTCTTTCTGAAATTTCAAAATTATTTGACCCATTAGGCTTAATAAACCCAATTATTGTTTCTGCAAAAATATTGTTGCAACAATTATGGAAATTAAAAATAGACTGGGATCAAACTTTACCAGCAGAAATCATTAAAACTTGGAATGATATAAGAACTGATTTTAATTCACTGAATAATATAAAAATACCGAGATATTTGATGAGTAAAAAAGCAGAGACAATGGAAATTCATGGATTCTGTGATGCCTCAATGAAAGCTTATGGCGCGGTAGTATACGTAAGGTCAATCAGTAATGAAGGAAAGGTGACATCACGCTTAGCAGCAGGTAAATCGCGAGTTGCACCAATCAAGGTAGTTACATTACCGAGATTAGAATTATGTGCAGCAGTTTTACTTACTGATCTAGTAAAACAAGTTCTAATAAGCTTGAAACACAATTTTAATAAAATTCTTTATTACACAGACTCAACCATCGTACTGAGCTGGCTAAATTTGGACCCAGCTACTCTTAAAATTTTCGTAGCCAACAAAGTAAGCCACATTCAATCCTACAGCAACATCGAGGATTGGAATCACGTAA
>NW_023458559.1:5922472-5934478 GCF_013731165.1 Rhagoletis pomonella
CCCTGCTTATAAACTGTTTGTTTTTAGCAGGCTTTCTAATAGTTACATTTGAGTTTACATGTTTGAGAGTTACATAATTATTCGCAAATGTAGTAAGAGTGGAAGTATTTTACGAAGTATTAAAAAATAAATAGTTTACAAAATTTAATCGTTTAATATGTTGGCTCTGAATCGCAAACAGTTAACAACATAGAGGTACACCATCCTGACTGTAAATTGGTCTGTCAATTGAAATATATACATTGGATTGTTTTCAGATTCCTTTAGAATTGGTCCTAGGTAGTAGTCCCTAAAGGAAGAATAAATTGGGCACTTGAAGAGCAGATGCTCTAGGCTTTCCATTTTATCTAAATTGCACTGGGTACATAAAGCATTTGGGTCTATTTTATAAACCAGGCCTTCGATGCAAAACCTTATGTTGTACTTCGTCGACAGGCGAACTTGGGCAAACATTTTACTCATGTAGAAGTTGTTCCTAAAGAGAAGATATGGGGCCACACTTTCGTCGAGTGATCGTAAAATTTTGCAGTTCATAGAGGGAGAATTGGAACAACTTAGTACATCCTGAATTTTTAAAAGACGATCAATGCGCTCAAAAGCTAGTTGCTCTAAAGCTTTCCAGGCATCCGAGCTCAGCGTCTCCCATATATGAGATAAACCAATTTTGTTTAAGAATTGGTTGAATTGTGTTACCCAGTTGTATTCAGGTTCCGCATTTGTGTTTAAATGATAATAAACCAGTCTAAGGAAGCAAATTTTTGGGAGGCGATTTTGTTCCATTTGCAGTAGAGAGATTATGTATTTCCAGCCCATTTTGAATATTTTTGATTCGAGTTTCAGGGTATCTGTCTCTAATCTAAGTTGTGCGTTAGGCGTACTTTTTGGTAAAGCAAGAATTTTCTTGTAAATGACGACTGAACAATCTCCAGTTGATTCGTGTATCTCAATCCCCAAGCGTGCACCGCGTATAGTAAGGTTGCGGAAACAACGCTATTAAAGAGTTTGACCCTCCCGTCCCAAGAGTCAGCCTTGCATCGATGCAGTGTTTGCAAAGCTGCGCCTAGGGCGCTATTTCCACTTTTTATCGCGGCGTCGGAAGCCGCTTTCCCCAGCGTATTTGTATGTTTTGACTATATCTATTTTTTGACCTTGAAAGAAAAAGTTGGCGTCTGTGGCCTTTCCACCCTTCCTAAAGTGTACAATTTGGGTCTTACTAGTGTTAACTTTTAAAAAGTTCTTTGTGCAGTAATTATCTTAGTATTTTACGTAGTCTTACTGGAGAGCTGGCGAGTGCGACCGCATCAGCGGCAAATAATAGAAGGAGTAAGTCAGTTTTTCCGTCGATATCTATTCCCTCTATATTTTCACTTCGCAGCTCATCTTCAAAATCTGAGATAAATAGCAAAAACAAAAGAGGACTAAGAATTTCCCCTTGTAAAACTCCCTCCGTTACAGCAATGCTTTGTGAAGTAATACCTTCTTGTCTTATCACAAACGATGCACGCTCGTAAAGGGATTTTACTAAGTGTATGAATCTACGCCTTTTGCATATAGTTTCTGCCACAGTAGATCGTGATTAATTGAGTCGAAAGCTCGACGAAAATCGATAAATAGGGCGAAAACAGAAGATTTATTTTGTCTCATATGAATCTGTAAAGCAGACTGCAGAAGGAAAATGTTATCAGTGCAGCTTCTTTTTTTTCTAAAACCATTTTGAGATTCCGGGATTACATAGTTTTCTTCAGCCCAATTAGTTAATCGGTGCGAAAGAATCTTTGTAAAAATTTTTGAAATTGTATTACTCAGTGCGATACCTCTGTAGTTCAATGGATTTTTTGGATCTCCGCTCTTATGGAACAGTACTAAGAGATATTGTGACCAAGACTCAGGGGTTCTACCATGTGATAGGATACTATTAAATAATGAGTGCAAATAGTCTATGCCTTCATCAGGGAGACATTTATAAAATTCTCCCCCAACCATGTCCAGACCTGGAGCTTTGTTATTTTTGCAGGCTTTGATTGCAAGTTTGATTTCTGTGAGCGACATCTCGTCGTCTAGTGTTTCATCAAACGTTCCAAAAAAAGTTAGGTCTCTTAGTATGCGTCGTGAGTAAATTTCGTAATAAAATTTTTCCCATTCAACTAGCGGAATAGGGTTTAATATTGGATACTTTTTGTTGCATTCCCTGATGACACTCCAAAACTCTTTTGAATTTTTTACATTAGCAAACTTGTTTTTGACACCTACGTCGTATGCTCTTTTTTTGCTACTTAGCAACTTTTTATACTCTACTTTTAAGTTTACATAATTTGATTTATGTTCACTACTAAACGATGAATTTTTGCATAGCCTGAGTGCTTTTCTGAGCTCACGTTTATTGCTAAGCAACTCTTGATCAAACCAGGGATTTTTGAAGTAGCTTGGTGATTTCCCTGACTTGGTTTTTAACATATTGAGTTTTTGAGCTGACCTTTTTATTGAGTCTATAAGGTTTAAATATTGGGTCTCAACTGAAGCATTAATGTCGCAGTGAGAAAGGCAATCCTCCCCACTCTGAAGTGTAATAAATTGTGGTGCTTTCGTAGCGTCCCATTTCAATATT
This sequence comes from Rhagoletis pomonella, assembly GCF_013731165.1. Lineage (NCBI taxonomy): Eukaryota > Metazoa > Arthropoda > Insecta > Diptera > Tephritidae > Rhagoletis > Rhagoletis pomonella. The sequence continues at coordinate 5,925,078 of NW_023458559.1, forward strand.
TGTTTCTTGTGTGTTGTCTTAATTCTCCCAGATTTATTTCTTGCATCACTATTAAGCGGTATATTTGTACTCAACATTATAGGGAAGTGGTCTGAGCTTACTACGTCAAATAACACCTCGACCTCATTGATGTGAGGAATAGCTCCTACGTTTGCCCATATCAAATCTATAGCACTTTCTCCATTACTGTTTGAAAAGGTAAAGTTTCCTGGTATGTCGCCCGGTATGCGCCCATTTAGTAGAATAAGCCCATTTTTTGACATAAAATTACATAATTTTTTGCCCCGAGTATTAACTGTTTTGTCCGCAGAAATTCGTACTGTCTCTAAAATTGAGTTTAGCCCTAGAAGGAGATCGCAGCTACTTTCGCTACCAACTCGAGCGTTAAAATCACCACCAATTACGATGGGGACATTACCGTAGTTATGGGAAATTTCATCTAAAAGAATTTCTAAAAGGTCCAGCGCTGTCTCGATGTCATAGGTCGGTTTGACATAGACAGAGCCAATTATCAATTTAAAGTTACTTAAAACTATACAATTGAAAATCCATAAGGGGGATATATCTATTACAAATGACTTAAAACTATTGTTTATTAAAGATATCAGACCACCGCTTGCCCTGCCTGAAGATTTTTCTCTTGTTGCAGCAGCTGCGAAGTGTTGAAAGTTGTTCCATGGTGAAGGTGAATTGTTAAATTCAGTTTGCAGCCAGGTTTCGCACAATTCAATTATGTGTGCTTTAGCAAGAGACGTTTCATTGTAGATATTGGCGATGCCATGGACGTTCCAAAATGTGATATTCAGAAAAGATTTACGCTCTACAGTAGGGTCTTGGTTATTTTGGATATTTGTTTTGTTTATTGGTTTTTTGAGCTATTTTTGTGGAGCAGTTGAGTAAAATCGATAGGGAATCGTTCATAATCCGTTGGATATAATTTCTTTATAACGTCAATTGCATTTGTTCGCCCCTCCATCAATTTTCGCTCTTGGTTCCAGTGAAGCCAATGGTTACCAATTTTAATGCGATCATTTCTCACTATTACTTTATGGCGGTTACTAATTACTAGAATCTCTTTTTTTAGTTGTAACATAGCCTTCTTGTTTTTTTGTCTATCTTCATTAAGATCTTTTTCTATATAAATAGCTACACCAGCCAGTTTTTTAATATTTTTGAAAACCGCTTCGATTGTGTCGATTGAATCGAATTCAGCTAAGACGGCCATTTTACCATTTTGATCAGAGATTTTCTTTGTTGACGTGACTGCGATGTTATTGGGCAACCCAAGGAGATCTTTACAAACTCGTTTTATTTCTGCAGTCGGAGGTTTATTGCTCTCGAGGCCTTTGAAAATTTGATTTTTCCCTTTGACGAGATCTTCCAGATGCGAGATCCGCCGGCCATCGATTATCTTTTGGGCTTTTAAACTCTCCACTTCCTGCTTTAGCTCTTCATTTTGAGCAGTAAGTTTGTTAATAGTGCCTGAGACATTGTTGAGCTTCTCCAAAATATCCTTATTTGATTCTCTGATTAGTTTCATCAGGTCATCGACAGAGAGATCAGCAACCTTCTGCTTCCCTAGCGCTGTGTTATCTGAGTATTCCGGACTTAAATCGGATAATAATCTCTTTGATGGATTTTTCATTGGAGTTTCTATCACAGACATTTTACCTTTTATATTATTGATTTTTAAGTTACCGGGCTCACCCTGTGGGAACAGATTTAGTGGAACTGCTTTATCAACTGCACAACTGCACGCAACTTCGCTGAAGTTTGACTGAAAGAGTCAGCTGGTAATGTTTTTATTTCGGTTTACCGCGTTTTAGATAAATTGAGTGTAATTTTTGTGATTATTTTGCGCGTAGATTCAATATTTTAATTCGTGTTTTCCACCAATATTCCCCGATCACAAACAATGTTTTTTACTTGCTCGCGCTAGCAATACATTCAGACTCCCACTGGATACAAATTCGGCACCAAACGCTATGAATTGCAAGTATGCAGCTTTCGTCATTCGAAAATTTTACCTCAAAGAGGTTTTTTATTTGATATCAATTATTTTGGGGTAGCAAATTTAAAATCGACGAAAATAGAAACAATAAACTAAATGTTTTATTTTTCTCAAATAAATTGCTAAAAATATTCTCTAAATCTAAATTATGTATTCAAATCGATGTGTCTATTGAAACACATAGTTTTTCGAATACGGAATAAAGCGAAAAAGGATGATCAAGGATATGATGATATCAAGGATGATATGTATTCGAAAAAATTAAAAATAAAAAAAAATATGAGAAATGATAAAAACTTATCAACTTGGTACCAACTTTGGATACAATAAACAACTGTATTCGTCTGATTGCCTCGTAGTTTAATTGTTGTTAAGATTTCTACTGGGTGTGCGGCGCTCACATGTGCTTTTTTTAAGAAGTTTTACTTCTATCATGTGTACGGTGTTGCACTCGTGCTATTAAACTAATGATTTTTTCTCAAGTAGTTTTGCTCAGTGGAAATTTATACGTATGTATGTAAGTAGTAGCGGCACATTGGGTGAACTAAATGCATTCATACATACATATTTATGTACAACTATAGGTAAATACCAGGTAGGTTAAGTGCGGGTGATAAACCCATGTAGCATAGTTAAATACTGTGTACATACCTGCAATTAAAATGGGGAAGAATGTTACAATTTCGGCATGTGACTGAAAAAACTCTAAAATACACACAAATTGTGGTTTCCAAGACATGTACGAAGTGATTAGCACAGCTGCATCCTTCAATTTGTCAACTCGCGGGAAATTCCCCGATTTGCAGGGAATTTCGGTTTAAGTGGCAATCGGGGAATGGGCGATTTTTTTCGGGGAACTGGGTATGTTATTTTTATATCTTAAAGTAACCAAATTAGACGGATATGTTAATATTTAACCATTTGACCCTTTTTGGAGCGACATTTTTTCAATTTGAATAGCAAAATCTCCACAACAAGAGTTTTCCCAGATATAAGCTATATACCAGATGAAAGCTAAGGTTTTGGGCTGAACTTGTGGAAACATAGAATAAAATCTACTGACCAGTTTTTGAGAAAATGCCCGAAATCTTTATTTTCAGCAGCCCGATTTTTAGTTTTCAGGCGATAACGTTATGGCGTATTTGTATTTTATAAACACAAAAGATAGCGTTAGATACCTTGTTTGAAGACACTTCTACTGATATCCACATCAATGACACGGACTGATTAGTGCGGCCTCAGTGGTAGTTTAAAAAATTGCCTTTTTTCGAAATTCAGGCAGCAGCCACGCCCACACAGGCATACGAATCAAAACATCCTGGAACAAAACCTTCTTAGTTTTTTGTGTACTTTAATTCCTGAAAGTTTGAAAAAAATTAAATGATGGTACGTACAGACGCCACATACATACCAAAGCATGTCGTAGTGGAGACACGAACCAAAACACATTTACCTCTATATCTTTCCAACTAGTGGCCGGAACTTAATATATTTTGGTATGGTTTGAAAGGTATTGGGCTATAGAATAACACTAAATATGATGGGTGTGCCCACATGCCCCCTTAAACCGGCAAAAGCAAAAAACGTTTTTTGTTTCGCAACACTTTAGCCTAATTTTTAAGAATCCGGTTAATCATTTATGAAGTTTGAATACATTTTCTGGACACACTCTGCAAGACCTTTCCAACGATATCTCAAACATGTCGATTGGACGTCTGGATAAAAACTTCCAAATCTCGTGTATATATAAGTAGAGTCCGACCGATTCCAATTTTTTTTTTCAGGTACCGATGCCGATGCCGATTCCATAAAAAATTACAAATAAATGTATTAATTCATAAAATCAGTTCATTTCACAGAGTTAAAAAAAACAAAAGAGAAGAAATAATTGAATTAATAGGCTTGTTATGCAACATTACATTCACATGTATGTACATACATACATATGTATGTGTAAAAATATACCCAGTAGAAATCGGTTGTATGCATTCTTGAAGGATGCTTGCTATATGAGTGAATTAGTGTGAACAATTCATGCGTAGTCATGAATTACCACGAATAAATTAAAATTCTAGCGAATTGCAAGCGAATGTACGTTGTCGTTGTTTTAAGTACATTTCTTGATAAATTTGAAGTGGAATATTTGTAATATTTTCAGTCTTGTACAAATATTTTACTCAACGGACGTGTTGTACGATACTATTTTCAGCACAAACGGGCTTTTACAAGATATGCATTTGCATAGAAGTAGCATTTACATATAGGGATACATATCTTGTAAAAATTCTTTAATACTATTCCATTAATGCATTTTTGTATGTTTGAAACATTAATACAGCCATATGCATACACCAGTAGTACAAGTGTATGGTTAGAGTACGCATACGCTCTGAGAAACCACGCGTGTTAAAGGAAAATGAACGTTCATTTATACTGGCATGTATACACAGCAGCAAGCTCATGCCACCAACAGCTACGTCGTATGCATCAAATTTCTACTGGGTATGTACATATATCACATTTATGTACATTACATAAAACACTTTTTTATATGGTGCTAAGCAAAAAATATTTAGGAACATAAAATTTCATCTCGTTTTGTACTAAAATACACTCTTTTGCTCTCAATGCATAAGAACTTATATGCTAGGTATGTATGTACATACATATAGTGGTCCACAAAATAAAAGAATTGCGATATTTTTACCGATTTTGTCTTTTTACCTTCCTTTTATTAACTCGGGATGTAACTATGTAATATTGATGCGCCTAAAAGATGCAGCGACTTCTATTCCCAAGTTACATACCTGATGACAGTACGAATGGCAATTATAATAGGGAGGTTTTAGTTTTTTAAACTATAATTTTATTTATTTAAAGTTTATTATTTTTTTTATAAAAGTCTAGCTGGTATACAACAAAAACCATATAAATTCAGATTTCAAACTTTGTACAAAAATTAGAAAAATTCTGCTTATTTTCACCAAAATTTCAAACTTTTTAATCAGAATTTTGGTATGCAGTTTTGTAGACCATTTCATTCTAGTACATATAATGAAGTGCAAGTTTCAAGCTGCTATAAAATCCCGTTAATTTTTGGCAATTTTTTTTGCTGGCAGTGTTCTCCATAAAAATAATTTTTGTGAGCTGTCTGCAAATGTTTTTTAAAGTTGGCTGTCGCTTCACCTGAACATTTGAAAAGAAATTCCAAAGAATCGGCGAAAAAAGTCCGATGCCCAATTTTGTGCCGATACTAGCCGATGCCGATGCCGATTAATCGGTCGGACTCTATATAGTTATAAGCGAGTCATTTCAGTATGCTACTGTTGCTGCTTTCGTCACTCGCGCACACTGCCGTGCGCTGTGATAAAAGCTCTGTGTACATTTTTGGCGCATAATTTCAAAAATACAAATTTTGAGTTGTGACTCTTTTGAAGACGGTGTGCGATATGTACATATGTATGTATGCTGTACATATGCACACAAAATGCAAACCCAAAACAAATGCGAAAAATATCTCCCGGGCTCATAAAAATTGTTGAATATAATTGTTATAAAGGCCATAAAAAATAACAAAAACAAATAACATAAGGACGAGCACACCTAAAAAGTTAAACATTCTAATAATAGAAATATTAACAAAAACCAACACAACCAACAACCACATGATCAAGTGAATTGCAGCGGAATAGCTGCGCTTGATTGTAGTTGGCTTAGCAAAGTTAAATAGTGGAAAATAAGCAACAAGAATTAACAAGACAAACTTAGCACAGTGCGTAGGCAACTGGCTGAGTCAGTGGTGATCGTCGGTTCGAATCCTACTGAAAGAAGTATGATGAGCAAATGTGCTGATTTCCGAAATAGCTATCACTTCTACCATTTTTTCAAATTATTGTTGCTTTTCCACAATAAGTTTTCACTGAAAACGGCCTCGAGCTCATAAAAATTGTTGAATATAATTGTTATAAAGGCCATAAAAAAATAACAAAAACAAATAACTTAAGGACGAGCACACCTAAAAAGTTAAACATTCTAATAATAGAAATATTAACAAAAACCAACAAAACCAACAACCACATGATCAAGCGAATTGCAGCGGAATAGCTGCGCTTGATTGTAGTTGGCTTAGCAAAGTAAAATAGTGGAAAATAAGCAACAGGAATTATCAAGAAAAACTTAGCACAGTGCGTAGGCAACTGGCTGAGTCAGTGGTGATCGTTGGTTCGAATCCTACTGAAAGAAGTCTGATGAGGAAATGTGGTGATTTCCGAACTAGCTATCACTTCTACCATTTTTTCAAATTATTGTTGCTTTTCCACAATAAGTTTTCACTGAAAACGGCCTCGAGCTCATAAAAATTGTTGAATATAAATATATCTCCCATCAACGGCGTTGAAAATTTTTCGCGATAAGTTTATCGCGACAAGCTGTTGTGAGTGATCGCGATTGCATCGTGTTTCTCATTTATGAGAGGCCGTCATTAGGGATGTCAGTGGCAACAATACATCGATGTTTTTCTTTGATTCGATGCATCGAAATGTACATCGATATTTTTCGATGCATCGAAGGGAATACATCGATGCATCGATTTGCATAGGATTTTTCAGATAATGTTTCACAATAAAAAATTATATTACAAAAATTGTACAAAATTGGAAATAAATTCGTGCAACTGAGCTAAATATGTGTCTAACGGAACTTTTTGAAGCCGTTTCAATTTCTTGGTCAAAGTCACTTCTCTTTTTTGTACAATTCAAAAACTGGAACGACGGTTCAATGTACTAGAGATGTCAGTTTTCAAAAAACATCGATGCATCGATACATCGACTGGAAAATTTTCGATGCATCGAAGCAAAACATCGATGTTATCGATGCATCGATGTTTTTCCGACATCCCTAGTAGAGCTGTAAAAGTAAGGAAAATTCGGATATCCGTATGTATTCGTTACTAATCCAATCTTTCGTATCGTATCTTATCTTGTACCTCACAAGAATCATCGCAACAAATCTTACAGCGTAAGGAAATGTTCGTTCGTCCATATCGTCGTTTAAAGTGCAAAAGCGCGTATCAACAAAATGCAAAACCGCGTAATTGAACTTGTAGAAATTATTTTCTAGAGCGTAAAACATCATATTTCAAAATGGTTGACTTTTTTATAAAGCAATAGCATTTCTGGCTAGTATATTTCAGGACGAATGGATCCGGATTGAGCCAAGAGCTTGTGTGAGCAAATCCAATTTTTGGCAGTCAATGTCAGTTACGCGGTTTTGCAGAATCACGATACGCGGTTTTGTACTTTAGACGACGATAAGCATACATGTACATACATACATATATACATATGTATACACGCAACATATTTTTGAATCGATTCGAACAATTTGGTACAATCAAGCACTTGTCCCCAGTGATGGAAAAGTAGACACAATAGTGCCATTTTTGGCCCTTTCATTCTCAAAGGCACTTTTGGACAATTCATCCTGTTTTGGCACAATCATAAAATATAGAACTTTAGCATAAAATGCCAATATCTAACAAAAAATTACATACCACATTATAGATTAAAAAATTGCAAAAAGTGAAAATTAAAAGCACTTACAAATTAAAATAAGGGCTGTGTGAATTATTTGCAAACCGCTGAATTCTGCTGTAAATATGCAGTACGAAAGGTGAGTTTTCGCCACAACAAGCTTTTAATTCAGAATTTTTGGAAAGATTCTAAGTTCGCAGTTTTATAGTTCTTTAAATGAAAGTGCAAGTTTCTGCAATATCCCGATGATTTTTGATATTTTGTTCTGACGGTGTCATGCATTTTGATCCATTTAAAAAAATTTCGAACACACTTTATATGGAAAAAATGCATAACATCGCAAACTTGGAATCTCCCTAAAAATTCTGAATTCAAAGTATTTTGTTGCGAAAATCTGTTGAGTTTTTATAATTTTTGTACAAAGTTTGAAATGCCGATTTGTGTACATTTATTGTGTTTATTAAATTATGAATTAGACTTTTTGTAAAATCAATTAAAAAATAATCAATGAAAATAATAGGCGAAACTGGTCAAAATGTCTTACTGCCATTATTTCGCATACAGGTACATACATATGAGTGTAAGAATGTCAGAATAGCCGTACTTCGGTGTATTCCCTTCCGTAATTGGAATTCCGTGTAATTTTACTATGAATTTATGTATATGTGTAATAGGCAGAGGTGGGCACTACCTGAAACAAGCGATTGCATGCTGCTGCGTTCTCATCGTTACGTTCTTGCTTGTATACGTACACGTGATGGTTATACTCTTTGAGCGTGTGCTCGTTCTCTGCCCATGCCTGGTAATAGGCAACATAGACGGTGCGTCTGACTCGCGAGTCAACTGTGTACGTGTTCACTCGCCTTTCGACTACACACAGTTGAGTCATTCAGAGTCATACCAGAGTCATGTCGGTGTAACTAACACATATTTATTTTTACTTAACACATCCAAACCGACTCGCGATTCGGACGCACCGTGTATTCAGTGTTGCCATTTTGGTGCTTTTGGAGCTAGATTAGCTCTTTATTTTTCTATTTAGTTCCGAAAATTGAGTTTTAGCTCCTAGCTTTTTTTTTAGTCTTTTCAAATTTATCTAGCACTTTTCTAGCTCCAGAAAGTTTTAGTTGTATTTGGTATATATAGGCCAGAACTTAAGCATTGATAAAATGGAAAATTTTGAGATGCAGTGTATCCACCATAAACTCTTGGATCTAGGTTAAAGAATTCAAAAATTAATTAAAAGAAAATCCTTTTACACATAGCGCGGATTTTGTTTTACCTTCTTAATTTTACCTTTAAGGAGAGCTGGAAGTAAAACTTTCCAGAAAAATTTTGCGAAAAAATTATTTAATTCAATATTTGAAATTACAGACTTTAACAGTTTGTAAGGTATTTTTAGTTCACTGTTATAAGTGCCATAGCAACGAATTCGAAATATACCTTATTTTGGTTTTAAATAATTTATTAAAGATTTTTAAAATTGCCGAAAATGTGAAAACAACCTTACGTCAATAAATGCTCAACATTAACAAAAATATGTAACTCTTCATTATAGCTACTATTAGTATTAGTATTAGTATTTTTCTCTGGCAATACTGCGTGTAAAGAATCCCTCATAAAGGTGATTTACTGTAATAATTTAGTTAATTATATGGTATATTTTTCGAGCTCAAGGCCACATGAAAATCAAAACACAATTTTTGATTTTGCATTCGTTTTTATTTGCCCATATTTCGACTTTAGTCTGAAGTCATCATCAGGACTGAAAAAATACATTATTACAATTACATAAATTAATACATATGTACATATAAACATAAACAAGTACAACTTACACATTTGACAATGTTTGATCG
>NW_023458559.1:5934578-5939125 GCF_013731165.1 Rhagoletis pomonella
GGCAGTTAAAAAATGCGTATAATTTTCGTCACGAAATTGATATCATAAATTTTGTGTTTCTAGTTCAGCTTTCGTCATTCGAAAATTTTACCTCAAAGAAGTTTTTTATTTGATTTATCTTACAGCAAAAGCTGTTGCAAATTTTTGATATAATTTGTTACAAAAACCTAAGGTAAAGTCGCCCTTGCCCAAATGATTAGCATGTGCTACGAAATAGTTTTTTGCATTTTCTGACGAACGTATTATTTTGAGTTGTGACTCTTTGGAAGACGGTGTGCGATATGTGTCACATGATATTAATTAGACTAACCTTCACATTGAATACTACACATTTAATACATACTGAATTACTATACCTTCACATGCGACCCTGACATTCAACTGCAACCATGTAAGCATTTTAAAATAAACGAACGTTTTGAAGAAGACAGAGAACAAGAGAGAGTTTGTATCGAACAGCAGACGCGGACGGTTGATTTGTGAATCGCTATTTTTCCTACATTAATATAAATCAAAGCAAGTGTTGAATAAACTGTATTTAATCGTTTGGCCTATTTTATTTAAAACTCGGGTTCTTGACAGTTCAGAAGCGGGTAAAAAGCCCAAGAAAAGAAATGCAAAAAGTTTGCGATTTAAATGTAATACAACTTCGGCAAAAGTTGCGCGAAGCCGGTTTGCCGACGTCAGGCAATAAAGCGAAGTTAATTGAACGTTGGTACGAAAACCAATACAACGAGAAATTTTCGAGTGCTCTAAACGATAGCGTAGAACGGCGGTTAAATCAACTAGAAAGTGCTATGCAATCTGTGCGTGTTGATGCAAGTGAGGTCGGCACCATGCCATTAAGCGCATCCTCGCCAACACCAGTGGTGCATAATTTGCGTGATGGTTTGTATGTACAGGATCACATGAGCGGTAGGGCAGTACCAGAACCTACGAACATGCCTGTGCATATTGATCAGCAAGATGTGCGCATGCGCGAAGACAAATCAACGTTAAATTAAATTTTTGCGCAAGCAGCGACGCCGGTTCAACGTCGTGTGCAGTTCAGCGAAGCATATTCTCGTGAAGCAGAGAGAAATTGCCGAAGTGTCGCTGGAGCAGTGACGTCGCCTCTAGCGTATAGAGGAGACAATTCAACGCCATACTCATTTTCGCATGTTGCTGATGCGGAACGAAATGAGAATTGGTACAATACTTTTGCGACGATGCGTACAGACAGTGGAAGAGGCAATACGATGCCAACGTATGCGTGCTCACATTTTGTTTCCACACCATTTCACTGTGCTACACGAAGTGTAAATGACAATCATTTTATTTCCAATGGGTTCGGAAATGTATGTGACATTATGAAAATTCTGCCAACGTTTGATCCTAGTGATAAAAGCATGTCGTCAACGCAGTTTGTTGGTCGAATTGAACAGCTTTTACAAGTGTATGGGTGGAACGAAAAAGTGCTTTTGTTTGCAGTACAAGCTAATTTAAAGGGTGCTGCAAAAATGTGGATTGACTCTGTGCCGATTGTTTATGTAAATTGGTCGAGATTCGTTGAAGAATTTTTAAATCAATTTCCGTCAATGATTAATTCCGCGGATGTTCACATGGAACTAATTAATATGCGCCGTGGCACGAACGAAAGCCCTGATATGTTTTATTATCGTGTTCTAGCTAAAGGTCACCAAGGTGGGGTGGATAATCAGGCAATTATAAAATACGTAATAAATGGGTTGAATGATACCGATATGAAGCGATGTTTATCAGTGACGACATATGGTACGTGCAACGATTTATTGAGGGCAATATCGAATTATTGTGCTTATAATTCAACGAGAAATTGCGCGACGGTTAAACAAGCAGTACCGGATGCTCAAAACAAGCGTTCGACAAATGAGAAAAAAACAAAAACTGAAATCATTTGCTACAAGTGCCGAAAATCTGGACATATTTCGCGTGAATGTACGGAAGAGAAAAGACGACCGAAGTGTGAGAAATGTGGTACCATAGGGCACCGTGGTTCGGAGTGTGTAAAGCAAAAGACAAAATCGGAAAATTGTAATGCAATCGAGGATGAAGTTGTGAAATTCACTGTAAAGACAATTTTGTTGTATGGCAAAGAAGTTGATGCTTTTGTCGATACAGGCAGTGCGCGTTCGTTAATTCGAAAATCGGTTGCGGAAAAATTTGACGATTGCCACAAAGAAAAATGTTATGTACGCCTTAAAGGTTTTGGTGGTGGTGTTTACGAATGCCAGAATAAAGTAAAAGTCATGATGAAAATTGATAGTGCAGAAGAATCAGCATGGTTACTGATTGTTGACAATAATATGATTGCAAATGATGTGTTACTTGGACGTGATGTACTTTGTTCGGGTAAAATGAAATACATTATTGACGGCGAAAATTTATATGTGCACGCGGATGTGGTAAAGAACGTAAATGCGATTGATGCTAAATCGGAAGCGGGTCGATTCGGTGAATTAGACAAACTGTTGTGCAAACATGAAAAACGCTTTTCCACGCTTGGAAAAGCAAATGTAGTGAAGATGGACATTAAACTTACAACCGATAAGCCAATCAATATGAAACCATATAGATTGCCGTTTGCAAAGCGACCTATAGTGAATACAATTATTCGTGACTTACTAGACAAAAATATAATTCGTGCGTCGAATTCTCCGTTTGCTTCGCCAATAGTGCTTGTTGCGAAGAAAAATAATGAGTATAGAATGTGTGTCGATTACAGGCAACTTAATCGGGTTACAGTAAAGCAACCATTCCCTATGCCGATCATGGATGAACTTTTCGCTGTACTTGCCGGTAATCGATATTTTACGGTTTTGGACTTAAATATGGGATATCATCAAATCGAAGTTGATGAAAGCACTAAGCAATTCACTGCATTTGTTACGAATGAGGGACATTATGAGTATAATCGGATGCCATTTGGTCTAGTGAATGCGCCGGCTGTATTCCAGACCATGATGAACAGATTGTGCGAACAAATGAAGCCGCGTAAAGTGATTGCTTATCTCGATGACGTGATTATTCCGAGTGCGACAGTGAGCGAGGGCCTAGAAATATTGCATGAGTTTTTGGACTTACTTGAAAAAACAGGTCTTACGTTGAGACGCGATAAATGCAAATTTCTGGCTACTGAAATAAACTTTCTCGGGCATAAAGTTAACGAAAATGGTATTACACCCGGAGAGTGTAAGGTTAGAGCAATTCGCGATTTTCCGGTTCCGTCCACAGCAACGGAAGTACGTCAATTCTTGGGTCTTACGGGTTTCTTTAGAAAATTTGTAAAGAACTATGCGGCAATAGCCAGACCTTTGAATCAGTTAACAACTAAAAACGCCATGAATAACTTTGTCTGGGGTGAAGCAGCGGCTAATGCTTTTAACTCCTTAATTCAATCGTTAACGTGTGAGCCTGTACTGACATTGTACGATTTCAATGCACTACATGAGGTGCATACCGACGCCAGTTCTGTCGGCATAGCAGCGGTTTTCCTTCAGTCAACCGACGAAGGTAGAACATGGAACGCCGTGATGTATTTTAGTAGGCGATGTACTGATTTAGAATCGCGTTACCACAGTTATGAACTGGAGGTGCTAGCAGTGGTGGAAGCCTTGCAGCGTTTTAGAGTGTATTTATTAGGCAAGCCATTTAGGGTAGTCACGGACTGTGCTGCCATCAGCAACGTGAAGGCGAAGAGTGAACTAATTCCACGCATCGCTCGTTGGTGGATGCGATTGGGTGAATATGATTTTGAATGTGTGCACAGACCTGGTGTGCGTATGAGCCATGTAGACGCGCTCAGTCGATCTCCTGTTGGTGACGAGCGTAATGAAGACGAAAGCGTATTGCCGATCGCTCTGGATACTGAAGACTGGTTGTTAACAATGCAAATTCAAGATACAAAGATTCGTGAGATTGTCGACGTGCTACGAGGTACGCGAAAATCAGAGCAAGAGAAACATCTTAAAAATGAGTATAAAATCGAGAATAGCAGATTATATCGTCGAGATGGCGACAAACTGCTCTTCGTTATTCCAAAAGCAGTTCGTTGGCGTATAGTGAGGTACTGTCATGACGAGATGGGTCATTATGGTATCGAGAAAACAATTCAGCGTATAACACAGCATTTTTGGTTCCCGCGTATTCGAAAATATGTAAAAGACTACATATCTGCCTGCGTGGAGTGCTGTTACAACAAAAACGGTGGAGGGAAGCCTGAAGGTACAATGTATATTGACAGCATTGCGCCAGTACCTTTTCAGACTCTTCACATCGACCATTTAGGTCCCTTCGTGAAAAGCAAAAGGGGGCACACGTATGTAATTGCGATAAGTGACGCGTTCACAAAATATTTAATTGTGAAGCCAGCTCGAAACACGAAGACGCAACCTGTGCTGCAAGTTTTGAACGAGTTAATTAATTAATTAATCCCAACGGCTTTTTACCCTCCATTCCCGCCCAACCGACACGAGGGGCGCAGTCCGCATGACGTACGGAAACTTTTTTTTTTTTTTTTTTTTTTTTTT
>NW_023458559.1:5939225-5947171 GCF_013731165.1 Rhagoletis pomonella
CAGCTGATTGGATATGCTAAAGATAGTATTTCAATTATTGAGAGTGGAAATAATAGTTTTCTTTATAGTAAAAATCGAGTCCGATACGTCAAACGTGCTGGAATGACAGTTAAAATCTTGACATAAACCACGGAATGATTCGTTTAGTTCAAAATTAGTTTTGCATGGCTTTAAATATAGAGGTCGAAAGTGTCTTGACACTCGAGAAGGAACATTAAAATTTACCTCAGCCAGGAGGGCCGGGCTATTAATCAAGCCTGTCATTAATTTTACGATAAATATTATACCCAGCATTTCTCTACGACTTGCGAGTGTAGGCAAATTTATGAGCTTTAGACGACTTGTGTAAGGGGGGAGATTGTAATCTGAATCCCAGTTAAAATTACGCAATGCAAAAAGCAAGAATTGTTTTTGAATTGATTCAATCCTTTCTGAATGAACTTGGTAGCGGGGATTCCAAACAATAGATCCGTATTCTAGTATAGGTCTAACTAAACTGGTAAAAAGAGCTTTTGTAACATAAGGATCTTTGAACTCTTTTGACCATCGCCTTACAAATGCAAAAACGCCTTTGGCTTTATTGACTGTAACATTAATATGATGGTTGAAATTGAGTTTGGAATCCATTGTGATACCAAGATCGACAAAATTGGATACCTGCTCCAGATTATAATTTGATATTGAATAAACAGCTGGTTGAACAGCCCTCCGAGAGAAACACATAACTTTACATTTTTGAAGGTTTAGTGGCATATAGTTTGTATTACACCAACTAACCACGTTGTTCAGATCCGCTTGTAACAAAGACCTTTCTTCTATAGAGGACAATGTTTTAAAAAGTTTCACATCATCGGCATACATTAAAATTTTTGAATGTTTTATTATAGAAGAAATATCATTAATGAATATCAGGAACAGAATCGGACCAAGGTGGCTTCCCTGAGGAACTCCTGAAGAAACTTTAATGATGTTGGAAGAACAATTATTAACAATAACTCTTTGTGTTCTATCAGAGAGGTAAGATGAGATCCATTGAAGGAGACTGGGCTGAAAGCCGATTAGGTCGAGTTTACGGATGAGTAACGAGTGACATACTTTGTCAAAAGCTTTACTGAAATCGGTGTAAATTACGTCGGTATGAGCATTTTCTCTAAAACCGTTCGAGGCATGAGTTGTAAACTCCAATAAATTAGTAATAGTAGATTTTCCTTTAGAAAACCCGTGTTGAGATTGTGTAATTGAAGAAGATATAGAATATGTCAGCTGGTTAACAATAATTGCTTCGAATAATTTGGGGATAGCGGAGAGTTTCGCTATGCCTCGATAGTTTTCTATAGACGACCTGCTGCCGTTTTTGTGAAGTGGTATTATGAAAGACTCCTTCCAGGCTGACGGAAAAACGCCATGTTTAAGTGACAAATTGAATAGAGTTGTTAAAGGCTCGCAGATGTTCTCAGCGCAGTTTTTAAGAAAACAGGTCGGAATATGATCAGGTCCAGGCCTAAATGACGCTTTTAAGGTTTTTAAAGAGTGTAAAACTTCATCGGAAGATATTACTGGAATATAAGCAGAGTTGATTGGACAAAGCTCGTACGGATAGTCTCCACTTATAGGGAAGTCTACAGAATAATTGGACCTAAAGAACCGAGCAAACATGTTGGCAATGAGTTGGCTGTCGCTAGATACAGTGTTGCGATAATGCATAGCGGACGGAAAACCATGTGCCTTACGCTTTGAATTTACGAAACCATAAAATGATTTAGGATTGTTAATTAAATTCCTCTTAATTTTACATAAATATGAATTATAACATTTCTTATTTAATGCAAAGTAGCTATGCCGCAAAACTGAGTACCTTAGGTAATCACTGTGTAAGCCCGTTCTTTTATACAGTTTAAAAGAGTGCGACTTTTTATTTTTCAATTTTTTAAGCTCTTTAGTGAACCATAATTGTATTGGTTCTTCATGAACAATATTACGTATTGGCACATACTTTCGAAACAAATTGAAAACAGTATCATTAAAGTGCTCAACGCTACGCTCCACGTCATCTCTATATATTGGCCAAGATAACTTTGAAAGTTCTTTGTTAATTTTCCTGAAATTTGCTTTCGCAAAAACATATCTAGTACTTGAACTTGACTTATTATTATGTATTTCATTTATGATTTCGTAGTTTAACTCAAGAGCAGGATGATATGCATCTTCCGGCAAAACTAGGGGATCACACCGATTAATAGAGGCCTTCGGAACATCATCAACGTAAACGAGATCCAAGACCTTTCCAAACTTATTTGGACATATATTTATTTGTTTGAGGCATAGTTCAGCCATTTCCTCCAGAAATACATTGTAACTATCTCTAGATGAAACTGGTACAACATCGGTGTCAATGATGTTCCATGAAATATGTGGCAGATTTAAATCGCCCAAAACAATCATAGAATCGGATGCCGTAAGCATTGCATTTACGGTCTCAAGTAAAGAAACTAGCTGCATATATACCGATACGGCAGAATTAGGAGGGATGTAGCAAAGAGCTAAATAAATATAAGTCTTTCCAGCCTGTACACGTATACATTTAAATTCGGTATATTCAATGACAGGAAGACTAACTTCCTCGGCTGGTATCGATGAATGCACCGCAAAAAGAACACCACCGCCGATTCTGCCCACGCGGTCACTCCTGTATATTTGATATTCATTTGGAAGAATTTCGGAATTAAAAATATGAGGTTTGAGCCATGTTTCGGTCAAGGAAATAATATTATAATTGCAGTCAAAACCTTTTAAATATAAGTCAGTTAATTTGGTATTCAAACCTCTAACGTTTTGATAGTAAATACTTAAATTAGACTTGCGAGTTAGTTTTTTGAATCAGAATTAAGATTAGAAATTTTAGCTACGTTATTATTACTTTTATTAGGTTTATACTCAAACTCGCGAACAAACGCCCCGGTCGGCCAAAATGAACTATTTAGTAGTGAATCAAAATCTTCGGAAGCTACATCAATTTTAAAAGATGAAATATCGCGATCGTATTTAAAATTAAATTTACGAATAAATACATCTTTAGTTCTAATTTTAGTCGATATGTATGACTTTATATCATTCGAAGAAGTATCTTTAGCAAATCAAGAGACAAAGATTGATCTTCTCGGAGGAATTACAACCAACTTTTTGGTAATGATGTCTGATGTGCGGGGCTCCGAATTATTCGGAGGAACTAAGTTAGACAGTGGAGCTTGAGATGTTGATGGCAACACTGTTAAATCAACGGTTTGACTATTTTTTGAAGTAGACCTAGTGGATATGGCTTTAGAAATCGGAGGCTCCAATGCCTGAGGGCATGGAGAAGATAAATTAATAAGTTCTAAGGACTGGGATGGAGGATTTTTTTTACCAGAATCCGTGGCTGTCTTTTTAGGTGGACTAATAACATGCCCACCTTTATTTTCACGGCTATCTTCAGAGTGTGGAGGGTCGTCGAGACAAGTGAAAGATCTAAACATTTTTTCGTAATGCTTAAATTTCTCAACAAGCGCCGACAGATCCTTCTCGATCTCAGAAAAACCATTTCTGGACTGCCTGAAGAATTTAAATAAATCAACTTCGGTTGATCTACATTTTTGACAAGACCAACGAAGACCCTTACCCTCGTTAATAGCGTCTAATACTCTACCGCTCAAACCAGCATATTTTATATGGGCAATCCCATCGCAGAGCCAGCATGGCACATAGGAGTCGCTTTTAACGTGGCAATTGGTGTAAATACACGACATGTTTAAAATTATATTTATTTTTAGGTTTTAGAAGCAAAAAAGCAAAAACGGTTTTGAAAACGATGTATTAATCAGTGAACCAATCAGCTGGTAAATGTCAGTTAGCGAACAGTTTTAAATGCACTGTATATTAGACACCTAATAAACACAACGCAAACAGCTGTGACAAAGATGAAACAGCAGAAATGACAAAAAGGCAAAAAGAGCAAAATCAATGTGCACAAACAAAAACAATTGTACAACAACAATATATTATATGAAACAAAATACTCGGCACATGCAATTAAGAATATCAAGTTAAATTAATCAAATCTACGGGAAATTTTGATGTTTTACTTATCTTTAAATTGTGCACCAGAAGTTTATTAACACTTTTTTTAATTTTTTACTTTAATAAGCGTAAACAGCTTTATCAACACAAAATTTAAACAGATCACAGAAAAACACAGCTTCACAGCTTGACGTTTGCGTTTATGTTGAGTTCGTATTTCGGACTACCTGCGAGAATTGTGAGCGACCGAGGTACTGCATACATCTCCAAACAATTTGAGCAGTACTGCGGTGACAACGACATACAGCATATTAAAACAGCTGTAAGAACACCTCGCGCGAATGGCCAGGTTGAGCGAGCCAATAAAATGATTTTAGACTTTTTACGAACTTCTGGTGCCCAAGTTAAAGAATGGGACGAACAATTGCGAAATTTGCAATGTGGCGTAAATTCTCAAATTAATTTGAGTACGGGTTTCAGCCCCAACGACCTCGTATTTGACTTTAAAATACGTGATGTAGTACGAAATAAGCTACTGGCTGCGATTATTGACGACCCTGACGAATCTTCGATCGCTGACAAACGTGCCACAGCTCTTGTAAAACTTCAGCAGCAACGCGAAAAATGGAAGGAGAGATTTGATCGCAAGCATAAGACTCCAACTGAATACAAAGTAGACGATTTGGTCGTAATATCAAACGATCTCCAATCAACTGGTGAATCACGAAAGTTGGATTCGCGATATCGAGGCCCTTATGTTGTTAGCAAAGTACTCGGTAAAGACAGGTACTTAATCGAAGATGTTAACGGTATGCAGCGTAAGCAGAAAAGGTTTTGCTCAGTCTATTCAGCAGACAAAATGAAATTGTGGTGTGCACTTCCGCCCACCATAGATGAAGATGACAGCGAAGATACCGACGGAGATGACATCGAGACGATGTCAAAGTAGGATTGGCCGAATTGTCACATGATATTAATTAGACTAACCTTCACATTGAATACTACACATTTAATACATACTGAATTACTATACCTTCACATGCGACCCTGACATTCAACTGCAACCATGTAAGCATTTTAAAATAAACGAACGTTTTGAAGAAGACAGAGAACAAGAGAGAGTTTGTATCGAACAGAAGACGCGGACGGTTGATTTGTGAATCGCTATTTTTCCTACATTAATAAAAATCAAAGCAAGTGTTGAATAAACTGTATTTAATCGTTTGGCCTATTTTATTTAAAACTCGGGTTCTTGACATATGTATATGCAAGTAATGCAAGCAAATGCTTTTCGGTTGGAAGGAATGTAGGAATATGCACAAATGTATGAATTATGGTGGTAATACATATGTATGTACATATAAATTAGATCCATGCATACGTGTAGTTAAAGTATATTCCAAGCGTACACTTTTCAGTATAATGGTGTATCTGCATGTTACTTTATTATAATGATTGCGTTTATTTATTATATCTAATAAATGGAACTTAGTGGGGATAAGATTGACTAATGAGAAAAGTGGGCACCTGGTGAAGACTGAGAGCAAAGAAAGGCGAAAAAACAATACATATAAATTTTTTATTTTTTTTAATGTTTTGATTCGCCATTATAAGGATATTAATAAGAAACCAAAAATATACACACGTAAATAGAACAAGAATATGTATGGATGTATGTATTACTTAGAAGAAACTCAATAAAACGAAGCAGTGTTGCCAACTTTTGATATTCAGAAAGCACCAAAAACTTGGAAAAAAAGTGTTTTACCAAACTAGAAGCACACAATTTTTTTAAATCAAACGATGCTTTTTTCGTAACAGTTTGTATTTAACAAAAGCAAAAAATTACCAATATTTCGTTTTCGCTCATAACGATTGAATAGCCTCTACACATGCTATGATGACTCATGCTTACGACGTAATACCGAAGCACTATTAAAACCAGGGCATGAATCGCGTATGACGACAATCGTCTGAACGATATCGTGTCGAGATTGTGTTGCTTCATGAAAACTAAAAATTGTTTGATCGTTTGTGCGATATCGTCAACTCGATTTCAGTTTTGCTTCACGTAACAGTAATAGTAACACGTAATAGCAACACAAATGCATAAATCAGTGTTTTTACGAGGTCGTTTTGTCGATATCGTTTGAACGACTATCGTTTCAAAGTTACATGATTCATGCCCTGTATATCTCGAGAAAGAAAAATCGAATCGCAACAAACGAAAATAATGCCCTAAATAGAAATGAGCAAAAAATTGTATGTTTTCATTATAACCTCACCTAACTTACCTGCGTAATAGCATTTTCAACGCGAATAGAATTCAACAAGGTGGGTTTGCAATTTCAGCTTTTTATCAATCATTTTAGTGCATTTAAATTTGTATATTCTTGTAAACTCCGCATCTTCAGCTTATAATATTTCAAATTATTTCAGGCTTTAACTATCTCGGAGTATAATTAGTTCAAAAAAAGCACTACAAAAGGCACTAGGCACAAAGTAATTTTTTTGGCTTTTTAATTTTCAAAAAGCACTAAATCTAGTGCTTAAAGCAGAGAACTTAGATAGATAGAGAAGGTGCAAACTGAAAGTGGAAACTATTCGCGGACGAAAAATTAACAGCGTTAGAAAAGTTCAAGTCGGAATGTAGAAATTCTGTCGAATTTAATGTTGATAACATAATACAATGTTGAGCAACATGAAATGTGATGTTCTTGCGAGCAAATAAACGAAAATATGGTAAATCTTCACATAATTTTCATTAGTTTGTAGTTTTTGTTAAATTTTTTATCTTGTTCTCCTTTTATGAAGATGCAAATACAATTTAAAATAATGATAGTTCTTTATTTAACCATTTTTTCATTGCAACTATAATTTACAGGTTCGCCAAAAACCCACAAAAACCCCGAAAAATGCAATGTGGCGACCAATAAAAAATCGTTAGTATTAAAAAATGGTTAAATAAACAATTGCGTATTATTATTGAAAGTCTTCCGAAGAGAACCAGAGTTTTCCGATCGAAAAATATTGATTTTCCAAAATTCTATACCATTTCTACGAAAAGTTTTTTTCCCATATAAAAATACATGGAAAACTTTGAGCGCTTTGAGCGATCTCTGAATATTATTTGATTTCAAAATAAAAAAATACTGGACAATTTTTTTCGATATAGAACAATCTAGGGGCGAGAGCAGTACAATTCCGGCTTTACTGTTTTTGGACCACCCTAATGTACATACATACATATGTGTGTTTAAAATTACCTACTTGTGAAAAAATTTTGGTGGTATGAATATATACATACTTGCGCTTTCTAAAAATGTGAATAAAAATTGGATTCGCATAAAATTTTAATTCCAATAACTAATATTTTAGTGAACCATTTACAATAAAGTTTTCAGTAACTTTTGGCAAATTTGAGCGATTATGTGAAATTATACATGCGTTTGTACCTACATATCCATTTACATATATTATTTTAAACAAAGCTAATAGTAAAATTTAAAATGGAATATGGATATGACAATTAAACAAAACAAAAATAAATAATATAAAAAAAACTTTTTAATATACAACGCTTTTATAAATGGACTAAAAAGTAGAAAATAATATTTCTCAGTCCCATAGAATTTGTTGTGATAACTTTAGATTTTGAAATTTTAGCAAAAGTCATTATAAACAATCTATGAAATTGAAAATGAAAAACGTGGAGCTCATGCAATACAAAGCATTCGATTTAATTGACAATTGTCAAACTACATAACGTAGACCTAAAATTTCTACAGCGAAAGTAGAACTTTGAAATCGATTTTAAGCGGTCGTTATTCATATACCCACATACATACATACATATATTACTTTTCATATCAATTCAAGTGTATTACATGCGC
>NW_023458559.1:5947271-5949436 GCF_013731165.1 Rhagoletis pomonella
ATCCTGGAACAAAACCTTCTTAGTTTTTTGTGTACTTTAATTCCTGATAGTTTGAAAAAAATTAAATGATGGTACGTACAGACGCCACATACATACCAAAGCATGTCGTAGTGGAGACACGAACCAAAACACATTTACCTCTATATCTTTCCAACTAGTGGCCGGAACTTAATATATTTAGGTATGGTTTGAAAGGTATTGGGCTATAGAATAACACTAAATATGATGGGTGTGCCCACATGTTTACATGCAGAATTTTAAACGAAATATTATTATTCTCCATATAAAATGTACGAGTATGGCTTTATTAAATGTTAACTTATGCGAAAACCTAAATATTTCGTAACCTAGGGTTAATATTGATGGCGTCGTGGCAATTCGCAGAAATTTAATAATTTGTCTGTGGATGGAGGACGGCGAGGGAAAGACGAAAGGAGATCTATCGTACATATGTATGCACATATTTATATTTATTAATGCATACATATTTATGCGTTTGTCTTTTTGGATGAATGAAGAATTTCATATATGTAGCTTTCATGAGCATGAAATGGTATTATAACTTTGGTCCGACGTTTGTAAGTACCAGAATAAGAAGAGATAGACCCATTAAAATGCATACTTAAATGATCAGAATGTCGAGCTGAGTCGATTTAGCCATGCCCGTCTGTCCGTCTGTCTGTCTGTCTGTCTGTCTTCTGTCTGTCTGTCTGTCCGTCTGTTTGTATGCAATCTAGTCTCTCAGTTTTCGAGATATCCGGATGAAATTTGGTAGGTGGATGTATTTTTATAATGTATTAATCAGTTGTCGGAACCGGACGAATCGGACCACTATAACATATAGCTCCCATACAATTGATTGTTCAGTTATGAGATATTTCGTTACAACTTCTCCATTTATGCAGCTATGAACATGAAATTTTGCATTACTTCCACCCATTATCAACAGAAAACTTAAAGTGAAAATTACAAAGATCGGGTCACTATAATCTATAGATCCCATACAACTGATTGTTCAGATATAAGATTTTTCGTTATAACTCCTCCATCTAAGTAGCAAGGAACATGAAATTTGGCACTGTGGTTTCTCATTATCAAAAGAATGCTTTCAGCGAAAATGACGAAGATCGGGTCGCTTTAACCTATAGCCTCCATACAACTGATTGTTCAGATATGAGATTTTTTGCGATAACTTCTCCATTTATGCAGTTTGGAACATGAAAATTCGCGCCGTTTTTACTCATTGTTAACAGAATACTTATAGTGAAAAGATCGGGTCTCTATAACATATATCTCCCATCAACTGATTTTTCAGTTATGAGAATTTTCGTTATAACTCCTCCATTTATGCAGCTGGGAAAATGACATTCCGCAATATTTCCACCCGTTAACAAAAAAATACTTACAGTGAAAATGACGAAGATCGGGTTGCTATAAGCTATAGCCTCCATACAACTGATTGTTCAGATTCGAGATTCTTTGTTATAACTTCTCCATACATGCAGCTAGAAACATGAAATTTCGCAATATTTTCACTAATTACCAACAGAATGTTTGCAGTAAAATTAACAAAAAGCGGGTCACTGTAGCCTATCTATATCCTCCATACAACTTATTGTTCAGATATGGGGTTTTAATGTAAAACTCCTTTATTTGGACTGCTAAAACAGATAAATTTCGTAAGCTATTCTATAAATAATAATACAAAGTCTACTGAGAAAATCGTCAAAATCTATGCTGTATAAACTTTATCTCTTAAACCTCTGATTGTTCAGATAGCAGTTATTACGATATATCTACTATCTGTAGGAGTCTAAACCCATTAAATTGTGTTACCGGTTTACATACCGATCACACAGCAGTGAAAATCACTTAGATTGGTGAAATATCAGGTATATCTTCCATGCCTCTGATTGTTTAGATATTGTTTTTCATAAATATATGTATCTCCTCTATATATGTATTCTGTAAATATATAAATTTTTTCAAATGCAGAAATCCGTTAAAGTAAAATATTCAGATGTTCATGAAAGGTATGAAGCCTTCTGCATAGCCGAAGACAGCGCTGCTCTTACTTGTTTTTTATTATTACAACGTTACAACGCTTTTATCAACTTGCAATGTTGTGGATCCAGAAACTTTCAATGTTGTGTGTCCGACACCAA
>NW_023458559.1:5949536-5951437 GCF_013731165.1 Rhagoletis pomonella
TTGGTGTCGGACACACAACATTGAAAGTTTCTGGATCCACAACATTGAAAGTTTCTGGATGCACAACATTGCAAGTTGATAAAAGCGTTGTAAAAATTGTGTTTTGATTTTCATGTGGCCTTGAGCTCGAAAAATATACAATATTGTTTGTAACGAACGGCCAATAAACGATAGGATAAAATGTTAAAACGGGGGCACACCGTAAAGATAAATACACATCTAGTGTATATACAAACATTAAAGACAATTATGATATCCGGACAAAAAAATACATCAAATCTATCAAAACGGTCTACAACAAATCACCAGACTGGCGGAATCCACGAAATTTCTGGAGAGGTGCAGAAGAAGTGGCTTAACTCCGAATTTCATCAGCAACGCCACAAAAATATCCTCTACACAATCAACAACAACACTAGCAACAACCAAATACCAAAACAACTCTCAAACGAAGTATTGGCTTACATTAGTAGGGTGTAACTAAAACCGGTAAACCTGATCATCAGAATAAAGCATTCACTGTATCGACAAAATGTAAAATGTAAATATTCTAGAAACACTAATAACAAAACAGCTCAACATAAATGATTCCATCGTATTTTTCGAAAGTGAGAAATTATTAAGAAATAAACTCACAACAACAATTAAGAAGACATAGACCAAAAAATATGTAAAACTAAAGCAGAAACAAAAACAGTTATTAAACATTAGGGTGCTACCAGAATGGTTTTGTAATAAGACAACCATAAATATACCAACAGATATTCAGTGGCTTTTATCTCTTGGTCCAAAATATGCTTTGCCAACAGAAAACAAAAACTTTCCACTATTCCAATTTATAGCAGACGGAGAAAACCGTATACAAACAATTAAGGACAAAGAACAACAAGGGATTGAAAGAAACAACTTGACAACGCTAATACGCGACCACCTTAACAAAACGACGACTTCTATGAGAGACAAATTTATAAGTGACACCCCACGTTCCACACAGAAATTCCTGAAAAATAATAAACAACTCTTAGGGCCGGTTGTTCAATGTCTGGTTATCACTACTTCCCGGTAAACATCATTATCGGCGATTTCGACATCATGCATATAACATCTGATCGATAAAGCAGTCGTTGTATCTAACCGGAGCTTCTACCTCCGATTTGTGCTAATCAGACATTGAACGACCGGCCCTTAGTCCTCAATGCTGATAAGGGAAATGTAACTGTAGTAATGGAAAAATCTGAATATGATGCCAAAATGCAAGTTTTGGTGAATGATATAGCCACTTACAGAGTTTTAAAACGCGACCCGACGAATAAGTTACAGGACAAGAATAATGACATAGTGGAAAGAATGTACAATAACAAAATCATTGATTTGAATGAGAAGAATTCCCTTATGTGTAAAACGGCTAACCCACCGAGAATTTATGGATTGCCGAAAATCCACAAAGATGGCACTCCACTTAGGCCTATTTGTTCGTCCGTCAATTCTCCGTCATACAATTTATGTAAATACCTCACTAACATTCTGAAAAACTTAACAAAGTCTTCCAAATATAATGTTAAAGACGCAATGGAGTTCAAAAACAAAATTAAAGGCCCCTATATATTTGATGATGAGATTTTAGTGTCATTCGATGTTGTGTCCTTATTTCCTAAGATAACAGTGGATTTGGCCATCGAAATCATAGCCTCAAGATGGGACGAGATTGACGAAAGAATTATTCTTGTTAATACTAAAATTCTGCGTTAAGGAGAACTGTTATTTTAAGTACAATAACAAAATCTACGAGCAGCGATCAGGAATGCCAATGGGTTCTCCAGCCTCACCTATAATAGCCGAGATAGTAATGGAGGTATTACTGGACAAATTTGAAAGGGACTCCACCAACAAACCGCGTTTAC
>NW_023458559.1:5951537-5952756 GCF_013731165.1 Rhagoletis pomonella
AATTCATCCGGACGATCGGCACCTGCTAACATTGAGCACCCATCGGGCCTTATACTAACCTACAAGGATGATGTTCGGCATTGCTTGCGCTCCAGCGGTTTGGCAAAGGTTCATGGAGAAGTGGGTGGAGACATTCCGGGAGTTACTGTTTTTCTCGATGACATCAAACTTACTGCACCCGACGATGCAACACACCTTCAACGATTGGAAGAAATCTTACGCTGTCTAGATAATCACAATATGAGGGTCAACCTTGGTAAGTCACAATTTTTATCAGATCGTATTGAGTACTGCCGTTATCTCATAGATAAACAAGGCATCCGCAAAATGAAACAAAAAGTGGAGGCTATTCAAAACATGAAAACGCCAACCAACAAAGACGAAGTCCGCTCTTGCTTGGGGTTGATTAACTAATACGGGAGATTTGTAAAAAGCCTAAGTAGTATTCTATATCCGTTGAATAGATTGTTGCAAAATAAAGTTCAGTTCAATTGGGATGCCAAATGTGAAAATGCCTTACAGTCAATAAAAGACGTTATGCAATCGGACATTGTGCTGACCCACTATGATCCTAAATTACCAATCACACTAGCTGTGGACGCGAGCCCGACCGGGGTGGGTACAGTGTTGAGCCATACATTTGCGGATGGCACGGAAAGGCCGATACGGTTTGCCTCCCAAACGTTGAACAGAACGCAACAAGCTTACAGTCACATTGATAGAGAAGCTTATGCAATTATTTTTGGGGTGAAGAAATTTACCAATACTTATTCGGCAGGAAATTCACTTTAATTACAGATAACAAAGCAGTCGCACAGATATTTTCGCGGCAAAAAGGGTTATCAACATGTTCCGCAACTAGGATGCAACATTACGCGATATTTCTACAATCTTTTACCTACGTAATAAAAACAAAAAAGGGGGCGGAGAACACCAACGCCGATGCAATGTCGAGGTTACCGTGCCCGGAAAAATACTATTGTATTGAAGAGGTGGATATTATTGAGTACGAAGCGATACAAAACATGCCAGTGACCGCAGAGGAGCTACATAAGTACAAAAACAAAAGCAGATCGGGAAGTACACAAATTGGTCGAATGTCTTAAATATGGTCGCGAATGCGATGCAAAGGACCGATTTGGAGTAGAACAGATGGAATTTACGCTACAGAAAAGCTGTCTTTTGCGTGGTATCAGGGTCTACATACCAAAACCCTTAC
>NW_023458559.1:5952856-5955933 GCF_013731165.1 Rhagoletis pomonella
GAGCGAGAGGCCCTCCCTAAAGTGTCCCGGTTTGGCAACAGAGATATATGGCAGCCCTAAACATATGCATATATATGTACATATGTATACTTATAAATATGGGCACGGCACAGTAACTAAGTAGGTCTGACCAGTGTTGCCGCGCCGTCTCAAGAAAATGTATCCCTGACCAAGCCAAAAATGTATCCAAATGTATCCAATTTTCATTTTTGACATTTATATCTCATAATTTGTAAGAAAACCAAACATTTTCATGAAAAAGACATAATTTAACCCATCCTAAGGACTTGGAATACATGTGCATAAAATCAAACATTTGTAATTTCAATTTATAAAGTACATTTTTTGTGCATAAGTATTTTGCAAAGTAAATATAATAAATAGCAAGTACACTCTAAAAAGAGCATGTAAAACTTCTACTGAAAAGTATCTATTTGTCAACAAGAATCTGTATAAATATACGTATAGGTTGTTCAGTATTTGATTTTGAACTTGCGATCTTTAAGATATACACATAAATACACATATACAGAATGTTTAAAATTACAAAAATGTTCAAACTACAAATACATTTCCTACTAATAATAAACATTACTTTATTTTAAACATTTTATGTGTAATTTTGCTCTTCCGACAAATTCGTTATATAAAAGTAAACAGGCAATGATTAATTTTATTACACCGCATGCAAATTTGCACATATTAAAAGAGGAAACTGGTTACTTCTCTCAATATGCTCAAATAAACAAAATTTTTTTAGAGTGTATTTAAAGTCTTTTCAGTAAAATTCATAAAAGTTTCCTTAAATAAATCAAATTTAGTTTTTTAAACTACATTGAAATCTTCTTTCTTTTTAAGTTAACAAATGAAGATATGTGATATGAAAGAGATAACTACAGAAAGAGCATAATTTACTTTATATATATCGTCTGTTAAAGTAGAAAACCGCGTATCGTCATTCTGCAAAACCGCGTAACTGACATTTGCTGCCGAAAATTGGATTTGCTCACACAAGCTCTTGGCTCAATCCTTATCCATTCGTCCTGAAATATACTAACCAGAAATGCGATTGCTTTATAAAAAAGAGAACCATTTTGAAATATAAGTGTCTTTACTCTCTAGAAAATAATTTATGCAACGTCACATACGCTGTTTTGCATTATCTTGATACGCGGTTTTGTATTTTGTTGATACGCGGTTTTGTACTTTAAACGACGATATGTATATTAAGATCTTGCGTAAAGCATCCTTTTAAGTTAATTAAAGCAATTGCGCTTATACCTATTTTGGTGAGATCTCTTCATATGATCATTGCTTCGTTCACAAAAAATAAAATGCTTTAATTTCACGCTTAAGTAGCGATTCTTTATACGTTTAGAACACGTAATGCTTTCTACCATCTTTAATGAAAATCGATTTTTGAACGAAAAAAACTTTATAGGATATATAAAATTTTGGCCTATTTAAAAAAGTATCCACATTTATACTGACCGGAAAAAATAAGTATCCCGCAAAAATTCGTCGAAAAATGTATCCAATTGGATCTATTTAGATCCAAACGGCATCCCTGTATATGAGTGTGTTCTTATGAATACATAGTAATGATACAACACCTCCATTACTATATCCGCTATTATAGGTGAGGCTGGAGAACCCATTGGCATTCCTGATCGCTGCTCGAAGATTTTGTCATTGTACTTAAAATAACAGTTCTCCTTAACGTAGAATTTAAGTATTAACAAGAATAGTTCTTTCGTCAAAAAGGTGTGGCTTTTAATCTCGTCTCATCTTGAGGCTATGATTTCGATGGCCAAATCCACTGGTATGCTAGGAAATAAGGACACAACATCGAATGACACTAAAATCTCATCATCAAATATATAGGGGCCTTTAATCTTGTTTTTTAACTCCATTGCGTCTTTAACATTATATTTGGAAGACTTTGTTAAGTTTTTCAGAATGTTAGTGAGGTATTTACATAAATTGTACGACGGAGAATTGACGGACGAACAAATAGGCCTAAGTGGAGTGCCATCTTTGTGGATTTTCGGCAATCCATAAATTCTCGGTGGGTTAGCCGTTTTACACATAAGGGAATTCTTCTCATTCAAATCAATAATTTTGTTATTGTACATTCTTTCCACTATGTCATTATTCTTTTCCTGTAACTTATTCGTCGGGTCGCGTTTTAAAACTCTGTAAGTGACTATATCATTCACCAAAACTTGT
This sequence comes from Rhagoletis pomonella, assembly GCF_013731165.1. NCBI lineage: Eukaryota > Metazoa > Arthropoda > Insecta > Diptera > Tephritidae > Rhagoletis > Rhagoletis pomonella. The sequence goes on from NW_023458559.1 coordinate 5,955,086, forward strand.
ATTTTTGCATCATATTCAGATTTTTCCATTACTACAGTTACATTTCCCTTATCAGCATTGAGGAATAAGAGTTGTTTATTATTTTTCAGGAATTTCTTTGTGGAACGTAGGGTGTCACTTATAAATTTGTCTCTCATAGAAGTCGTCGTTTTGTTAAGGTGGTCCCGTATTAGCGTTGTCAAGTAGTTTCTTTCAATCTCTTGTTTTTCTTTGTCCTTAATTGTTTGCATACAGTTTTCTCGGTATGCTATAAATTAGAATAGTGGAAACTTTTTGTTTTCTGTTGGTAAAGCACATTTTGGACCAAGAGATAAAATCCACTGAATATCTGTTGGTATATTTATGGTTGTCTTATTTACATTCTCAAAAACTCAACAAAATCTTCCAAATATAATGTTAACGACACAATGGAGCTCAAAAACAAGATTAAAGACTCCTATATATTTGACGATGAGATTTTAGTGCCATTCGATGTTGTGTCCATATTTCCTAGCATACCAGTGGATTTGGCCATCGAAATCATAGCCTCAAGATGGGACGAGATTAAAAACCACACTTTTTTGACGAAAGAACTATTCTTGTTAATGCTAAAAGTCTGCGTTAGGGAGATTTTAAGTACAATGACAAAATCTACGAGCAGCGATCAGGAATGCCAATGGGTTCTCTAGCCTCACCTATAATAGCGGATATAGTAATGGAAGAATTACTGGACAAATTTGAAAGGGACTCCACCAACAAACCGCGTTTACTCACCAAATACGTTGGTGATCTATTTGCCATTATTAAAACACAAGATATGGGCATAATGCTACAGACACTCAATAACTACAACAAGTCGATTAAATTTA
>NW_023458559.1:5956033-6003440 GCF_013731165.1 Rhagoletis pomonella
TTTTTTCGCTCATCTGTTTCAGTCGATCAAACATTGTCAAATGTGTAAGTTGTACTTGTGTATGTTTATACGTACATATGTATTAATGTGTGTAATTGTAATAATGTATTTTTTTCAGTCCTGATGATGACTTCAGACTGAAGTCGAAATATCGGCAAATAAAAACGAATGCAAAATCAAAAATTGTGTTTTGATTTTCATGTGGCCTTGAGCTCGAAAAATATACAATAAATGTTTGTAACGAACGGCCAATAAACAATAGGATAAAATTTAGTTAATTTATAATTTTTATATTAAGAAATAATTACTATAAACGAAATTTAATTTTGTGGCACTTTCATATTCTTTTCGGCACAATTTTTGAAGACCATTAGGCACATTTTGAAATTTTTAAATTCCATCCCTGCTTGTACCTCACACGAATCATGTATACATGTACGTACATACACACGCAACACACTTCAGTATCGATACGAAAAACAGTTTCGTTACCGCACAATATGTTGTGTTGAATTGATTGACGTTGATGGTGCATAGGTATAAGGAACATGCGAGTAACGAGATTATTATGCGAGTAACGAGTCGGTACTACAAGCACTTGTACCTCACAAGCAGTGTTGCCAAACATGGGCTTTTCCTACCAAAACTGGTAGGTTTTTTTCCATTTGGTAGGTTGGTAGCTTGATTGGATTTTGGTAGGTTTCGGGTCTACGAGTAATAGTTATAAAAATAGAAAATATGTATCTCCAAATATTTTAGCAATTTTTTTTACATGAATATTTCACCGGTGCGTTCGTATAACGGCGACCGCAAAGATGATTCCTCAGTACAAACGTATACCCTTATTATTAACAATATACAATACGAACATCGATATATACTTTATGGCGTACTTGGACCAAGATTCCAGGAAAGTCTGCCAATGGGCTTGTACCCAACCATATCCTGGGCGGAGGTCTTCGCAATCGAAGTCCGTGTTCGCGAATTTTATCGTAGAATGAGGCCAGAATAAATATTATGTCAGATATTCAGGCAGCGTTAGAAGCCTTAGAGTCTTTTAAAACGGCATCGAGGCTTGTGAACTCTTGAGCCACCTGGGAGCCCACAATAGCGTACCGCTGTGGAGGGTTCAGGGACATGAAGGGTTTGAAGGCAACGAAAGGGCTGACTGTCTTGCAAAGAGTGGAGCCCAAATGCGTTTGCATGGTTCCGAGCCTTTCTGCGGTACATCTGCAGACCTACTTAGGAGCTAGCTGGGAATTGCTGCACACTGGCAGAAGTCGAAGGGAATACAATCAAAGATATTCATAACTTTTCATGAGGAACTCTGAAAGATACCTTGAACTTAAAACTCTTACTGGCTACCTGACAGCACACTGCAAGTTAACGTACCGATTGAATTAAAGGGTATTTCTGTTGAGACTGAGAGTTGGTTTTGTGGGCCGGTGAAGGAAACCCCAGAGTATATTCTATGTGCCTGTCCACGAAGCATGAATAGTAGATTGATGCAGCTTGGAGAAGGATTGTCTTCTCCATCTAAAACTTGGAATATGACATCATCCGAAGTGCTGAGCTTTTTAAATAGCCTGAGGTTGGAGCGATTACAATTCGGATTTAGCACAATATATCTTCTTAGGTTGCAACGCGGGTATCTCCGAGGTAATAATAATAATATAGTCACTTGACACGAATAAAGACGCTCGGGTGTTTTGTAAACATGGATTCAACATCATTCCGGAAAAACTTTTTAGGGAATTCGTATACTCGCAAACATAGTTAACCGCGAAAATAACTCTTCTTCGTATTTCTTGAAAAAAAAGTATTAAAACTCAAAAAAATGTCTGGTAGGTTTTGGTTGGTTATGGTAGGAAATTTTGGTAGGAAAAAAAATGTGTCTGTGGCAACGCTGCTCACAAGAATCATCGCAACGATTCTTGCAGCGTAAGGAAATGTTCGTTCATACATATACATACATGTACATATATACATATGTATACAGGCAACACAGTTTTGTATCGATACGAAAAACAGTTTCGTTACCGCACAATATGTTGTGTTGTATTGATTGACGTTGATGGTGCATATACGGAACATGCGAGTAATGAGATTATTATGTGAGTAACGTTTCGTTACTTCGGGTCAGGGGTTGTATTCGTTACTCAGTAACGAATACATACGGTTTGCTACAGCTCTAATCCCTAGCCGTCATCGGCAATGCTCGGACTTCTCATATTCGAGTGAGAGGAAATGTCTTTGCTTTTTTCGATCGCGAATGAAAAGCTGCGGAAATTTTTTTGTCGATCGCATTCCGAATGTGACAGATGATAAATTTGTTTGCATTTTTCACTCGCGATAAACGAATGCAAAAATATATTTGAAATATTATCGATCGCGAACGTGAGAGAATGTGAGTGAAAATTTCCGAACCCTGTTTCCAAATAAAGTGACCGGTGATTCTGACTGCGGGTTATTCATGCTGACTGAAACCCTTAGGAAGCAATTTGTTGTTTATTCGAGGGCACCCATTGATGGAGCACGGTTTCCTTCGATGACAATCACGTGTTGAGTGACCGGCTTGCAGGCAGGCGAAATATTAACAATATCCCAACGGTTTTTACCCTCCATTCCCGCCCATCCGCACGAGGGGCGCAGTCCGCATGACGTACGGAACCAGTATTTTCAATTTTTCCGCAGAGTCAAGGTAGGCAGGAGTTTGTTAAGTGTCGAGATCTAAAACTGTTCAGCTACAGAACTAAATTCATCAGCCGATTTTATGTCCTTATTTTAATGATTCATTTATTGAGAGAGGACAGTATCGATATCTTAATGCTGAAAAGCGTATCTGATATATCAAACGTGCTGGAATGAGAGTTAAAATCCTGCCATAAGCAACGGAGTGGGTCGTGCAATTCAAAATTAGTTTTACAAATTAGTTTTAGCGACGTGATTTTGCTTCCTTCTATCATTCTGCTACTGTTGACTCGATAAAACGTTTTCGCTCAATGGCTATGTGAGCACCCTGACATACTGGGCATCTTCGTGAATGCTGCGTTTTATCTACCACTCTACGCTTCGAATCTCGTCCGTGCTCCTCGTCAAAATCAATGCATATCACGTTGGCAAGTGCACTGACCCATTCGCTAAAGTGCACCACAGATGCAAAGGTATCCCATCCAATCCGCTTACTCACAGGCAATTTACCAATGAGCTCATCGAGAAGAGTCGGGCTAGAAATGCGCAAATGTTCTTCACCTTAGTGGCGAATGGAATCAGTTCCCGATCGAATTTTTGGAAATGGGAGCAATCTCGCGCACTTGAGCCAACTGGCTGCGTATGAGCTGCTGTGACCGGCCAAACCTGAACTGTAACTGGTCGATGATGCAGTTGACGTTGCTGGGATGAATGAGCAGAGATTTCACCACCTCGCGTGCCTCGCCTTTCAAGCACTTCCGTAGCCTCTGGTTGTTCTCGAAGTTGCTGTGGCCATAAGCAACGGAGTGGGTCGTGCAATTCAAAATTAGTTTTACAAATTAGTTTTAGCGACGTGATTTTGCTTCCTTCTATCAGTCTGCTACTGTTGACTCGATAAAACGTTTTCACTCAATGGCTATGTGAGCACCCTGACATACTGGGCATCTTCGTGAATGCTGCTTTTTATCTACCACTCTACGCTTCGAATCTCGTCCGTGCTCCTCGTCAAAATCAATGCATATCACGTTGGCAAGTGCACTGACCCATACGCTAAAGTGCACCGCAGATGCAAAGGTACCCCATCCAATCCGCTTACTCACAGGCAATTTTCCAATGAGCTCATCGAGAAGAGTCGGGCTCGAATTTGCTGTGGCCATAGGCTGCTGTTGACTCAACGAACGCTGCGTGGAACATAAGCCAGTCCTCGGCCTTTCCACCAAATTCAGGCAAATCAATAATCTTGCTTAACATCCTAGAATCGTGTGGCAAGAACTGCATGTTCCCATAACCCGTGCAGGCAGAGGCGGACTGGAAGGGAACGTGAGACGAACGGCTGAAAATTGGCTCAACAGCAGGAGCAGATGAAGCAGCATTCATATAATGCGGTGCAGATGGGATACTAACGGGTGATTTTTTTGAGGTTAGGATTTTCATGCATTAGTATTTGACAGATCACGTGGGATTTCAGACATGGTGTCAAAGAGAAAGATGCTCAGTATGCTTTGAAATTTCATCATGAATAGACTTACTAACGAGCAACGCTTGCAAATCATTGAATTTTATTACCAAAATCAGTGTTCGGTTCGAAATGTGTTTCGCGCTTTACGTCCGATTTATGGTCTACATAATCGACCAAGTGAGCAAACAATTAATGCGATTGTGACCAAGTTTCGCACTCAGTTTACTTTATTGGACATTAAACCAACCACACGAATGCGTACAGTGCGTACAGAAGAGAATATTGCGTCTGTTTCTGAGAGTGTTGCTGAAGACCGTGAAATGTCGATTCGTCGCCGTTCGCAGCAATTGGGTTTGTGTTATTCGACCACATGGAAGATTTTACGCAAAGATCTTGGTGTAAAACCGTATAAAATACAGCTCGTGCAAGAACTGAAGCCGAACGATCTGCCACAACGTCGAATTTTCAGTGAATGGGCCCTAGAAAAGTTGGCAGAAAATCCGCTTTTTTATCGACAAATTTTGTTCAGCGATGAGGCTCATTTCTGGTTGAATGGCTTCGTAAATAAGCAAAATTGCCGCATTTGGAGTGAAGAGCAACCAGAAGCCGTTCAAGAACTGCCCATGCATCCCGAAAAATGCACTGTTTGGTGTGGTTTGTACGCTGGTGGAATCATTGGACCGTATTTTTTCAAAGATGCTGTTGGACGCAACGTTACGGTGAATGGCGATCGCTATCGTTCGATGCTAACAAACTTTTTGTTGCCAAAAATGGAAGAACTGAACTTGGTTGACATGTGGTTTCAACAAGATGGCGCTACATGCCACACAGCTCGCGATTCTATGGCCATTTTGAGGGAAAACTTCGGAGAACAATTCATCTCAAGAAATGGACCGGTAAGTTGGCCACCAAGATCATGCGATTTGACGCCTTTAGACTATTTTTTGTGGGGCTACGTCAAGTCTAAAGTCTACAGAAATAAGCCAGCAACTATTCCAGCTTTGGAAGACAACATTTCCGAAGAAATTCGGGCTATTCCGGCCGAAATGCTCGAAAAAGTTGCCCAAAATTGGACTTTCCGAATGGACCACCTAAGACGCAGCCGCGGTCAACATTTAAATGAAATTATCTTCAAAAAGAAAATGTCATGGACCAATCTAACGTTTCAAATAAAGAACCGATGAGATTTTGCAAATTTTATGCGTTTTTTTTAAAAAAAAAGTTACAAGCGTCTGATGCCATGTTGGCTGAACTGTACACGGTAGCTGTACTAACTGGCGGCAGATAACGGGCTTCAGCGATTGTTGGCCCCGCATCTGTATGCACAGTTACCGGCTACGTGGATTGCGGTTGTTTCGACGGCAACGTAGGCGACGCTGCACTGCTACGTCGCTGTGTATCGCGGCAGCACTGCTACCGTTATCACGTGTATCATGTTCCTTTAGCGTTCTTTCTAGCAAAGCGATTCGTCATCAGATTGCCAAGAGATCATTTTCCGGTCGAGCTTTGACAGCTGAGGAGCCTTTGGGTACTCCACACGCTGTGGAGGTAGGAACCTTCTTGACGGTTCCAGCGCCAGTAGGGGTGGCGTTGCTTGGTTCCCTGGCTGGGATAACATTGGGGGTTCCGGCCACATTGGGAGCAGTATTGGTGGGTTCCCTCACTGAGGTAACTTTAGTGGCTCCGATGCCAGCTGAAGCTACAGTACTGGCTTCCATAGCCGGGAGGTTTTTCGTGGCGCCAGCGGGAGCTGGAGCAGCAACGCTAAAATCCCTGGCTGGGGTATTAACATTTCCGACGGTAGTTGTAGAAGCCCTCGCTGGGGCTCCGCTGGTAGTCGCAGTAACAAGTACTTCGGAGATTGAAGCGGCGTTTGATGCAGTGGTATTGCTTTCACTGATGGCTTGGCTGGTGGCGTCGTTGGAATCCCTTTCTGCATTTGAGCGGGTGCACCGGCGTGGAAGTTCACGTGTCATCTTCCAATACAAAAAAGAATAAAAACGATGGCGAGATGCAAATGCTACGTATGGCAAAACCGCTTTAAATATTTGCAATAAAAGGGAATCTGCTGCCACTGCGATAAACGTAAATTATACCCAAACACCCAACGAAGGCTTTTCAGTTTATACTGCGACTGCGAAATCAAGCTTGTAAGCCGCTGCATCCAATAAATAAAACGCTGGCGAATTTAACTAAAAAATTGGGCTCGATACAAATATGGCGCAGTTTACTTCTATGTAAAAGAATTTAAAAGTTTCACAATTTGACAATTTTAAACGCAAATATACTCACCGCAGTGTGTCCTTCTCCTTTGCTTGACGACGGCTAACAAAAAAATTGTACGCGCTAATGCTGGTGGAAACCTTTTATTTGCCTTGCGCAAACGGTTTTACATGAAGGCTCAAGCAAATATGTATACAAAGAGCAAAGGAGGATGGCGCCCTGCGGTAATTTTTACACGAACAATTACAAAGAATACACAAGAAATGAAATTATGGACTAATAGCTGCAGATGTGCATCTTACTAAAGATGTGTAAACATAGTTTCCATCGATTATTTACCCACAAAGGGAGCGTGCGATGACAATCTCCGTACCAAGTTCCAGTACTCAAACATGAATATTTGCAGAAATATGAAGTATGAAAAATTCGATTTGTATGGGAGGTTTCGCGCCCCTTATTCCAATAATATAAATTTTTTGCAGGAGTATGCGATTGATTTTATATACCTCAATCCCAAGTTTCAATACTCTAACATGAACATTTCCAGAGATATCCAATAAGAAAAATTCGGTTTGTACGGGAGGTGCCACGCCCCTTCATTTAGCGGTATAAAATATACTTTACCCCCCACATATTTTCATACCTACCAAATATACACAAAAAATGTCATACAAATCGGTCAAGCCGTTTCGGAGGAGTTGACCACAAACACCGTGACATGAGATTTTTTTCGAATGGTGGCAATCCTATGGAAATTTTTTCTGTTTTAAATTTTTTCATACGTTCGCAGTGGAATAGCATTATTGCGGCTTATTTAAATTAACTGTTTTTTTGATACAGCAATACATTTTTATATATAAAGATTTTTCCGAATGGTGGCAACCCCATTCAAATTTTTTCTGTATTTAATTTGTTTATACATTCTCAGTGAAGTAGCACTATTACGGCTTATGTAAATTTTTTTTTTTTGATATATCAGATATCTGGCAACAACGGTTGTCAATTTTTTTCTTTATAAACCTTCTACAGATAGAAAAAAACAAAATGAAACAGAAACGAGCAAACCCGTTGAGCCGTTCTTGAGTTATGCGATAACACACGGCAGCAATTCATCTTCATATATAAAGATTTTTTCGAATGGAGGCAACCCTATTAAAATTTTTTTTTCTGATTTAAATTTGTTTATATATTCTCAGCGAAATACCACTATTGCGGCTTATTTAAATTTAATATTCTTTATGATATTTCAGATATCTGGCAACACTAGTTTTCCAATTTTTCATTACAAACCTTCTACAGACAGGAAGAAACAAAATGAAATGAAAACGAAGCAAATCCGTTGAGCACATTCTTGAGTTATATATAAAGACTTGCAATTACCCAGCGTGCTTCGCTGCGCCGTAAATATATTTGTGTGTTGTAACTCTCTCCCAAAACTCTTATGGCCTCATTTATACTGTTTGTCTGTTTGAACTCACTAATCTCCGGAACTACTGAATGGATTTCCATGGGGCTTTAATTGGTATATAGAGAGTGACCTCGCACGTAACCTAGGGTATAAAAAAAATGTTATCTAACAAGGGGCACCTCACATACGCGTGACATTTTTAATCAGCTATAACTTCGAAACCGTAAGTCACATGACTTTGAAATTTGACGTTGATTTGTGTTGACATGCATATCTATGGTATATGCGTATTGTAAAGTAGATATACTTTTGTAAAAGCGGCGTGACTCATCCTATAGGTGTGAAATTTTAAATTAGCCATAACTTCGGAATCATACGTCAGATGAATTTTAAATTTCGCTCTGCAGCGTATAATATACTTTTGCAAATAAATGTTGCCGACAGATGGCGGCGGAGTCGAGATATTTAAAGAACTCGTCTTCATCGTATGACCTGGATTAACGGGTATTAAGTTAATAAAGTCCCATTCTTTAAGTATGCATACAAAGAAGCGCAAAATTGTTTAAGCTCCACAGATATCCTAGGCACATCAACGGGTCATCGGTATATCAAGAAGAAGTGTGCTGAATTAAAGAGAACTCAGTAGGAATATGAATGACCCCGTTTGAACAGGAAAACTCTTTCATCTTGTGAAACAGCAGGATTATAGAAGACGATTACGTACTCTCGGCAAACCTTGCAATACTTGCAGAGATCTCACAGTTGGAAATAAGAGCTCTTAACATCGAAGGAGATTAGTACTTATACCATATGTTATCTCAGCCCTATTATTTTTGGGATATGAGTAAGCAAGGTTTTGCTCTTCAGTCCTTTAAACCTAAACTAATAATTTTTACATTACAAACCGTTTTTGCATAGCAACACTATTTTTGTATTGGCCAACGAAAAAGTTCTTATAAGCAGTCGCGAAGCAAGCCAGGCATTTGCTATATTTATAAAATATATTTAAAGAGCTTTATGGAGGAAGATTATCAAAAACAATTTCGATCTATGAAGCATTGTTAATTTATTTTATTTTTATACCCGAGCGCACTTGTGCACAAGGGTATTATAACTTTGTTCACATAACGGTTGTTTGTAACAGGCAAAACGAATCGAGATAGATATAGACAAATGTATACATAAATGATCAGAATGAAAAGAGAAATCGATTAAGCGGTGACTGTCTGTCCGTCCGTCCGTCCGTCCGTCCGTCTGTGCACACGATAACTCGAGTAAAAATTGAGATATCTTAACAAAACGTGGAGTTCTTTTGGGCGTAGGACGGATGGTATTGAAAATAGGCGAAACCGGACAATAACCACGCCTACCTCCCATATAACGGTAATTTTCAGAAATACGAAAACTGCGATATTTTAGTAACTACTAAAGATAATTCACTCAAAATTGATATTTACAATGAGTTTTTGACGAAAAATAAGAATATTATAGATTTTTGGAAAATGGTTACATGTGTATATCTTGGTAACCGCTGCACCAATTTCTTCCAAACTTGGCACAGTTGTTGGTCCTGGTACAGCATACCAAATGGTCGAAAATTTTTAAAATCGGACAATAACCACGCCCACATCCCATATAACGGTAATTTAGAAAAATACGAAGACCTCGATAAATCAGTAAATATTAAAGCTAATTTTTTCAAAATTGATATGTGCAACAATTCTTAACAAAGAAATATGCTTGTGATAAAATTTTGGAAAATGGGCGTGGCACCGCCAACTTATGATCACATATATGTGTCTCGGTAACCGTTCTACCAATTTGTACCAAACTCGGTACGGTTATTGTGCTTGCCACACAAAAGCAAACCGTTGAAAATTGTTGAAATCGGACTAAAATTACGGCCGTTTTTCATATAACCGGTAAATTTCAGAAATGCTTGAAATTTCAATATTTCGAAATTTAAGGACGCTAATTTACTTAAAATTTATACACCCCGGCTTATCATGTAGCGGCAGCTTTCGGAAAGGTGGAAAACATATATTTAATACTTGCGCCGGGTATTTAATGTTCGGCTCCGCCCGAACTTAGACTTTCTTACTTGTTTTTTGAGTGGGGGTATTAGTTAATATAGCTTCGAAGGTAATTATAAAATATGTAAAGTACCGACTTTCTCTTGGAAATTTAATTTATAATCTAATAACTGGGGTCTACTATCGCACTCTTTTCTCATACGTGCATTCTTCGATATTCAAATACCGTATATTTATCTAATTTGAGAAAAATCTTCCTACTATACAAATAAGTACTGCAGTATTAACTAATATTTTGAAATGTTGTGAGAGGGAGTAACAAAACAAAAATAGGGTTCGGTTTCCAAAACGGAACCATTCGAAATTTCAGCGAAAGTAGAAGGCATTTCGCCATGAAATCCCTGCAGTGAAATCCCAAACTAGTCAGGAAAAATACTAGTTTACAACTAGAATTTCTTAACAGAAACCGAACTAGTTCGAAAATGACCAGAGTTGTACCAAGTACAAACGATTTATTCATACCCTGTATTATTTGACTTCGACAGTTTAATACAATAAAGTGCACAAAATAATATAACTTTTTTTTTGGGTATATCGTAAACCGTTAAATTGAGTACGTATTCAATTATACCAGACCTGTAGCTCGTTTCTGTAACAATTCTCTACCAAGGCGAATTGAGATATGAATTCGCCGCCCTGTTGTCTACTGCTAATTAGTAGGTGAGAGTGACGTATTTTCTCTACCAGTAGAGAAATAATCGGTAGAGAAAAGTTACAGAAACGGGTTACTGTTATTTTGTTATTTTTGATCATTGTCAATTATTTTTTATTTTGTTTATTACACGATTAATATAATTATTTGATTAATTTCTATTATCAATCAATAAGCCAAACTATGAACAAAAATGAAGAATATTTAATAACTGCTTGAATTACACAGGCCAACAAGGTTTTTTAACCAAGAATCGGACTATACTTTTCCGAAGGTCTTTGACGTACTGAATTCGAATCTGACCCCAGATCACGTCAGGTTTTCGGGATATTCTAACCTAAAAGTCCAAAAATCACGGTTTTTGGGCACATTTGAGCTGCACTACTCCTCCCCTTCAAAATTAATTTTAAAGCTTTAAAAAATCTTTATTTGTTACCGAGAAGTCGTCTGTTGAATTTACTGAGTTTAGTAAATTCGTTGATATTTTGAAAATGAGGAGTATTGGATGTTGGAAATTGAAATATCTATGTATTTATTTTTTCTTTTTATTAATACTCAAAAAAATTAACAATAATTATTGGCAAATCTAAGGCTGCTAAATAAAAATATGTAAAATAAAAAAGTGTACTTAAATGTTTTTACTGTATATTCATGAATTCATTTTATTTTTTGACTCCCAAATTAGTGGTTTTGATCCATAATTAGACTAGTATTTTTCTGTCTATTCTGAACTAGTATGAGACTGGTATATTTCTGACCGAAATCTGACAATTGCCATTTCGTAGGACATCCCCATGTTAAAAATACCAGTTGATTGCATGGAAAAAAGATAGTTGGCTGACTAGTTGGGCATGCGATTCATACTAGTTGTGGGGTAGTTTACAACTAGTTCATTTGACTACAGGGATTTGGCGGATATGTTGGGGGAGGCCTTCTTTATCTGAATTGATCACTCTCACAATGTAGGTACTAATAGTATTTAAGCAATTTGTTGTTAAATTATCTCCACTTCTACCAAACTTTTATGCAAAATTTCACTTATATACTGATATACTATATTTGCAATGTTCACGTGCGTATATAGTACTTTTAATATATATCTATTATCAATTACTTAAGTAAAAGGCGTTTATAAATGTGTTTACAAATTAAAGCACTTTTCACAAACAAACAGCAATAACAATGGCCGACAGTATTAAGGGTTTTTATTAAAGTGCGGCCAAGGCAAAGCTATTGCTGAAAGCCTGAAAGCGCTGAACGCCCAAAAAGCTTGTTGTGGAGTTGTACTCCGAAACGTTGAGTTACATCTTTTTCGTTGTATAATGCACTATATTTTTGTAGAAAAAGTTAGAACTAATAAATAAATAATAATATTTCTTTAAGGAGTACAAATATTCTTCTTTCCAAACTTAAAATTGGGTAAAAAATAACCAAGCTGAAAATTGTTTAGTGCGGGAAGTCATGTAAAAATGGTGTTTTTAAGAATAAGTTGAGAATTTGAGGGTGTTAGAAGAATTTTGAACGCAGTTTCGAGAATTACTCGTCCAGCGCTACGACCAGGGCCCGAAGCACGGCTCTCGTGAACGAGTGACCGTTTGAATAGAGTAAAATTTCAATTCGAATCGAATAGGCAAATCATGGCACTCGATTCGAAAGCTTGCGAAATTTTTTCGATTATTAATCGGTTTCCAATTAGTAAATATATGATCTGTATCCATTTCTCAAACGTAAACAAGAAGTAGAGTATTCATAATCAGTCAAGATAACCGATTATATAATGAACTAGTAGGCCCGGGCAGACGTTGTCCTGCTACACACCGATACATAGGCAGGTTACATGCATCGTAGATATTGTTTTTTACAACGCTTTTATCAACTTGCAATGTTGTGCGTCCAGAAACTTTCAATGTTGTGGATCCAGAAACTTTCAATGTTGTGTGTCCGACACCAAAGCAAAGCTTTGAAAAGTTCCTATAAAAAAGCATAGTGCATAGGGCGACAGCTGTAGTGAATAGGGCGAGGTAGATGACATCTAGATGTCGCCCTATGTACTACGTTTGCTACAGCGGAAATAGACGACACGCCATTTCTTTAAATAAAATTAATTGGTGCTCGTTTGTATGTACATACATATGTAAATGCATGTGTGTGCACCTTTCTATAATATCTATTGCAAAATTTTATTCAGACAGGACTAAAAAGTAGAAAATAAATAATATAAAAAAAAAATTTTAATATACAACGCTTTTATAAATGGACTAAAAAGTAGAAAATAATATTTCTCAGTCCCACAGAATTTGTTTTGATAACTTTTGATTTTGAAATTTTAGCAAAAGTCATTATAAACAATCTATGAAATTGAAAATGAAAAGCGTGGGGCGCATGTAATACACTTGAATTGATATGAAAAGTAATATATGTATGTATGTATGTGGGTATATGAATAACGACCGCTTAAAATCGATTTCAAAGTTCTACTTTCGCTGTAGAAATTTTAGGTCTACGTTATGTAGTTTGACTATTGTCAATTAAATCGAATGCTTTGTATTGCATGCGCTCCACGTTTTTCATTTTCAATTTCATAGATTGTTTATAATGACTTTTGCTAAAATTTCAAAATCAAAAGTTATCAAAACAAATTCTATGGGACTGAGAAGTATTATTTTCTACTTTTTAGTCCATTTATAAAAGCGTTGTATATTAAAAAGTTTTTTTTATATTATTTATTACATTTTATTTGATATCGAAATTTACAAAAGATTGTTATTACTGTTCACTACGTTTGAAAAAAAAACTATCTCTGGTCACGATTCAAACATCAGTCAGGGGAATGGATAACATTGGATGGTGTCCAAATGCTAACATTTTTGTTGCTACACTTTGAAATATTTCTACTTCAAGATTGTATGAAATAAAATTGTGAAATGTATGAGCTAAAGTTGGGCAGGGTAGTACATTATTTTGTTGCTATACAACCGATTTCTCCCCAATATAAACATACAATGAAGCGTTGCCGTGAAGAACATTGGAAAACTCCCGCTTCGGATATGGGCAGTTTCAGTGGTTGGCGTAAACGAACATAGCGACACAGCATTTTTAAGCACGTTGCGAGAAGCATAGAAAAAATGGTGTCCAAATGCTAACATTTTTGTTGCTACACTTTGAAATATTTCTGCTTCAAGATTGTATGAAATAAAATGGTGAAATGTGTGAGCTAAAGGTGGGCAGGGTAGTACATTATTTTGTTGCTATACAACCGATTTCTCCCCAATATAAACATACAATGAAGCGTTGCCGTGAAGAACATTGGAAAACTCCCGCTTAGGATATGGGCAGTTTCAGTAGTTGGCGTAAACGAACATAGCGACACGGAATTTTTAAGCACGTTGCGAGAAGCATAGAAAAAAATTCGGGTTCAAAACCCTCCTTTCTTTTAAGTTAGAACCAACAGTACGCACCCACGAAATTTCATTGAAATCGGTTAAGCGGTTTTGTAGACTAGCGTAAACGAACACAGTGAAACGGGATTTTTATATATTAAGATAAGAACATTGCTGGAAGCATAGACAAAATTTCGAAGAAAATAAGTATTTTTTCTATACTATCTTTTAGGTTGGAACCAACAATACACACCCACAAACTTTCATTGAAATCGGTTAAGCTGTTTCGGAGATTAGCCTAAAGGAACTCAGTGACACGGGATTTTTATATATTAAGACTAGCAGTGCACCCGACGCACAGTGGGACGTCCCCATATAAGCTGCGGCCAAAAGTAGTAACCGTGCTAGAAATTCGCTGACAATTCGTATATGCGCTGTTTGGCACTTAGGAATGAAGAAATGTGGAAAATGGTAAAATTCCACGTACTACCACGCCCACAGCTCTTGTGGGCGGAAATAATAAATGTTATCCGATTTATGCATATGCTGGTTTTAACGATAAAAGCTTGAATTTGAAAGATCATCAAAATCGGTTTACATTATCATCCAGTAATTCTAGAATAAAAGGCTTAGAGGCATTTTTTGTCCATGTCATCAAATCTGCATCGTTCGAATGATGTGCCAAATGAAAGAGCTTGGGCTGTAGATGATAGGACTTAACGTTGATTTTTGGCGGTTTGTATTCGGATATTTTTTTTATATGAAAAGGATGCGGAGCAACGTCAATAAAAAAAATGCCAAAAATCAACGTTAAGACTAAGATACTTAAAATTTTCAATCTACTTGCTAAAATTAATTGAGCTACAAAACTGAATACCAAACTTTTGTCTAAAGAAGCTGATCAAGAAGTTAGAAATTTTGGCCAAGCTTTGCAGAACTTTCATAATTTTTGCAGAAAGTCTGAAATTTGGATTTATATCGTATTCGTTATCTTACCAGCTATACTTTCATAAAAAAATAATAAACATTAAATAAAATATATAAAAATAGCTAAAACTTACTAAAAAGTCCCGTCCCAGTTTTTGTCTGGTTCGCTGTATGTGTATCTCTGTATCTCCGATTAATCAGTTTGAACCAAACTCAGTACAATCATTGACATTGGCACAAAATAGCTATATGTTGAAAATTTTCGAAATTGGACTAAAATTACTCTCACTTTCCACCAGCAAAAAAAAAACGCAAAAACGTTAACAGCGTTTGGTGCGTTGCTTTAAAACGTTGCACCATGTTGCATTTCGTATTCTAGCAGCTGAAGGAACTATACTAAAAATTTCAGACATGTGCTCACGATTTGAAAAAAAAACACATTTTCACAAAAAAAGAAATGCCCATATATTATTATTATATTTTGGCTGTTCTGATTGTCGCAAAAAAACTTGCCTAGTGACAAATTCGCCCCTTGATATGGTGGTTGCTCAAAGCAATTTATATTCGAAATTGCATGAAAATTGGAAAATAGGATCCTATAAGCTTATCCAGGCAAAAAGCTACCTACCTACAAAATTTTAATCTAATCCGACCATAAATACGATTTTTTCGAATAGATCGGTCCCTGGTCCACTTCCCGGTGAAAAAGGATCCTATATGCTAATCAAGGCAAAAAGCTACCTACGTACGAAATTTTAAGCAAATCGGACCATAAATACGATTTTTTTCGAAAAGATCGATCCCTGGTCCACTTCTCGGAAAAAAGGATCCTATATACTAATCCAGGCAAAAAGCTACCTACGTACCGAATTTTAAGCAAATCGGACCATAATAAAATTTTTTCGAATAGATTGGTCCCTGGTCCACCTACTGGAACGAAGTAAATTTTTTATTTAAATTTTAGCCTACAATATGGTGCTTGCTGAAGTCTACTTATGTACAAAATTTCATGAAAATCGGACCAGCCGTTCGCGAGATTACCTGTTACAAAAAAAGGGGCTTCTCTTTATAAAATTAGTATAGAAGATAAGCACGTTGAGAGCAGCATAGAAAAAATTTCGATGAAAAAAAAAATACTTTTTCTCGAATTTAAAACTAGCCTATCTTTTAAGTTGGAACCAACAATACACACCCACAAAATTTCAATAAAATTGGTTAAGCGGTTTCGGAGATTAGCGTAAACGAATACAGTGACACGGGATTTTTATACCCGAGCACAAGGGTATTATAACTTTCTTCACATAACGGTTGTTTGTAACAGGCAAACGGAATCGAGATAGATATAGACAAATGTATACATAAATGATCATAATGAAAAGAGAAATCGATTAATCTATATCTGTCTGTCCGTCCGTCCGTCTGTCTGTGTACACGATAACTCGAGCAAAAATTGAGATATCTCAATGAAATTTGGTAACGGTGACAGTCTGTCCGTCCGTCTGTGCACACGATAACTCGAGTAAATATTGAGATATATTAACGAAACTTGGTACGTGCACTTCTTTCGGGCGCAGGACGGACGGTATTGAAAATGGGCAAAATCGGACAATAACCACGCCTACCTCCCAGGTGATGGATGGACGGACGGACGGACGGACGGACAGAAAGACATGGCTTATTCGACTTCTCTTTTCATTCTGATCATTTACTTATGTATACATTTGCCCATATCCATCTCGATTCGTTTTGGCTGTTACAAACAACCGTTATGCGAACAAAGTTAATATACCCCTGTGCACAAGTGCGCTAATTTACACAAAATTGATACTAAGCACAATCCCTTGAAAAGAAGTAGCATAATTATAGAATTTTGGAAAATGGGCGTGATACCGCCCACTTATAACTACATACATACGTTTATCGAAGATGTTTGAAATAGGGATGCACACCTGCTTACCATGTAGCGGTAGTTTTCGGAAAGGTGAAAAAGCTATATTTGCTACTTACGCCGGGTATCTAATGTTCGGCTCCGCCCGAACTTAGACTTTTTTACTTGTTTAGTGTTGATTTGTTTATGAAATCACTTTGTTTTTAAAATAAATTCACAGATTGAGATTTTCGTACTTGTGGGGAACAAGTGTATGCTATTTAAGAACTGAGTTATAATCAACTCATCGACATGAGGTAGAATCCATCAGACGAATTGGATTTTTATTAACACGTGTTTTTTTCTTCGGCACTTCAAATAAGCATCACAAAATCTATAAGTTAGGCCGGATCCGTTTTTGAGATAAAATACGACCAAATTTTGTTGAAATATAGCAGCTTCAATTTGGATTACATTTCTTCTGCTGTAGCGAAACCATGAGTATGTTACAAAGCCACTCGCGCCGATTCGCCAAGAATATATCCTTGAGAGAATCTAAGGATTGCAACTTCGAATTTTTTTTAAGGTGAATAGAGCTTTGTACATTCTTTTAACAAATTAGTTTCCAAAAATTCGTATTCTTTTCAGGAAGTTAGCAGCGGTCAGTGGGGCAACAACTTTTGGTAAATGTGTCGCAAAGAACCATCAGCATTCTGAATATAATTAATATCGGTGGAGCCTTTTGTAATACTAAAGCCTCAAGTGAAAATTAATTGTTTTGTAAAGACATTTAGGTCCGATTATGGTTAAGCTTAACTTAACGTAACTTAGAACTTAGAGCGCATTCATTCATATATTCAAGAGAATTTTTATATAACAGCCTCAAAGTTACGTTAAGTTGCAAAAAAAAATTTTATATAGGAATCTCTCCTCAAGGCATATCTGCGAGACAACATGTAATAAATATTTTTTTTTAATAAAAAAATTCCATGTTTAATCCCTTTAACAGCCCCATTCAGCGCATTTGATAAATACAATTTTTTATAATTTGTAGATTTTTTTATTTTTATCCAGAATTGGAGTTCTGGCACAGAAATCAAAAGCTCTTTTCTTGATAAATTATCAAGATTGAAAATGCTATTGACAAGCGGTTACAAATTAAAACACACAGAATTTATAGTCGATATCGCTACCTACTCGGCTACGACAGTCAAAAACCTTTTTGCTTTTAAATTCATATTTTTCATATGTGACAATGAAAACAGTTCCACTTATGTGGAAATCAGTTCCCCTCATGTGGAAATCGTAGAGCTTTTTATACCCGATCGCACACAAGGGTATATTAATGTTGTTCACATAACGGTTGTTTGTAACAGCCAAAATGAATCGAGATAGATATAGACAAATGTATACAAAAATGATCAGAATGAATAGAGAAGTCGATTAAGCCATGTCTGTCTGTCCGTCTGTGCGTCCGTCCGTGTACACGATAACTCGAGCAAAAATTGAGATATCTCAACGAAATATGGTACGTAGGTTTCCGTTAATCCAAGGTAGGTTGGTATTGAAAATGGGCGAAATCGGACTGTAACCACGCCCACTTCCCATATGACGGTAATTTCCAAAAATACGAAAACTGTGATATTTTAGTAACTACTAAAGATAATTCACTCAAAATTGATACTTCCAATAACTTTCAGACGAAAAATAAGAATATTATAAATATTTGGAAAATGGGCACAGCCACGCCCACTTATGGTTACATGTGTATATCTTGGTAACCGCTGCACCAATTTCTTCCAAACTTGGCACAGTTTTTGGCCTTGGTACAGCATACTAAATGGCCATATAACGGTAATGTAGAGAAATACAAAATCTTCGATATATCAGTAAATATTAAAGCTAAATTTATGCTTGCAGCAATTCTTTACCAAGAAATACGTTTATGGTAAAATTTTGGAAAATGGGCGTGGCATTGCCCACTTATGATCACATATATGTATCTCGGTAACCGTTCTTAAAATTTGTACTAAACTCGGTATTTTAACTGTGCTTGCCACATAAAAGCAAAACCTTGAAAATTATTGAAATCGGACTAAAATTACGGCCGCTTTTCATATAACGGTAAATTTCAGAAATGCTTGAAACTGCAATATTTCGAAATTTAAGGACACTAACTTACTCAAAATTTATACACCCCGGCTTACCATCTAGCAGTAGCTTTCGGAAAGGTGAAAAAACATATATTTAATACTTTCGCCGGGTATTTAATGTTCGGCTCCACCCGAACTTAGACTTTCTTACTTGTTATTTTATAAATATTGTCACAGAATGCGATGGGAGCTTTTCTATACATATAATAAAATTGTAACAGGTCGATGTCTGTACATTATAGACATATATGTAGTACTTCTATATTGCTAATAAATTCAAAGTACATTCGAAAACATCAGAGTGTCGATATATTCAAAAAAGAGAGAGAGATCCGATAAGAGAATGTACTCAAACTGACATTTTTACTTTTCAAAATTCAGGAGCGGTTTAACAAATTCTTATTGAAAAATAATTCACATGAAAAATTAACAAAAAATACAATATTTGTATCTAGCCTATCTTTTAAGTTGGAACCAACAATACACACCCACAAAATTTCAATAAAATTGGTTAAGCGGTTTCGGAGATTAGCGTAAACGAATACAGTGACACGGGTACCAGTTACTAAAGGACTTGGCATCAGTTGGCATTTCCAGTTGGCGCCAATAAGCCCAGAACAGAAACGAACGATTCGGCCAACTATCATATGCCACACAGCTTCATGTGTAAATAAGTTTTGTCTTATGGCGATTTCTTTTCTACAAAAACTGTTGCCTTTTCAATGCCCTCTCCTTAGTATTTGTGCGTAGAGGGCACTGAGAAGGCAACATATTTCGGTAGAAAAGAAAACGCCATTAGTTAGGAAAAACACCTCATATTTTCCAATTTTTCGGATATCGATAAAACGAAGAGCTTCGAAAAAGGTCGACATATAACCACAAAAAACTTAGGATTTTTTTTTCAAAACTTACTTCTTGAAGCAGAAATACTCTAGGACCTAGAGTCTAGATGAACAAAAATCTGACGGAGAGTAAATATTTAGAAAATGAAAGCAAATTTTCGCCGAAATGCCGATTCAGAATAAGAAAATAGGGCAAAGTTTAATGCTTCGATTCCGAAGCGCCCCGCAAATGAGAAATTGGTCATTTCATTTTCTTTTTTGGCGTATGTTTGGACTTTAGGGTGTATGTCGAGAATTTATTTGCACTTTTAGCGGTGATAGCAGTAAATACACATCATATTCGCTGTAAAAAATTTCGAATTATGGCCCGTCCATGCGTTCTCCAAGTTGTCAAGTCAACTCCGCACAGGTGCAAGACAGTCGTTTATGCATCAAAATTTAATTTTGAACAAAATTCGTTTGAGTTAGCTGCGGTTTGAAGGAAACATGAGACCGTAAAATGTTTATTTGTTTGTTTAATTCTCTGAACCGCCCCTGTTATGATATGGCACTTCATTCTATGTAGTAGTTTACAAATATACACGTACACTTCTACAATCACAAAAATTTTCACAGGCTGTCTTTCTTTGATTTCGAATTGAAAACACATTGTGATCATATTGTACTAGCAATGGGTAGGTTCAGAAGGCGCAGCAGTTGAGCGCAACCGTTGCTAAAAAAATCAGTGATCGTAATGCGTCTTCTGAACGGCTTGATACATTAGCTGTCAAATTCAAAACATACAACATGTTGTCTCAAATGATCAGAAAAATATTACGATCATTTAACACGCAACTGTTAAGTTGATCAGAAGTATAAAACAACACGTTCAGAAGGTGCAATCGCAACAGTACTGAGCTGTTGCGCCTTCTGAACGTGCCCAATATAGAAGTATTACATATATGATTATAGATTTTAAAGCAAAATTAATGGGGAGCACCAGAAGCCAAATCAACCATTTTTTAGAATTTTTGTCTGTGTCTGTCTGCCTGTCTGTCTGTCTGTATGTTTGCACGCGCATCACTCGAAAACGAATACATGGATTTGAATGCAGTTTTCACCGATGTATTGCTAGAGCAGTGAAAATTGCAATATGAGCGTCAAAAGAAAGAGGCATAAGAAGGGTTAGAGCCAAAATATTTTTTAGAGTTGCAACCTGTTTTAAAATTTTAATTTAATTTAATTTATAAGATAAATTGAATCTTGCAATATGGGTATAAATCTGAAGAGGTTTAGGAAAGTTTACTCCCGAAAATATTTTTAGGGGATGTTGCCACCTCTTTGAAAAATTTTATTGTATTAAATTGATAAAATAAATGAAATCCATATCTACACTTATAATAAAATTGTAACGGGCCGATGTCTGTACCTTATAGATATTAAAGAATAATTAATATGGTGGGTTTTTATTAGAGCTACAGAAGCCAAATAAACAATTTTTAGAATTTTTTACTCTCTGTATATTTGTACGCGCGTCACTCGAAAACATTGAATTGAATGCAGTTTTCACCGATGCATCGCTAGAGATCTTACAATATAGAAGAAACAAATTAGGAGTTGCCACCTGTGTTTAAAATTTCAGTTTAGGTCATTTGATACGGTAAAGTAAATACTGCAATATGGCTGTCGAGAGAAAGAGGTTTACAAAGGATTACAGCTGAAAATATTTTTGTGGAAGAATTTAATTGATAGCATAAATCAAATATTGCAACATTGGCATCAAACTAAAGAGGCTAGGAAATTTTAATGCCGAAAATATTTTTGGGGTATTTGCCAACTGCTTGAAAATTGTATTCATTTAAATTTGTAAAATACATAAATGAAATATTACAATACGGGCAGTAAACTAGAGAAACTTAGGAAGCTTACTTCTGAAAATATTTTTGAACGGGTTGCCTCTTATTTGAAAACCTTAACTCAATCGTATCTTCGAACTTTCGAAATTCGTAACAATGCCATGCCTAAAAACGAACGAGTAAGCTCTTTTGCCTAATTTTGTACGAAAACAATTCTGTGTCGGAGGCGAGATAAAAGATGTAAATCGATGTGTGTTTGCAGGAAATATTAATGGTGTTAATTTAAACAGATATATTTGCCTTTCGCATATATGTATATTTTTATCCACTACTTTATATAAACGAGCAAAAAAGAAAAGATAAGGGGCAACCCTTATCGAGAAACTTGGGTCCGGTTTAGTTAGGTTAGGTTAGGTTATCCAGGCTGCCCTCATCCGTACAGGAAAAGGGCACACTTAGGCCTCCATGGGCCCATTGAGATACCATATTTGAGACTCGTATCGTCCCTCCTCCTACCTCAGAAATTGAACCAATTTGTAACTCTGATGAAGCGCACAAAATCGTAGATACTGGCCGAGTCCAGTTCAGCCAGACACTTGAAAGAATAGCGAAGGAGCGAGCGTCGACGGGCTCTTGCCAAAGCGGGACAGTGGCACAGGTAATGCTCCATGCTCTCGATTTCCTCCTCATCGCGGCAGCTACGACAGTAATCGTTTGGCTGCAAACCCATCCTGGCAGCGTGGGTTCCCATACAGCAGTGCCCGGTGAGAATTCCAATAACATGGCGGAGCATTGGTCGTCCCAAACGGAAGAGAGGGCGAGATCTACGTTTATCTAACCTAGGCAAAATGCGTCTCGCTATACTGCACGTGGGCTCCGCGGACCATCTTACATTTGCCCGTTCGATAAAGTTATTCTGCAGCCAAAGTTTACAGGATGATAGCGGAATACCCGCATTACGAGCGGTACTGATCGCAGGCAGTAGGGTTCCTTTCTGAGCCAGCTCGTCCGCAACACAGTTGCCCGGTATGTCCCATGACCTGGTACCCATACAACTTGAGTAAAGTGACTCCTTGCCAGCTCATTTAGAGTACGTCAACATTCCATGACAATCTTCGATGTAGATTTGTCACAATTAAGTGCTTTGATAGCTGCCTGGCTATCAGAAAAAATAGTTACTGCACGTAGATTAGTAAGAGAATCGATCAGCCATATAGCAGCTTCGTAGATTGCTGTTATTTCTGCCTGGAACACGCTACAGTAATCTGCCAGACGGAAACTGAGGGTAAGTGAGAGTTCTTGCGAATATATCCCACTTCCTACCTTCAGATCTACCTTGGAGCCATCAGTGTAGATGGCTGCTGAGTCAGAGTAAGAGATCAGGATTGAATCCTCCTCCCACTCACCCCTTGAGGGGATCCTTGTTTGGAAGTGATTCTTTAGTCCAGTAGGCGGGACTGTGTAGTCAAGGCGCCTGAAGTTTCCTGGAAGGTCTTCCAAAATTCTAGAGTGTCCAAATCTTGTATCACTCCACTTGACCAGCGCGTTTAATCTAACAGCATTACAACTTGCCTGCAGTTTGCCAAATAGGTCCACAGGCAGAAAATTGAGCAAAGTCTCCAAAGTCATGCCCGCCACCCTTTGAACCTTTTTCAGTCTGCTTTTGATTGTAAGTTTGTCCACGGATGGCCACCAGACCGTGATACCATAGAATAGAATGGGACGCACCACTACTGTGTATATCCAGTTCACAATGTGCGGCTTCAAGCCCCACTTTTTTCCTATTGCTGATTTACAGGCATACAGGGCAGTTATAGCCTTCTTGCAAGGCTCTTCAACATTGCGCCGCCAAGTTAGCTTTCTGTCCAATACAACGCCCAGGTACCTAACTCCCTCCGAGAGGGCCAGCGTAACACCGTTCAAGGAAGGAAGTTGCATCTGGACGGTTTAATTTTCTTTGTGAAAAGAACCAAGACCGTTTTCCCTGGATTGACACAAAGGCCAGATTCCTTGGACCAGGTTTCTACAACGCTTAAGGCGCCTTGGACCAGGTCACATAGAACTTGGGGGTGCTTACCTACCGGCGTCAGGGCCAGATCATCAGCGTAGGCAACTACCTGACAGCCTGTGCTCTGCAGCAGCGACAGCAGAGTATTCACCGTTAGATTCCACAGGAGTGGGGAGAGGACACCGCCTTGCGGGGTGCCGCGGTTTGCATACCTTGTTGCCGATACCTCTCCCATCTCCGAGTATATAGTTCTGCAGCCTAGAAGGCGATGAACAAACTCTACCAGAGGGTACTCCAGGCCGAGGTTAGTTAGGGCGCGGAGAACAGCTTCTGGGAGAACATTATTGAAGGCACCCTCGATATCAAGGAATACGCCTAATGCATATTCCTTAAGCGCTATTGCCTTTTCAATGGTGCTGACAATACTATGCAAAGCTGTATCTACAGACCTGCCTTTCCAATAGGCATGCTCACAGCTAGGTAATTTCTTGTCGGATCTTCACGTCCAGTAGTCTTTCCAGAACCTTCAGGAAGAAAGATGTAAGGCTAATCGGTCGAAAGTCGCTTGGCTTCACGTGGGATGATCTACCGCCCTTGGGAATGAACACAACATTCGCCAGTGTCCATCCCTTGGGTATGAAGCTAAGACTGAGGCAAGCCTTATAGATTGAGACAAGCATCGGACATAGAATGTCAGACGTTGCTCGAAGTTCGGCAGGGAAGATGCCGTCCATGCCTAGAGATTTGTAGGGCTGGAAGGATCTTATGGCCCAATCTACCTTTTCTACATCAATAAAATCTACGCATTCTAAGGAGCGTCCAGAAATGGTGCGAGCAACGCCAGGCTCCTCAATACACCCTGGAAAGTGGGCGCTCATTAGAACCTCAAGCATTTCCTCTCTAATGTAGTCTTTACCGGGTAGGTTTGCTTGTAGCGGAGCTGTGCATGCTAATTTTAACCGGGACTTAAGCTCGTCGGATTGGCGTTGTTCTTGCTACCTCCTTCATTGCAAATCCGGAACAATACAAAAAAAAATCATGCACAAAATTTATTTCCCTAAATACACCTTAATGAATGACGGACGGACGATAAAGTGGAAGGAAACTCATATTTCGCACCCCGAGAAGCCATATGTCCGCTTGTCTTCTCTCCCCTACCCAACCATCGAGAAATACTCTGCACGTATCGCCAATCCCAACCAAAGTCCACAGGCCTATGACATCATTGTCTCACTTTAAAATATATCTAACACATCATGTTTAATAACACATACAATTCATTTATTAATTAGCAATCTATAATTAAAAATTTTTTCTAATACTAGCGTTTTCCTTTCTCAATGTATTTTATATATTTTACTTTATCTTAATTCCAATTCCTATCTAATGTATATACATATATGTATGTATATTTATATTTTTATTTTTATTTTTATCTATTTATTTATTTATTTTTAATTAAGCTCAAAAATAAACTCTTTATTGTATTTCAAGGAACACCCTAATATAGGCTTTTCAGATATTTTCATTCCTTATTCTAATTTATCAATAATCCCACTAACAAAATATAATAATGCTCTGGTAAAGACACTAATTTATATACATACGTATTCAAATGAAAATAACAAAAAAAAACTAAATACCGAAAATCCAAAGAGTATGAAGAGGTCAGGATCCAACCGAAACACGGAGCATAAGCTGAATCAATGCTTTAACCCAAACATTGTTTTTGGATCTTGGACTCTTCTGTTATACATATGAACAATATTAGGTTATAAAGATATAAAGAGTGATAATTAAGAGCACTCACATGATTCCGAGCGATGACAGCAGGCGCCTGATGAGATGATCGGTGTACCATAGAGTCGGCATCTCTTAAAATGTGCAATATTGTTCAATACGTATATGCAAACTTTACAATTTAATGAGCTAATGATGCTAATTAGGTCAATTCGCATACACACGACACTGTTAGGATTTTCTACACGCCAGTGGCATTGACAAAATTTCTTACCCAGAAGGGGTGAAGGGGAAACGTGAAATTATTTCTGTCTCTAGAACATTATTAATTTCTTGCTGTTAAAGTAGGAGATCTAAGTAAATATAAATAAATCTATTTATTCGAGGGATTTAGTGGTAGCACTGTATGTTAGAACTAATTCAGGAAAATTTCTACGAACAGTCACTACCAAATATGTTTCTTGTCATACAAAATTACTACCATATTCTTGTTGTCGTATTATTAGGTATTTAAAAAAATATTCAATGTTCTGTTTTCCTCTATTCTCCTCGTATTATTTGAACGTCTTTAATCCAAGAAAACACTGCTCGTTTAATGTTAATGGTGCCCCAGTACAATATGGGTACTCCTATGTCCATACATACTTATGTAGTGCATAAAATTAATACCGCATGGTCCAGGGTGCTGCACCGGACCTGGTGAGGTTACGTGGAGTCGCGATGGGTCCTCGAGGTATCAGGAATAAGTTCAGTCCCCACTTCGTGTCCTTTTAGTTAATGTGGCTACTTAGGTGCTCCCACGCAGAGTCAGATAAGAACTCCTTTCAATATTTTTGGCTGTCCCGGCGATGTTTCGATGGAAAATACATAGTCGTATTGGAGTCTGATCAACGCACTTATTGGGCCTTCAAATGACCAGCAGCTATTTCTTACAATTAATACTTTATAAATACTCAGCAAACTATTGAAATAAATACTTTATAAATTTCTTTCGAATCACGTGTTGACTCCTACTAATTTTTCCTTAGTGAGCGTCTAGTTCGCGCAAGTGATGATCAGCAAAAGAGACGATCTCTCAAGCGGATGTTGCATCTGACCTCCTTTTTCTGAACCGATCCGCCCTATTGATAGGACCCTTTTGGTATTAACCCTCAATATATTACTCAAATGACAGGAGTTTACAAAATTGAAAAAAGTACTAAATTGATTACAAGCAAATGTAGAGATTTACAAAAATTATTTAATTAATAGATAGCAAATAAAAGGGAAGGGAGATTTTAGCGACTTCTCGAAACAAAATACGGAATGTAGTGATATATTTATGAATAATGGAATTGATTGAAATTCGCGCTCACACCTCTTGGGATGATGCCCAGTCGCCATTCGCCATTTGAATAAACATTGGGTTCATCGGATTTTTGGCAAGCACTCCATGCTATCACAATAATCCTTCCAGGAGTCCCTTTGGGCTTTCCTGGTGGCATTCTTAAATTTCTTCAAGGCAGCTTTGTAAGCAGACGAAGAACCATTACGCTTTGCAGCGTTGGAGAGCTTCCTGCTTTCCTTCCTTCAAGAGGCAATTTCTTTGGTCCACCAGTGTGGCTTCCTCTTTCCTCTCGGAAGTATAATTGGACAGGACGCAGAGAAGGCCGTACTACAGGCATTGGTGATGAAATCTACGGCTTCTTCAATTTGTTCCGATGAGCCTAACTCACCGAGAGAAGCAAGGTTTGCGAATAGAGGCTCCGCTTCATCAGATGGTAACAGTAAGCCGAGCCAACTGAGAGAAGCGTCGTTGAGCAGAGGCTCCGATAGTACCCTCCTAAACACAGTCCAGTCGGTACGTCTCTTGTTTCTATACAGAATCGGAGCCGGATATTCCAAAGAGATTTGGAATGAATGGTCATTTAGTACATGCCATTCCCTAATACTCTCCAAGAAAAAGTTAGACGTTAAGGTAATAAGGAGGAGGTACTCCCTGTTTGAGGTAACAAAGTTGGGTCTAATATCAATATTACAAATAGCTAGATCATAAGATAGTATGAAGTCAAGTAGTAACTCACCTCTTGGGTTGATATCGGTAGAACCCCATAACGAGTGGTGCGCGTTTGCATCTTGCATTTGCTGTCTTGATGAGGATGCCTGGCACGAGAGGTCCATCGGCCGTGTAGGCTCCGTTGGCATCCCAGACGCCAGTCGCTCGCTACCCTCCGAGGGTTTGCAGCTACCAACGCTGGGCTCAATGTACGATTTAAATGACCGTGAAGGCTTCTTCGGGCCGATCCAGCGGCTACCGAAGATTTCTCTTGACTATTTATAACGCCGTGTCCGTCGGCGGCATTTTTACAAGTGCAGGGATCCGGGGCTTCATTATTTGTATTCATACTCATCTGGTTCTTTGGTCGCCTACTGAGCCGAAACCGTTCGGCGACCGTGTATAAGGGTAAGGGGAAAAAACGGTCGGCCACAGCAGTGCCCCGTGCTGCGGTAAGTCCACCGTACTCCCGGAGGTGGACAGGTATCCGGGAGGCGCCGTTAAATACAGTCGGAAGAGCCCCCTGACTGCAAACAATCCAATAGGCACGGTGACGCATGACACCCTGGATTAGGGGGGCGTTTTATACCTACCGCCAGGTACCCCCTAGAAATAGCCTAAGTAAAAATAATGTGGCACTTAAGAAGCCTAAGCCAAATTGGTCGATATCGGTCAAGTAGTTTTTGAGATACGCATATATGATATAAGTGGGCGGTGCCACCCCCATTTTCCTAAAAATTCCTGAAAAACCACTTCTTTGCTAAAGAACGATTGTATATGGGCAAATCTAAAAAACAGGTAACCATGGTGTTATTTAGCTTTATTTTCACTGTTGTAAATTATATCAAGCTGGTTGCTTTTGGATATAATTCATTGGCGCATACTTGAAGCATAAACTACATTTGGATCAATTTTCCGCATAACTTTTGAATTGTAGGTGTTTTAATTTAAAAAAATAACGAAAACAAGTGAATTTTTTATGTAATTTTTAAGAGGGGCAGAATTAATTATGTCATAACTTTTGAAGCACACCATATTCTGATTTGAAATTTAATGGACATTTAGCACTTATGTGTATACTTCATATGTAGTAGGTAAGAAAAGTGTTTATTAAAAAATAACTAAAACTAACTAAAAGTCTGTAACTCCACATTTCACCATTTTCAACATTTTCGGTTTATCGCGTATAGTTTTTGAAGCATTTAATATAAGGAACTTTTTAAGTATGTATTGTATTCTACAAACAATTACGAATAATTTGATACCTTAGAAAGAGGTGTGCTTTCGGAATAAACCAACTTTTAATGATAAAATATTCTGCGATCTTGAGCGTAATTTTTATTTCAAAAATATCTTAATTGAAGGCACTTTTGGAAAATACGTCGAAACGATCTAAATATTTTTATAACGTTGCATATACCTGTAAAATGCTTCAAAAAACTGTTCTCTAGAAGTGTGTAAAAACCCCGATTAAGTACTTTTAATTATGCTCCTTCTTATAGTCAGAATATTTCGGCGTGGCATCAAATCAAATTTTTTTCGATAAGGTTTCTGATAGTTGCTCTTACTTAATTGGAGCCTTTTAAATTCAATGGTGTCCCCAGTTTTGCCCGATTGTCTCCACTTTTGGAGACTTTAAACTTTGCTTAAATTTTTTATAAAAAACTCCCTCAGTTTTGAAGATATTTTATTAAAATTTTGCACACGCTTGTATTTTAACATTTCCTTCACTGTTTCATAAAATCATCGAAATCGGTTCACTCTAAAATCTAGCTCCCATACAACTGATTGTCCAGAGGCGTTGTTTTGCGTTATAACTCCTCCAATTAAGCAGGTACAAATTTAGCATAGGTTCACTTTAACATATAGCACGCATACAATTTATTATTCAGATAATCAGTTGCATTGGAGCTATACGTTAAAGTGCACCCATTTCGATAATTTTAATAAATAATTAAGGTAATATTAAAAAACCGTTATGTGCAAAATTTTAGTAAAATAACTTAAAAACTGAGGGAGTTATTTATAAAATAGTTAAAATTTAATAAAATTTTCAAATAGCATTATCTCGAAAACCGGAGCCAATCTGTAAAAACGGGGCATGTCATTGAATTTAGAACGTCCCAATTAAGTGAGTTCAACTTTCAAAATCTTTGCTCAAAATTTACAACTTGAACAACGTAATTTGAACCCAGCTTATTCTTTTGTTTTCTATTTCATGTTTATTCCTCGTCTACCTTTTGAAGCACTTAATGAAAATGAATTACACTTATATTAATCGATTCATTAAGAGAATACGAATAAAATGATATATAAAACATAGGTGTGCTCACAAATTTAAAAATTAAATTTTTTTTTGGAGAGTGTACCTATTTTTTAGATTTGCCCATATGCATATCAATTTTGGATAAATATTGATGAATTTCTTGGCCACACTGCTCAAAAAATTTGAAAGTCCGGTACATAAACAATATAAATTCAAGGCCGTATTTAAGAAAAGTCTCCTAAATTCGACAATTTTAATGCGATTGCAATTAATGAGGTATCAGCTTATTTGAAAATAGATTTAATTTTAGAAAGTACTACATACTTTGAAATTGTGGAAATTATCAATGGTCAAAATTTAAAAAATTAAGAGAAATATGAGTTTTTTTTTATTTTACACCATAAAAAATCCCAACAAGCCAAGTCCGAAATTAGATTATTAAATACCATTTAAATGCCTATATATCCTCTTCTCAGATGACATTCGATCTTTGAAATCGAGCCAAAAAAATAGTCATTCCAAAAGTCATAAATCTACAAAACAGTATTTTTTAACCTAAATCGACAGGTCGCGACCTCTAAATGACCTTTAAAATATCTATAAAAATAGGCAATAATATTTCTATTAAAAACGAATAAAATTAGGGGGTAGGGTCTTTAAATTTCCGAAAAAAAAATATTTTTGATGAGCACCCTAATGTACATATGTGCGTATGCACATAAATAATTTTGTTTGTACCTGCGTTTGAAAATATATTAAGGGAGTTCAAGATTTGAAGCATTTTAGATGTTTTTTATCCCATTTGGCCATAATGCGTGGTTTGGTTGAAATAAAATGCGCCAGATAGTATATTTGAAACCATGCTGTGACAGAACTGTTTGAAGGTGAGCAGTCAAATCAACAGAACAGAAAAACCAAAAAACCCTTTTCAGATATTCTGGAGGTTAACTCTTGATATTGGAGCAGTTGTTAAGAATTGAGCGAATTTGGTGCGATGTGGCATCAACGAAATGTCAAAATAAATGAATGTCGAGAGCAAGAAGAATGTAAGAAATAAAATGTAAGAGTAGTAGTAATTTGAATTCAGCCAAATAAACATCGTTGGGTTTTTATACTATTTTTCCCAACGTTAAAAAATGTATCTGAGTTTTATTTTAATAGTTCCTCTTAGAAGAAACATTGGTTCATGTCGAGCCGGATTTGTGATCGGCCTCGATATAGATAAGAGATAATTTAGAAGTGCTTACATACATGCATGTGTTCAAAGGAATTTGATGTGGCGAAATTCATATCGCTTGCTAGAATACTCGTTGGCATTTCAAGTGGTTTCAATCAGAGAAACAGAGGAAGGGATGGTTTTGTTTCATCGCTCTGTGAAATGTAATGGTGTTCGTTGGGGAGAAATTGAGCTGCCCTGCAAAAAATTGTGCGACTAATCTATAAAGAGAGTATTCCGAGATTACTCTCAATCGGGTATAAAGGTGAACAATTAGTCTCTTCATAGGACATGCTCGAACAAAAGCGATCATTTCATTCCATATAAAGAGATCAAAAGTGGTATTACTCGCATGCTCCTTTGCGATTGCTCCCGGAGTCATCCCGGATTAGTCCCATTTTTTGCAGGGTGTGTATGTGTATGCACGCATACATATACGTGTGTTTATGTGCTTTTGAATGGTTTCAGCGGGGCACGAAATATAAGCTGGATGCACGTCTGTGGCAACAACTATATTATTAAAAACGACTTACCGGCGGGTCGCAAAAACGACTCCCTGTAGCCCGCAAGAACGATATACCAGCGAACTGCAAAACGACGCTCAAAGTTGCTAGAAAATTAAAACAATTTTTCTAGTTTAAAATAGTTTAATTTAATTCATTGAATTTGTTTCAAAGTTTTTTAAATATACATAAATACTTAAATACTAATAAAAAAGAAAAATAAGGTAAACATTCAGTCATAAAATATAAACAAAAATTTTAATATATTTTAATATTATATAAGTTTTAACAATTAATTTTTTGTTACTTCATTTTACTTATCTTTAAAATTAATTATAATTGTGGTTATTTTTTAACAAGGACCATGTAGTTCAAAATTAAAGCAATGTGCAGTATACATACATACATATATATGTATATATAAAAAAATTTCAACAAGCTTTCATAAAAATTTAAAGCTTTTTAATCTGCATTTAAGAAACACATAGGAAGCAGTTTTATAGTCCATAAAATGTTAGTATAATAGAACACAGGTTTGAAGTAAAACAAAACTCACATTGATTTTTGGTGTTATTTTTTTGCGGTACTGCGCATTTTAATCCATATGAATTTTATAACAGAAAATGCATGCTTTAAGGCACTTCAGCCTTGTATTCTATTATACATACCAAACTTCAATGGACTTTAAAACTGTGTGTCTTTAATGCAGAATAAAAATCTTAAAATTTTTATAAAAGCTTGTTAATTTTTTTTTATATGCACATACATGCATATGTATATTGCGGAACTTTGAATTTTGAACTATATGGTCCTTGTTAAAAAATAAACCCAAATTTTATAAAGATAACTAAAATGAAGTAACGAAAAAATAAATTGTTAAAACTTATCAATATGACAGATAGTATATTTATGCAGACGACTGTGAAACATTTCTTTTATTCCGTTTTGAGATCTTGTCTCCAGCATAATGGAAATATCTTTTGGTTATTCGCTCTATTATTTCCACAGATTCGTTGAATTTTTGCTGGAATGCTTCTGAAATAATATTAAAAGTATATTAATCATTTTTGAGAGCTGGGCATCAACAATTAAAGCGTACTTCTAATTGCCGCTGTTGTGATGAGATGCCGCTAATTTTCTCCATTTTGAGTCCCTTCTGTCACCTGAAAAAGACTTGCGTGCCAAATGAACTTTTCTCTCAAAATTTACACTGCTGGCAAATGTAAATAAGGATTAAAATTTAAACACTAATTAATCCGACTAAAGTAAAATCTGTGGAAAATTAACAATAAAATACTTTTTTCGCAAAATCTATAAAGGA
The DNA here is from genome assembly GCF_013731165.1 of Rhagoletis pomonella. NCBI lineage: Eukaryota > Metazoa > Arthropoda > Insecta > Diptera > Tephritidae > Rhagoletis > Rhagoletis pomonella. The sequence continues at coordinate 5,988,653 of NW_023458559.1, forward strand.
CCCTTTTATTTCTCAAGCAAACCTGGGTAACAGTTGTTCGTCGCCACGCTGTAAAGTAAAAGTATAGTTTTCTACCAAATTAAAAAAACATATTCCCACAAATTTTATTTTTTATTATAAAGGCCAATAGAGTGAACTTTACCTTTATAAAAAAAACATTTTATATGAAAAATATTATGAATACTGAAAAAAAGATCTTGTCAAGTGTACATTGTGGATTCCATATTCTGTTATGATAAAAAAATTTCATAATAAAAACGGTTTACTATCCAAATGAATGACTTTTATTTATGCTTAGATATATTAAAATTTGGGCGTGCAACTTGTCCAACCTAGACCTCAAAAAACCTTTAGGTTCGAAGAAACAGATTCGTTTCGAGTTCACCAAAACGACTTCACCAGGGCGACGTCGTAACGGCTTCACCAAAGCGACGTCGTTTAGAGTTCACCCAAACGACTTCACCAGAGCGACGTCGTAACGACGTCGTTTCGAGTTCACCAAAACGACTTCACCAGAGCGACGTCGTAACGACGTCGTTTCGAGTTCACCAAAACGACTTCGCCAGAGCGACGTCGTAATGACGTCGTTTTCGCCCTGTGGCAAATTGGGATTGCAGCTCGGAGGGGAATTCGTTTGATCATCTTTAAGAATAGTTGTGACAGATGATGCGAGAATTGTTGCGAGAAGAAAAAATGATTATACCTTGAAAATGGTAAAGGTGAAAAGAGCGAAGAGAATGGAATTCTATAGAATTTGTGAAAGGATTACGTGAAAGAAAGAGGATGAGAAAAGTATTGCCATGCGTATGCATACATATATTTGCGTATATGTGTATGTGTATGTGCATGTACTATGTGTTACAGTCCACTAGACGGTATTTATTTCTCATGAGATAGATATATATGTATGTGCTTGGTGTGACGACAGATAGTTGCACCTTTTAAGAGATACAGAGAAACTGCCAAAAGTGCATACACACGGCAATACGATGGCATCAAGCGACAAGAAAAATAGCGAATGTTCTGGAATTGAAATCCATTGGATGATATTCTACATTGCTTGCATATAAGATAGAGTGAAAAGGTATCAGAATGAAAGAATAGCAGTCGTATCGTGATAGATTCTGGCGTCGTCTAAGAAGCGTTGATGATGAAATTATTTGGTTAATCGTGAAAAGGACAGTTTGTGACAAGAACATAACGCGCTAAAATTTTGAGAAATATTTACTAGTAAATAGAGAAAATATTTATTATTATTTTGACGAGAGATTTTTGAAAGACAGTGAGTCAATCTACTCTACTTTTTGTAGAAGTAGAGAAAAGTTTATAAAGATTAGAAATGGGAAAATTAACATACTCTTTTTATTGTATATACAGCAGAATGGGAGGACAAGATCTTTTGGAAAGTTTATGCAAGTCAATTTCGCGCATCAAGGAATACTGCCAACATGCAGAGTTCAAAAACGCAACGCTGGAGCAAGTGAAAGTTCGCGCTGAGAAGCTGGAAGCTTATTATGGACGATTTGTAGATACACATGAGAAGCATTTGGATCAAGATGCTACACAAGCAAGTACATATGACGACATCGCAGCTTTAGTGGAGTCGCGCTATTTTACGGCACAAGCCCTGTTGGCTGTTAGGATTAAGGAGCTCACACCTGTGACAGCGCCAATTTTGCATGAGCAGCAGCCCTTCGCGGTCCAGGTAAACATACCATATCAACAGCATGACTTAAAAAATACCTGGGGTAATTTTGACGGAACATTAACTATGTGGTCTGGGTTCCGTGACCGGTTTTCCGCTGCCATACAAGAAAATAAGAATGTTTCGCCAGCCTTTAAATTTTCTTATTTAAAAAAGTCGCTCATTGGTAGAGCTGCACAAACACGAGGTGAATGGCAGCTTACAGATGAAAATTATATAGAGGCATGGGAGCGGCTCAAGCAGCTGTATGACCGCAAATATCCAATTTGTCGCGAACATTAACGGCGTTTATTCGTTTGCCAGTTATAGGAGGGGTCCCACGGGCTCATGAGCTTCAGCGAATGTCCAATGTGACACATGAAGTGTTACGACAGCTCCGATCTCAAGGAATTCCGGTCGATGCTTGGGATATGATTATAGTTCATATGCTGCATGAAAGGTTAGATCCTGATACGAGTAAGCAGTGGGAGCTGCAACGAGAGACAGAAACACCGACTGTAAAACAAATGTTAGATTTCTTGGATCGTCAAGCAGCTGCCTTAGTTAATGTTGCAGATCTACGTAATTTACGACCACAAGATGGCAAGGCATTAAACAATGGGAAGAGAGACAGGCTATTATCAACGCGTTTTGGGTCAGATGGCATAACGAGTATTTGACAACACAAGACAGGAGCGCAAGAAGTGGTGACGAGAATCGGAGCGAGTGCGCTTAGGACAGTTGGTGCTAATTAAGAGTGAGCAATGGGCTATAGGCCGTATAATAGAACTTCACCCCAGTAGGCATAATTTGGTACGCTCAGTGGCAATTCGAACTGCGACGAACATTTTACACAGGCCAGTACAAAAGATATGTATCCTGCCGATAGACACAGAAGAGAAATAAAATCTGAGAACTGGCCAAGGGGTCATAGCATTGGAAAAACTGATGGTTTTTCGGGGGGATTGTTAAGAATTGAGCGAATTTGGTGCGATGTGGCATCAACGAAATGTCAAAATAAATGAATGTCGAGAGCAAGAAGAATGTAAGAAATAAAATGTAAGAGAAGTAGTAATTTGAATTCAGCCAAATAAACATCGTTGGGTTTTTATACTATTTTTCCCAACGTTAAAAAATGTATATGAGTTTTATTTTAATAGTTCCTCTTAGAAGAAACAGCAGTAAAGCTAAGCGTCAAAAGTTAAAAAAATTGCTTTCCTAGCAAAGCAACAGCAGTTTTTTAGTGTATTTTTTAGTTTTTCAAACACTGTTTAGTACTATAGTAGAGTTTAATTTTATTTGTCAAAAGATTCAATTTATTTGCCAAAAGATGAATTTTATTTGTCAAAAGATTAATTTTATTTGTCAAAAGATTTATTTATTTGCCAAAGGATTAAATTTATTTGCCAAAAGATCCATTTTATTTGCCAAAAGTTCAACTTAATGTGTCAATGCTATATTGTATACCTTTGGCATGCGGAAGCCCCTCTTCTCCGGCAACACAGAAAGGAGAATTCTACTTAGTAAGAGTTATAATACCTAAGCGCGGCCGAAGGCAGAAGCAAGCGCAACAGGTGGTGGACTTAACAAAATGCATGTTTTCAATGGCTTGGAATAAGCTGTTATTGCATTAACTGGATGGGGAACCAGCTCTTCAGGCATAGGAGGAGTTCTGGCTTGTGGTTCAACAATTCAGCCAGAAGCTGACATAGATGCACCCATGGTTACTATGCCCGGCAGCTCCGCATACCTTTGTGAGTCCATTGCCATAGGGTGCTCTTACTCCGCTGCTAAAATTTTCCTCAAAATATATAAATTAAAATCAATCAATTTTACTATAAACTAGCACATGATGAGTGTTTTTTAATTCCTTTCCACTTTGTTGTCCTTCATACAGCTGAGTTCGAAAAACAACTGATACCTGGCAATGCTGCATATTTTTCCGCAAAGGTTGCATGTAGATGTTTCGTTTTTCGTAACGTATCTACGAATTACGAATTACGAAAATTCGGGTTCTAGAATAAAGGTGTTAATCTTTTGGCAATTGAAATTAATCTCTACTGTGGTACTAAACAGTGTATGAAAAAGTAAATAATACACTAAAAAACTGCTGTTGCTGTGCTAGGAAAGCATTTGTTTTACTTTTGACGCTTAGCTTTACTTCGCCAATATCAAGAGTTAGCCTGCAGGATAGCTGAAACGTGTTTTTTGGTTTTTCTGTTCTGTTGATTTCACTGCTCACTTTCAAGCAGTTCTGTCATAGCATAGTTTCAAATATTCGTCAAACTATCTGGCACACTTTATTTCAACCAAACCACACATTCTGGCCAAATGGGATAAAAAACATCTAAAATGCTACAAATCTTGAACTCCCTTAGTATATTTTCAAATGCAGGTACAAAAAATAATTTATTTATGTGCATAGGCACATATCGCACACCGTCTTCAAATGAGTCACAACTCAAAATTTTTCATTTTTGAAATTATGCGCTAAAAATGTACACAGAGCTTTTATTTACCTATCAGCAAAAGCTGGAGAAAATTTTGGTTATAATTTGTTAAAAAAAACCTAAGGTAAAGCCTCCCTTGCCCATATAATTAGCATGTGCTACGAAATAACTATTATTTTGAGTTGTGACTCTTTTGAAGACGGTGTGCGATATGTACATTAGGGTGCCCATCGAAAATGTTTTCTTTTTGGAAATTTCAATGCTTTCCTAGCATAGCAACAGCAGTTTTTAGTGTATTTTTTAATTTTTCAAACACTGTTTAATTTTTAGTTTAATTTTATTTGCCAAAAGATTAAATTTATTTGCCAAAAAATTAATTTTGGTTGCCAAAAGGTTAAACTTATTTGTCAAAAGATTAAATTTATTTGTCAAAAGATTAATTTTACTTGCCAAAAGGTTAACTTAATGTGTCAATGCTATAAATGCAGTTTTCACCGATGTACATATTGCTAGAGCTCTAATTGAAAATATAGAATCCATTTTATTTTTGTTTTAGTTTATCGTTGATCATCCTAGGTATTTGAATTATTAACTTTTTCCAGTGCGTCGTTGTTTATATTAAGAGTAAGCAACGGACTGTTCTCAAAATTTCGCTTTGATATAACCACAAAACTAAATTTTATTGACATTCAATTAAGTGTGTTCAAGCCAGGGATGGAATTTAAAAATTTCAAAATGTGCCTAATGGTCAAACTAGTGCCGAAAAAAAGATGAAAGTGCCACAAAATTAAAATATCTTTCTTTTAAGGTCTTCTAAGAGTAATATATTTTTAGAATACACTGATGTAATGTAATAACTATTAATTAGCAAAAATTATTACAGTAAATCACGTTGATGAAGGATTCCTTAGACATATATAAATAAATTCATGCTAAACTAACACAGCATTCTAATTACCAAGGGGAAATGCACCGAAATATAGCTAATCTGACGTCTTTACACATACATATATGCGAAATAATGGCGGTGATATATTTTGATTAAATTTTTCTTTTGATTTTATACAAAAGTCTAACTCATAATTCAGCAAACACCATATATCTATGTATGTATGTACATAAATCTACATTTCAAACTTTGTACAAAAATTAAAAAAACAAGTAAGAAAGTCTAAGTTCGGGCGGAGCCGAACATTAAATACCTGGCGCAAGTATTAAATATATGATTTTTACCTTTCCGAAAGCAACCGCTACATGTAAGCCGGGGTGTATCAATTTTGAGTAAATTAGCGTCCTTAAATTTCGAAATATTGAAGTTTCAAGCATTTCTGAAATTTGCCGTTACCTAAAAAGCGGCCATAGTTTTAGTCCGATTACAATAATTTTCAAAAATTTTGCTTCTATGTGGCAAGCGCAATAACCACACCGAGTTTGGTACAAATTGGTAGAACGGTTACCGAGGTACATATATGTGATCATAAGTGGGCTGTGCCACACCCATTTTTCAAAATTTTAATATAAACGTATTTCTTGGTAAAGAATTGTTGCAAGCATCAATTTTAAATAAATTAAAATTTAATATTTACTGATTTATCGAAGATTTCGTATTTCTCTAAATTACCATTATATGGGATGTGGGCGTGGTTATTGCCCGCTTTTTTAAATTTTCGGCCATTTCGTATCTTATATCAAGGGCATCAACTGTGCCAAGTTTGGAAAAAATTGGTGCAGCGATTACCAAGATATACACATGTAACCTTAAGTGGGCGTGGCTACGCCCATTTTCCAAAAATTAATATTTTTCGTCTAAAACTTATTGTAAATATAAATTTTGAGTGAATAATCTTCAGTAGTTACTAGAATATCGCAGTTTTCGTATTTCTGAAAATTACCAATATATGGGAGGTAGGCGTGGTTATTTTCCGATTTTGCCCATTTTCAATACCATCCGTCCTACGCTAGAAGGAAGTGTACGTACCAAGTTTCGTTAAGATATCTCAATTTTTACTCGAGTTATCGTGTGCACAGACGGACGGACTTACGGACGGACAGACAGTCACCGCTTAATCGATTTTTCTTTTCATTCTGATCATTTATGTATACATTTGTCTATATCTATCTCGATTCGTTTTCCCTGTTACAAACAACCGTTATGTGAACAAAGTTATAACACCCTTGCGCACAAGTGCGCTCGTGTATAAAAATCAGCAACAAACTTTTAATTCAGAATTCTTAGACATTCCATGTTTCCGAATTTACGCATACCATATACAGTGTGTTCGAAAGTTTTTTAAATGGATGAAAATATATCACACCGCCAACAAAAAAATATGATCAAAATCAACGGGATTTTGCTGAAACTTGCCCTTTTGCGCTGGGAATTCACAATAGGATTCTGCGTTTTGTCAAAAGCGGTCACACAATATATCTCACGACCCTTATTTTAATTTTTTCTTTTTGTAATTTTTTTGTCTATAATGTAGTATGTAATTATTTGTTATATAGTATATTGGCATATTATGCTATGTCCCTAAATTTATGATTGTGCCAAAACAGGATGAATTGTTCCAAAAGTACCTCTGCGAATGAAAGTGCCAAAAATTGCACTATTGTGTCTACTTTTCCATCACTGGCTTAAGCATAACCAATCGCACTTTTTTAGAACTTCTGTGTGGAAGGTTTTTCGCTAAAAAAATAAAAATATTTGTTGCTGTTTCCAAAAAATTAAGAAATCTGAGACGTCACGCTTTACAATTTCATAGAGCTCTCTGTACAATTTATTTCACTAGACTACTAAACAGCTGCACCGATTTGGTTCATATTTGGAAGATATGCCAGCACCTTGAAAATAAATATTTCGACCAAAAAATTACTCGGTATGTAGCTCGGCATATTCCTGAAATCTCTAAAACCAATTACGCTAGGGAACTGAAACTTAGCACTGATGCATATATTGCAAATGCATTGGAAAAGGGGGCGTGGCACCTTCCATACAAATTGCACTTCTCATATAGCTTATCTCTGGAACCGCTTACGCCAACGTCCTCAAATTCTACACAGCTATATATGTTATCAATGCCGTACTTACTGCGAAAAGTGGTAAGTAATGGAAAAGGTGGCGTTGTACGCCCGTGCTTCTCATTTCACTTATCTCTGGAAACGCGCACGTTAATTTTCTGAAATTTGGCACAGCTACATATGTTATCAATGCCGTACTTAGGCGAAAAGTGGTAATTATTGGAAGGCTGGATCGATATACATTTACGTAAACGCGCAAGTATCAATCGATTGTGAACCATTTTCTCCTAGATTTCTAAATCCCTTTGAAATATTGGAACTTTTAAAATTTTTGTGAAAATTTTGAAGCATTTTTTTACATTTTTCACAAAGAATTGAGCTTTGATTTTACGAGTTTCGCTCTAGACTGTTCTATCTACATACCTATTTGCATAAAATGATAGCCGTTTTCCTTGTTCGGACTAAACTCAAAAACCACTGAATAGAGTTCCGTCAGATTGTCGGAGGTTATCCTACATACATATATGGTCCTATTATATGCTACGAGAAAACTCGCTAGTTGGTGCTGGAGTAGAGCTTTTTATAAAAATCGTGTTTATTAACCGATTTCGATCAAATTTTTGGAAAATTCTTTTGATAAAAATTGACCCGATGAGTGCCGCTGGAGTCGAGGTTGAAATTCATAACACGTATTCATTTTATGGTAAGCAATGGTTTTGCAGAAAATGAACCCAATGGATGGCGCTGCAGCCGAAATGTATAGAAAGCCCGTGTGGTTGGTCTGCTCTGGCCCTATGTTTAAGTTATACGAATTTAGTTTTAAGATGTCGAAATGAAGGATGGGGATGAAGTTTGTCTGACGCCCTTATGCGCGATCATGCGATCTTGCATCTACCTAAAAATCAGTTCATAATTATTACCATGAATTGTAAAGGTGGCGAATTAACAAGGAAAGATCACCGTAGGTATGTCAGTTGCCTAATTTGAAAGATATTCAAGAGATAACACGACTCACCTAGCCAATGTACAGGAAAACCTTTCATACTGTGAGACAGCGAGGATTCTTGGCCCTCCTATAAACGCACTTCTGTGCTCTTGGGTTTCCTTATAAGAACTTTTATTGCCTTACGCATCGGACCATTGTTGTAGTTGCAAGATCACATGGAATCAGGGGGAAATGAGATCATCGGTAAACCTCATGCCACCGAAAGGGATTGATATTCCATATGGTATCACAGCGTTATTATTATTGGCCTGTGTGTAAGGAGGATACTGCGCCTTAGTGGTTTGAACTTAAACCAAGAATTTTGACTTTACAGACTATTTTTCATTGGCCAACGCAAAAGTTGTTATTAGAAGCCCACGGTGGGCCTGAACCAACTTTAAATCGAAGGTCATAGCACATCATTTTTTATTGCTAATTTGGGTTATTTATGTTATAAATAATGTGTAAAAATTTTATAGCCCATAACTTGTCGAGCCGTTTTTGAAAAAACTCATTTTAAATAAAAATTATTCCTTTTCTTTTAAAGTTTTCATACATACATATTGGCCTACGGATTTAAGCATTACATCGGCCCTTTTTAAAAATTATAATGTGAAGGAAACACTATTGGCTACAACACTCGTTATTTATTTTTTTATGTAATACATAATTTGTTTAAAAATGCACGATATTTTATAAACAACTAAATTTTTATTATTGAAAAGAACATCGTTTATTTCTACAAACTGTACCGGGTATAAAGTAGATTTTCTATTTACTAGTATCGCCCAGTTGTCGGAATTCGACATCTTTTTTCATACAACTTTGAATTTTACCTCTCACAAATACTAACTCCTTTATGCGAATTACGTTTGAAGTCCACCAACAAAATTTATAGCGAATTTACAGGAAAACTTAAAATCGAATTATGAACGTTAATACCGGATTGATTAATGCTAATTCTATCAAGTCTCCTCCAAATTTCTTCAGTTGCTTTTGAAATTAGACCGAAAAAGGAACCTCGATTTTCATTTATAAAAAATATGCATATGTATTTGTATGTACAGATAAGTGTTCATCACTGACTAATATGTCAAACATATACCAATTCAGACTTTAAATAAGTTTTTCGATTATACTGGTCTGAGAGCCTCTTGGAGAATAAAAACTAAATTGCCCATATCTACATAAACTCTTTCTTTTTTCATCAGAATCCTTAACGGTTGAGAAAGTATCTTCAATATTTACAACAGAAGATAATATTTCCTTCTCTAATGGCGGTTTCACGCGGGTTTTGGTCAAGACTGGGCCAAAGCCCAATATTTTTCCATCACACGACTGGGCTACAAAGTTACACCAAATTTTACGTTACTAATATGTGTTCTAAAAGTGAAACAAATCTGATCATAAATATGATTTTTTTAAGAAAGCTCTCAATCGCTGCGCCAAATATCGGAAGACAAACACACTTATACTTCTAAAAGCTTTTGCACGAAACAACAACCATTCAATGCGATTTTAAAATCTGGGAGAAAATGGTTCCCAGTTGAATGATTCTTGCGATTTTATATGTGTATAAATGTAGGTGTATAAAATTCCAAAACCTTACAATAAGTGGTTCCAGAGATAAGCGATGTGAGAATTTCAGTTTGTATGGGAAGTGCCACGCCCACTTTTCCAGTACCTGCCATTTTTCGCTGTAAGTAGGGTATTTACAATATATGCATCTGTGTAAGGTTTCAGTTCCCCAGCGTAATTCGTTTTAGAGATATTGTGGTTTTTACATTTTAGTCTATATGCCAGATGCCACGCCCCCTATATATCGGGGTTAACATTTCTGGATTAGAACAAGTTATATCCTTTAAATTGGTGTATGTTTCATAGAAATCGAGCCAACGGTGCCTTCAAAAAAAAGGGATTGCAAAATTTTCTTGTGGCGTATTTATATATAGATTATATATGTATGTATTTTTGGACAACTAATAGGAGATCAGCATGGTGTTTTACATACCCTTTAAATTTTTTAAACAGTAGCTTATACATGTTGAGCATTGTATTCTTGTACTGCTCTCAGTAATTTAGGTGGATATTCCGGATGCTTGACGAATACTTTATATTTTTCCCAGTTGCTTCAAAGTCGGAATGTAGAGATTCTACAGCTTGCTCTCTATAGAATCCTAGACCCTTGCCTACATGCATGCATGGTCTTTTGGTCTTGCAAACATGTTATTGTTTTGTAGATATACTTCACAAAAACTATTGCAAGTATAAAGAATACTTATATTCGAAACTTAAAAAGAACAAATGTTGTGCGCGCACAATCTTCTCGTTTGAATTGAATTTATCGGCATTTTGTGCATAAAACAACCTAAGACACTTGAACCATATACTAACTATACTAAATATAAACTATAATGTATCAATTTGTCATCTAGAGCGGGTGCGTGAAAATTTTAAAAGAAAAGGAATAATTTTCATTCAAAATGAGTTTTTTCAAAAACGGCTCGATAAGTTATGGGCTATAAAATTTTTACAAATTATTCATAACATAATTAACTAAAATTAGCAAAAAAATATGATGTGCTATGACCTTCGATTTAAAGTTGGTTCAGGTCCCCCGTGAGCCGCGAAGTAAGCGGGCATTGGCTAGTACTTGATAAAAATCTTGATAAAACCTCTTTACAAATAAGTAGTTAGTTTATATAAATTATACCATTTTTTAGCAGCAATTTTTCTCTTCGCCACTTTTACACTTCTTTAAACGAAAAGTGGAAATTTTTAGCGATGTAAAATACGCTGGAATCATAATTTTAGCTATATGAGCTGTCAAAATAGTTCACTCACTTCATACGGTTCATTTGGTTCATCGTAAAGATCTGCCAAATTTTTAACCAAAAATGGAGATATTTGTAGATAGAACCGCGAAAGTCGCTAAAAATTGCTAAAATTCATGTAGCATTTTTTGGCGATGGAGTTTTAGCGATAGTGAAAGTAGGAATCCGGTTTTAAGTGTAGTTTATAAGTAACTAATCACAATATTTATCTTTACCATTTCAGCTTTTGACATGGGCTCTAAGGTAAACTGTGACTTGGATTATGTGAACATCGTTGAAATCTCGACATCTGAAAAAGAGAAAATAGCTAAAAGTATATGCGCAGACCAATCTGTTGACAGATTCGTTTCGACATCCAGTAAAGTGGCTATTATTTCGAAAAAATCACCCAATTTTAATGGAAATGGATGGGCCTTAAATTTTCGACAATACAATTAGTTAAAGCCAATTTAGGGTATTCACCAGGGTGTTGTATGTGTCGTATTGTTGTATTTCGTAAACTTTTTAACACCTAAACAATAATATATTTTTAAATACTTAGCTTCAACCCCATTAAAATTTAGGTTTAAATTTATATTTCTATAAATGTATGCAAATATACACAAAGTTATACTACTTAACTACAAAACGCGTTTTTCTATTTTTCTAAGCCTCTACCTGTTTACATGGGATTTTATATTCAACGAACAACTTCCCTATGCCATTATTGCATAGCTGCGCAACCGCCAATACTTACCGCGACGCCGTCTACTACCATCATAAGGCAGCACCCCCTGCAGCAGCATACACAACAAATGCCCGGAAGGTCCCGTATTGCGATAAAAGGCACACGAAGATATCAAAATGTAACTTTAACGTACTGCAAAGAAGGATCGAGGAGATAACCGTATTCATGGGTTGGCACGGAATATTGAAAGCTGCACAGCAATATTGAACTGCCTTCATCATGCACCACACCGTGGAGTATCGTTTTATCAATACCATCCCAGAATATCATGGTATTGCTTACCGATCAGGCGATGTCGATCTCGAAATATTCAACGTTTACATACCCTCTGATACTAGCTACCCAACAGGGTATCACGATGATAAACATATGTAGGCGCGCTCCTCACAGGTTAAAACCGTACGGTAACTTCAACCCACACGATGAACTTTGGAACTCAAGCCTGTCCAACGATCGTAGGGAAATACACTTGCTTGAACAGATAAATGATTCGACATTCTTCGACGACGACGCACGCACCAGGTCAGGGCCGCCGAGCGAAAACTCGGGCCCCGACCCAAACGAAGGATTAATTAGTATAAGACCCATAATCATCTCGATCGATACACATGCGGAACTTGGTTCCGCGGAAAACCAATTTTAACAAAGTTGATTGAAACCGCTGCCGAAGAAGTAGTCGGTTTTCATCCAACCCGAAAAAACAGCTGGACGAGGAGGAGTGTCAACAAGATGAAAAGAAAAAAGATGCCCCTACAGGCCGCGCAGGGATCAGGCGAGCTATTTTGGACAGTTATGGAGAACTAAAGAGGGAAGCGCGACGTATTCGTCGCAATAAGAAGAGGCAGAAATGCGTCAGTGCGAAAGGGTTATAAATGCTGTCCGACAGGAAAAATTACCGAAAATTGTATCAGAGGGTTAGGTTAGGTTAGGTTGTAGGTCCAGAAGTAGGACTCACTTAGACTCAGGGACCTTTGTGATACCGCATGAGGGTTTTTTGATTATCCCCAGCCCATGTAAACCACTTGGTGCTTAGCAAGAATGTGCAAAGGCTCCTGACGTTCACCTCATTGAGGTCATCGAGATCGTCGAAGAAATAGCTCCCGAGAGCTTTTGCTCTCCGTTTTGACAGAGGGGGACAATGACAGAGAAGATGTGAAATGGTTTCTTCGTCTACATCCATGCAGCTTCTGCAGTGGTCGTTCCAGGGTGCGCCCAGTCTAGCTGCGTGTAATCCGATCAGGCAATGTCCGGTCAGAACTCCAGTCACTATGCGAACGTCCTGCCTCTTTAGATTAGGTAGAGACTTGGTGCGCTGGGCGTTCGTGGTGGGCCAGAGTGTTTTGGCAATGTAACAGGTCATTTCCACTCGCCATCTTTCATTGGTAACTTCTATGAATTTTTCATTCATATTTGTTTGAAGAGGGACTCAGAGAGTATCCCTTATGTCTGTATCAAGCAATGTCGTTCCATGACGCGCGAGTTCGTCAGCCTTGCAGTTTCCCTGAATGTCGCAATGGCCAGGTACGCAAACAACATGTGTGCTGAATGTCTCAGCCATCTCGTTGAAAGAACGGCGACTTTGAAGTCAGCGACATATTTTCCAGAGATTTTAATCCCGCCTGGCTATCAGTGAAGATGTAGATATCATGACTAGGAATCATATTACACTGGACCAGTGATGCGGCCTTTGAGATAGCCATCAGTTCCGCCTGAAAAACTCTGCAGTAATCAGGGAGGCGGAAGCTGAATGATATGCCTAACTGGTTCGAATAGACCCCGCCACCTACTCTTTTTTTGAGCTTCGATCCGTCGTGTAGACATGGATGGATCCGCTCTTCCTGACTGCGTCCATTGACCATTCCTCCCCTGAGGGCAGAAGGGTCGTGAGTATTGCCTTGTAAGTGCGGTTGGGTGGAATGTAATCGGTTATCAGAAACTGAGTAAGGTCGTTCAAAATTTTGCAGTGACCTTTATATGGATGCGTCCATTTATTGGTCGCGTTGAGCCTAATGGCGGTACTACATGACATCTTTTTTGCATATAGATCCATAGGGAGAAATGTTAGTAGCGTTGAGCACTTTGGTGGCTGTTGTTTTCATGGCTCCTGTTATCAGTAGAGAAGCCAGTCGTTGAACTTTGTCAATTTTCTTAGAGTTAACCTTTTTATTGAGAGAATCCCACCAAACTACTACCCCGTAGAAAAGAATCGGTCTTACCCCCGCAGTGTAGATCCATGTTACAATTTTGGGCTCCAGACCCCAGTTTTTGCCAATAGCCCTGGTGCAGGAGTATACGGCAGTTGTGGCTTTTCGGACTCTTTCATCCATTTTAGGTCCCCAATTTAGTTTCCTATCCAGAATCAGACGTTGATATTTAACCTGATCAGTTCTCTGTAGTGTAGCACCATTTAAAGTGACTTTTCCGAGAGATGGACAGATGCGTTTCCTTGTGAACAGTACAGTTTCCGATTTTGTAAAATTTACTCCCAAACCACGGTTTCTGCACCTTCGCGAGAGATTGTTTGGTATACGTTGAATGAAATTGGTCAGGGTTGCTAAATGTTTACCTGTTTCCGTAATGGCAATATCATCGGCGTAGGCTACCACTCTACCACCGTTTCTTTCTATTTCTTTCAGCAAACAGTCAACGGCAATGTTCCATAGTAGAGGTGAGAGGACACCTCCCTGGGGGGTTCCCCTTGATGCGTACTTTTTGACGGAGGCGTCTCCTAGTTCTGAGTTTATGACGCGATCCTGGAGGAGATTGTTGACAAACATTATCAGCGTGTTGCAAAGTCCAAGTTCCTGGAGCGGTGAAATTACTGCATCCGGACTGATATTATTGAAAGCACCTTCAATGTCCAGGAAGACAGATAGAGCATACTTTTTGTAGTGCAAAGATTTTTCAATGTTAAAGATAAGGCTTTGTAAAGCAGTATCTCCTTTGTTGTATGCATGTTGGGAAGTAGAAAGCTTTGGACCAACTATTTCCCTAATTTGGGTGTCCAATATGCGCTCTAGTGCCTTCAGTAGGACGAGAGGCTAATTGGTCTGAACTCATTGGATAGTTCAAATACTGGAAAACGATAAT
>NW_023458559.1:6003540-6012661 GCF_013731165.1 Rhagoletis pomonella
TCAGCATATCAACATATGATTCACATGTAACAACGTTTCTTATTCAACCTCCTTTTAAAGAATCCAAGTTAACGATACGGGATAAAACAACTAACAACTGGTTATATCATAATCATCATGGATTAAAATGGGAAGAGGGTGATTCGACTTTAATGACTGTTATTGAATATATCCATTCATTAATGAAAAGAAAAAATTATATATTCTATGCTGAAGGATTGGAGAAAATCAGATGGATTCAATGTTTATTCGGATACGATATTATTTTATATAATTTAGATGATTTAGATTGTCCAAATTTAAAGAATTTATATATTAAAAATACAAATATAAATACTTGTAAATATCATAAAAATTATATGATATGTCCTGAAAAAAATGTAATAATATTAAGAAACTTTATTTCTTCATTAAATATCCAATAAATAAAAATAAATAAGTAATTATAACACTTTATTTTATTACAACTTAAATTTTATTTGTTTTCAACATCAACAGACCTTTCCATTCATATATATGTATATATACACATACATATTAAATACTTAGCAATTAACTATGTGAACATTATTAACACACTTTTCTAGGGGTGGAGCATCTATATATGTATATACATATGTATGTATGAACGTTTGCATATAGATGTATGTATGAGAACACGTATGTATATATGTATACCAATACACCTTACCAATTTTCGACATATAAACCACCTTGTATCGGATTTCTTGGATTTCCATCAGCGGAACACCCTGTGATCGGTTCCGGTTCTGGACCCAGATTTGTCATCAGCGACATCTTACGGCTTTTATCTGGATTCTAAACTTGGATTTCGGTCGGCGGCATCTTTTGGCGGAGCAGCAAAGCTTGCGGCAGAGCACCAGCAAACCGTATAGCGGTTCTGGACCGGTGCAAGCAGCAAACCATATAGCGGTTCTGGACCAGTGCAAGCAGCGCTGCTAGCAGCCATATTTATACTACTTAGGGCCGGTTGTTCAATGTCTGATTAGCACAAATCGGAGGTAGAAGCTCCGGTTAAGCACAACTACTGCTTTATCGATCACATGTTACATGCATGATGTCGAAATCGTCGATAGTGTAGTGGTAGTGATAACCAGACATTGAACAACCGGCCCTTAGGCGCACAGATAGAGATGTTTAATTTAAAGCTATTGTACATGTGATCGGGGAATGAGTTTTCCCCGGACACATGCCAGTTGCTCACCAATTCCTCACCTTGTCTATTAGCAAAGAATAAATCCAGCACCTCCCTTCGTTGGGAAGTTACAAAAGTGGGGGCATCCCGAACATTGCATATTCTAAGATTATTGCTTAATACAAATTCGAGAAGTAACCTCCATCGTTTGTATTTGAGCTGCCCCAAATATCATGATGGGCATTCGCATCTGTTCAATAGTTAGCGGGACGTTAACGGTGTTCGCTCCAATGACCGTCTTCGTGACTAGTTCTGGCGGGGCTGGCTTGTCATGTGCCATGTGCCATGTAGAAACCCATACGGCTATGTAAACTGATGTTGAGCAATACTACCAGCTCAGTCAGAATTGGGGAGCACCTCTCCGAGCCGTTTGACGTGTGATATATTTAATCGGATCATGGATAGGATAATAAGCCCCCAGAAGTCAACCGCTTAGGCACAATACTCTACAAGAGCGTAAACTTGCTAGCGTATGCCGACGACATCGGCATTATCGATAAAAACAAGGGCAACGTCTGGTTTGCCATTTTGGGATTAGATAAAGAAAGCGAATGGGTCTGGTGGTAAACGAGAACAAAACGAAGTATCTCCTGTCATCACACGATCAGTCAGAGCATACCGCGGATAACACAACAAGTTTTATAAGAGTTTTATAATGGTATACTTCCGCAAAATTGCAGAAGAACAAAATAGTCTATAAAACCCCTATAATAATAAAAGAGCCCCAGGAGGCGGGATTTCGTAGTACAAAATAATGCTCTACTATTAGTTTATAATTCGTATGTTGGTAGTTTTATAAGGATCTTATAGTAGTCTACAAGATGAGTTTGTAAAATCTTTAAAAGTTGTATAAGGCTCTCTGTGTAGAACCGTTGGCCTGACTCTGATTAAAAATGCTGCCGTCAGCGCCTTATAAGACAGTCCGCATGACGTACGGATTTTTTTTTTGTGGTTTTTTGGTGCCGAGTAGTGGAAACCGGAGTTTGTCGAGACCTAGAACTATTCAGCTATAGAATCAAATTCATCAGCTGATTGGATATGCTAAAGATAGTATTTCAATTATTGGGAGTGGAAATGATAGTTTTCTTTTTAGTAAAAATCGGGTCCGATATGTCAAAATTGCCGGAATGAGAGTCAAAATCTTGGCATGACATCAAAAATAGAGGTCGAAAGTGTCTTTACACTCGAGAGGGAATATTAAAATGTATCTCAGCCAGAAAGGCCGGGCTATTTATCAAGCCTGTCATTAATTTTTCGATAAATATTATACCTAGCATTTCTTTACGACTTGCGAGTGTAGGCAAATTTATGAGCTTTAGACGACTAGTGCAAGGGAGGAGATTGTAGTCTGAATCCCAGTTAAAATCACGCAATGCAAAAAGCAAGAATTGTTTTCGAATTGATTCAATCCTTTTTGAATCAACTTGGTAGCGGGGATTCCAAACAATAGATCCGTATTCTAGTATAGGTCTAACTAAAGTGGTAAAAAGAGTTTTTGTAACATAAGGATCTTTGAACTCTTTTAACCATCGCTTACAAATGAAAAAATGCCTTTGGTTTTATTGACCGTAGCATTAATATGAAAGCTGAAATTGATTTTGGAATCCATTGTGATACCAAGATCGACAAAATTGGATACCTGCTCCAGACAATAATTTGATATTGAATAAACAGCTGGTTGAACGCCCTTCGAGAGAAACACATAACTTTACATTTTTTAAGGTTTAGTGGCATATAGCAACGGTGGGCAATCGCGGCTCTTTGAGCCAAATGCGGCTCTTTGCTTAGCAAAGTGCGGCACTTTTTACTTTCTCTTTGCTTAGAACATTTTGGCTCCCTTTACTTTTTAAAATACACATTTCTTTTTCTTTGCTAGACATTCTTTTCCATTGTGTTTTTTTTTTATTTTATTCTTTTTATATACACATACGCAAATTGAAATCGGAACATTACCCGCAATTGGAGAATGGAAATTGGCTTTCTGACTTAATGTTCTTTATCTATATGATGGAACATTTGCAAAACTTGAATTTGTCTCTACAAGGAGAGAATCAAAATGTTTTTGATTTGTCGCAAAATATTTTATGTTTTGAAACTAAACTACGTCCTTTATTTATGATCTCAAAAAAATAATATTTCATCATTTTCCATGGCTAAAAAAAAATTTTTCACATGATTTAAAGGCAGATTTTGGACAAATATTGCCGATTTTAAATTATTTAGATTTACGTTTGCATACTTTATAAACCCTTTTTTATGTAATATAATTAAGGATGAATTTACAATATCCGAAACACTCCTTTTTAAGAAAAGCGAAGAAGAGTTGGAGTTTTTTGAATTAAAAGAAAATAAGGCACTGGAAATGCAACATAAAGCTTTGCCATTGCTTGAATTCCGGCAACAAGTACCAGATTTAGAATATGCGCTGTTGAAAACAGCTGCGTGCCGTATAATTTAAATTTTTGGTACAACGTATAACGCAAGGCGCACATTGCATCCGATTGGCTGCCCGATTTCGGCCGAACAATTTGACCGTCCGAACTGATGCGCACACTTAACCAGATTATTTGCCGACCGTATTTGTACGCACAAATCTAGCTTTCATTTCAATTTTGTAAGCAGTGAAATATTTTGATAAATTTGAATAGACATACTCTAAACATGTGATTTTATATGTATTTTTTTTGTTTTGCACCCAATAAGTTAATTTTTCGTAGTCCATTTTGTACTTTTCAACTGACGAGAAAAACAAACATGTTTCAGTTTAAGTAAGTTGTTGATCGAATTTAATATATATTATTGTTGTTGTTGTAGGCTAGTCGATCGATTACTTTCGTGTGCAAGAAAACCACTTTTTTCTTCACGTTTTGCCCAACGTTTCGCTAATCACCTTAGCATCTTCAGGGGCGCATCTTTATTTACATAGACATCAACAATAAACAAAGAACAATGTTATCGACAAATATTGATATATGTATGTACGTAATTACAAAAAATTAGGTTAAATATTTGAAAAACAACAAACGAAGATACAAACACAAAGGGACAATCACAGGTTTTTTGATTTTAACTGTGGCACTTACTCATAGTTAAGATTTAATTTACACTGGACATTTGGAAATATTTGAAAAATTGAAAAACACCAAAAACATTGAAACGTATTGAACAGTGAACATTAAACATTAACTTATTAAAAATATTGATACCATCGCTGTGTGGTACTCTCGTCATACTAAATGTTTATTACAAGCATAGCATATAAGCAGCCGCGATATCATCCGTGTCCTCCTTCTTGTTAATTGTTTTTTCTCTTTTCTGTAATATTCGTAGGCTTTCTATAGTGAATCTCGCTTTTTCCCTCCGTTCCTTGTCTAATATTTTGACGTTGGCTAAATCAGCTGTGTGACCACTATCTTGTATGTGTTGCGCCAAAGCTGTGCTTTGCTTATTTTTCTTTATATCTGCTTCGTGCTCTGACAGACGAACGCCCAATGCTCTCTTAGTCGTTCCTATATAAACTTTGTTGCAGTTTTCGTTTTTGCTTCCTTTGCAAGTTATTTCGTATACCACGTTGCTTTGCTGCTGGGGCGGTAGTGGCGTTTTTGTTTTGGTAAAGATCGAAGAAAGTGTGCAGTTTGATCGGTACGCCAAAGTTACATTAAGGTTGTTGGTGTTTATGTCATCGTTAAATTGTTGGTAAAAGCGAGGGATGTATGTGACACTATAATATCGCTTGTTGTCATTGGGTGTTTTCGTGTCCGGTACTCTCTTAATTTCGTTGTTTATTTCTGACGTTTTCTGTTTTATTAGGCTTTGTATTAAGTGGTGTGGGTAGTTGTTGCTTACCAGAATTTTGTTTATTTTCTTTATGTTCGTGTCTCTAAATTGTTGGTGACTTATCGTTAGTACTTTGTGGATTAGATTTCTAGCTGTGTTAATTTTGTATTTCAAAGGTTGCGAAGATAAGTAATTTATTAGACGCCCAGAGGAAGTAGGCTTTGAGTACCAGTCAAGAAGAATGGCGTTACTTTTTCAATTATCGTTTCAATTTATCGTCACTGACGGACGTCAACGGCCGATTTCGGTTCGGTTATCGGTTTATGTGTGAGACCGCTCATATAATCACAAGTTTTTATTCCAGGGACCGTAAATAGCAGTTATTTTTTTCCAACAGTCAAACCTGGCCCGATATTTTTTAAGATCGAAATAAAAGTCCTTCCGGATAGTGAACAAACCGCTTATCCAAATTAAACAAATTTGGTGCCAAATGAAAGAGGACTTAAATAGCTTTTTAACAGATATAACGATCGAGGCGACCACTTCTATATATATTTTTTTATAATTTAATACAAAAGAAATGCATTTACATGCCCCAAGGCTTGTTCTATGGTAATTAAAAAACATTTTTTATTTAAATATTTTTCAATAGCTGGCTTTCCTCGTTTAAATATTTCAGTTTTAAAGCTATTTTAGTCCTATTTCAGTTGATACAAAACTTGTTTAATTTGGATAAGCGGTTTTCTTATTATTACGAAAGCACTTTTATTTTCGACTTAAAAATATCTGGCCAAGTTTGGCTGTTCAAAAAAAGTAACTGTTATTTACGGTACCTGGTTATTCATATCTCCGATGCCGGCTGCAGTGTGCGCGTAGTGTAAATTTCGTAAAGTCAAAATACCATTCACAATTATTTGCATTCGCATACCTGATAATTATTGAAAGTTATAAGAACTATCAGCTTTTTGTGTTCGCGTACGCAAAAACTTCTAAAGTAGGGGAAATAGAGGGAGCAAAATGACATTTCATTTTGAGGGAAAGCTGTTAGTTTCTGCTGGAAAAATTTTAGCCTACAGCAATTTGTCAACAAGAAAACAGCTGATCAAAAACAGCTGGTTGGAATTTATGCAAATCCATAAATTGAATTTAATGGTTTGGAAGATAAAATAGTACAATGCGACTTATTAAACTTGTAAGAAGTAAGTAATTATTCGTTTAGTCAGTGAACTGTGTCAGGATAAGACTTCGGAATTTGTTTTCTTACGTTTTCAATTGCATACTTTTGAATGTAAACAAAATTGCTATCAGCTGTTCGTCTAACTTGCAAGTTTCTGCAAATTCTCTGTTCGCGTACTATTTTGGATATTTTTCTCTTGTGAGAGAACAGATGACATTTCTCCGGAATTTCTCTGTCAGACATTTTTTACTGGTGATTTTAAACGAACGTACCTATTGACTAACCAACATTTAACAGAATTGTTACGAACAGCTTTAACAGCTGACGTAAAACCAGAATTTTATTTGAAATGTTTGCTTTTGTTGTTGTTTTTTTTTTGTGGCTCTTTGTAGCATTCAGAATTTACATGTGGCTTTTTTCGGCCTCGACCTTGCCCTATTTTAAAAAGTTTCACATCATAGGTACGGTGACCATATTAACCAACGTAAAATAAAGGACATTTTTTTCAAACTGTTTTAGGAATACAACTTGTATGATAAAAGTACCTTACCCATATCGTAATTTAAATCAAATATTTACCAGTTAATTATATTATTTAACTGTACAAGTTCCCCTTCTATAGCGAAAAATTAAGCCAAATCCTTTTCAAGGACTTCGCCATCCTTTGCTACCAAAATGCGTTTACCATAAATGATACCGCACGACGAAGCCAGCACACAGTGGTTCAAAATTGGAATTTAATGTTCATAATGCACCGGAGCCTTCATTTTTCAACCAATTGTTACTAAAAACCAAACAAATATTTATTTTCGTGAGTATTTTTTTATAACATTTCAACATTTTTCTTGTATGTATGTTTTTTTTTGGAAGAGCCATACAATTGGTCTCAACTAGCTTTTTTTATATACAGCGTGGCGACGAATAACTGTTACCCAGGTTTTTTTGAGAAATAGAAGAGTCCTTTATAGATTTTGCGAAAAAAGTATGTTATTGTTAATTTTCCACAGATTTTACTTTAGTTGTATTAATTAGTTTTTAAATTTTAATCCTTATTTACATTTGCCAGCAGTGTAAACTTTGAGAGAAAATTTCATTTGGCACGCAGGTCCTCGTCAGTTAATTTGTTCCATATCTTCTGTAACCATAGGCAAATTTTCTCCATTTTGAGTCCCTTATACTCCCCCTTCTGTCCAAAATAAGGCCTCATACTCAAAAATCTCATAGACTCGGGACTGGTGACTAGGACGGTCATTCATTCGACCAACCTTATACAGTTTTTTTCTTTTTTGTACTTTTTTTATACAAAGCCTAAGAAAAAATACACCTGAAAAAGACTTGCGTGCCAAATGAACTTTTAAGGATTAAAATTTAAAAACTAACTAATACAACTAAAGTAAAATCTGTGGAAAATTAACAATAAAATACTTTTTTCGCAAAATTTATAAAGGACCCTTTTATTTCTCAAAAAAAACTGGGTAACAGTTATTCGTCGCCACGCTGTAAAATTCATTAACTGGAACAGGAGAATACATTTTCTTCAAAATTGCTACTTTATCTGCATTTTGCACTAAAAAATTTAATATAATCAAATAAAAGTTCAGGCATCAGGCTCAACTGGTCTTTTGCAAATATCGTAAGCTTCCATAAAAAAAATAAAAATTGATCATGTTAAGTGAAAAAAATGAAGGCTCCAGTGAATCACGAACACTAAATGCCAGTTTTGAACCACTGTGCAGCGGGGGGTTTATTGTTCTCTTTCAGCGGAACTGGACACTCAGCGTGCAACACCATCCTGGGCACAACTTTCCCCGTGCTTTATAGATTGTACAAAGATTTCCGATTAAATATAAACCCTTAAGTGGGGTGAGAAACAAACTGGCGAAGGTTTTCATTATATTTCATAAGGGACATTTTTATTTTTCATATTCTGCGTTTAAAAATTTATCAACTCTGAAATTATTAACTCTGAAAAATGTAGAGCCGATTTAAAGGACAGTTAAAGAAATAAAGGACAAAAGGCGTCCTTTATTTTGAAAAAAATTAATTCAAAATAAGGGACGGATGGTCACCGTAATCATAGGCATATTATTAAAGGTTTTGTAAGTAGCTTTTTTCTAAAATTTGGCACTCCCACCCACAGGGATGGTTTATGGAAGCAGGAGAAAAAGGGGAAGAATTCAATCACACTTCTTAAAATGGGAGCTAAATTCCATAAAAAGGTGTGGATAATAGTGAATGGTGGTATTTTAAAACAAAAACGAATTTGATTTATTTTTTTAATTTAAAAAAGTTTATTTACATCGAATCTAACCCCCGATTGTTATTAAAAATAAATATTTCTATGTATATACTAAACTTGCGTACGTCAGATGGCGCATAACTCGAGAATGGATGGTCCACCTCAGCTTTTTTTTTTGTTGTATTTGTTTGCCAGATGATGGATATGAAGAAGCTATTTGTTTGTGGAAAATATGCAATATTTATTAAAAAACGGCAAATAAAAAAATTTAGAGCTTACGTTTCTTTCGCGGTTATGGCTCGATTGTTTCGAATATGGTAATGCGAATTCTTTGATGTCGCACTTTTAATGTTCTGGGGAGAATATTCAATACTGGCTTACACAGCCGCAATTGGCGATTCGTGCCGGACGAACTCAGGATGAATAAAAAGAACACGCAGCTACTGAACTACTGAGATAGGGAACGTGATCTATATCGTCAAATGAGAAGTGGCGTAATGGGGCTTTCGCACGAGGCGATTTTTCAGGCAACTTTTGCGTTCAACTCACGCCGGGTTGCACAAAAAAAAATTGAATGACTAAAAATATCAAAATATAAAAAAATATCAAAATATTCGCCATAAAAAGGCGTTTGCATTGTTTAACTTTGCATTCTACTTTTGGTTGAACAACAAAGTTGGTCGCCAGCCAACATTCGCCTCGTGCGTACACC
>NW_023458559.1:6012671-6015713 GCF_013731165.1 Rhagoletis pomonella
GTAGTCCAACGATTCTCACCCATTTTGTCTTGTTGGCGCCAGCGAATTCTAAGTAAAATTGTAAATGGGGCACAAAAAATTTAGTTACTTAGGCGGGTTGGGTAAATAAGCGGGGAGGTACTTAAGAGAGGGATTTTCTTCAGATTATATTAAAAAATTCACGGTGTCCAAAAATGTTGGTTACTTAAGCGGGTTAGGTACTTAAGCGGGGGGTACTTAAGCGGGTTTCACTGTATTTCCACTTATGTAGATCATCATTTAGTACTACTCTTCCCCTTTAAAACTAATTTTCGTTTTGTTGCCACTCGATTTTTATTTCTCGAAATATACCAGTTTTAATGTGCAGTACTTCGGTATTACTTCATAAGCATGAGTCAACATAGATAAATGACTCGATCCTAATTTTTTTCCTATTAATCTCACAAAATCGGGTTTCTACTTACACTCGAACGAATCAAATTCACTTGCAAGAAAGCAGACGCCACCTATCGGCCAAACTCGAAACTACGCTTAACGCTTTGATTTCGGTATCTTGGATTTGGAAATTCTTACCGTGAATTTAAGGTCACTAACGCCAAAAACCTAAAAGTAACAAATTTTAAGTGGTTTTGTGAGATTAATAGGAAAATGTTTTGGATCGAGTCATTTAGCTATGATGACTCATGCTCAAGAAGTAATACTAAATTACTGCATATTGAAACTGATATATCTCGGGAAAGAAAAATCGAATCGCAACAAACGAAAATGAATTTTATAGGGAAAGTGTAGTACTAAATGATTCCCTAAGTAGAAATGAGCAAAATAACCTCAAATATCGCCAAAACCGTGCTAGAGCGATTCTGCGGCCAGATTTCGATTGAGCACCAAAAAAATCTATGAGAAATGATGTGCGGTAAAATTTTGTTGAACGGTGTTATTGGAGATAAAAAAAATTAATTTATATTTAATAATTAGATTTTTAATAAAAAGCAAAACCTGTTTTTGTTTACATTCGTAAGTTATTTTGTTCTAGGGTCCCACATATATATACATTTACTAGGTGGCTGTGTGAAAATTACGTTAGCATTCATAAGTGGTGGTCAAAATCCAGGAAGGTTTTGCTCCATCGCATTGCAATGTATTCTACACAGGGTTAAAGTTTGGTACAAATTAGTATTATTTTTCAAAAATTTGGCGCTTGATATTTTATTGGAAATTTTAACTTTCTATAAGCCATGTTACATAATACAAATTGAAAATTTACAAACTTCATATTTCTTTAGTTCCTCACGGAAGAAAGAAAAGGTAAAGAAAGAATTATTAATAAGTCAATGTATGCAGTGTTGCCCGATTTTAAGTTAACATTGCTTGCGGAGGGAGTTTCCAGACTTTCTTCAACACAACAACAAAATACAATATAAATTAACAATAAGAACTAATATGATTTAATTAATAGAAAAGAAAAAGAGAAAATCAGAATAAAACAGAGATAGTGGAGAGAGATAGGGAAAATTTTAATGCCCTTACACAATGCTATCAGTCAGTTATAAAATAATTGTAGATTTGTGTCTTGTAGTTGAATCTGCTTAACCCAGTCTTGACGGTCTCAGGCAATGAATTCCAGACTGTTACCCCGTTAATTAAAAATAGTCTTGATGTTAGGTAATTAAATTTTGGAACAATAAAACTGTTGTGTCTCTGTGAACTTACTGGTACAAGATTCTCAAACAGATAGGCATGTATTTTAAATACAGTAAGTTTGCAAATAAATATACAATTCCTAGCGCCCAAATAGTTCTCAAGTCTGCAAACCAAGATATTTGTCCGACAGGCAGAAATGGGCTCAATATGTTGAATGCTACATTGAGTTTATGGCAAGATATTGAGTCCAGTTTGCTGTATATTACCTCTGGTGATGATTGGCATAATTAGTTGGATAACTAATTTACGCCTTGTTTCCAGTCGCGTAAATGTTGCAGAAACTCTCAGCTTACGCAGTATTGCATACGCGCTGCTTACCTTGGTCAGCACAGGTAAGTTTAGAATTAAGAATAAAACCTAAATTTCCTATCTTATCCGTTAAACTAAGGGGACTGGTACCTATCCACAATTTTAGAATACAATCGACATACACCACACTATTACATTCAGGCAATAATACAACTTTGACGCATTTAAACATAGAAAATTTCCAACAGCCCAAACAGAAATTGCAGAAAAGTCACTGTTTATTTTGAAATTTAAATCCTCAACGTGACCAATACAATTGCTTAGCATCAACATACGCATAGACATTCACATATTGACAAACAGGGACTGAATAACAGCGGACCAAGGACAGACCCTTGTGGAACACCAGTATACACAAACCTAGGCCGGGTTATTAGTCTGTTTGACTTAACCTTCTGCGTTCTATCCTGCCCATAAGTTTCACCGCGCTGTCTTTGAAGCCGAAATAATGTTTGAGCCTCAGTATATCCAGTAAAAAAACTGTGGTGAAGTCCTTTATGGGGATAAAGTTTCCAGAGGTGAAATTTTAGGTAGCACACAATTTGTTACACGCATGGTTGCTTTTCAACACTCCTGAAAGAAACTTAAGAAATATTTGAAAAGAAAGTTCATATAGCACAATTATTTTTGAAAGAGATACCATACAATGTATGTACTCTGGTTAATAATATCAAAAAATATATTAGAAACACCGTTTAATGTTATATTTGATACAAATTAATATTGCTGCCCCGAATGCTCTGCGCCTTGCCACTGAATAATATATTTACTTAAAATTACATCCCTGGTCCTTGTTATTTCTGTATCGCATTGTGGTGAACTCACATTTCTCAGAAATTTGACAACAAAACAAAACAGAGGGAGTATTTTGTTCGCTAATTTTTGCGATTTCTATTGTTTAATGTAAGTTTATGTCTTTTTAGGCTATGTTGAGCCAACAAAGAAGGCGCAGTTGGAAAATGGAGTTATTAATAATGAAGTAGTAGGCATATTTGGAAAATTATGCCCATGATAAAAATATAGTAAGGTAGAACCGCTGAGAGTCACTTTTAA
>NW_023458559.1:6015813-6023063 GCF_013731165.1 Rhagoletis pomonella
AAAAAAGTTTGGGAAGGCCTGCGCTAGGAGATTCGTTGCGATGAATCGTGTGAGGAACAAGTGCTTGTTCGAATCGATACAAAAGTATGTTGCGTGTATACATCTTATAATCTTTTCTTATCTTATCTTATTAAATATTATAAATGTGAAAGTTTGTATGTTTGGATGTTTGGGAAATCATCACGCGGAAACGACTGAACGGATTTGCATGAAATTTTGTACGCAGATAGCTTATGGGCCAGATTGGTTAATAGGCTAATTTTTTAAGAGTTGCCACCTGTTAAAAAAGTTTCATTTATTTAATATGCAGGAACGACTGAATGGATTTGCATGAAAATTTGCACACAGATAGCTTATAACCTAGATTGGAAAATAGGCTACTTTTCTTAAGAGATGCCACCTGTTAAAATAGTTTCATTAAATTATAACGCGGAAACGACTGAATGGATTTGCATGAAATTTTGCAAGCAGATAGCTTATGACCTGCAGTGGAAAATAGGCTATTTTTTTGGAAGAGTTGCCACCTGTTAAAAAAGTTTAATTAAATTAATACGCGGCAACGACTGAACGGATTTGCATGCAATTTTGCACACACGAGTTGCCACCTGTTAGAAATGTTTAATTTAATTAATACGCGGAAATGTTGAACTGATTTGCATGGAAGTTTTCACACAGATAGCTTATGAGCTAGGTTGAAAAATGGGCTACTTTTTAAGAGTTACCACCTGCTAAAAAAGTTTAATTACATTAATACGCGGAAAAGCCTGAACGGATTTGCATCAAATTTTGCAAGCAGATAGATTATGACCTAGAGTGGAAAATAGGCTAATTTTTTGGAAGAGTTGCCACCTGTTAAAAAAGTTTTAATTAAATTAATACGCGGAAACGACTGAACAAATTTGCATGACATTTCGCACAGAGATAGCTTATGACCTATGTTGGAAAACGGGCTACTATTTTAAGAGTTATCACGTATTAGGAAAGTTTAATTAAATTAATACGTGGAAATGACTGAACTGATTTGCATGAAAGTTTGCAAACAGATAGCTTATGACCTAGACTGGAAAATAACAATAATTATTATTTTTTTATGTTACGTGCTTTTTATAAGCGTAAAACACAAAACAATTACTATAACTGGTGTTTGGTTTCAAACTCGGACAACTAGACAAATTAATCAGATTTTATTTTTAATTGGATTAACGATTAATGTTTTAAATTAATTAAACGTAATCGCAGCCAGCGATTAACGATTAAAAAAATGTTATCATTAATCGTACAGTTGATTACGACTAATTAATTTTAATCGTCAAACGCGATTATCATTTTAATCGTTAATTTTTAATCGTTAATCAGATTAACAGTTTGCCAACACTGTGTGAAATCATGTTCATATTCACGGAGAAAAATGGACGTTTTAGGAAAAGAGGCGTAGCACCTCGATCATTTTGTGATTGACGGAAGGCACGCTTACAGTGTTTTAGACGTGCGTACACTCCGAGGGCCAAACATCGACTCGGACTACTACCTTGTTGCAGCCAAGATACGCACCCGGCTCTGTGCAGCAAAAAATGTGCGCCCAACAATACAAGGAAAGCAAGGAAAAGCTGCAATCATAACATACGGCCAATTTATTCGCCCCTCGACTCTCACATCTGCTCTCTGAGAGCACTCTTCAACAAACCGACATACGCTAGCAGTGGAACTACATTTCTTCCTCATTAAGTACCGCCGCCGAAGAAGTAATCGGATTTCAGTGAGCCCGAAAGAACAATATTAAAAAAGATAAGATAAGATATTAAATAAGATGCGATTGACAACAAAACAGGTTGCAACCCTACTAAAAAATAATATATAATTCCGGATCTGGAGGCCTAGCCCTTTCATCTGACACCTCATTTCTTGTTATCTAACGAACAGCCCTCATTTTTTAATTTTTCACGCATGTTGCAACCCTCTTCGAAAATTAAAACCATACTGCAAATCGGATGGTCAAGCCTTTTCCTTTGACAAAAAATGCCCTCGCGTATTATATATACATAATTTATAAATAGGTGGCAGCCCCACTCAAACAAAAAACAAAAACTTAATGCACATGCAGAGACCATATCCTTTCACTAGCTACCTCAAACCTCCAACAAACGGTGAAGATCTTATAATTTTTCAAAAAGTGGCAAACCTACCCAAAAAGTAATACATTATTGAACATCTAAAAGCCGAACCCTTTTATTAGACCCTTAATTTCTTGTAATCCAACGAACAGTGCAACAGTAATAATTTTTTAGACAGATAGCAACCCTATAGGAATTTAAATTACTAAAGATAATATTCTTATCGATACCGATTATACTTAAAAAATCTCATTTCAATCCGTTCAGTAGTTTTTGAGATTAGCGTGGTAAAAATATCTCGACTTTCCTTTATACTATTTATAGAAAATAGTAATTTTTAATAAGGTGGCAACCCTATTCAAAAAATGAAAGCTTAAGTATATGTGAAGGCCAGCCCTTTCATTTCATTTCGTATGGTATCTCATCTTGTAATCCAACGAAAGGCGAAAATCTTTTAACTTTTTAATAGGTGGCAACCCTTTTCAGAAAAATACCGTTATTGCACATGTAGAGGCTAAGTCTTTTCTTTTGATAGGGACGGTGCAGAATTGATGCCTACGCTTATTATGATTGAATATAGTAATTTATTAACAGGTGGCAACCCTATTCAAAAGAAAGCAGTCCTTTTCTAGAGGCCATATCTTTCATTTGACAGCTCATCTTTTGTAATCAAACGATGCGGATCTTAAAGTTTTCGACAGGTGGCAACCCTATTAAAATTCTAGGTAAAAACGGTCACTCTCCTGTCGATACAGAGCATACTAGAGAAAATCTCGTCAAAATCCGTTCAGTAGTTTTCGAGATTACCGCGTACAAAAAATCTCGACTTTCATTTCTACTCTGTGTTGATAATTCATTTATAAACAATATGAATATAATATAATAAAATAAAATGTCTATTATACTTGAACGTACAAAATTTTTGATTCTTATTTCCCCTTCCAAATGCTACAAAGAGCCACAAAAAAACATGTGTTTGTATTTTTGAATAAAATTATTATTAGAAATGAAAAACATTTATTATATTATTTTTGTAATGTACGTAAGATAGATATTAAAGAAACTTTAAAAGATCCCTTTGGGCAAATTTTCAAAATCTGGTTTTACATCAGGTAAAGCCAATCGAGTTACTGAGTAACGAATACAACCTCTGACTCGAAGTACCGAATCGTTAATCACATAATAATCTCGTTACTCGGATGTTCCGTATATGCTCCATTAACGTGAATC
The DNA here is from genome assembly GCF_013731165.1 of Rhagoletis pomonella. NCBI lineage: Eukaryota > Metazoa > Arthropoda > Insecta > Diptera > Tephritidae > Rhagoletis > Rhagoletis pomonella. Next base: position 6,019,155 of record NW_023458559.1, read on the forward strand.
AATACAACACAACATATTGTGCGGGAACTAAACTTTTGTTCGTATCGATACTAAAGTGTGTTGCGTGTATATGTACGTACATGCATGCATATGTACGAACGAACATTTCCTTACGCTGGGACAGGCCTTCCCAAAGTGGGTGCCGCGGAACCCTGGGGTGCCGCGAGCGCATTCCAGGGGTGCGGCTAGCGGCTAGAGTATAATAGCGGTGCATTCACATTTTTTAAACTTGTATTAAAATTTTGTAATTAAGCAGTAGAGTCAAGGTTTAGTTTATGGCACCAGTTTTACTATCTTGTGTCTACTGTTCGACAAGCTGCTTGTCAAACATAATCCAAACCTACTTCCTCCATTTCGCCATACACCGTGCAAACATGACTCGTTCAAGCAAAGAATTTTTGTTTTCTTCCGGTTCACAATGCAAAAAAATTTAGTTTTCTTCAATTTTTCTCTTCTACGTCCTCATTCGGTGAAAATTTCGTTTCAAATGAGGCGATTTTACCATACACAACGCAAGCGGTTTGATCAAACGTCAACATAGCGGTCAGAAACTCAAAAAATTTAGATTTTTGTTCAAATTTCCCTCAAGCGGCTTGTCAAACCCGATACACAACACAAATGGCTTGCGGCAAAGGGATATTTCGCTTGGTTTAACAAGACGCTTGTGTGGTGTATTTTGCTCTTCAGCGTAGCTCACCAGTACGTTTTGTCAACGAAAAATTTTATCAAAAAAATTTCAGAAAAACAGGCGAAAACGTATCCTTTTCACAACCATTTTCGGTACTTTTCTAGACCTACACTGAAAATAAAATCTGCGTAAATATAACGAAAACTTGAGTAAATCTTACGAAATTTTTCGTCATTTTGAGCCACGAAAGTTTTCGTTGATTGTACAAACCCGTTTTCGTACATACTACGAAAATATGAGGCATCAGATTTTTAGTATATTTTACGAATGTATTCGTACTAGTTACTAAAGAATTGAGTACTATTTACTAACGAGTTTCGTACTATTTACTAAACAAAGTCGTACTATTTCTTTATTTTTTTACGAAATTTTTGTAAAATGCACAGAAATAATTCGTATATTTCACGAAATTACTTTCGTAAAATCTGCGCTTCTTTCGTAGAATGTGCGATTTTGCTTTCATTCTCCACACTGTAAAAAACATATTACGAATTATAACACAACACTTTGTTTTTATCGTTAATTTTAGGCGTTTTTGTTTAACAAAACGTTTTGCAAAAACGCTTAACATTATTGATTAAAATATAATGAAGTGTTGTGCTATAATTTTAGTCATGTTTTTTATAGTGTTAATAATAAAAGCAACCATACGTTCTACCAAAGAAGACGAATTTTTGACTACACCTTTTACCTATAATAAAACTTAAGTCTTTTATTTATATGCATATGAATAGGTTCTATACTACATATTTTTTATTGTTTAGGCTTCATTCAATAAGTATATTGATGCAAAGTGTTAAACTATGAGACTGAACAAAACTAAATATAATAAGATATATAATATGAAAAAATATAAAAAATACTGGTTTTACTATATAATATTTTTACGTAGAGGTACTTGACAGATTCGCTGCTTCATCGACGTTTGTTTCCTTGACGACTATAAATTAAAGGAAAATTATAAGGCGTCTGAAAAGCAAGTTTAATTACATTAAGTAGTGCTCCTGGCTTAGACTTGCTGTTGATAGGTAACTGATGAAATTGCCTATTTATCAAGATCCACATTGCAGCGCAAGGCGGTGCGTAGGCGATATTAAAAACATTGTATGCTTAAAAGCATAGTATATCCACAGCTTTAATATTTAATGTTGTATTGTTTTTCTATCCAGCAAATCCCTTTTTAAAAAGTTTAAAATTATATTATCCGTTTCACAGCAGCCAACAATTAATTCCGCAATGACACGCGATACAAAAAATATAATGAAATATTAAACTGCCGGTAATTGAGTGTATTGTACGAAAATATTCGTATGTTGTACGAATTTAAAAAGCATGTTTCTGCATTAGTGCTTTTTACGAAAGTATTAACTAAATTGTACGAACACAGAATTGTAGATTTCGTAAATTTAAAACCATACGTAAATATTGCAAATACAATATACAAAATTATTCGTACAGAGATTTGTTCAGTGCTTGACGAATGTGTTTCGTAAAATAAACGTAAGATTTCGTAAATTGTACTGAAAAAATGCCTCACGAAAGTCCATTCGTTATATTTATGTGTTCGTATTGTGAACGAAAGTTTCGTACATTGTACAAAAACCAACACTACGAAAGATTTTCGTAGCACTTTTACGAAATTTTATTTTCAGTGTAGGTTTCTGTCGCACACTTTAGTGGGAAACGAATCGTCAAGGTGTCCGAAAATGGAATCGATAAACGGACAAAAATCCCCATTTCATCCACTTTTCTTTCCGTTGTCCGATTAATTTTCGGATTTTTTGCTGGCTGGACTGTTCTCGTAACCAGCACCGACGTAGTGAGACTTGCTGTTGTTCTTGTGTTTGTGAGGTACCCATTCTCAATACAAATCGAAGAAGAACTTTTGATGAGCAGAGTACTTGAGACTTACACCACTGGCGATGAAATTTTTAAAGATATCGACAAATTTGTAAAGAAATACTAAAATTATAGTTTAAAAAACTAAAACCTCACTATTATAATTGCCATTCGTACTGTCATCAGGTATGTAACTTGAGAATAGAAATCGCTGCATCTTTTAGGCGCATTAATATTACATAGTTACATCCCGAGCTAATAAAAGGATGGTAAAAGGATTTGGAATGGCGCAAGTGTGTTGATATTTGCAGTAATGGAGCCGCTGCAATGGTTGGAAAAACGAAAGGAGCGGTGTCTAGTACGCAGCAAGTGGCAGAAAACGCCACAAGCAGCCACTGTATGATCCATCAGCATTCTCTGGCGACTACAAAAATGCCACCACAAGGTTGAAAACCCGTATTGGATGACGCTGCGAAGATAAATAATTATGCTAAGAGTCGCCCGCTTCAACCCTTTTCAAACTTGCCGCTGAAGGCATGTGTACGGATCACTTTCACCTTTTGCGGTGGCTTTAAAGGAGAAGCTAGATTGTTTGAGAAAAAATAATCACTGGTGGCCACATTTACAAAGCAGTCTTTGGTCAAAATTTAACTGATGTCGTTTGGCTGATTGGGATAACTTTCTGACATATTCCAAAACTTAATGAAACCACCACACCTCTGCAATGCAAGGGAGGGGATCAATTGGAAAAAAAGAGGCTTGCGAAAAAAAATTATAATTTTTAAAGCATGTATTGAAAGCGCAGACATCTTCAACTTTCGTCGGTTGCAAGAATATCTACATATGTGAGTCTGTATTTTGACAAATGCTTACATAAAAACCAAATACAGAAGCATGCTTTCAGCGTCAAATGATTTAAGGATAAAATTGATAAAGCTTCCAATAAACTTTAAGGAAATAATGAAATCATCAAAACATCAATGAGCATAAAATTTGCATTGTGTTTTCTTATTTTCGTAAACAGTCAAACTATTTTAAGAGTAGGTGTGCCGGGAAATTTTTGTAGCACAAAAATTGTTCCGCGGTGAAAAAAGTTTGGGAAGGCCTGCGCTAGGAGATTCGTTGCGATGAATCGTGTGAGGAACAAGTGCTTGTTCGAATCGATACAAAAGTATGTTGCGTGTATACATCTTATAATCTTTTCTTATCTTATCTTATTAAATATTATAAATGTGAAAGTTTGTATGTTTGGATGTTTGGGAAATCATCACGCGGAAACGACTGAACGGATTTGCATGAAATTTTGTACGCAGATAGCTTATGGGCCAGATTGGTTAATAGGCTAATTTTTTAAGAGTTGCCACCTGTTAAAAAAGTTTCAT
>NW_023458559.1:6023163-6043305 GCF_013731165.1 Rhagoletis pomonella
ATTATCCTCATTTTCGAGATTAACACCCTAATCTGTAATTATAACAAGAGATTAGCCATATAAAATTCCTCCCTTGTTAATCGGTAATTATAAAATAATCTCAGATTTAACCGATAACTTTTCGGTGTCCATCCTAGTTTTATCGATTGTTTTTGCGAAAGAGATGGGAAATGCCAAATGTAAAAGTAAACAAAAATGTACGCTAGCAAGTAAAAGAGGTTTGTAAAGGTATTTTTAATAAAATGTTAAGTTAAAATATATTTATATTGCTTATTATAGCAGAAAAACGTGATCACGGTGGCACAGAGAAGAAACATAAATTTTCCTTGAGATGTGAGAATAACAAGCACAACAAATTTGACGGCTAATAATCTGAGATTTGCCTGTGTAAACGGGGTGATTAAAAAACGAGATTTGATTGAGATAAATTGATATGTGAACATAGTTTAACGCTGATGAGCTGACATGATAAGATTAGTATCCTCATAGCTCTTTTGAAACTACGTTATGCGCAGTAGCGCCGGCGTTTCCAGACGCCGCCGACTCTTTTTGAAGTTGACCACGCCGAACCTCTAGTATGTATGTACTTACAAATGCGCTACATATGTAAAAATGGACATACTCAAAAATCATATATGCATTGATAACGTTCCCCTCTATCTACTTATGTGTACTTACCCTGTAGGGAAACCGCGGACTAGTGAATCAAATTTCTAGTTCCGTTATAGGTCTTTATAGCCAAAAAGGAACTAGTCCGATACGAACTAGATCCCCCCCCAGTCCAAAATCGGCGAAAAGTGGTACTTTTAAAAAATTATTTTTTTTAAGTTTTTTTCAGTAGAAATCTACATCTAAAGTGACGAATTTAGAAATGGTTCGGAACTATAGAAAAAGGGATGCAGAACGAACTAGATCTTATTTGTCGAATTTAGAACTAGTTCAGAACTATCGAATAAGGGATGCAGCGGGTGGCTTGTTTACTTTACATAGATATGTGTTCGGCGGCGTTTTCATTCAAACACGCTTCTATTCTGTGCTTCGCAGATGCTTTTTCATAGCTTGGTAATACAAAACTAAAATTTGTGTTAACATTTCAACATCTTGGGACAGTCTGGAATCTAAGAAATAACAGCGAGCACCTCTGCAAACTCAACTACAGCTAAAGGTATGTAAATGTACATTTCTTACAATCATTCAAACAAATTTAATTTCAAATTGAAAACACATTTCCTCCAAAACAATTTAAAATCGCACACACGGATGAACCAAAAAGATTGAAAAATCATGATACTTTTTTCTTTCGCCTGTCGATTTTAGAACTGGTTCGGAACTATAGAATTTCGGACTAGTTCGGAACTATAGGAAAAGGGATGCAGCGGGGGGCAATTGACACTTCCTATGACATCGCCATGTTAAATTCGCCAGTTGCTTGCATGCAAAAGAGATTTATCGCGAACCAGTACTGGGTCTAAATGTACTAGAAGCGCACCAGTTAAGAACTAGAGATTTTCCCCACAGGATACATATCTAAATAAATCGCAAATCATTTATTGATAACGTTCTTACACATGCACATACTATAACATACATATAATAACTTCCTTCTAATTTGAGGTTCACAAACTTTAGCTTCAGCGTCGTCTTTATTTCGTCTACGAATATGCCCCAATAGTTTTGCAATCAAATGAAAATGCATTTCCCACGCATATGTGTGTAAATACATACCCCATTAATTGATAACATAAATACATACATGCATACATGCATATATAGATAAGTATGTACATACATACGTATGTGCATATTTCTGCCAAATACTACGCACATGCATACATATGTAAAACTCAGTGTACATACATAATCACGCACATATTCAAGTACAACAAGAACTATTTCATTCATAAACGCATTCGCGTATTTCTCAAGGCCAAATAAATTCATTCATAACAACCTCAGCACATCTCCCCGCAAATTCATCACAAACAAGCGCAACTTTTTCAGTCCGACACAAAAATTCTAAAATCTAAAATTTAAGAAATCTCGGTCAGCGAAGTGAAAAGTTGCAACTATTTCTCTATATCCAGAAAAATTAGTTATCTCGAATTTTGGTAATTTTTTTAAATTTTTGGCAAAACAATCTATTTCTCTGTTCCACAACAATATTTCAGTCATTAACTAGTATTTTAGGGTTTAATTTTAATTAACATTAAATAAAGTGAACGTTATCTGCAGGAAAATACAATTGGGCAATTCACAAGGTGTCGTATTTGTCGTGTTTGTCGTGAAGTCATGATATTTCATGACAGTTGTAAAAATGTTGTTATTGTTTTGTGAAGAAAAATAACACATGACGATACAACTCTGCAACCTATGTTTATTCGGTGTTATGTGAGGTTAAGTGCTGAGATATAATAAATAATCGTAACAGGTGTTCACAACCGTCGTGTTTTAACACAACTTTTGTTAGGAAAATATAACTTCACAACACCTTGTGAATTGCCCAATTATTTTTTTTTAATAAAATCAAAACTCCTAAATTCACAAACATATGTGGTTTTATCGGAAGTTCACAAATGTAACGTGGCAACTTTGCTCGTTTGCACATTTTTCGGTCCGAAATTGTAAAATTTTTGTCCATGACGCGCCACGATTTTTGTACAGGTGGGTCAGTGTGCCTTGAACACCATTTGTATAATTGCAAAAAAATTATTCTATTAATTTTTGAATATTAAAAATTTCTAAACTTCAAAGCATTTATAAAAATATATTTTCATATATCCACGGATGATTTTAAATTTTTTTCACCTGTAAGCAAATCTTCAGTACCATAAAAAGATTCAACCACATCAAAGTACAAGATATGCAATGTCCAAGCTAGTGCTAGTCCACTGTATATGTCCATATGTATGTCTGCATGTATGCGTGTAAATATGTCAACTCAAATTTGATTTTAACCCATTTTAGCGGACATAGTTTTTTTCATTCCAGCCGTTACTATAACATGAATTTTTTAGTTAGTTTTCATGAAAGTTACACGTATCATCGAGAACATGTTTACATGCAGAATTTTAAACGAAATATTATTATTCTCCATATAAAATGTACGAGTATGGCTTTATTAAATGTTAACTTATGCGAAAACCTAAATATTTCGTAACCTAGGGTTAATATTGATGGCGTCGTGGCAATTCGCAGAAATTTAATAATTTGTCTGTGGATGGAGGACAGCGAGGGGAAGACGAAAGCAGATCTATCGTACATATGTATGCACATATTTACATTTATTAATGCATACATATTTATGCGTTTGTCTTTTTGGATGAATGAAGAATTTCATATATGTAGTGATTTAGGGATTACAATTTGAATGATGTAGTGTGGCGCGTATGCTAGAGGCGATGCAACTTTTCGGCGACTCGCAATTTGTCTTGGTTCTAATCCCGGACGGACCAAGTAATAATTATACCTGAGCGCACTTGTGCACAAGGGTATTATAACTTTGTTCACATAACGGTTGTTTGTAACAGGCAAAACGAATCGAGATAGATATAGACAAATGTATACATAAATGATCAGGATGAAAGAGAAATCGATTAAGCGGTGACTGTCTGTCCGTCCGTCCGTCCGTCTGTCCGTCTGTCTGTGCACACGATAACTCAAGTAAAAATTAAGATATCTTAACGAAACTTGATACGTGTACTTCTTTCGGGCGTAGGACAGATGGTATTGAAAATGGGCAAAAGCGGACAATAACCACGCCTACCTCCCATATAACGGTAATTTTCAGAAATACGAAAACTGCGATATTTTAGTAACTACTGAAGATTATTAACTCAAAATTGATATTTACAATAATTTTTAGACGAAAAATAAGAATGTTATAAACTTTTGCAAAATGGGCGTAGCCACGCCCACTTATGGTTACATGTCTATATCTTGGCAACCGCTGCACCGATTTCTTCCAAACTTGGCACAGTTATTGGCCCTGGTACAGGATACCAAATGGCCGAAAATTTTTAGAATCGGACAATAACCACTCCCACATCTCATATAACGGTAATTTGGAGAAATACGAAATCTTCGATAAATCAGTAAATATTAAAGCAAATTTTTCAAAATTGATGCTTGCAACAATTCCATACCAGGAAATACGTCTATAATAAAATTTTGAAAAATGGGCGTGGCACCGCCCACTTATGATCACATATATGTATCTCGGTAACCGTTCTACCAATTTGTACCAAACTCGGTATTTTTATTGTGCTTGCTACATAAAAGCAAAACGATGAAAATTATTGAAATCGGACTAAAATTATGGCTTTTCATATAACGGTAAATTTTAGAAATGCTTGAAACGTCAATATTTTGAAATTTAAGGACGCTAATTTACTCAAAATTGATACACCCCGGCTTACCATGTAGCGGTAGCTTTCGGAAAGGTGAAAATCATATATTTAATATTTGCGCCGGGTATTTAATGTTCGGCTCCGCCCGAACTTAGACTTTCTTACTTGTTTTTTTTTGTTTTGTTTGTCACATTCATATTCCATTTTAAATTTTACTATTAGCTTTGTTTAAAATAATATATGTAAATGGATATGTAGGTACAAACGCATGTATAATTTCACATAATCGCTCAAATTTGCCAAAATTACTGAAAACTTTATTGTAAATGTTTTCACTAAAATATTAGTTATTGGAAGTAAAATTTTATGCGAATCTAATTTTTATTCCCATTTTTAGAAAGCGCAAGTATGTATATATTCATACCAGGGATGTTGCGAATGTGAAATTTTAGACATCCGCGGATGCTGATGCGGATGTTTAAACGCTAACATCCGCGGATGCGGATGCGAAATCGGATGTCAAGTATTTTTATACCCGAGCGCACTTGTAAGCAAGGGTATTATAACTTTGTTCACATAACGGTTGTTTGTAACAGGCAAAACGAATCGAGATAGATATAGACAAATGTATACACAAATGATCAGAATGAAAAGAGTAACCGTCTGTGCACACGATAACTCGAGTACAAATTAAGATATCTTAACGAAACTTGGTATGTGTACTTCTTTTGATGGTGTTGAAATTGGGCAAAATCGGATGATAACCACGCGTACCTCCCATATAACGGTAGTTTTCAGAAATACGAAAACTGAGATATTTTAGTAACTACTGAAGCTTACTCACTCAAAATTGATATGTACAATCATTTATACGCGAAAAATAAGAATATTATAAATTTTTGGAAAATGGGCGTAGGCACGCCCACTTATGATTACTTGGGAACTGCTCCACCAATTTCTCCCAAACTTGGCCTTGGTACAGCATACCAAACGGCTGAAAATTTAAAAAATCGGATAATAACCACGCCCACATCCCACATAACGGTAATTTAGAGAAATACGAAAGCTTCGATAAATCAGTAAATACTGAAGTAAATTCAAAACTGATGTTTGCAATAATTCTATAGCAAAAAGTACGCTTATAATAAAATGTTGGAAAATGGGCGTGACCCCGCCCACTTATGACCACATATGTGTATCTCGGTAACCGTTCGATCAATGTGTGCCAAACTCAGTATGATTATTGTGGTTGCCCCATAAAGGCAAAACGTTGAAAGTTATTGAAATCTGACTAAAATTACGACCACCTTTTTATAACGCTAATTTTACCCAAAATTGATACTAACAACAATCCTTTGAAAAGAAGTAACATTATTATGGAATTTTGGAAAATGGGCGCGATGCTGCCTACATATATCTATATAAGTTTATCTCATTGTGTCTAAATGAACGTTCCATCGAAGATGTTTGAAATAGATGTAAAACGACCACTGCTTACCATGTAGCGGTAGTTGTCGGAAAGGTGAAAAAACTAACGCCCGAACTTAGACTTTTTTACTTGTTAGGAAATAATTTAGGAGAGTAAATTAGGTGATCTAGTTAAATAAAAAATGGAAAGGTTAGTAATTTTTAATAAGGTTTTTTTAGTACTTGAATTTAAAAATTGGAACATTGTATTCAATAAAAAGTTTTTAAGTGGTCGTAAATCAAACCTGCGCCACTAAATAACTACTCGCTCGCTGCGAAAAACTTGAAAAACTTCAAACTTGACAAAATTGTAAATTCTTTTCGATTGAAGCTGCACCAGTCGAGAGGACTTTCAGTTATATTTATTTTTATTTATTGCGGTGCAATAATTCTTTTTTGGGAATTGCATCGGCCTGCAAATGTCGGATGTATCCTCCTGACTTTCATCTTCACAATCTAGTATCATGGCAAGATCGTTGTTTAAACACCAATCAAAGAATTCTTCATTCATTCAGTAACATCAACAGCGTTTTTCGATTTTAGTTTTTGTAATTCATTTTTGATGCTTTCTTCTGTGACTGTCCAGATATACGTTTTATCATTGCACTCGCATAATATTCCAGGGACCGAAAATAACAGTTATTTTCTTTACGAGTTAAACTTGGCCTAATATTTTTTATTCCGAAAGTTAATAATACAACAGCTTATCAAAATGAAACAAATTTGGTATCATGTGAAAGAGGACTGAAATAGCTTTTAAACAGAAATAACGATCGAAGGTTACCACCTCTATTTATATATTTTTTTATATCATTTAATACTAAAGAAATTCATATACCTGACCCAACGTTTGTTCTATGGTAATTAATTAACATTTTTTATTGAAATATTTTCAATACGTGACTTTGCTCGTTTGGACATTTCAGTTTTAAAGCTCTTTAATTTGATACCAAACTTGTTTAATTTGGATAAGCAGTTTGTTTATTATCCGGAAAGGGCTTTTAGTTGGGAATAAAAAATATTTGGCCAAGTTTAACTCGTAAAGAAAATAACTGTTATTTTGGGTCCCTTCAATATTCGCATTCGCAAAAGATCCGCATTGATTATTGCAAATGCGAAAGCGAATGCGAATGTTAAAATTAATGCGGAAGCTCCGCGGTTGCGAATGCGAATGCGAATATTCGCAACAACCCTGATTCATACCACCAAAATTATTTCACAAGTAGGTAATTTTAAACACACATATGTATGTATGTACATTAGGGTGGTCCAAAACAGTAAAGTCGGAATTGTACTGCTCTCACCCCTAGATTGTTCTATATCGAAAAAAGTATACCAGTATTTTTTTATTTTGAAATCAAATAATATTCAGAGCTCGCTCAAAGTTTTCCATGTATTTTTATATGGGAAAAAAACTTTCCGTAGAAATGGTATAGAATTTTGGAAAATCAATATTTTTCGATCGGAAAACTCTGGTTCTCTTCAGAAGACTTTCAATAATAATACGCAATTGTTTATTTAACCATTTTTTAATACTAACGATTTTTTATTGGTCGCCCCATTGCATTTTTCGGGGTTTTTGTGGGTTTTTGGCGGACCTATAAATTATAGTTGCAATGAAAAAATGGTTAAATAAACAAGTATCATTATTTTAAATTGTACTTGCATCTTCATAAAGGAGAACAAGATAAAAAATTTAACAAAAACTACAAACTAATGAAAATTATGTGAAGATTTACCATATTGTCGTTTATTTGCTCGCAAAGAACATCACATTTCATGTTGCTCAACATTGTATTATGTTATCAACATTAAATTCAACAGAATTTCTACATTCCAACTTGAACTTTTCTAACGCTGTTAATTTTTCGTCCGCGAATAGTTTCCACTTTTAGTTTGCACCTTCTCTATCTATCTAAGTTCTCTGGCAGAACCCCAAACTCCAACTCTTCTTCGCTTGTCTTAAAGAGGAGTATTTCGGATATTGTTAATTCATCCTTAATTATGTTACATAAAAAAGGGTTTATGAAGTATGCAAACGTAGATTTAAATAATTTAAAATCGGCAAATCTTTTTTCAAAATCTGCTTTTAAATCATGTGCAATATTTTTTTCTAGCCATGGAAAATGATAAATATTTGTTTTAAGAGAACGCAAATAAAAAAAAGTAGTTTAGCTTTAAAACTTAAAATAACTTGCCACAAATCAAAAACATTTTTATTCTCTCTTTGTAGAGACTAGGGATGCAAATTTTGAGCAGTAACATCGATACATCGATGTTTCGATGCATCGGAGAAAAGAACATCGAGGCTAAAATATATCGCCAGAGAAACATCGATACATCAATGGTTTCCGATGTTATGAAATTTGTTAGTTTCTAGTTAAATTTAAAGCAATATAGAATACTTTAATAATTATGAATGTATTTTCCTGTATTTTATTATCGTTTCTGTACTCTTTCTATTATTAGAATCAAAATGCATACCATCGTAAGATCGTTCGGGCCTAAATATCCTAGGCCTGATCTTGTTGAAATTCTAAGGGGTGTTTGGTTCTGCTTTAACGGCTAGATTATTAGCATTCAGAATGAATCCAACGTTTTTATTGAGCTTGGGGTCGTTTTTTATGAAAAATGTTGTGGGAAAGAAAGAAGTTATAGCTGCTATTTGGGAGATCACCACATCTACTAATCAGACTTCTTTAACCGCGGTCCCTGAGGAGCTGTGGTGATCTCCGAAATAGCAGCTATAACTTCTTACCTTTGTAAATTATTGTTGCTTTTCCACAACATTTTTCATAAAAAACTGCCTCAAGCTCAATAAAATTGTTGAATAGAATTGTTATAAGGCCATAAATAACAAAAAAATTTTGAATGAATAATAAGTTTAAGGTCAGTCAAACATACCGAAAGAAAGTCGGAGAGTCTCCTTAAAGTCGATGTTTAAAACATAGGTAAAACTTCCATCGATGTATCGTCCATTTCGCGATGTTAGTAAATTGTAAACATCGTTGGCAAACATCGAAAATTGAACCGATATTATCGATGTTTCAAAAACATCGATACATCGTTTGCATCCCTAGTAGAGACAAATTCAAGTTTGGCAAATGCTCCATCATATCGGTAGAGAACATTAAGTCAGAAAGCCAATTTTCATTCTCCAATTGCGGGTAATGTTCCGATCTCAATTTGAGTATGTGTATATAAAAAGAATAATATAAAAAAGCAACACAATGGAAAAGAATGTCCTACAAATAAGTATGGCTTTTAAAAAGTAAAAAAAGCCCAAAACGTTCTAAGCAAAAAGAAAGTAAAAACAGCCTCATTTTGCTAAGCAAAGGGCCACATTTGGCTCAAAGAGCCGCGTTTGCCCACCGTTGTAATGCATTCTCAGTTCTGTTCTATCTCGTCATTTCTTTGAGAAATTGGCCTACTAAGTTTTTGATTTTTATTGACTTAGAAAGTATCACCCCTATTCTGCTACTCTTTCGTATTCAGATTTTGCTACGATTCGTAGAAATAGTATGCTGCAATCCGAATCGCATTTTCGAACTTTCGAAATCCGTAACAATGGCATGCCTAAAAACGAATGAGTAATCTTTTGTGCAAGCAAGAAATATTGGTGGTGTTCATTTAAACAGATAAATTTGCCTTTCTCATATACGTATATGTTTATCCACTGCTTCATATAAACGAGCAAAAAAGAATCTTTGTTGCCCCTTATCGAGAAACTTGGGCCCGGTTTAGTTTTTTGTACAACGATTTTCGGTTGTTGTGTCCAAACGCATAGCCCGAATTCAAAAACTTTAACATACATGTGTAATCAAAGGATTCGCATATTTTTAAGATATATGTTTCAAACTTTCTACCACTAGCTTATTAATAAACTCGGTTTGCACTATGCACTTTTTTGCAAATTTCGACGTAGATTCTGCGCAAAAATACTGTAGACGGCGTAGCCGGAGTGATATGCACAAGAATTGTTGTATACTTTTGACAAGCGGAAACCCCTCTTCCCCGCAACACAAAGGAGAATTCTACTTAGTAAGGGTTATAATCCCTAAGCGCGGCCGAAGGCAGAAGCAAGCGGCTTGTGGTTCAACAATTCAACCAAAAGCTAACATATATGCGCCCATGGTTACTATGCTCGGCAGCTCCGCATACCTTTGTGAGTCCATTGCCATAGCGCGCTCTTACTCCGCTGCTATACACAGAAAAATAAATCAAATACTTTTAGCTCTTGATAAACTGTAACCTTAAAGTATTTGCCGTAAGAGTCGAATTCTTATTTTAACAATGAAATTGTCATTTCAAAAACTGTTTGTATGTTGATTCAAATGAGTAGCATTTGAAGCAACAATTGGATAACTGTTGATTTTAAAACAAGAGTGAAGTTCTTACAACAACAATGAAAATATTTGTCACAAGAGTGTTTACCCTTGAAATTAGCTTTTAACTGCTTCGCTGTTGAATTAAGAATAAATCTTTGCCTCAACAACGAAAAACTGTCAATCATGTATAAAACTAACGGTACTATCAAGAATGTCGTAGTTGAACTAAAAACTTTAGTTGTTGCTGTAAGAGTGCTCGTACTTAATCACAAAGAGGAACGCGTCATTTGTGTTTAATCTTTTGAGAAGTGAAGTGTGATTTTAACTTTACAAGTATAAATTGACAAAATGAATGCTGAAATTAATATTTTTGATGGTGAAGTTTTAAATAATGGTGAACACGTTTCAGTGATTGAGGTGGATAGTGATGTAATCAATTTGTATATTAATTGGGGGCTATCTGGTGAGTGCATCTCGCTTTTAACTGAATGTGGGATCAAATCTGTTGACATTTTATCGATGATGCATTCTCATGACATCGATGAAATATTTAACAAAACAGAACTACTTGGGGAAAAAATTAAATTCCGGTGTAAAATGCAGACGTGGAGGACAGATAACAATGTAAGTTTAATCCATTATTAAAATGTATCTTCTTATAAAATATATTTTCCTTCAGCATGGATTACTGACGTGTTGTGGCAGTGATATAACATTACCAAACAGTGTTTCTAGTTGGATGGCAGCAAGCCAAGCATCCATAGAAAGGGCATCATCAAGTGATATAAACATTAATGAAATCTTGATTAAAACTATAAATGGAAAGGATATTTTAACGAAATATAATGCAAATAATGTTTTAGAAGAATCAGATCAAACAGCAATTGCAAGAATAGTTGTAGATCATTTTTCTTTCAACAGAATCAAAATGGATCCCAAAATAATGAAAAAAGTTGCTGATGCTATTGTGGAGATGTTTCCAACAGAAAATGTACTAACGTACTATGCACCACGATCCGGAAAAAGAAACCCATCAGGAAAAATATATGATCGATATTTCAATGCGATGTATAAACGCAAACGTAATGCAGAATCTCCATCCACAAGTGCCGCTGCTAAAAATAAAAGTAATGTCGAGCCAATCGAAGAAAAATTGGCTTTCTCGCAATATTCCCCAAAATATTACGGTATCATGGAAAGAAACATCAGAATACAGAATGGGAGAAAGAATGGAATTTAAAAAAAATGTTGGAGGACTGGCCGAGATATAAAGATCCAAATGGGCCAGAGCTTATTAACATTGATTTTGAAACTCTCTATCAAGGAAAAGGAAACATACTGTTCCAAAAAATGAATGATTTTGAAAAACAATTCAATGAAGAATTTTTCGTGTCACAAGTAAAGGATAAACTAAATCTACAATATCTTAAAACTATGAAATCATCAGTATTACCATTGGGTATGTATTTATAGCTAACAACTATATCAATTTTTTAGATTTCATATTACGTTTTAGACTCTGATGATATATTTCTTTTTTTACTTTCAGATTCTAAACACTTTTATTTTTTCTATTTGCTTCATGCGGTTATATTACCGCCGCGTATCAACAAAACTATGAAACCATCCATATCAGATGCACAAAACGATATGATAATTCACTTGGTTAGTCTAAACAATTTTAAATAGAAAGAAGACGAACTACAAGAACTAGCCATTAAAGAAGCGCTAAAGCTTCAGCCAAAAATATTTGTTGTTGGCGAATCTATATCTAATTTGACAGAATTCTACGTGTACTTAAATGGTATGTTATATAAAGTTAATTCTCTACTTAAAGCTGTAGATTAAGTTATAAAAATATGTTTTGTGTTTAACTTAGAGTATTCGGCTAAAAGCAAATACGTGTGGATTTTTTTGCAAAATTTTTTTTATGAGATACCTTTTACTGATAGTATACCTAAAATACAAAACATTTTAAGTAAATTTGCAACCAAATAATGTCAACAACGAATCAATTTGATAAAAAATCCACACATATCTGCTCATTTTGCGACAATATATTTAAAGAATCGAACGATTTACTTAAGCATTTAAAAGACGAACACAAAGCTCCTGTGGTTTATAAATACTTATGTCTATTCAATAAATGCAACAAAAGTTTTCAAAATTTTTTTAAATTTAAATCTCATGTAGTTAAACACGATGAAAAGTACAATTTTTCTGAAACTCTGTATTCTCCAAAAACAAAAATGTCTAAGTTAGAAAATAAAACAGAAGAAAACGATATAAACTCATGTCAAAATATACAACCACCCATTTCTTGCAACATAAAAGAAAACTTTGATACAGCAAGCATAAAAAAAACAATTGAAAAAATTGCAATAACATTTATATTAAAACTTCATTCCAAACCCAACACTACTAGACGAAACATTTTTGATATTCAAAACGACGTTCAAACAATGTTACATCCCATATTTGAAATTTTTAAACGCTTTTCTGAACATATTGACTCTGAACAAAAATCTCTATATAATGAATTGATATTGCTAGTAAGAAATCCCTTTGATGATATTATGTCAGAGTATAAGCTTTTGAAAAAAGTAGAATCATTAAACCTTTTTAAGCTTCCTCAACTATTTACAATAAGCAGGCAACTGGATGAGACATTTGTCCAAGGAATTTCTACTTTAAAAGAAAATAATATAGAAGGTTGTTTATGCGATATAAAATTTCAACTGAAAACGTACTTTGAGTCGTCAAATATTTATTTTAAAGCTGACTTTAGAAAATATAAAGACCATTAACGCTTCTGGCCTATTAAATCATTTTATTTGTGGAGAGATGTGGAAAAAGAAAACCAAAAATGTTGGTCAAAAAATAGTTTTTCCAATTTTTATATATTTTGATGATTTTCAAATAAATGATTCACTTGGATCTCATAAATTTTCAGTTTGTGGTATATATTATTCAATTCCGGTTATACCACAGCACCAGCTATCTCATCTGAATAATATTTTTGTTGCTGGTAATTAATTCAAAGGATATTAAGTGTTTCGGAAATACCGCTGCGTTTAATCGATTAGTCGAAGTGTTAGCAGATCTTGAAACTACCGGAATTGATATCAATTTAAACAACGAGATTGTTCGAATTCACTTTTATCTTGGCCAAATACTGGGAGACAATTTAGGATTAAATGAGGTGTTAGGATTTCGGACAGGTTTTAATGGTAAATGTTATTGCCGAATATGTACAGCAACAAAAAATGATTGTCAATTTAATTATGTGGAGATAAAAGAAAATATTAGAGACCGAACTAAGTATAATGCAGAATTAATAGATATTTCAAATGGAGAAATATCTGCTGTAAAAGAAAATTCAATATGGAATAGTTTACAGAATTATCATATTACCGATAATAAGGCTTGTGACATTATGCATGATATTTTCCTCAGTGTAGCAAGGTATAATATTCCAAAAATTTTAAACTATTTTATATATGAAAAAAATATTTTACTTTAGAAGCTTTTAATTATAGAAAGCAAATGTTTAACTATGGACCAATAAAAATTGGCAATATAAGTAATCCAATCACAAAGGCTCAAATCAAACAAAATAATATTAAAATGAAAACAGCTGAAATAAAGCTTTTTCTATATGCAATATTGCTTATTATAGAAAATTTAGTGGATGAAAGGGATCCAGTTTTCATATTTTTAGTGAGTTTTGTTAAAATTGTTGACCTACTATTGCTAGATGAGTTTAATGACGATATTTTGGCAAATCTCACATATTTAATTTCAAAGCATAATGAGTTTTATGTGCAACATTTTAAAGAAAAGGTTAAACCGAAACATCATTTTATGTTACATTACGCTTCTATTATAAAACAATTAGGACCACTTAAACATATGTGGTGTTTTCGATTTGAAAGTAAACATCAAAGTTTCAAAAGATATGCTCATGTAAATAATTCGCGGTTAAACATACCGTATACCTTAGCTTTAAAACACAGTCTGCATTTTTCGATGAATGTTATTGAGAACAGCTTTTTTCAACCCGTTTTCTCAAAACTTGTAAACATTACAAATGTTGATTTAACCCAATTGTCTTACTACCCCAAACTTTGCACAAGTTTTATTAATGGCCTAGAAGTAGATAGTATGGTATATAAAGGAACTGTTTATAACAAATCAAGTTACGTAAAATGGAAAAGTGTCATCATAATAATCCTAAAAATATTTTATGAAACAACAGAAAACATTTATTTAATTGGGCAGGAAATAAAAACGACATTTTCCGAAAAATTTCAGTCTCATGTTATTTTAGATACTTGCGATGCATATTATATCAAAACCATTGAAAGCGTATCGCTTCCGACTAACAAATACGTATTGAATAGTATGGAAAAAGTATTAAGATTTTAATATTTTCTAGATTTATTTTGTGTTATGTATTAAAAAACTGAACTTTTGCTAATATTTGAAAAAAATGTAATAATTAATTTAGTTCTAGTATATATAAAAATATTATATACATATGTTAATAGAAAATATTTGTGTTCCTCTTTTTCTAAAAAAAATTAATAATAACTCTATAAAATAACAATAAAAAATTTAAAAAAAAAATAAAAACGTTTTTTAGTGTGCTATTGGTCAACAGTGTTTTAATAAAACTCAACAACTTTATATTTGAAGTAACAACGTTACACTCTTGATACATCAAATACGTAACTCTTGTATCAACAGTATCGCAGTTATTTCAAATGTGCTTTCGTTGTTGCTTCAACGGTTTAACATTTCAAACAACAGTTTTTACTTTTGATTTTTAAAAACTTCCGTCTTCATTCCAAAGAGATAAATTCTTGAAACAATAACTTTAATCTTTGAAAAATCAAGAGTTTTCGCGCTTTTTCTTCAACAGCTCAAACTTGTTGGGTACGATTTAACCAACAAAAGTTGTTGAAATTAAATATAAAATTGTTGGAATTACAACTTTTTTTTCTGTGTGTATAACTGCAAATGCATCAGAATCCATAATTTTCCTCAAAATATTGAAAATTAATAAATTTTACTATAAACAAGCACATGATGAGTGCTTTTTTTAATTCCTTTCCACTTTGTTTTCCTTCATTCAGCTATCTTCGAAAAACAACTGATAGCTGGCAATGCTGCACATGTTTCCGCAAGGGTTGCAGCATGTGGATTTTTCATTTTTCGTAGCGTAGCTACGAATTACGAATTACGAAAATTCGGGCTCTAGAATAAACCTTTGTCATAAAACACACCTTATTTTTAAATTTTGGTACTTCATTTGTTCAAGGACACACTGCAATTATCCGACGAATAATTTTTTTAACCCCTTCAGGAGACCTGTTTTCGAAAAAATATTGAGCTAACGTTCACCAAAAATCAAGAGCTTACAGCCAATTTCACGAAAGCAGTTTAAGTGAAAAATGATTTTAATTTTTTAATCTTACATCGAAATTGACAGAAAATAAAAAAATCCTTTTCCATTTAAATTGCTGGGGAAACCGGATGTTAGAATTGCTATATAATCAATATGAAAAATGTTTACGTTACTATTATTTTATAGATGCTAAATTGCAGGACACGATCACATACCTGTGGTGCGATTCACTACGAGATTTTAACACCTCTCGTTGTTGTTAAGTCAGCTAAACGACAATTTTAGCAATTTAGCTATTCGGTAAACGTTTCCCTAACAACATTCGTTAGCGCCAAATCAGCTGTTGTCGTTAACGATAACAAAGGCCGCTAATTTGACGACGTCTAGATTGGTGTTGTTAATAAAACGTAAAAGGTACGTTCTACAATTTTTTCGTACAAATGCACAGCACCGCTAGCAAGAAAAAATCAAAAATCAAAGGATTTTCAGCATCAAACTTGCACTTTATTGTATTAAAATTTAATGGACTACAAAACTGCATACATAATTCTGTTATTATTCTTATTAAAAACTTGAAGTTTTACGAAAGTTTGTTGAATTTTGTTTAAATAATACACACACACAGAATACACTATTAAAAACAAGAAAAATAAAGTAAATAGCACGAAAAATAGTTCGTTAAAACTTGTCTATATGGATTCCGGTTATAATTTTCCAATAGGGTGCAAAGCAATATAGAAAACTGGAAGTTAAAAGGTTATAAGTCTATTTTTTTAATTTTACAGGAACTGAATATGCCTTGAATTTAAAGGAATTGAATAATTAAATTTTTCAATTTAATACGTGCACATCGCTTGTTAAAAGTATAAATATCATATATGTATGTCCATATTTAAATATTTCTTTATTAATCATCATTACACTAGCATAATAAAATCAGTCCTAAAAATAATTACATATGTACAAAATGTGCATACAGTGATTCTTTTTAAATACATAGTAACAATATTTTTAATTTTTAATGTTTCTCGTAAACTTTTTTTTTACAGCTGCGAGCAAAATTTGGCAGAAAAATTCAAAATTATGTTGTTTGCTACTTATGTGTATTTATTTATTTTTAATAATTTTATTTTTAATAGTTCCTTCTACTATATAATAACAGAAACCACAAAAATAAAAGTTTCAAAGCTTGCACAAAATCCCACCAAAAAATCAAACTTAAAAAAAATGTTTATAAATATTTCGAACTTTTTATTCAGGATCTTTATAAGATTTACGGGTATGCAGTTTTGTAGCCCGTTCTTTTTTAGTCTGATAAAGTGCAAGTTTCAAGTCGGTAAAAGTTACCGTTGATTTTTTAGAATTTTTTTCGTGGAGGGTGTTGCACTTTTTCTTCCATATAAAATGCTTGTCAACTTTGTGCACACACGAGCGCCTAGGCATATGCAACGGATTTGTGGCCATTAGCGGCAGCACAGTTAATGAATCGCACAATCGTTACTGCAAACAACAAAAATTGTTAGCTGACATCTCGACAAGTCGCATTGTTAAAAGTTAGTGAATCGCACTACAGGTATGTAAATTGAGAATAGAAATCGCTGCATCTTTTAGGCGCATCAATATTACATAGTTACATCTCAAGCTAATAAAAGGAAGGTAAAAAAATTCATTATTTATTGCATTTTTTCTATTTGAATGCAGCTGTGCATCATGCACACGATTTTATATCCCTCCAACAATATATGCGTTTTAGTGCAATTCAAGACCTTTAATTTCAGCCAAGGTAGAAGTCTCTAGGCCCTCTGAGAGCCAAGTTATAACAATTTTAAACCGAACTTCGAAACTGCTGTACTAGCTTTTATTCCGAAATTGCAAAATAACGCGTAAAATGACAAAAGAAATTTCTAAGTTTAACTTCAGAATCGTAATAATTTAGCTCCTAAAGGGCCTAGAGACTTCTACCTCGGCTGAAATTAAAGGTCTTGAATTGCACTAAAACGCATTTATTGCTCGAGGGATATAAAATCGTGTGAAGGATGCACAGCTGCATGCAAATCAAAAAAAATTAATTATATGTATATGAATTTTTCAAATTAAGGTGTTGATTTTTTTTCGTTTTTATACCCGAGCGCACTTGTGCACACGGGTATATTTACTTTGTTCACATGACGGTTATTTGTAACAGCCAAAACGAATCGAGATAGATATAGACAAATGTATACATAAATGCTCAGAATGAATAGAGAACTCGATTAAGCTATGTCTGTCTGTCCGTCTGTCCGTTGAGATATCTCAACGAAATTTGGTATGTAGGTTTCCATTTATCCAAGGTAGGTGGGTATTGAAAATGGGCGAAATTGAACTGTAACCACGCCCATTTATCAAATAACGGTATTTTCGAAAAATGCCATAACTGCGATATTTCAGTTAATATTGAATGCAAATTCTTGAAAATTTGTATGTGAAGTAGAATTGTGGAAAAAATTAACATTATTATGATATTTTTGAAAAATGGGCGTGACCCCGGCCACTTATGATGAAATGCGCTATCACAGTAGCTGCTTCACCAATCCTTAGCAAACTCGGTACGAGACTTGGTTAGGGTCTAGCTAAACCAGTAACCACGCCCTCCTGCCGTATAAGGGTAATCTACAGAAATACAAAACTGCCATACATTAGCAACTACTAAAAAATCGATGATTGCAATCACCCCTGATTATAACGCAAAGGTAGCTTAGAGAAAGTTGAAACGACGATATTTGATGCCTGCGCTGGGTATATAACGTTCGGTTTCGCCCGAACTTATACTTCTTTACTTGTTTAAACAGTGGAATTGTGTTTCTAGTCTCAAAATCTATAATAGTAGATATTAGTATAATAAAAAATACAAAAAATATCTTTTTGAATATATCCGTTGGATTTTGCATGTTTTTTTCGAAGAACACTATTTTTGACCAATTTTTTAAGGTCAAGGAGTAATTGTGACTCAATGGCAATATTTTTCTATGAAAGGCAATTAAATTAGCTTTCAAAGCCATTTTGTTTCATATCAAATTATTGCTTCTGTCGAAAGCGCTACGATTGATTCGCATGAAGTGTAAAGAGAGCACACTGTGTGCCGTCGAAAATCTTATTTTTCAGTCGAAAAATTTAATTTTGACATTTTAAAATTACTACGGTGTATTTTTCTCAAACACATAGGACTTAAAACATACGATTTATAAAAATATAATTCATTTATAAACAATATATAATATGATAAAATAAAATGTAATTTTTTATTCTTATTTTTGTAGATATTTTAAAAATTAATTAGATGTTGCGACTTGTCATTTTATTCCAGAAGACACGGTTTTGTAAACTTATCAGTTTTTGAATGACTAGTTTTCATTAAGTTTTATGGATCGAACATGTTGTGATAGGAAGATTTATAGGCATTTAAAACAGGGACCGCAAATAACATTTATCCTTTGAAATTTCAACTCAAAAAATCACGCAGAAAGAGAAATGCTACGTGCATAAGGAGTAAACCAATATATTTCTTATTACTCGGAGTACCTTCAGCGGCACTGATTTTTATTTTTTAATTTTTACTTATAAAAATCAAGTTTAATCTTTATATTTTGAGTTTTATTTTTTACTCAGAAAATAATCGTTAGGTTTTGAGTTTTATTTTTTGCTCGGAAAATAATGGTTACGTTTTAAGTTTTATTTTTTGCTCGGAAAATAATGGTTACATTTTAAGTTTTATTTTTTGCTCGGAAAATAATGGTTACGTTTTAAGTTTTATTTTTTGCTCGGAAAATAATCGTTACGTTTTAAGATTTATTTTTTGCTCGGAAAATAATCGTTATTTCTTGAGTTTTATTTTTTGCTCAGAAAATAAAACTTAATTTGTGCGTATGCGCATGCGCATGCGTGAATAGACAGAGGGCGGCTGCATTGAACCTTTAACGCCACTGTGGAGTGGGTAATGAAAATACAGATACCAGGGCAGAAACAAAGAGAACCACATTTCTAAAGAAAAAGTGCAAAAAAGCGCATACGAATACGCAAAAATTAAGTTTTATTTTCTGAGCAAAAAATAAAACACAAGAATTAACTATTATTTTCCGAGCAAAAAAAAAACTTAAAACGTAACGATTATTTTCCGAGAAAAAAATAAAACTTAAAACGTAACCATTATTTTCCGAGCAAAAAATAAAACTTAAAACGTAACCATTATTTTCCGAGCAAAAAATAAAACTTAAAACGTAACCATTATTTTCCGAGGAAAAAATAAAACTTAAAACGTAACGATTATTTTCCGAGCAAAAAATAAAACTCAGTTAATAACGATTAAAAAGTGATTTTTATAATAAAACTTATAACCGTTACGGTCCCTGGTTTAAAATGATGTATAATAAATAGGGTAACCCAAAATATGCTCCTAAAAACTTATTTTAATCGCTTAAAATATGCCAATAAATTCTAAATATATGTTCCACAAAATGGTTTTAAAATCATTATAAGCCATAAGATAAGCTTTTAGATTTCGTTTATGTACGTATGTGTATGCCCAGAAAGGTGACAGGTAATAAGGTCAATTGAC
>NW_023458559.1:6043405-6045019 GCF_013731165.1 Rhagoletis pomonella
ACGTATGTGTATGCCCAGAAAGGTGACAGGTAATAAGGTCAATTGACTTTATTTCGCACCCTGGCTTTTTAAAAACGAAATAAAATCCATTGACATTATTTCTCTTTCAAACATTAAATTTGTTTAGCTTCGCGGCGGCCCGCGTCAGCGCGCCACAATGCGCGCGACCGGCGCGCACACCACGTCACGCTACGCCATGGCCCCCCGGCCCTCCTTCCCCGTCTCCCACCATGCCGTAACGTAGGTAGATTTATTTTATTACAACGCTTTTATCAACTTGCAATGTTGTGTTCCAGAAACTTTCAATGTTGTGGATCCAGAAACTTTCAATGTTGTGTGTCCGACACCAAAGCAAAGCTTTGAAAAGCTCCTATGAAAAAGCATAGTGAATAGGGCGAGGTAGATGACATCTAGATGTCGCCCTATGTACTACGTTTGCTACACCGGAAATAGACGACACGCCATTCTTTAAATAAAATTAATTGGTGCTCGTTTGTATGTACATACATATGTAAATGCATGTGACTATTGTCAACTAAATCGAATACTTTGTAAGTGAAGTGACTTGTGGACCACTTGAGGTATAGGTGGACCAGTTGGTAACCACTTTGGGACCAGTTGGCAACTAGTTCGTGGGACCAGTTGGTAACCAGTCGGGGACCAGTTGGTAATCAGTCGGGGACCAGTCCGGGAACCAGTTTGGGACTAGGCCGAAACTACTTACCTTCGGCCCAGTTGGGGACCAGTTGGTCTTTTTAAGCTCCTGTAGCCGTTTTAAGGGTAATTCTTGGGCTCCTGCACTGCCGCTCGGGGTTTCTGCCTTCTACGGTGGTAATTTTGGGCCGGGTTGCCTGTTTTGGCGGATTGTTGTGCTGTGTGCCGCGTATTACGTGTACCGGGTACCACTTTCTCGAGCGAATTGCTCTGGGGAACCTGTTGTGTGAGTTGCTGGCTTTTTGGCTAGACTTTGAGGAGGGTTTATACACGCATATCGGCGGTTGTTTTGGCTCCCGAGTGTGTTGGTGTAGGTACTACATCGGTCGATCCATATCCCGATACGGGGACACTGTTCTGACCGGCGGGATTGTTTTTGGGTGACCTTTCCAGGGGCTGCCTGGGGTGTGTTCTGCACCCAGCGGTTTTTAACCGCCTTGACCGCTCGTTGAGTCGCCGGCGTTATAGCGCGGGCTCTACTTTGAGTCCTACCGAAACCGGGGCTCCATTTTACAACGCTTTTATCAACTTGGATCCAGAAAATTTCAATGTTGTGTGTCCGACACCAAAGCAAAGCTTTGAAAAGTTCTTATAAAAAAGCATAGTGCATAGGGCGACAGCTGTAGTGAATAGGGCAAGGTAGATGACATCTAGATGTCGCCCTATGTACTACGTTTGCTACAGCGGAAATAGACGACACGCCATTTCTTTAAATAAAATTAATTGGTGCTCGTTTGTATGTACATACATATGTAAATGCATGTGTGTGCACCTTTCTATTAATATCGTTGAATTATTTTAATATCTATTGCAAAATTTTATTCAGACAGGACTAAAAAGTAGAAAATAAATAATATAAAAAAAATTTTTAATATACAACGCTTTTATAAATGGACTAAA
>NW_023458559.1:6045119-6046126 GCF_013731165.1 Rhagoletis pomonella
TGCATTGCCTTTCTCAATTGTCCTTCAGGATCTTGGCCTTTGTTTATGGAATCACAAAGTATAATGATTATTAAGCAACTCAAAAACTATACCAGCGTGATTACCGACGTATCCTTTTGAGAGGTAGCCGCACCCTTATTAGAGGAATAAGACCCAGACTTTTCAGGTCAAAATTTCAGTAGGTTGCGTATGTATGGCCTTTTCAATTTTATAAATTATCATTATTTTTAAGGGAAAAATAAAACTCAAAATTAATGATAATCTCTGCGCGAAAAAATAAAAATCATAAAATAATCATTATTTGTAATCCCAAAAATAAAAATCAAATAATAATTATTTCCGTTTGAGCGAAAAAATAAAACTCAGTCATAATTCATAACATAATGGTTAAATGCTGATTTAAATTATTTTTCTCAT
Organism: Rhagoletis pomonella; assembly: GCF_013731165.1. NCBI lineage: Eukaryota > Metazoa > Arthropoda > Insecta > Diptera > Tephritidae > Rhagoletis > Rhagoletis pomonella. Next base: position 6,045,537 of record NW_023458559.1, read on the forward strand.
AATGATTACCTTCCCTGCGTTTAAAATTTGAAATAAAATAGTTTAGTGAAAGTACCACATTTAATTGCTGTTGGACTGGTGCGTGACTAGTTACTATCGGACTGGTTCGTTTTTGGCGAAAAAGAACTAGTACTGAACTAGAAATTTGGTTCAGTAGTTCGTGTTTTCCCTACAGGGTCTTGTTGCTTATTTCCACTATTTCACTTTGCTAAGCCATCTACAATCAAGCGCAGCTATTCCGCTGCAATTCACTTGACCATGTGGTTCTTGGTTTTTGTTAATATTTCTATTATTAGAATGTTTAACTTTTAGGTGTGCTCGCCCTTAAGTTATTTGTTTTTTGTTATTGTATGGCCTTGTTGCTTTTCCACAATAAATTTTCACTAAAAACTGCCTTAAGCTCATAAAAAATTGTTGAATATAATTGTTATAAGGCCATAAAATAACAAAAAGGAAATAACTAAAGGACGAGCACACATAAAAGTTAAACATTCTAATAATAGAAATATTAACAAAAACCAACAAAACCAACAACCACATGACCAAGTGAATTGCAGCGGAATAGCTGCGCTTGATTGTAGTTGGCTTAG
>NW_023458559.1:6046226-6047230 GCF_013731165.1 Rhagoletis pomonella
ATCATATCAATAATACATGATAGCCATGTTAATTTTACGTGTTTCATGTACATAAATTTCACGTAAAAATGATAGTGTCGAAATGTTAAAATTAACATTTTTTCATTTTAGTTGCAAATTGTAAACAAAAAATGTTAACTTTACGGCGGTTTTTAGTATTTTTTTGGTTCAGTGCAGGTAATCCTGAAAGTTTCGCAAGGTGAAAGTTGTTCCAGCGTTCCTTGGCTACTAGAATGGTGTAATCTTTAACAAACTGCTTGAAAGTGATATTACTAAGTATATCCACCGCGTCCTTTCCTGGAAGGTTTTGGGTGGTCCTACCTTTCCCTGTCAGTTCGTCAGCTTTGCAATTACCATCAATTTTCCGGTATGTGTATAAAGATAGCGAAACAACATCAAGCAAAAAATGTCGCATATACCCATGAATTTGCCGTTTTTTGCCGTTAATTAGTTGTGGAAAAAATAATTTTGTCGCTCTGGTATTTTTTTTTAGATATAAGGTGTTTTGCTAACTTTATATAAAGCTAGCGAAGCGCCACTCCAAACTCAAAGACAAACGACTAGGCTTTATGTCGAAATTTGCCGTTTTTTGCCGTTCTAAGATGAGCTAGTTTACTTTTGAAAAAAATAATTTTTTTTTTATAAAAAAAAAAATGTTTGCAATTTTTTTCAATGTTCAATAATTTTTAGAAGAAAAGGATGATAATGGGTAGGTTCAGAAGGCGCAGCAGTTGAGCGCAACCGTTGCTAAAAAAATCAGTGATAGTAATGCGTCTTCTGAACGGCTTGATATATTATCTGTCAAATGCAAAACACACAACATGTTGTCTGAAATGATCAGAAAAATATTACGATCATCTAACACGCATCTGTTCAGTTGATCAGAAATACAAAACAACGCGTTCAGAAGGTGCAATCGCAACAGTTACTGAGCTGTTGCGCCTTCTGAACGTGCCCAATATAAAAGAAAAGCAAACCCAGTTTCTTTATGTACCACTTTGAAA
>NW_023458559.1:6047330-6060818 GCF_013731165.1 Rhagoletis pomonella
TTTTTTTTTTCTTTATATTGTAATTATAGTTGTTGCTACTTCTTTAATTAAAATTTTGTCAAAAAAATTAGATTAACTTGGAAATGGATAGCTCTGTTCTCTCTCATCTTAACAAAGGGCTATTTCGGGATCGTTAGTTCGAATCCGACTGGCAGCAAACATTTTTTAATCTTTTTTTTATTGTTTCTTTTTTTTGTAATTAGAGTTGTTGCTACCTTTTTAATTAAAATTTTGTCTAAAAAATTGGATTCATTTGGAAATGGATAGCTCTGTTCTCTTTCATTTTAACAAAGGGCTGTTACGGGATTTGTGGTTCGAATCCCACTGGCAGCAAACCTTTTTTTTAATTTTTTTAATTGGTTTTTTTCATAATTATAGTTGTTGCTACCTTTTTAATTAAAATTTTCTATAAAAAATTAGATTCACTTGTTCTCTCCATATGGATAATATACGACGGGGAAAGGACAAGGGGCGCCAAGTAAGGAATAATTACGAACTAAAAATAGAAATGCTAATTTATGCCAAGACTTAAAATCTACAGAGAGAAACGAATAAAATTTGCTTTATTAGAACAATTTCATAATTTTGGAAAGCGGTTTAAAAATTGGTTAAAAATAGTAAAAACAATTAATTTTTTTGTTGCATAATTTGCCGTTTGGCTTGTTTTGTGCATTAAAACTGTTTTTGATTTTGTCGTTTAATTGTTTTTTGTTTAAACAGCCTTATTTAAAAACAAATAGGTACTTGGAAAGCGGTTTAAAACTTGGTTAAAAATAATAAAAACAATTAATTTTTCTGTGACATAATTTGCCGTTTGGCTTGTTTTGTGCATTAAAACTGTTTTTGATTTTGTCGTTTAATTGTTTTTTGTTTAAACAGCCTTATTTAAAAAAAAATAGGGACTTGGAAAGCGGTTTAAAAATTGGTTAAAAAAAATAAAAACAATTAATTTTTTGTTGCATAATTTGCAGTTTGGATTATTTTGTGCACTAAAAATGTTTCTGATTTTGCCGTTTAATTGTTTTTTTTAACAGCCTTATTAAACAAAAATAGGGACTTGGAAAGCGGTTAAAAATTGGTTAAAAGTAATAAAAACAATTATTTTTTTGGTGACATAATTTGCCGTTTGGCTTGTTTTGTGCATTAAAACTGTTTTTGATTTTGTAGTCTATTTTTTTTTTTAACAGCCCTATTTAAAAAAATAGGGACCTGGAAAGCGGTTTAAAAATTGGTTAAAAATAATAAAAACAATAAATTTTTTTGTGACATAATTTGCCGTTTGGCTTGTTTTGTGCACTTAAACTGTTTTTGATTTTGTCGTTAAATTTGTTTTTGTTTAAACAGCCTTATTTAAAAAAAAAATAGGGACTTGGAAAGCGGTTTAAAAATTGGTTAAAATTAATAAAAACAATTAATTTTTTTGTGACATAATTTTCCGTTTGGCTTGTTTTGTGCACTAAAACTGTTTTTGATTTTGTCGTTTAATTTTTTTTGTTTATACAGCCTTATATAAAAAAAGGCACTTGGAAAGCGGTTTAAAAATTGGTTAAAAATAATAAAAGTAATTAATTTTTTTGTTGCATAATTTGCCGTTTGAATTGTTTTGTGCATTAAAACTGTTTTTGATTTTGTCGTTTGATTGTGATAAGAAAGCTTCTTAATTTTTTGAATTTTAACCATGGTGATTTTGGTGGTGGTTAAAGTGGTACTGTGTATAACCTGGTATTAGTAATAATAAAGAATTCCATAACAGAACATATTTACTTGCGTTTGATTAAATCTTAGTTAATTGCTTGCCAAACGAAATTACAACGGCGGCTCAGTGGCGGGAAAACTCATCTGTCAAGAGCGAAACATATAAATAGTATTAGCTTTCTCCCAGATAAGAAAAACTTTATATAAACACGATGTGAACGCGCACTTTGATATTTATTTCAATTTCGACACAATGTTACTATATTGTTATTATTTCAGAAATATTTATTATTAGTTATAGTGTTAGTTATATGCGTATACGTATACGCAACGCAAAGTATCCGAAAATATGCATGTGCAGTTATTACAAAATATGTTAAAATATGTTCTAAGAAATATACCTCAAATTTTATATATTTGGTAAAACGTTTAAGCATTTCATCAGCGCGTTGCTAACATGCCTGACAAAAAACATGCCCGAACATATTTTGGGTTGCCCTAATAATAATCTAGGAGGTTTGCCATTGCCTGCCGAGGGACAACCGCTGTTAAGAAAAAACGTTTTTTCTATATTTTCTTGCGATGTTGCTTTGACCAGGGCTTGAACCCAGGTGCTGCGGAGTGGAAGCGCGCACTGCTTACCATTACACCACAGCGGTCCCTCGGCAGGCAATGGCAAACCTCCACGTGCATTTCTGCCATGAAAAACAGCTTCTCATAAAAATACAATCGCCGTTCGAAGTCGGCGTAAAACTGTAGGTCCCTCCGCTTTGTGTGACGCACGCCACAAATCGGAGGAGAAGCTCGGCCAAACACTAACATATATGTAAGCGCCAATCTATTATTATTATTATTAAAAATAATCTATTTTCAGATTTGGATTGTTGGGATTTTTCTTCGGGCAAATAAAAAAAGAAAAAATTGTTTCTTAATTTTTTAAGTTATTTGTTTTTTGTTATTTTATGGCCTTATAACAATTATATTCAAACATTTGTATGAGCTTGAGGCCGTTTTTAGTGCAAATTTATTGTGGAAAAGCAATAATAATTTGAAAAAATGGTAGAAGTGATAGCTTTTTCGGAAATCACCACATTTCTTCATCAGACTTCTTTCAGCAGGATTCGAACCGACGATCAGATCACCACTGACTCAGCCAGTTGTCTACGCACTGTGCTAAGTTTGCCTTGTTAATTCTTGTTGCTTATTTCCACTATGTCACTTTGCTAAGCCAACTACAATCAAGCGCAGCTATTCCGCTGCAATTCACTTGATCATGTGGTTGTTGGTTTTTGTTGGTTTTTGTTAATAATCCTATTATTAGAATGTTTAACTTTTAGGTGTGCTCGTCCTTAAGTTATTTGTTTTTTGTTATTTTATGGCCTTATAACAATTATATTCAACAATTTTTATGAGCTTGAGGCCGTTTTTAGTGAAAATTTATTGTGGAAAAGCAACAATAATTTGAAAAAAATTGTAGAAGTGATAGCAATTTAGGAAATCACCACATTTCCACATCCGACTTCTTTCAGTAGGAATCGAACCGACGATCACCACTGACTCAGCCAGTTGCCTACGCACTGTGCTAAGTTTGCCTTGTTAATTCTTGTCCTTATTTCCACTATTTCACTTTGCTAAAGCTGGGATCACACGATTTGTACATTTGGTTAAAAATTTGTCAAATTCATAGACAAATCATGTGAACGCTAAATTGCATTCGTCATTTATCAGAAAAGCCAAATATTTTCCTTCTTGTGGCAAATGAAATACAATCCTGGTGGCCAAATCGTGTGAACGCAATGCTGCTACATAAGCCAAATAAAAATTACGCAAATGACCAAATATCTGATTTGCCACTTGAGGACAAATGCCAGTGACAAATATACAAATATTGTTGAGCGGTATTGCCATTTCGTATTTTCCAATTTTGGTAAAATTTTAATCTATATATAAAAATGGTGTGAAAAATTTATAGTAATTCATCAATTGAGAATGGTTGGGTCGATTGGGCAAAATTTTTCTTATAGTTGTTCGCAATTTCCAGGATAAGGTTTTTACGATAGAAAATTTTGGGAAAACTCCAAGAAAGTCGGGAAATTGGAAAAATCGAAAATTGATTTTTTTGTATCGAATTTTTTGTGCAATTTAATTAACGAGTATCGACCAATTCGACCAATAGCTATCCTTCCCTTTCTATCAAAAGTGGTTGAGCGTCTTTTACATCAACAAATTATTTCCTATGTGCAATACAACAGACTTTTAACAGACCACCAATCGGGCTTTAGATCTTAAAGGAGCTGTACAACAGCACTATTACACGTAATCGAAAGTATTCGATCGCAACTTGATGATAATAATATTGCTTTCCTAACCCTCTTAGATCATTCCAAAGCCTTTGACACAGTGGACCACATGATATTATGTCAAAAGCTGATGAACTTATTTAACTTCCTTGGTCCAGCATGCTTGGTAGCAAGAATTCTGATTTCCTATCTGTAGCCAGAGGGGTCCCCCAGGGTTCAATCCTGGGTCCTTTGTTATTTGTTTTGTACGTCAATGATTTGCCTAACTTCCTTAAATATTGTAATGTCCACAGATATGCTAACGACGTCCAATTATATGTTTGCTGTCCTCCTGATCGTATTAGTATGTGTATCAAAGATTTGAACCATGACCTAACCCAAATAGGGGAATGGGCTTCTATGAATGGATTATGTCTTAACCCAACAAATCACTTTGGACAATTCAGTAATTGAATACGTGGACACGGCCAAGAATCTTGGAGTAGTATTTAACAGGGCTGCAAACCGGTTTTGAACCGAACTGGTTTTTGAACCGAACCGTTTTTATTTTTAAATGCCAAAACCGAACCGAAACCCATCCCAAAAAAATGGTTCGGTTCGGTTCAAAATGAAAATCCACTACAGCATTTTTCAAGTTTTGTAATACACAAATTTGTCTAAAAATGCAACCCGTATAGTAAAACTGCAGACATTTTTTTTATGTAATGGCTACTACGCGAGTTGTAATTTCGTCCATATAAAGAATGCTTGATTTTTTTTCTAATATGGAAAAATGCTTAACAACGCCAGCAAAAACAAAATTTCAAAAACTCGATTTTTTTATTTCTGGTTAAAAAGTTTGGATCTTTGATGCAACGTTATTGAAGTTTGCAGTTTTTCAAATTTTCATACAAAGTTTGAAATTTAGATCTATGTGCTTGTTATTATATAACGAGCTATACTTTTATAAAAAATTTGTGAACATTAAACCAACAAAAGAAAAATAGTCCAATGCCGCACTCATATTATTTCGACCATAGGTATACTTGTACATATGAAGTTAAGGCCTACATAGTGTAAACTCCAACCTATTGAAAATTAGGGTTTCAATATTAAGCCAAGATTTTGAGGATCAATTCAAAATTCTGATTATGCTGTTTTGTCTACCCGACTAGCTAGGCTCACCTTTGTCCTAACCTTAAAAAGTTTATTAAGATTTGTCTAATTTCGCCTTAATCACGTTGATTTTAAATAATTTTTTTGTTGAAGGTATTATGCATTTTATTCCATACAAAAAATTTAAAAATGTAAAAAAAATTTAAAAATTGTCAAAATCAGCTTAAAACTTAAAAATTTTCCCTAGAAATTCTTATTAAAATATTTGCAATTTAGATGAAACTGTGCAGAATATTTATAATTTTTTCACAAAGTTTAAAACTTGGACTTATATGCTTAAAAAATAAACATAAATGAACAAAAGAAAAATAGCCAAAACTTGATAAAATGTCGTGTCCCTATTTATTTTTCCACCACTATACTAGGGATAGGTAGGGGAGGGGTTGAAATTCGATATTTTGCTACACACAGTTATGCCAAATTTAGTTTAGCTATTTTTGAAAATAAACGCGAATTCGAATTCGATTTTGTCCGTCCGAATTTTAGCACCCCAAAGTTCGATTTCGAAAATTCGCCATTTTGGAACTAAAATTCGATTAAACTCGAATCTCCTCGAATTTGTACCCTTTAGCTTAAATTGAACCATTTTAACCGAACCGAACCATGGTTCAGAGATACTCGTGAACCGGTTCTTGAACCGGTACAAGCTTTTTCTAAGTGGTTCGAACCACTAAACCGAACCACACCGATTTTTGGAGTGGTTTGCAGCCCTGGTATTTAACAAAACATTGACATGGAAAAACCACATTTTTAGCGCAGTAGGAAAAGTGTATGGTATGCTCCGTACACTCAGGTTAACAGAGTACTTCACACCTTTAAACATTAAGCAGTGTTTGCATTATTCAACTTTGCGTTCAACAATTGCGTTCAACTCAACGCAGGGTTGCACGAAAAAAAAGTTGAATGGCTAAATGTTGGCTGGCGACCAACTTTGTTGAAAGCGATTAGTTGAAAGGCCATTCAACCAAAAGTGGAATGCAAAGTTGAACAATGCAAACACCTTTTTATGGCGAATATTTTGATATTTTTTCATATTTTGATATATTTAGCCATTCAACTTGTTTTTTCGTGCAACCCTGCGCCGAGTTGAACGCAAATGTTGAACGCAAAGTTGAACAATGCAAACACACTTTTAGACTACTTTTGGCGAAAGCGTACTTAATACCTACGCTCCTGTATGGTTGTGAGATTTATGCTAATTGTGACTGTGCCTGTAAAAGTAAACTAAATGTTGCTTACAACAACATTGCTAGATATGTGTTTGGGCTAAAAAGACTTGACTACGTGTCTGAACAAGTGCTCAACATCACTTTTGAAAATTTGCTTAAAGTAAGAGTGCTTGTAGCCCTACATAAAATAATACATACGAAGGAACCTGAATATCTATATCGAAGTCTCCAATTCTTTCAGTCTACGAGGTCAGTACTACTTGTCAACGTCTATTTTTCATTAACTCTATCCGCCTTTGGAACTCACTACCTATAAGAATAAGGTCAATCGACAATGCACTGCGTTGCAAAAATTAACCAGTTTTTACCATAGTTAATTATAATTATATATGTATTAATTGTATGTTTATTCCTCTTGTACGTTCGTTATACTATACTATACTATACTGTACTTTACTTTACTTGTACTTCCTTCGATCTCTCTGTCGCGGCCGCTTCACACGAGTGGTACATTTGTACATTTGGTAGATTTGTACGGTTCTTATTGCCACAAACTAAACTAGGATAAAAACTCTGTTTCTCGTAGATATACTTACCTTAGTTTGACAAAATTTTGTGCAAATGCGTACTCGTGTGACATGGCTTTGTGAATTGTATCCAAAAATTTGAATGCTTAAAAGATTCGATCTCTATATATTTAATGGTTATTAATGTTTTCATGTTTCTTAGCAAATATTTTTAATCTTTGTTTTTCTTTTTAATATGCAACTTCTATTACTTAGTTATTATGAATTGTGACTAGCACTATAAAATAATTTTGTACAATTGTTGTGCTAGGATGAAGTTTCCAAATAAACAAACAAACAAACAAACTTCGGGATGGCTTTCGAATGGTAAAATAGAAAATTCTGGAAAAGTCGGAAAAATCCAGAAGAACGCGAAATATTTGAATTTTTTCCGCCAAAATTTTCTCTTTTTATCGCATGATTTGATGATTTTGGACAATGTTAAGGTGGAAAATTCGTTGTGAAGCTTGGAAAATTTCGGATAATTGTGAAATTCATTGTGAACATGAATCAATTGCGAACAATTTTCTCCTAAATATGTTTCATAACCGATTCGAACGGTTGCTGCCTTTTTGGAAAGGTGTTTAGAAGGAGTGCACAAAGTTTTAATTTTTCCGATACGTGGGGCAGGAGTCGAGCTCCGCTAAAAAATGCATTTGGTACGTAGGTAGCCTTTTGCCTAAATTAGCATATAGGATCCATTTTTTCCCGTTAAGTGGGCCAGGGACCGATCTATTCGAAAAAGTCTTAATTATTTGCTTGAAATTTGGCACGTAGGTAGCTTATTGTCTGGGTTAAAATATAGGATTTTTTTCTGATAGGTGGACCAGATACCGATCTATTGGAAAAAATCGTATTTATGGTGCGATTTGCTTGAAACTTGGCACGTAGGTAGCTTATTGTCAGGGTTAAAATATTTGATACTCTTTTTTTGATAGTTGGACCAGGGACCGATCTATTCCAAACATTTTTATTTATGGTCTGATTTGCTTGAAATTCGATACCCGTATTATAGATATGCGTAGAATAGAATTGAGTCATTGTTTTACAGTTCGAAAGGTGTTTGAAGGTGCCAAAAACATGCGGGTATTGGCTATTTAACAATAGTTATTACACACGCCAGCAAAAATAGAAACAAATTTGATGCAGCTAATGTTAACGCTATTTCTGACGTAAGCATAAAGTTTCCGTCCAGATTTTAAGAAAAACAAGGTCAGTGTCAAAGAATCGCGATTTTGCAATAGCTGAGAAGCTCTAGCAAAAAACAAAGGGTGGTAGAACCTCCCACTTAGGCTTAGATTAAAGAAAGAAATTCTAGGCTGCTTAGATTCCAGACGGTCCCAAGATGTTAATATGTTAACACAAAGCTTTGTTTTGTATTACCAAACTATGAAATAGCATCTGCGAAGTACAGCATAGAAGCGTATTTGAACGAAAAAGCCGCCGAACACATATCTATGTAAAGTAAACAAGCCCCCCGCTGCATCCCTTATTCGATAGTTCCGAACCATTTCTAAATTCGTCACTTTAGATATAGATTTGTAGTGAAAAAAGCTGAAAAAATTAGTTTCTTAAAAGTACCACTTTTCGCCGATTTTGGACTAGTGGGGATCTAGTTCCTATCGGACTAGTTCCTTTTTGGTAATAAAGATCTAGTACGGAACTAGAAATTTGATTCACTAGTCCACGGTTTCCCTGCAGGGACTAGTTTGAATTGCTTGTACTTTGATGTGTTTGAATCTTTCATGGTACAGAAGATTTGCTTACGGGTGAAAAAAATTAAAAATCATCCGTGGATATATGTAAATATATTTTTATAAACGCTTTGAAGCATAGACATTTTTAATATTAAAAAATAAATAAAATAATTTTTTTGTATTTATACAAATGATGTTCAAGGCACATTGACCCACCTGTACAAAAATCGTGGCGCGTCATGGACAAAAATTTTACAATTTCGGACCGAAAAATGTGAAAACGAGCTAAGTTGCCACGTTACATTTGTGAACTTCTGATAAAACCACATATGTTTGTGATTTTAGAAGTTTTGATTTTATTAAAAAAAATTAATTTATTTTCCTGCAGAAAACTTACACTTTTATTTAATGTTTATTAAAATTACACCTTAAAATACTAGTTAGTGGTTGAAAGATTGGAAGGGAATATAGAAATTGAGTGTTTTGTCAAAAACTACCAAAAATTACCAAAATTCGAGATAACTTATTTTACTGGATATAGAGAAATAATTGCAACTTTTCACTTGGCTAGCAGAGATTTCTTAAATTTTACATTTTAGAATTTTTGTGTCGGACTGAAAAAGTTGCGCTTGTTGGTGATGAATTTGCGGCGAGATGTGCTGCGGTTATTATGAATGAATTTATTTGGCCTTGAAAAATACGCGCATGCGTTTATGAATGAAATGGTTATTGTTGTATTTGAATATGTGCGTGATTATGTACACACGTGCATATGTATGTATGTATGTACGCTGAGTTGTAGATATGTATGCATGTGCGTAGTATTTGGCAGAAATATGCACATACGTATGAATGTACATTAGGGTGGGTCATTTTAACAAATTTTTATTGGATCAGAAACGGCTACCCGGGAAAAGTGGCCTACACTTACTAGAAATACACCTGCAAAATCCGCTTCGAATCGGTCAATATCTTCTGTTCGTTCTTCAGGCTTCAATTTTTGAAATTTAAGGTAAAATGACTAAAACTTAGACTTATTCTAAAGTGGATCCGGTTGTTTTACTAATACATTTTAAAGATCGCTTGTCGAAGGAAAATCTTTATTAAAAAACAAAAACTCAAAATCAAGACTCAGAAGTGGGTTTTTTTAAATACCAACAAAAAGGGTGGGGGTAGAAATGCCTGCTTTAGAGAAAAAACGTTGATAGCATCAGAGCAACTGCTTACCTTCATTTATCTCACCTTGAAAAATAACCACTTTTCCTGAATCACCCTCCTGTAAGGCATAGTATAAATTTACACATGTTATCAAAAAAAAAAAGAAAGAAATGAAAATCTTTCTTAAACCATTAGGAAGTTTGCCCACTTTAGAAATAACTTTCCGCTATAAACATTTACCACATAATTAACGAATAAATAATCTTTATTGGCTTTTGGAAACTTTCAGCAAATTTTTTCTTTCGTTACTTTCAAAAAATTTGTTTTATTATACGAGTACTTCATGAGTCTTTTATAGAGCAGTTTCTTGGTATACTTTGAAAAGCGCAGAAGAAAATTCTATTTCATTTATAGTAACAGTGCTGGAAGCACAAACACTTTCACCTATATTGTTGCCCACTACTAAAAATTACTTTATTTTCAAAATCCAGTAAAGATACGTAAATTTAGATTAGATGGTATTATTGTCAATATTTATCCTGTATGGTCTATCTTACTTTTACCCTCTTTCTGTGGCAGCTTTAATTGTATAACGAACTTAAACAGCAAATACGCTTGACAACCTTACCAGTTGGTTGAGTTTGTCACTGCTTTTTTTTTGTTCTTTTAATGCCTCCACAATGGCAAAATTTTCCAAAAGAGATTCTGTCCAATGCCCAATATTTGGACATCCTAAGGAATTTGATGTTAAGATGTTGCCAAGAAACCAGAAGATCAATGGGGTCTCAATCTGGCGGCAACAAGGAACCTTCATTTCAAGATATTGCGAATGAAGTAACTCTGAAATTAATGTCAATTTGGAAATCTTCTTCTATTCCAACAGTCTCAGAGAGACGTGTTAAACAACTTATAATAGATTTACACTCAAAACACATAACTCTTAAAGCTCTTTTGAGAAGCAAGTCCACAACAGATGAAACAAAGAAAAAAAGACCACGTCATTCAGAGAAGACTCATTAAAATTATTTAACATTGCCTTTTGTAAATGCAAGAATTTAGCTTGCTGCTCTTGCCCCAAAGAGAAGAAAGTCCCAATCATTGAGCAGGATTTTTATCTGGATCAACAAAGTTTTCGATTGATGTTCATATCGTTAGTCGATCGTTCTGAAACAGAAAAATTGCAAAAGAGAGAAGAACGCGCTGCAAAACGAATGAAACTTGGAAGAGATCAGGAAATTTTATTTTCTTCTTCAACGTCTGCAAAAAGTAATAATGATACTTACTTTGATACAGCTTATGATGAAGAATGTACTTCTGATGTAGAAAGAAGGTGCTTCGGCTGATGTAGATAGTAAACGTGCAGTTGACGATGATGTCACTTTTCCACTCAGATTCACTAGAAGACAGTCGCAGTCATCACATTCGAAACTAGATTTATCTGAAACAGCAATAATTGCTCAAAGATATGGCATAAGTTCACGAGCAGCCGCCCATGTAGGCAATTCTGTGCTACAAGCAGCCAAAAAGGCAGGTTTAATTTCTGAGGAAACTTCTCAAAGTATAACTCCTGATTCTCTAGTGATAGATAGAAACAAGATAAGGCGTGTTATCGTAAAATCAGGCACTAAGTTAAAAAATGAAGCACTCAATGAAAATCCAATATGTGCTATTTATTTTGATAGTAGAAAAGATGAAACTTTGACTGCTCTTGGGTCAGTAAAGGAAGAACATATTGCCTTAGTAGCTGAGCCTGGCCCAAAATACATAGGTCATGTTGTCACGCCTTCAGGCTCTGCCCAGGATGAGTGTGATGCTATTTTTAACTATGTCACCACAGATCTTAACGGTGGTTTGGAGCAAGTCATTGTTGCTGGTTGCATTGGTACAAATACAAATACAGGATGGAAGGGAGGCTTTCTTCGAAAGCTGGAAGAAAAAGTTGGGCGTCCTTTGCAATGGTCAGTTTGCCTTCTACATTTTAATGAACTGCCATTCAGAGCTCTTTTTACATCTGTTGATGGATCTTCTTCAGGTCCAAACAATTATACAGGTCCAATAGGATTGAAACTTCCTAATTGTGAAACACTTGTTATTGCTAAGTACAAATCTATAGAATGTGATTTACCTGAAGTGGATACAAAAGAGCTTAGCAAAGATCAAAAGTATCTCCTCGAAATAGCAAAAGCTATTCACTCCGGAGAATGTTCAGTCGAACTTGCATCTCGGAAACCAGGTCCTATTAATCTTGCTCGCTGGCTTACCACTGCAAACAGAATTCTAAAACTGTACATTTCAACTAAGAGTCCAACACAAAAAATGAAAGTAATAGTGAAGTACTTATTAACAGTGTATATACCACTGTGGTTCACTATAAGAAAGAACAAGTCAATTGCTGTTGGTTGCCGTCATCTCTTCGAAACAATCAAGCGTTCAAGGTACCTTCCTTTGAAGTATCGAACTGTTGTAGATGCATCCATTCAGAATAATGCATTTTTTGCGATGCCTGAAAATGTTCTCCTTGGAATGGTAACGGATTCAAGGCTTGCCGTTCGTACAGATGCACTGAATAAAATCCTAAAAGCAAAAGAGGAAGAGACAAATATTATTGGGTCCCAAGTAAGATATAATATTGTCCCGAAAGTTAATTTTGAAGCAAATAATTACGCAGACATAATTGCGTGGATCAAAATGATGTTTTAATCACTGTCCCTCCAGTTTTGAGAAGCATAAATACAATTGAGCTTACCTCTAAACTTTCCGCACCTGACGGTGTAGTACCTAAGTGGAACTCCACTTCTTTTCCTTGTCACACTGTTGCTGTAGAGGGAACTATAAAGTTAGTCACGGAAGCCTCAGCAAAAGTCATCGGCCCCGAAGCTCGTAACAGACATATAAGGTCAACCCTTCTTTCTCGTCAAGCTGTACCATTATTTGACAGTAAGAGACAATTTGTAAGTATCTTTGCAAGCGAAAAGTTGTAATAGACACGTCCAATATGGTTGGTAGGTTGGGTAGGGCGTGGGTGGAGCCCGATGTGCAGCCATCTCCACGTAGTTGGTTCTGGGTCACGGATTTCAGTGATAATAAGTGAGCAAAGAGCTGCATAAAAATTACTCCATTTTTACGGAAAAGTCGTATTTTTACTCCTTTCCTTTCACACTGTGTTTGAATTAAGGACACTTTCAGGTCTCTATTTTAAATTTCTGTTTCTTTTTGAAGATTTTTCTTTGATATACGAGCCTTAGAATGCATTAGTAATACAACCGATTCCAATTTATAATAAGTCAAAGTTTCAGTCATTTTACCTTAAATTTCAAAAAATGATGCATAAAGAACGAACAGAAGATATTGGCCGATTCGAAGCGGGTTTTGCAGGTATATTTCTAATAAGTGTGGGCCACTTTTCCCAGGTAGCCATTTCTGATAAATGAAAAATTTGTTAAAATGACCCACCCTAATGTACATACTTATGTACATATGCATGAATGTATGTATGCATTCATGTTATCAATTAATGAAGTACGTATTTACATACATATGCGGGGGAAATGCAATTTCATTTGACTGCAAAACTATTGGGGCATATTCGTAGACGAAATAAAGACGACTTTGAAGTTAAAGTTTGTCAACCCCAAATAAGAGGAAAGTTATTATATGTATATATAGTATGTGCATGTGTAAGAACGTTATCAATAAATAATTTTCGAGGTTGTTTATGTATGTATGTGTATATGTACCCTGTAGGGAA
>NW_023458559.1:6060918-6062756 GCF_013731165.1 Rhagoletis pomonella
TAATGCATTTTTTGCGATGCCTGAAAATGTTCTCCTTGGAATGGTAACGGATTCAAGGCTTGCCGTTCGTACAGATGCACTGAATAAAATCCTAAAAGCAAAAGAGGAAGAGACAAATATTATTGGGTCCCAAGTAAGATATAATATTGTCCCGAAAGTTAATTTTGAAGCAAATAATTACGCAGACATAATTGCGTGGATCAAAATGATGTTTTAATCACTGTCCCTCCAGTTTTGAGAAGCATAAATACAATTGAGCTTACCTCTAAACTTTCCGTACCTGACGGTGTAGTACCTAAGTGGAACTTCACTTCTTTTCCTTGTCACACTGTTGCTGTAGAGGGAACTATAAAGTTAGTCACGGAAGCCTCAGCAAAAGTCATCGGCCCCGAAGCTCGTAACAGACATATAAGGTCAACCCTTCTTTCTCGTCAAGCTGTACCATTATTTGACAGTGAGAGACAATTTGTAAGTATCTTTGCAAGCGAAAAGTTGTAATAGACACGTCCAATATGGTTGGTAGGTTGGGTAGGGCGTGGGTGGAGCCCGATGTGCAGCCACCTCCACGTAGTGGGTTCTGGGTCACGGATTTCAGTGATAATAAGTGAGCAAAGAGCTGCATAAAAATTACTCCATTTTTACGGAAAAGTCGTATTTTTACTCCTTTCCTTTCACACTGTGTTTGAATTAAGGACACTTTCAGGTCTCTATTTTAAATTTCTGTTTCTTTTTGAAGATTTTTCTTTGATATGCGAGCCTTAGAATGCATTAGTAATACAACCGATTCCAATTTATAATAAGTCAAAGTTTCAGTCATTTTACCTTAAATTTCAAAAAATGATGCATAAAGAACGAACAGAAGATATTGGCCGATTCGAAGCGGGTTTTGCAGGTATATTTCTAATAAGTGTGGGCCACTTTTCCCAGGTAGCCGTTTCTGATAAATGAAAAATTTGTTAAAATGACCCACCCTAATGTACATACTTATGTACATATGCATGAATGTATGTATGCATTCATGTTATCAATTAATGAAGTACGTATTTACATACATATGCGGGGGAAATGCAATTTCATTTGACTGCAAAACTATTGGGGCATATTCGTAGACGAAATAAAGACGACTTTGAAGTTAAAGTTTGTCAACCCCAAATAAGAGGAAAGTTATTATATGTATATATAGTATGTGCATGTGTAAGAACGTTATCAATAAATAATTTTCGAGGTTGTTTATGTATGTATGTGTATATGTACCCTGTAGGGAAACGAACTAGTGCGGAACTGGTTCGGTTCTAGTGCGTTTGGAACCATGACTAGTACGCGTTAATTCTCTTTTGCATGCTAGCGACTGGCGAATTTAACATTGCGATGTCCTAGGAAGTGCCAATTGTCCCCCGTTGCATCCCTTTGGCTCTAGTTCCGAACCAGTTCTAAATCCGACAGATAAGATCTAGTTCGTTTTGCATCCCTTTTTCTATAGTTCCAAACCAGTTCCTAATTCGACAGATGAGATCTAGTTCGATCTGCATCCATTTTGTATGTGTAGTTCCCAACCTGTTATAAATTCGTCACCTTAGATATATATTTCTAATCAGGCTTGTCGAAACATTTCCCTTTTATATTAAATACGATCGGTAGAAGGAAGGACAATACCATCACAAATGTTTAAACGCATTTATTAAAAATTTAACCACATTAGTAGTAGTAGTAGTATTAAACTTAAGTAGTAAGTAAAAAACAAAAGTGCGTTCTGTTTAAAAGTAAAAATATTAGTTCACTTTGTCTTACTTGTATAAATTTAAGCATATTGATTTTACGTAAATTCGGTTCTTTTTAAG
>NW_023458559.1:6062856-6074121 GCF_013731165.1 Rhagoletis pomonella
CAAGTGAATTGCAGCGGAATAGCTGCGCTTGATTGTAGTTGGCTTAGCAAAGTTAAATAGTGGAAATAAGCACGAAGAATTAACAAGGCAAACTTAAAGCTCAAACAGTCAACGACGTAACGTAAACGTAGGTTGACGCAGACACGATCTACCTTATGGGATTCGCGTGTTAACGAAAACTCACCACCGCATGGCGGTGACGTTGCCGTTACTTCTCTCTCTCTCTGTCAACAGGAAATTTGATATGCTGCTACGTACGTCAACCTACGTTTACGCTACGTCGTTGACTAACTGCGCTTTTAGCACAGTGCGTAGGCAACTGGCTGAGTCAGTGGTGATCGTCGGTTCGAATCCTACTGAAAGAAGTCTGATGAGGAAATGTGGCGATTTCCAAAATAGCTATCACTTCTACCATTTTTTCAAATTATTGTTGCTTTTCCACAATAAATTTTCACTAAAAACGGCCTTAAGCTCATAAAAATTGTTGAATTTCATTTTTTAAGTTTTGACAATTACTAATTTCCACAATGTCAAAATATGTAGAAATATCTAAAATTAAATTTATTTTCAAATAAATTGATAACTCATTTATCGCAATCGCATAAAAATTGTCGAAGTTAGGCAACTCTTCAAAAAAAATTTCTATGGGCACCCTAATGTACATACATATCCAAATACGCACATCGGCAGATTTGCATTTTGATATGTGCATATGAAGATATTTACAAAAATAAAATAGTACATACTTGTAAAAACAATTTCGATGCGATTCGGTTCTGGCACTGCAATATTCCAACGACACTCAGAGAAATTCCGATGTTCATAAGAGGGGCTCGAAATAGAACCCTCAACTGTAAATATCTCACCACCGCAACCCGGTTCTAAAGTCTTTCGACTGGCAAAGTAAAACATTTGGAAACTTTCCAAAAGACTGACGTATAATCTAACTTCGCTTGTGTTTGTGTGAAGACGATCTTCGTGGAAATATGAAATGCATTGCGTCCTCAGATTTGTGTTAGTTACAGTATCGTTTATCTAGCAAAGTCAATAGCTTATTAATACAAATGTACGGAAAAGATAACGCATTCGAAAAAATCTATACCTGGAGATTTGGGTGCGAGCAATTCCACCGCATATAGTTTGATGTGGTCAAGAGAATATGTAAGTTGATTGAGTATTCATCAGGTATTTGTATAACTTCATAGCACGTTGGACTCGAATTTCTAGTCGGTTTAAATTCTATAAACTCACTAAGCTTCGTATAAGTGCGATTACAAGCTGAAACATTTTTACTTTGTTTATTTAATTTTAAAACATTTGAAAAACTTCATACGTTGTTGACTCGAAAGGGTTATGTTAAAACCTTTTGCCTGGACGGAATCATCGCTGTGAAAAGTTAAATCTGTATAAGCATTCTGATGACTTTGAAATATACTCAAGGACTTGGTAAATCCTGTGACGTTTCCGCAATAGCTTTCAGTCACCTGTGAGCAAATACATCAATTAACACGGAAGTATAAGTGTATGTATGTACATTAGGGCGGCCCAAAAATTCATGTGAAAAAGTAAAGTCGGAATTTTTATGCTCTCACCCCCTAGGATTGTTCTATACTAGAGGTGGGCACGACCACAAACAAGCCTGAGCAAAAAGTGAGAATGTGTTAGTGTGTCCAATTCATTTTCGAGCTTTCGCGTTCTCATCGTTACGCTCTCGCTTGTATACGTACACTCAATGCTTACGCTCTTTTAGCACCTACTAAGTCTCTGCCCATGCCTGTTCTATACCGAAAAAAATATACCCTTATTTTTTATTTTGCAATCAAAAAATATTTAGAGGTCGCTCAAAGCGCCCAAAGTCTTCCATGTATTTTATGTGGAAAAAAAACAACATTTCGTAGAAATGGTATAGAATAGTTAAAAATCAATATTTTCTACTCTGTTTATGTGCAGGAGACTCCCAATAATAATACCCACTTTTTTATTTAACCATTTTTTCATTGCAACTATAATTTATAGGGCCGCCAAAAACCCTCAAAAACTTCAAAAAATGCAATGGGGCGACCAATAAAAAAATCGTTAGTATTAAAAAATGGTTAAATAAACAATTGCGTATTATTATTGAAAGTCTCCTGAAGACAACCAGAATTTTCCGATCGAAAAATATTGACTTTCAAGAATTCTATAGCATTTCTACGAAAAAATTTATTTATCCCATGTAAAAATACATGGAAAACTTTGAGCGCTTTGAGCGACCTCTAAATATTTTTTGATTTCAAAATAAAAAAACAAGGGTATCCTTTTTTCGATATAGAACAATCCTAGGGGGTGAGAGCATTGCTTCCGACTTTGCTGTTTTTGAACCCCCCTAATGTACATACATATGTTGGAATACGAATTTCTTACCGTATCCTGATTTATCCGTAGAAAATCAAGGCATTTACCAGTCTCGACCGATGGATTTTGCAGGAGCATGTTTTCAAAGTGGATTTGAAAATTGGTTTCTGATTTGATTCGCCATTTGCAATGAACATTCGGTGGATATTCTGGCCCATCAGGTGGAAAGTTTATTGTTAGAACCTACATATATACATATGTGAAAAATATTACGCTTGCAATAAAAATACTCCTAAATGTATTAACTTTGAAAAGAAGTCGCACTGAATCTAACCTTTTCTGGAAGAAGTTCTAGCTCATTTCGTCCACCACAAACAGATTTTTTGATTTCGAGAACGATTTCAAGTGTGTAGTTCCCCTGCTTTAGAAAACTTAGTTGTAATAACGCATGCTCATTGGAAGTTATCAACTTTCTATTCCCATCGTTATCTTTGCAAAATTTCCCCACGGACAAGGACGTATCACCTTTTTCCGCAGGTTCCATAACCTCCAAGTAATTACATTGCACACATGATTCATCCAGACATTGGGTTGGATTAATATTCAGCTTTCTTATTTGAACTGTGACCCTAAAACTCTCCGGAGCTGTTACATGAATTTGACAATGAAGTTCTTCAGCTGGGTTCACTGTGTAATTTCTAACCATTACAAGTGTTTGTGCAATTGAGTCTTCGTTGGTCAATCCAATGCGTTCATTACAGTTGCGCACGAAGACGACGTCAGCTTGGAAGCCCTTTTTCGCGTAACTAGTATCGGACACAGCCGTAATAAAGGCATGGTTATCATCGACTAAAACCAGCGGCGGATCTGCACTTAAATTACCACAAAGCTTAACGAGTTCGTTTTCGTTCCTTGGTGAAGATCCTGAGTAAATGGCTACGAAATCATAAAAGCACTTATCATGTTTTTCCATGTCGAAATATATAAATCGCACTAATATAGAATGGTCCGGTGGTGCCACGATATTCCACACGCAGTTCATGTTGTCAGCATATACAAAATCATTGCCACTATTGCCGTTTGTAGCCGATAAAGAACGAATAGTTGTGGATTGGGTGATGTTTCCGCCACATGAATTCAATTGGTACGCGATTTGGAAACCTTCGTAAGCTCTGTTAAATACTAAACGCAAATACCTATTCTCAATTAATTCTGCTCCTTCGCAGTATTCGCCAGCTCTGATTTCGTTTCCGTCTTCTCCCTTCTTGTATGCTGTGAAACTCAACATACACAATCTATTCCTGTAGATAGGCCTAAAACTATCTCTATATACACTATTCCTCACTTGTAAACTTATCGCACTATCTGAGTTCGATACAAAGGTATATATGCAGCCAAACCTAGAGTATTGTGTGATGTCTATGTCAGGAGATCGTATTAATTGCAGGTGGTTGGTAACATTGAAAGTGGCGGTACAGGACGATGATACTCGGAACGTGAATCCATCTCCCGTCGTCTCGTTGTCTGTGCGGAACACAATTAATATACGCTGTGATGTGGCGTTGTACGTACTAGGAACATCTCGACCACAAAAGCGTTCCTTTGGTTGCCAAACTGCACCTTCATAAGAATATATTTCAAGATAGTCCTTTGAACAATTTGCGGATTTCTCTATAAAGAATCTTCCCAGGAACTCCACAGACATATAAAATCCTGAGCTTGCTTCAAATTCCCAACTGCATTCCATATTACTTTTGTATATCTTAGAATCCATTATTACCGCTGGAGAGTTAATAAAAACCGTCTTTTTAGTTCCACAAGCAATGGAAGCTTCTGCCGTTATTTTGAATGACGAGCTTGGCCTTATTTCGCTGGAGTGATATAAAATTGTAGTTAAATGCTTTTTTATATCGATTCCCGAATTAAGCTCAGTTGAATTGTTGCAAATTTTTGAGATAAGTGGAAGTTCCGGAGTCATACCAGAATGAATGGCGATAAATTCCTTGCTACAGTCCTCATTCAGGCTAATATTACCAAAGAGCTTATAAGGTTGACTTTCGGAAGCTCCTCTAATCGTCCAAGCACATTCGATATGACTTTCATCCCCGCCATGAACAAAATTTTTGGGAGGAAATACTATTTCGAAAGCTTCTATTAAGTAAAAACTTCCTCCGCACGAATGGCGATGGAACTCTGCCGAAAAGCGTTTAATTTTAACATTATCATTTTGTAGCATTGTAAGCATGCCACCCTTGGAAGATAAGGATACCGTTGTACCAATTGCATTCATAAATACCGTCTTATACGGCATTAGTAAACTTTCATCACTGAAACGAATGGCATATGGGTTATTAAATGTATTATTTCGGTAAACCACAAGCTCTTTGATCTCAAAGGTTATTGTTTCAAATCCACTCAATATGAATCTAGTTGTGCAAAAGAAGTTGACGTTTGTAGACAATCGGTTTGTGTCGACAGATCCAGACGCCTGTTCGTTGATATCGGGTGGACAGGGAGATTCATCGCTGGAGCTGTATCGTGCTTGTAGTGTCCGTATTGAAGACATGCGGCGATTAAGATCTATACGCACATACATGTAGTTGTCCGAGGAGAAAATTCTCTCAGAAAAGTTGAAATTATCAATATCCACTTCGGTAATTTTTGAAAGCATATCAGGATCATTGTAAAATGAAATTTTTGTTGTCAAAGTACTTCTGTATGGAAGTGTTCGTTGTAGAAATCTACGAGAAATGTAAATAACGACCACATTATTCTTAATATGAGTACAAGTAATTTTTCATGTTAGAAATAGTTCTTATTGACTTTATTTATACAAACATATTTTATTTTAAATTAATGGTGAAATTATAAACAGGTAAAATAATAAAACACCGTTCTCGCTTTATTTTCTTAATATACAGCAATCTTATAATGATTTCTTAAGCAAATTTTTAAACAAGATAGTGTCAAATCTTTCTTCTCGCTCTTATTACTTCAACCGATATAATTTCACCATGTTTTAAACTAAAAACGGCGCGTGCAACACCATACACGTGATAGAAATTAAACTTCTTTAAAAACGTGTGAGTACCAGGTACTCACGAAAAAGTATTCGGCGATTCAGTTACATAGTACATATGCATGATTCAATAATGAAAGGTTTTGTAGGTAGCTTTTTTCTAAAATTTGACACTCCCACCCACAGGGATGGTTTTTGGAAGCAGGAGAAAAAGGGGAAGAATTCAATCACACATTCTAAAATGGTAGCTAAATTCCACAAAAAGGTGGGTATTTAAAAACAAAAACGAATTTCATTAAATTATTTAATATAAACAACATGGTCCACTTTGAACAATTTTGTTTGTGTGTTTGTTTGCCTTGTAAATTCTTTGCGGTACCATTTACAGTTGATGAATATAAGAAGCTTTTTGTTTGTGGAAAAAACCGACAAATAAAAACATTTGGAGCTTAAGTTTCTTTCGAGGTTTTGGCTCGATTGCTTCGAATATGGTAATTAGAATTCTTTGACGTTGCACTTTTAGTGTTCTGGGGAGATTATACCGCCGTAAGAATATAAAATATTGGCTTATACAGTCGCGATTGGCGATTCGTGCTGGTCGAACTCAGGAAGAATAAAGAGGACACGCAGCTACTAAACTACTGAGACAGGGAACGTGATCTATATCGTCAAATGAGAAGTGCGTAAGTGCGAAATTACAACGCACCATTGACTAATCCGAGCTGTCGTGTGTTACGATTGATCCCATGCATGCGTTTCGCCACCATTATATTGCGTCAAAGTCTCATTCGGGGACATCAGGATTGACTCATTTACCAGAACCATTGCGCGCTTTACTTTACAGCGACTTGACAGAATCAATAGGTATCCACGAATGTCAACAAATACAACAGTTCGGCATTAAATGGAATTTCGTCTCCTTAGCCCACATTGAATTTCTGTAGGCCAACAATTCTCACCCATTTTGTCTTGTTGTCGCCAGCGAATGCACAACAAACATTTCTTCACAAAAAAACTGTGCTCTTTTTTCACAAAAAAAACTTTAGCAAATCGTAGCAAATTTCTTAAGAACTGCGTACTGCCTCAAGAAAATTTAACACAAGTAAATATTTAGCCATTTTTTGTACGTCATTTTGTACAGGCCTTTTGCTTTTCTTGAGAGCTGCATACTGGCCTTAAAAGATATAAATTTCTCTACTAAAAATTTAAAAATGTTCCTAAAACTTACAAAGAAATTTGGAAAAGAAATATCACCGTTTTTGTTTAAAGGAGTATGGTGGGAGTGTCATTGATAAAATTATAGTGAGACAAAGTTTTTCTTACAAAACCTTTCATTATTGAATCGTGGTACATATGTAGGTAGGTTTGGTTAGAAATTAAACATTAGTGGAATTCGCTCTTCTGTGTGTTCGTTGTATCTTATATAATTGTAACTGAATGAGCTGTGTGATTTGTTTTTGCTATCGGTACAATAAATATACATGCACCAACAATCATACGCTCGTCCACTTACACAAAATACAACGAATACACAGAAGCGCGAATTCCACTATTAATTTCATTTCATTTTATTCGTTTTGCTGATTTATAATTAATTTATTAATTTTCAACTTCAATTGAAAATCCGGTAACACCACCTTATATGATTTCGGGCCGCTAGCATCCTTAGGACCGGGTTATAATGGAAGTAACTGAACGGAGTGAACTGTCACATAATTATCTATTGTATGTTTAATATGTAAATGCAAATGCTTATAATGCAATCAATGGATCCCTACGAATTAGCCGCGATTCGTTACGATTCGCGCTGTGCATTATAACAAGTGCACGGAGTTCGAAAAAAGTAAGGAAACCATATTAGATCATTTTTACTCATATCCTAGGATAACTTAGGCCGAGGCCACGTAATGAGCGGCTGAGCGGCTTAAAATTAAACATATGAAATGCTATTGAAGTGGCCATGCACTGAGCGGCATTTTTGTATGGCGCCGCTCAGCCGCTCGCCGCTTTGCCGCTCATTGCGTGGCCTCGACCTTAAGCTGAAATTAGTCAAGAACGTAAACCTACCGGTACGTAAACCCGAGTCAGCTGACACGATCTGTCTTACCAAAGCGCCATGTAAATGAAAACTCAACACCGCAGAATTTTTCTGTAGTTGTAGCCCGTAGCGCAGAAATCTGCGGAATTTAGATTTTTCCGTGTCAGCTGATTTCTCCTTCTTTAGATGGTTGCCACTTCGTCAGTTTTGCAAATGGTAAAAAAGTTATAAGTTCCTATTCGAAATATGTTTAAAATATTTGAAATTTACTATTAAATAAGGTTTTTGTTGAAAACTAAGTAGTTTATATTTAGTTACAATCTATTATAGCACGAAAAATTGTGGTTGAAAGGGTAAGTTTATGAAAAGGCAGTGAAGAGTGGCAACAGTGTAGTAAGCAACACTGAGGGCTCCAGTAATCGACAAAATTCTGCGTATACAGACTGCGTTTAAGTATACGTTCTGCGTTCTCGACTAATTTCAGCTTTAGGGTTTACACCGGACAATACTGTCATGACAATAGCAACACATGCACACTTTTTCACTAATACATGCATACTTCTTCAATTGTCTCAATCACTAGCTGTGTTTTGGTATTCTCCAGCAAAAAATATCCAGTAACTTGCCAGTAACCAAATTTCAGAGAGTAAGCCAATATTTACTCCCAATGAGTGAAATATGCAAGAAAGTACGAAAACGCAAAACCAGCAAGAAGTTGCTAGTTTTATGAACAACTGATTCATTTTTTATTTTCCGATACAATTTTCTTGGAAAACTTGTATTTTCCATCTTATTATATATTTAAATAGGTTTAATTTGTAAATTGCAACTCTAAAAGCACCACAAAAAATTATTTTTTTAATGTGAATTACATCAAGCATCATGCCATCAACTGTTTTTCTTACTAGCAAATAGTTGCTAGTAAAAATTTATCCAGTAAAAATTCAGTAAAACTTGCAAGTGCAGCTGTCATTTTTGCTCTCTCAATTTCCCCTCTTTTGCTAGTTTCTTGCAAGTTTTTGCGTACGAAAACGACATCCAGTAAAAAACCAGTAAAATTAGTACTGGATTTACTGGATAGTGCGTACGCGAACAGGGCTACTGTCTTGATTACTTTGAGTTTTGCGCGAACAGGAATTAGTAAACATTAGGTGTGTACCAGCGTTGCCGTTTTGGTCCAATTGGACCAAAATTGGTAGCTTCATTTTCCTTTGATAGTTTGGTTTGATGAAGCTTTTGGTAGGCAAAAATGTTTTGAAAAGTCAATCAAAATGAGTTTTAAAATTTGTTCACTTACTTTGCGTTTACACGTTGAAAACATTGCTTTCACTTGCTCACACGTATAAGTTTTCTTTTTTTTTTCCAAATTTTACTAAGCACACAATTTTCTGCGAACAAAAACTGACTTCCCAAAGCTATGATCGATCAGCTGTTGAAATTGAACAAAAATTTGCCTATCGTCTTGCAAGAAATTTGGTGATAGGCAATTTGCAAAGTTGGAGTGTATGCAAATTGAAAAAAAATTTGGAATTTTTTTATTGAAATGCATAAAATCTCAGATTTTGTTTTTTCAAACATAAAATTTTTTTGATATGAATTGAATTGAGTAGTCCACTTGCAAACAGCGTTATGTGATTTTATAATAGAAAGCCATAAATTTGAAAAAAAAAACGCCTACGAAAACAAATAACATTTAAAGTGAATCTGTTTTATTATCACCTAAAAATTTTGCATAAATAAGAGCCTTATAAAATTATAACATAACATACCATGACATAAGATAACATTAACAGTCTACACGACCTAAAGCAGTTTTCTAGGTTCATCAGAAGATGGATACCTTTGAAAGTATATAAATAAGTATGATAGCGACTTTTGGAAGAAGAGTTAAGATTTTATGCTATTTTTTCATAGTATAAAAAGATTTTGCACTGTGTTGTTAGTGGACATGAAAGTACTTTAAATACTGGTACGCAATCCACCAAAAACTAAAAATCTAAACAATTTTACATAGCGCACTTTGCAAGTGGACTACTCAATTAATCTCAAAGGTATTTTTACATACATTTATTACAAAAGTTTTTTACACAATACGTTTATTCTTTTATTTAAAAGCCCGAATTTGTTTTGTTTAGCATTAAATATTGGTATGAATGGTTAACCAACACCGTAAACAATATTATACTGTAACCCTGTCGGAGTGCGGAATGGTTCGGTTCTAGTGCATTTGGAGCCAGGACTAGTACGCGTTAATTCTCTTTTATATGCTAGCGACTGGCGAATTTAACATTGCGATGTCCTAAGGAGTGTCAATTGTCCCCCGTTGCATCCCTTTGGCGATAGTACCGAACTAGTTCTAAATTCGACAGATAAGGTCTAGTTCGTTTTGCATCCCTTTTTCTATAGTTCCAAACCAGTTCATAATTCGACAGATGAGATCTAGTTCGATCTTTATCCATTTTTTATAGTTCCCAACCTGTTATAAATTCGTCACCTTAGATCTACATTTCTAATCAGGCTTGTTGAAACATTTCCCTTTTATTAACCGACTTCCAAAAAAGGAGGAGGTTATCAGTTCGTCGGAATATTTTTTTTTTTTTTATACCCGAGCGCACTTGTGCACAAGGGTATTATAACTTTGTTCACATAACGGTTGTTTGTAACAGGCAAAACGAATCGAGATAGATATAGACAAATGTATACATAAATGCTCAGGATGAAAAGAGAAATCGATTAAGCGGTGACTGTCTGTCCGTCCGTCCGTCCGTCCGTCCGTCCGTCCGTCCGTCCGTCCGTCTGTGCACACGATAACTCGAGTAAAAATTGAGATATCTTAACGAAACTTGGTATGTGCACTTCTTTCGGGCGTAGGACGGATGGTATTGAAAATGGGCAAAATCGGACAATAACCACGCCTACCTCCCATATAACGGTAATTTTCAGAAATACAAAAACTGCGATATTTTAGTAACTACTGAAGATAATTCACTCAAAATTGATATTTATAATAAATTTTAGACGAAAAATAAGAATATTAACATTTTTTTGAAAATGGGCGTAGCCACGCCCACTTATGGTTACATGTGTATATCTTGGTAACCGCTGCATCAATTTATTTCAAACTTTGCACAGTTGTTGGCCTTAATACAGCATACTAAATGACCGAAAATTTTAAAAATCGGACAATAACCACGCCCACTTCCCATATAACGGTAATTTCCAAAAATACGAAAACTGCGATAGTTTCGTAACTACTGAAGATAATTCACTCAAAATTGATATTTCTAATAAATTCAAGACGAAAAATAAGAATATTAACATTTTTTTGAAAATGGGCGTAGCTACGCCCACTTATGGTTACATGTGTATATCTTGGTAACCGCTGCATCAATTTATTCCAAACTTTGCACAGTTGTTGGCCTTGATACAGCATACTAAATGGCCGAAAATTTTAAAAATTGGACAATAACCACGCCCACTTCCCATATAACGGTAATTTTCAGAAATACGAATACTGCGATATTTTAGTAACTACTGAAGATTATTCACTCAAAATTTATATTTACAATAAGTTTTAGACGAAAAATAAGAATATTATAAATTTTTGGAACTTATAATCACATATATGTATCTCGGTAACCGTTCTACCAATTTGTACCAAACTCGGTGTGGTTATTGCACTTGCCACATAGTGGCAAAACGTTGAAACTTATTGAAATCGAACTAAAATTACGGCCGCTTTTCATATAACAGTAAATTTCAGATATGCTTGAAACTTCAATATTTCGAAATTTAAGGACGCTAATTTACTCAAAATGGATACACCTCGGTTTACCATGTAGCGGTAGCTTTCGGAAAGGTGAAAAACATATAT
>NW_023458559.1:6074221-6085200 GCF_013731165.1 Rhagoletis pomonella
GTCCGTCCGTCTGTCCGTCTGTGCACACGATAACTCGAGTAAAAATTGAGATATCTTAACGAAACTTGGTATGTGCACTTCTTTCGGGCGTAGGACGGATGGTATTGAAAATGGGCAAAATCGGACAATAACCACGCCTACCTCCCATATAACGGTAATTTTCAGAAATACAAAAACTGCGATATTTTAGTAACTACTGAAGATAATTCACTCAAAATTGATATTTATAATAAATTTTAGACGAAAAATAAGAATATTAACATTTTTTTGAAAATGGGCGTAGCCACGCCCACTTATGGTTACATGTGTATATCTTGGTAACCGCTGCATCAATTTATTTCAAACTTTGCACAGTTGTTGGCCTTAATACAGCATACTAAATGACCGAAAATTTTAAAAATCGGACAATAACCACGCCCACTTCCCATATAACGGTAATTTCCAAAAATACGAAAACTGCGATAGTTTCGTAACTACTGAAGATAATTCACTCAAAATTGATATTTCTAATAAATTCAAGACGAAAAATAAGAATATTAACATTTTTTTGAAAATGGGCGTAGCTACGCCCACTTATGGTTACATGTGTATATCTTGGTAACCGCTGCATCAATTTATTCCAAACTTTGCACAGTTGTTGGCCTTGATACAGCATACTAAATGGCCGAAAATTTTAAAAATTGGACAATAACCACGCCCACTTCCCATATAACGGTAATTTTCAGAAATACGAATACTGCGATATTTTAGTAACTACTGAAGATTATTCACTCAAAATTTATATTTACAATAAGTTTTAGACGAAAAATAAGAATATTATAAATTTTTGGAACTTATAATCACATATATGTATCTCGGTAACCGTTCTACCAATTTGTACCAAACTCGGTGTGGTTATTGCACTTGCCACATAGTGGCAAAACGTTGAAACTTATTGAAATCGAACTAAAATTACGGCCGCTTTTCATATAACAGTAAATTTCAGATATGCTTGAAACTTCAATATTTCGAAATTTAAGGACGCTAATTTACTCAAAATGGATACACCTCGGTTTACCATGTAGCGGTAGCTTTCGGAAAGGTGAAAAACATATATTTAATACTTGCGCCGGGTATTTAATGTTCGGCTCCGCCCGAACTTAGACTTTTTTACTTGTTTTTTTTTATGTATGTTACCGCATAACTTTGGAAAGGTAGGGTCTCAGAGGTCCCATACTAATCTGGTTTAGATCCGATCATTGGATCATGAAATATATAGATATATATATATTTTTTTTTAAGTCGGTTTTTTTTTGCTAAAAATTACTTGTATTAAATACGATCGGTTGAAGGAAGGACAATACCATCACAAATGTTTAAACGCATTTATTAAAAATTTATAAACCTCATTAGTAGTAGTAGTAGTATTAAACTTAAGTAGTAAGTAAAAAACAAAAGTGCGTTCTGCTTACAAGTAAAAATATTAGTTCACTTTGTCTTACTTGTCTAAATTTAAGCATATTGATTTTTAAGTAAATAGGATATACAATCAGTCAATAAAGTTTATGTACAGCGAAGTTTTTACAATACCGGCAACTATTGTTTAAATATTTTATTTTCCCCTAATTTGTTATAAAAATATGGTTAGTTCTACACCAAAAACCCCAAAAGTCTGAGTTCCAAACCTTATGCAAAAGAAAATGAATTATTTTAATGAAATTTTGCAGAATTTTCTTAAATTTTGCACAAGGTTTGGAACTCTGATTTTTGGGGATTTTATAAAAAATTACCGAAAACTAAAATATTTAACAAATAGTTGCCCGTATTGTAAAAAATTCGTTGTACCTAAACTTTATTGACTGACTGTATTAAGGTAGCTGTGCTGGATCGCATAAAACAAAAATTAATTTGTCTTTTCTTAAAAAAAAGGTAGCTGTGGTGGCTTGCATTTTAAAATAAATTTAGTGAGAAAGTGGTAATTATTTTGACACTTTTTTTTTTAAATGCCTCTTTTTCTGCAACTGCATTGCCTTTCTCAATTGTCCTTCAGGATCTTGGCCTTTGTTTATGGAATCACAAAGTATAATGATTATTAGGCAACTAAAAAACTATACCAGCGTGATTACCGACGTATCCTTTTGAGAGGTAGCCGCACTCTTAAAAGAGTAATAAGACCCAAACTTTTCAGGTCAAAATTTCAGTAGGTTGCGTCTGTATGGCCTTTTAAATTTTATAAATTATCATTATTTTTAAGTGGAAAAATAAAACTCAAAATTAATGATAATCTCTGCGCGAAAAAAAAAATCATAAAATAATCATTATTTGTAATGCCAAAAATAAAAATCAAATAATAATTATTTCCGTTTGAGCGAAAAAATAAAACTCAATAATAACTCATAAAATAATGATTAAATGCTGATTTAAATTATTTTACTCATAATGATTACCTTCCCTGCTTTTAAAATTTGAAATAAAATAGGTTACTGAAAGTACCACATTTCACTGCGGGACTAGTTACTATCGGAATGTTTCGTTTTTGGGGAAAAAGAACTAGAAATTTGGTTCACTAGTTCGTGTTTTCCCTACAGGGAAATGTAGCTAAAAACCCCGTAAATTCAAGAAATTTCGTTTTAATGATGAACAAAAATTTGGAAATTGATTTGGTAGGCATTTTGGTACCTAAAACTAAACTCAAGTGGCAACACTGGTGTGTACTCGTATTTAGCGGATTATTCTGCAGCAAAAATTCTGACAATTTAGCAGCATTCGCTCTCAAAGAGACAAAATATCCATAGAAATACGAGAACGCAAAATTTGCAAAAACTTGCAACCTTCGAAACAGCTGATCACTTCCACAGTTGCCACTGGTGGTTCATTTGGTAATTTATTTTCTGCTTGGTACATTTTCTCCTGACTTGGAATTATACACAATCAAACAGCCTTGGATAAGAAAAACCTTTTTAAAATACAAATTAATTATATCGGAATGTATAAGTTATTTTTCTTACAATTATTTGTGATATCACATGGTGATGCATTCAAAAATAAGAGAAACACAAACCAAACACCTATCATTGATCCAAAAAATTTCAATAGATATATGTAGCTATAAATTAGGGATGGTGCAAATGTGGAATTTTAGACATCCGCGGATGCGAATGCGAATGCGGATGTCAAGTATTTTTAAGAAACACTTAAATTAAGTAAGTAAATTACGTTATTTAATGTTTTTTATACCCGAGCGCACTTGTGCACAAGGGTATATTAATTTTGTTCACATAACGGTTGTTTGTAACAGCCAAAACGAATCGAGATAGATACAGACAAATGTATACATAAATGATCAGGATGAAAAAAGAAATCGATTAAGCCATGTCTGTCTGTCCGTCCGTCTTCCCATATAACGGTAATTTCCAGAAATACGAAAACTGCGATATTTTAGTAACTACTGAAGATAATTCACTCAAAATTGATACTTATAATAATTCTCAGACGAAAAATAAGAATATTTTAAATTTTTGGAAAATGGGCGTAGCCACGCCCACTTATGGTAACATGTGTATATCTTGGTAACCGCTACACCAATTTCTTCCACACTTGGCACAGTTGTTGGCCTTGGTACAGCATACTAAATGGCCGAAAATTTAAAAAATCGGACAATAACCACGCGCACATCCCATATAACGGTATTTTTCAGAAATACGAAAACTGCGATATTTTAGTAACCCTCAAAATTGATATCTACAATAAATTTCAGACGAAAAATAAGAATATTATACATATTTAGAAAATGAGCGTAGCCACGCCCACTTATGGTTACATCTGCATATCTTGGTAACCGCTGCACCAATTTCTTCCAAACTTGGCACAGGCTTACCGTCTAGCGGTAGGTTTCGGAAAGGTCAAAAACCATATATTTCGGCTCCGCCCGAACTTATACTTTCTTACTTGTTGTAATTAATTTTTAATACTTTCTTCTGCGATTAGTTTGAAAAAATTGTGCTTATAGCGAGCTAAATATGTACGTGGATATTATTATTTTCCAGGAATGAAAATTTTGAACAAAGTTCTGTTTTCAAAGTCGTAGTCATAGGAAGACGTAGAGGGAGAGTTTTATCACAGAAGTTTTTAGCCAAGGATCCAATGTATATCACTATGAAAAAGATATTGCCCAACAAGTAAACAGAATTACTGTTTTTGAAATTTTTGCTACAAATAAATTCCCCAAAAAGCCCCATTTGAAATGGTTGAAATGAATATATGTAACATCAAAAGCAAATGACGAAAATTTGGTTTAAAATTACAGTGCACACTTTCTCCTTTTACGTCTAGTAGCTTTTTTAAGATTGGTCCAAAAAAATCGTAATGGAGAAAGAAACCAATTCAGGTATTTAAAGCACAGAAAAAAAAGAATATTAGCCGTGTTTTATTTGTCCAGAAATTTAAGCTATTAGCTTATTTTGTACGGAGGACTTACCCAACATAATTATATTGGCTTATGAAAAGCTATCTTGGCTTGTATATTGAACAAGAGGCATCAATCAGCATCAGAAATTTTCTCCTTCAGCCAATCAGAAAGAGGCAAAAACTTACTTTGACACTATTTGCAGTTAAACAACTGTCAAAATTAGGCTAACATAGGAAATAAGCTAATTTCGTTTTATTTGACCAAGATTTAACTATTTGCTTGTGATGGTTGAATAAAACATGCCTATTATTAAAGGGACAATGTGAGAACATGTATGACTGCCCATTGATAGCTCGGTTATATAGCTTAAGAAATAATATGTTTAGAGACATTTTTATCAAAGTTGATAAATATGACGTTTGACCAGTTTTGTTACACAAATATTCACATGTGCGGCGCCCGGGTAAAAAATATTGGCTACAATTTGTCATTTTGTTTGCCAGAATCCATTTTATCGGTGCACTTGCACAACATTCGCATTCGCAAAAGTTCCGCATTGATTATTGCGAATGCGAATGTTAAAATTAATGCGGAAGCTCCGCCGTTGCGAATGCGAATGCGAATATTCGCAACAACTGTGCTACAAATGTAGTTTTAAAATTATAAAATTTTCATTTCAACAATCAACCTACCAAAACCGAACACTTCAGCAAAAAAAACATTTCAGAGTGCTGCATTTTAATCTATTTTGGTATATTTAAATGAAAATTATGGTACAAACGAAAAATGGCATACGGTGACCATAGTCAGCACACACTAAAGTAAACAAACTGAAGATTAATAGTAAATTAACGAAAAATAAACTCAACAAACATTGTGCTAAAAAAAGTAAATTTACTCACTTTTTCGTTGCATACCTACTAGCTTTAATAATAAAATTTGGAATAAATAACTCAAAAAGGCCATATTTTCTTTTGTTTATTTACAAACATGTGTTTGTGATCAGCTGATTTTCTTACTTGCAAGTTTTGGCTGGTAAACATTTATGCAGCAGAAATTTGCAGCTCTATCATATTTCCAGCTCTCTCAATTTTCCCTTCTTTGCAGGTTTTGGGGTACGAGAACTCAAAACCAGTAAAAGTTTTCTAAAAGTCTTGATAGTTTTGGGTACAAGTACACTCCTATTTGCAAACTTTACTGCCAGCTGGCGTCCACGGTTTCATTTCGAACATAATCAATTTCTTAAATTATTTCAGGTGGAAAACAAAACAGGACCTATAGGTATATTTCTTCTTATTCTGACTTTCTTCAACATACACTTCCATTTATTTGTGGAAGTCACTATCGGAGTTCCTATATCGACAGAGTTGTCGACTGCGTTCCGATTACGAATACAGCTTTTTCAGCCGAGTACATTTCAAATGATTGGAATTAATTAAATTATTTGAATAAACAAATATTTGTATATATTGTTGATTCAAATTATTGTTGACAAAAATGCAACCGTGTGCCGCAATCCTGCTTGCAAATTCTTGCTGGCAAAAGTTTTCCCAGTACGAATTTGCAACTTTCCCTCCAAATGAAATGTCAAAATTGTGCTCTCTTCTTGCAAGTTTTACTATTTTTTGGCCAAACGAACACGATTTGGTAACAATTGGTACCAACTTGTACAAGTTTTTGCATAGCGAACACCCTTAAAATATTCAACCAAAAACATATATATAAAACTGGGCCCGAATCACGGCATACCTTATTGAATGAAACTCGATTCGTATCGAATGAAATAAAATGAGAGCTGTTTTTCCCCCTATTCAATTTGATTTGAAAAAGCGAACCACTACCGAATCCTGAAAAATTAAATCTCTTTGTTTCTTTCCGGAAAATATTGGTAGATTTTAGCCTTTGTTGGTAAAAATTGTAGAAAATATAATATAGCTAAAAAGTTGGTAGATCTACCAATAAAGTGGTAAAGTCCATGCACTGTGTTTAAGCGACTTACATCCGCTTAAAGAGCATCCCTGCGTTACCATGCATTTCACACGCACCCCTGCGTGAACACCGCAAAAAAGCTCCCTGTCTCTAACTTCCAGGGTTGGGTCTCGTGCGTCCAATAAATGCGCTGAGCGCAGTTGAATCCTTCTCTTTTTTTACTTCACCGAGCGACACCTGGAGAGATGGTGATTTGCATTTTAACACCGTCGTGGGGATCATCAGCTTTTCTCCAATCATATTAGTCATCGTTTTATGGTTAAACCATAAGTAATTTCATTGTAAATTCATTTGCTTAAAAATACCTAACCTTTTTTATTACATAAAATCATAAACATTTTCCTTAAAAGTCACCTTAAAATTTACATTATATAAAATCCTATCACCGTACATTCACTACTTTGTTTGTTGTAGTTTGCATTGCATAAAGCACCTATCATTCATTCCATCATAATTCTAAGTAATCGTAAAAAAAAAGTAATTTGAATGGACATTGTAAGTTTATGTTCCGCGAATAAATCATAAATAATCGGTCTTAAAGTTTTAAACGCGTTTAAAAGTAGCAAAAAACGCAAAGTCGCAGTATTTTACAAGAAATAAAAGCGACCACCTATTGCTGCCCACCGTGGGATATTTGCATCCAACATTTTCACCACCAACAGTGCGTATAAAGGGACGCTGGAGGAGCCACAATTTTTAAAGCTACGTGGGACAGAAATCAATAACAAGACTCCCGAATTCATCATCAAGGCGACCGGCCAGCGTGGGACATCCTCAATTAAACTTAAAATCATGAATAAAATTTGCGGAGCGCATGCTAATAAGATAAATTGGGGCCTGGGGACTTGCGACGTATACTACAGCTGCCATGTAAAGGAGCGCAAATTCGGTGTTGGATTTGTGGTGGGAGAGAGACTCCGTCGCGGAGTACTGGCGTTCACCCCGGTGGACGAGCGTCTAGCCATAATCCGCATCAAAGCGAGATTCTTCAACATCTCGCTCATCTGCGCCCATGCCCGACGAAAGAGGATCTCTTCTATGAGCGCTTGGAGCGCACGTACGACCGCTGTCCCCGCCACGATATCAAAATCATGCCTGGCGAGTTCAACGCCAGCGTGGGTAAGGAAGGGATCTTTGGATCCACCGTCGGAAAATTCAGCCTCCACCACGAAACGTCCGACAACGGACTGGGGCTGATCGACTTCGCCGGGGCTCGAAACATGGTAGTATGCAGTACTAGGTTGAAACATAAAAAGATTCATAAAGCTACGTGGCAGTCTCCGGAGCAAGAAACGAGAAACCAAATCGATGTTGTGATAGACGGAAGACATGCTTCCAGTGTTTTGGACGTACGTACAACCCGACGCCAAAACATCGACTCGGACCACTAACCTGTTGCAGCAACGATACGCACCCGCCTCTGTGCAGCAAAAAATGTGCGCCCAAATATGCAAGGAAAGCTTAACTTCGAAAAGCTGCAATCACTACAGACAGACATGCATTCGCTACTCGACTCTCACACCTGCTCTCAGAGAGAACTTTTCAACAAACCGACAGATGCGAGCAGCGGAACCACATTTCCCGCTCATTAAGTACCGCCGCCGAAGAAGATGTCGGATTTCAGCGAGCCCGAAAGAACAATTGGTACGATGAGGAGTGTCAGAAAGATACAGAGAAAAAAGATTCCGCCTACAGGGCCACGCTGAGATAGGGCGCAACGCGCGCTATTTGAGACCGCTAAAGGAATCTGAAGAGGGAAGCGAGACGCAATAAGAAGAGAGTGGCTGAAATACATGAGTGCGGTGAGCTTGAAATTCTGGCCAACAGGAAGAATGCCCGAAAATTTTATCAGAGAGTTAGGCGACTTACGGAAGGCTTCAAGACCAGGGCGTACTCCTGTAAGAACAACAATGGCGACCTAGTTACCGATGTTCAGAACGTACTTAAAATATGGAGGGAAAACTTTTCCACCCTACTGAATGGTAGAAGCACGGAAAGTTGTGGAGAAGAAGAATCCGCGCCCCCAGCCGATGATGCCGGAGTCTATGTTCCTTAACCTGACTATGACGAGGTACGAATAGCAATAACGCGGCTGAAAAACAACAAAGCTGCTGGAGCTGACAGACTGCCAGCTGAGCTATGTAAGTACAGTGGCGAGGAGTTGATAAGGTGCATGGATCAACTCTTATGCAGAATAGGGTCAGACGAACGCATGCCCGACGAGGGTCCTCTGCCCAATCCACACGAAAGGCGAGCCCGCCATTTGCGCCATCTACCACGGGATCAGCCTTCTAAGCATAGGTTACAAGTTTTTATAGAGTGTATTGTGTGAAAGACTGAATCCACCGTCAACGGACTGATCGGCCCTTATAAGTGTGCTTTCAGACCTGTGAAATCCACCATAGATCAGGTATTCACAAAACGCCAAATCTTGGAAAAGACCCGCGAGAAAAGGATCGACACTCACCACCTATTTGTGAACTTTAAAGCCGCTTTTGACAGCACTAAAAGGAGTTGCCTATACGCCGCTATGTCTGAATTTAGCATCCCCTCAAAACTCATACCGCTGTGTAAAATAAAGTTGAGCAATACCATCAGCTCCGCCAGAATTGAGAAAGACCTCTCCGAGCCTTTCGCCACCTTTAATCCTTTAATGTGGCTTCTTTAATCTGATGTTTGAGAAGATAACAAGAGCTGCAGAATTGAACTGCTCAGGAACAATTTACTACAACAGCGTACAATTGCTGGCTTATGCCGATGACACTGACATCATCGCTAAGAAAAACCGCGAAATCAGTTCTGCCTTTTCCAAGTTGGATAAGGGAACAAAGCGAATGGGTCTCGTGGTAAACGAGGACAAGGCGAAATATCTCCTGTCATCATTCCAGGAAGTAGAACATTTTGTTTACTTGGGAACCAGAATTAACACCCATAATAATGTCAGAATGGAAATCCAACGCAGAATCACTCTTGCCAATAAGTGCTACTTTGGACTGAATAGGCAATTCAGGAGTAAAGTCCTCTCTCGAAAACCACACTCTATAAGTCACTCGTCATGCCCGTGCGGTATGGCGCAGAAGCCTGGGCAATGACAACGTCCGATGAGGCGGCTCTTGGAGTATTAGAGAGAAAAATTTTGCGGAAGATTTATGGGCCTTTACGAGTTGGCGACGGCAAGTACCGCGGACGATGGAATGATTAGCTGTATGAGCTTTACAACGACATGGACATAGTGCAGCAAATTAAAATACAGCGGCTCCGCGGCCATGTCGTTCGAATGGACACCGACGCTCCAGCTCTGAAAGTATTTAACTCGGAACCCGCTGGTGGTAACAGAGGAAGAGGGAGGCCCCCACCAGGTGGAGAAGGACTTGGCTTTACTTGACATTTCGATTTGGCGTCAGTGGGAACAGAAAAGAAACGACTGACGTGCTTTGTTGAACTAGGCCAAAATCACTTAGGCGGTTACAGCGCCAAATAAGAAGAAGAAGTATTATAGATTTTGAAACGGGCACCACGATTCCACCGTTCAAAATTAGAAAAAAAATTTGATCATCTTAATTTAAAAAATGCATTATTAATTGCATATTTTCCATTTGCATTCAGCTGTACATCCTTCCCACGATTTTATATCCCTCGAACAATAAATGCATTTTAGTCCCGAAGCCTTTAAGCCCCCTGGAGAATGGCTCCGTATTCAGAAGTCCACGTGAGTGGGGAAAACTTGTGATTGTCATTCGCTTGGGAATGGCCAGAAGTGCTTCTTGTGCGTATGGTTCAAGTCGCAGCTCACAATGTCCGGATATTTATATCCACGTATTTTGTGGGTAGCGACCAAATACCTGTTTGGGAGTGAGCTAAAGAGATAAGGCGTAAAATTTCGCATGCGCTGGGTTTGGGTCCCGCCACGTTAAAAACCCGCCCAATGAAAACGAATAAACAGCCTGGGATGAGACCCCCTTTTCTGATGACGACCACGGAAAACGCATAAAGGACTATGATTTGAGGGTATGCACCTGGAATATCCGGATCCGGACCCTTAATGGGGGAGGTGCCTCTGCACGGCTGGTTGATGTCCTCGGGAAGACAAAGGCTGACATCACGGCCATGCAAGAAATGCGATGGACGGGGTAAGGCAAGGTAAGCGTGAAGCCTTGCGACGTCTACTACAGTTGCCACATAAAGGAGCGCAAATTCGGTGTTGGATTCGTGGTAGGAGAGGGAATCCGTCGCCGAGTACAGGCGTTCACCCCGGTGGACGAACGCCTAGCCACAATCCGCATTAAAGCCAGATTCTTCAACATCTCGCTTATCTGCGCCCATACGCCGACGGAAGAGAAGGACGAGGCGTCCAAAGATCTCTTCTATAAGCGCTTGGAGCGTACATATGACCGCTGCCCCCAACACGATATGAAAATCGTGCTAGACGATTTAATGCCAAAGTGGCAAGGAAGAAACGTCCGATAACGGATTGAGGCTGATCGGCTTCGCAGGGGCACGAAACATGGTAATATTTAGTACTAAGTTCCAGCATAAAAATATTCATTAAGCTACATGGCTGAGGCAGATCGAAAAACGAGAAACCAAATCGATCATTTTGTGA
>NW_023458559.1:6085210-6091448 GCF_013731165.1 Rhagoletis pomonella
TATCACGTATTAGGAAAGTTTAATTAAATTAATACGTGGAAATGACTGAACTGATTTGCATGAAAGTTTGCAAACAGATAGCTTATGACCTAGACTGGAAAATAACAATAATTATTATTTTTTTATGTTACGTGCTTTTTATAAGCGTAAAACACAAAACAATTACTATAACTGGTGTTTGGTTCAGATTTTATTTTTAATTGGATTAACGATTAATGTTTTAAATTAATTAAACGTAATCGCAGCCAGCGATTAACGATTAAAAAAATGTTATCATTAATCGTACAGTTGATTACGACTAATTAATTTTAATCGTCAAACGCGATTATCATTTTAATCGTTAATTTTTAATCGGTTATCAGATTAACAGTTTGCCAACACTGTGTGAAATCATGTTCATATTCACGGAGAAAAATGGACGTTTTAGGAAAAGAGGCGTAGCACCTCCCATACTGACTGAAAGTTTCATATTGCATATCTCTACAAATGTTTGGGGTAAAGCACTCAAGCTTGGTATGGAAATACATACGTATGCATGTATGTATGTGAAACTAATACCATACTCATGGAGAAAAATGAGAGTTATTGGAAAAGGTGGTGTGGCAACTCCCATGCAAATTGATTTTTCTATGCTGCATATCTCTGGAGGTGTTTATTGCAGAGGACTGGAACTTGGCACCGAGATGTGTATACAAAATTAACTCCATACTCATAGAGAAGAATTTGCGTTATTCGAAAAGGGGATATGGTTCCTGCCGTACAAATTTACTGTTTTATACTGCTTATCTCTAGGGGTGTTCATGGTAGAGTACTGGGACTTGGTACTGGGGTATGTAAAATCAATTCTAAATTCATGGAAGAAGATTATAAGAAGGGTTATAAGAAAAAGGGGCGTGGCACTTCCTACACAAATTGACTTTTTCTTGCCACATATCCCTGGAAGTGTTTGTGGAAGAATACTGGAACTTGGTATAGAGTTGTGTATGCAAAATGTATCAATTGCTCATGGAAAAAAATGTGAGTTATTAAAAAAGGAGGCATGTCGCCTCCCATACATATTAAAAACTTCTTAATACATAGCTCTGGAAGGATAGAAAATCTCTCGAAGTATTTTAAATTTGTTATGGAGATTTATTTTATAAGTGCCGTACTGACAGAATAAATTTCATTAAATGGAAAAGGGAGAGCCGGGTTCGGCCTTATAATCTAAAGCTCTCTTGAGGCATTTGCTACAGTAATGAGAAGTGGTATTTTATCAAGGCCAGGTTACTAAGTTTGAGTTGGAAATATTAGAACCCGCCGTGGCACCTCCAAGAAGGTTACACGTTCACGCGTCGTATACCTGGAACCATTTTAAGGTAAACTTAGAGGGATTGATATATTTCGTATGCCTAGCGCGCAGACGAGATTTTATAATTTCATAGTTTTAAACGGCCTAAATACCTTAACTCGCTTAAAAAATAACGAGCTATAACGAAATGGGCACAGAAATAAAATCTAACATCATTAAATTATTTTTCCTATTTGTATAAAAGCGCGGGGTAAAACCCGCGGGTATAAGGTAGTAAGTATATTTACTAGCAGAGCACCCGACGTCGTTCGGGGTAAACAAATAAAAAAATATAAAACAGTAATACAAATATTCAGTTCATCATAATTTAAAGGAGACTTACTATTTTCTTTGTTTACATTAAGGCATCCTTATGAGCCATACTTTTAGCTTTATGGTGCTTTAACTAATATATATTGATCATCACTTATACTACAAATCTTGTTCCATTATTAATATTAGGTGGATTAATGTAACGATCAAATTTCTAAATTAAAATTAGTCTACTACGGTTCATTCCGTTTAGCTGCCTATTCGATTAGCTGTTTTAGTATAGCTGCACTTTTCTGGTATAATGCTAAATTCGGAAGGAGTTTTATTCACTATGAATGAACACTTTTCGTTTAACAGCATCGCGGGATTAAACAACGATTTAATCTTTCGATTTCCAAATAATCTAAAGGCGGTAAGGTTTCAAAAAAAAAACTCACAGTTTTAAATATCCGAGTTATCTAATAGATGAATACATATCGTCGTTTAAAGTACAAAACCGCGTATCAACAAAATGCAAAACTGCGTATCAAGAAAATGTAAAACCGCGTATGTGAGGTTGCATAAATTATTTTTTAGAGAGTAAACACACTCTTATTTCAAAATGGTTCTCTTTTTTATACAGAAATCGCATTTCTGGCTAGTATATTTCAGGACGAATGGATAAGTATTGCGCCAAGGGCGTGTGTGAGCAAATCCAATTTTTGGCAGCCAATGCCAGTTACGCGGTTTGGCAGAATGACGATACGCGGTTTTGTACTTTAAACGACGATAAATGTATATCCTCCTTTTACAAACTCATTTATATATACTTTACTCTGAACACCTCCCCTTGATACCTATGTTTGTATTTATATTTATATTTATTTATTATTATTTCGCTAATACAAAAGAAAAATAGATTCTTATAATGTATTAGGTTCGATTAAGCAAATGAATACCGAATTTCAAGTTCATGTGACTTATGGTTCCCAATTTATGGCTGATTAAAAATTCCACGCCTACGGGATGTGCCACGCTTCCTTTTATAAACTCATTCATATAAACCTTACTATAAGCAGCTACCATAGATATGTCTGCATACCAAATTTCAAGTTCGTGGGACTTATGGTTCCGACGTTATGGTTGATAAAAAATTCCACGCCTATGGGATCTGCCTTTTTACAAACTCGTTTATATATACCCTCGTATAAGAACCTACCATTGATATGTCCGCATACAAATTTCAAGTTCGTGTGACTTGTGGTTCCAAAGTTATAGCTGATAAAAAATTTCACGCCTATGTGTGTGTGGTCGGCCGCTGTGGTGTAGTGGTAAGCAGTGCGCGCTTCCACTCCACAGCACCTGGGTTCAAGCCCTGGTCAAAGCAACATCGCTAAAAAAAATAAAAAAAATAGAAAAAAGGTTTTTTCTTAACAGCGGTCGTCCCTCGGCAGGCAATGGCAAACCTCCGAGTGTATTTCTGCCATGAAAAACAGCTTCTCATAAAAAATACAATCGCCGTTCGGAGTCGGCGTAAAACTGTAGGTCCCTTCTCCTTGTGTAACAACATCAAGGCGCACGCCACAAATCGGAGGAGAAGCTCGGCCAAACACTAACATATGTGTAAGCGCCAATCTATTATTATTATTATTATTATTATGTGATGTGCCACTCCCCCTTTTACAAACTCCTATATATACCTATAGAGCTTATTATAAGCACCTACCAAAAAGGTATATGACTGCATACCAAATTTCAAGTTGATGTGACGTGTGGTTCCGAAGTTATAGCTGATAAAAATTTCAACGAATATGGGATATGCCACACCCCCTTTCATAAACTCGTTTATATACACCCACGTATAGACACCTACCATAGTTTTGTCTGCATACCAAATTTCAAGTTCGTGGGACTTATCTTTCCGAAGTTATAGCTGATAAAAAATTCCACGCCTATGGGATGTGCCACGCCCCTATTTAACAAACTCGTTTATATATACCCTCGTATAATGACCTACCATTGATATGTCCGCATACCAAATTTCAAGTTCGTGTGACTTGTGGTTCCGAAGTTATAGCTGATAAAAAATTCCACGCTTATGTGATGTGCCACGCCTCCTTTTACAAACTCCTATATATACGTATAGAGCTTTTTATAGGCACCTACCAAAAATGTATATGACTGCATACCAAATTTCAAGTTAATGCGACATGTGGTTCCGAAGTTATAACTGATAAAAATTTCAACGAATATGGGGTATGCCACGCCCCCTTTCACAAACTCGTTTATATAATAATAATAATAATAATAGATTGGCGCTTACACATATGTTAGTGTTTGGCCGAGCCTCTCCTCTGACTTGTGGCGTGCGCCTTGATGATGTCACACAAAGCGGAGGGACCTACAGTTTAACGCCGACTCCGAACGGCGATTGTATTTTTATGAGAAGCAGGTTTTCATGGCAGAAAAACACTCGGAGGTTTGCCATGGCCTGCCGAGGGATGACCGCTGTTAAGAAAAAACCTTTTTCTATATTTTTTGCGATGTTGCTTTGACCAGGGCTTGAACCCAGGTGTTGATGAGTGAAAGCGCACACTGCTTACTACTACACCACAGCGGCCGACAATATACACCCGCCTATAAACACCTACCATTGATATGTCTGCATACCAAATTTCAATTTCGTGGGACTTATGGTTCGAAGTTATAGCTGATAAAGGATTCCACGCAAACAGGATGTGCCACGCCCCCTTTTACAAACTCATTTATATATACCCTCATATAAGCACCTACTATTGATATGTCTTCATACCAAATTTCAAGTGCATGGGACTTATGGTTCCGAAGTTATAGCTGATGTAATATTCCACGCCTATGGGATGTGCCACGTCCCCTTTTACAATCTCGTTTATATATACCCTCCTATAAGCACCTACCATGCATATGTTGGCATACCAAATTTCAAGTTCGAATGACTTGTGGTTCCGAAGTTATAGCAAATAAAAAATTCCACGCCTTTGGAATGTGAGACGCCCCCCTTTCACAAATCATTTATATATACCCTCATATAAGCACCTACCATTGATATGTCTGCATACCAAATTTCAAGTTGCGAAGTTATAGCTGTCTATAAGCATCTACCATTGACATGTCTGCATACCAAATTTCAAGTTCATGTGGCTGTAGGCTGATTAAAAATTTCACGCCTATGGGAAGTGCCACGCCCCCTTGTCGGATCCCAAAT
This sequence comes from Rhagoletis pomonella, assembly GCF_013731165.1. Lineage (NCBI taxonomy): Eukaryota > Metazoa > Arthropoda > Insecta > Diptera > Tephritidae > Rhagoletis > Rhagoletis pomonella. The sequence continues at coordinate 6,090,037 of NW_023458559.1, forward strand.
TTTTTCACCCTATTATAGGCCCAGGTGTCATGCCAATACTCTATTAAAATTTTGTTCGATTCTGTCCGTCCGTTTAGACCAGTGCCCGCCAAACACTTTCCTGGGAAACGAACTATGTTCGGCCTTTCACATGTACACAATCGGGTTCTTACACGTCCACAATCCGAACGTCAACAGATAGAGTAGAAGAGCAACAAATTTTATTTAGTTGCATGCAAACAATAGGCGAAGCAGGTTGATGACGCATTATTGTTGAATAAAGTAGGTACACTGAGCAGAATGAATGAATATTCATTCAAAAATTTTATAACACAATTTTTCGTACATACACCCAGCGTTGCCAGGTTGACGTTTTTAACGTCATTAGGACGTTTTTTGTACCCTGTTGACGTGTGTTATTTTCTTAATAAATCTTTACAATCTTTGTGTTTTGCTGCAGCTGCTTCCTCTAAAGGTTTTTTTTTGGATTCTTGGACTAAGGATCACTTGTTCAAAGGCTGGTTGTGTAAACACTTCAGGTTACGAGGCTTGCTGTAATGATGCAATTGCACATTAAAAGCCAAATCAGGTAGAGCCGATCTATTGTAGCAGGCACGCTCGCAAAAGCATCAAAAAAGCTGTGCAGCATAAAACGTCAGAAAAAAGTAGGCAACTTTTTTAAGACTTCATTGAAAATGTACTGAATGCAAAAAAAAAATTAAATATTAGGTCCATTCAATAACTTTTCCAGTAAGTACTTGCAGCGAGAGCGTAAAAGAAAAATAGAGAGTAAAATTGAGAGCAAGAGAAAATTTTCAGAAAAAGTTATTGAACGCAAAACTAGTAAAAACTTGCAACTTAAGCCATTTTGACACTTTCTGACGGTTAAGTTTTGGGGCGCAATTTTCTTTTTAATTGGGAAAAGTTCCCATCGTCATAAAAGTAAAAAAATATATACGGTTAAGTTTTGGCGCGCCATTTTCTTTTTAATTGGGAATAGTTCCCATCGTCATAAAAGTATAAAAAAATACAATATATTTAAATTTTTTATCCATATTTTCATTTCACTAATTATGATTCATCAAATCATCCTCTTAAACAGTTTGCTCACATTTGAATTTGAAACATAACCTTACTTTTGGACTCCTGCAAATTCCTGCTAGCTAGCTTCGCTCCCTGTTGCAAATATTTTGGGTTATTGAATGCATTTCCAGTAAAAACTTGCAAGTACTAGTAACAATTCGTAACAATTTTTTGATATTAAATGGACCTATTGCTATGCTCCTTCTTAGCAGAACGTAATTTAGCATATTCGAAAACCGAGCCCCTAACAAATTTCTACAAAAAAAAAAAAAAATATTAAAAATCGACGCGATTATTTAGCCCCTTTAAACTTGCACATTATTGCCCTGAAGTTTAACGGGCTAAAAAAT
>NW_023458559.1:6091458-6099083 GCF_013731165.1 Rhagoletis pomonella
AAACGAAAGAGAAACAGCCAAAATCGATCAAAATGTTGATGACTACAATGAATTTTAAATGTGCTCTGTCGAAATGATATTTTAATATACCTTACGTACATATCGAGCCCTAACCGCCAAAATAACGTAAGCGAGATTTTTTTCAAAACTTTCTTTTTGATGCAGAAATATTCCTATAGCATCTAGATGCATTTCTGCATCCGCCAAAATAACGTAAGCGACATTTTTTTCCAAATTTTCCTTTTGATGCAGAAATGCATCTAGATGCTATAGGAATATTTCTGCATCAAAAAGAAAATTTTGAAAAAAGGGTCGCTTACGTTACTTTGGCGGTTAGGGCTGGACATGTACCTTTGTATACAATAAAAGTTTAAATAAGAACACTTTTTTGTACATTCATTTGAAAAAGACGTTTTTGGGTAGGAAATGACGTTTTTTCAGACCAAGAGGGACGTTTTCTCATGCCGAAGACCTGGCAACACTGGTTACAACTGCTTGTATCAAAAGTAACGAGTAAAGTAACGATACGAAAGATACAGATGTTGATGGGATTATTAACGAATACATACGGGTATACAAATTTTCGTTACTTTTACAGCTCTAGAAATAAAGCCTTTAAAACCCTTTTCGATCGATACTCATAGTCAGTGTTGGCAAAATGTTAATCTGATTAAGGATTAAAAATTAACGATTAAAATGTTAATCGCGATTAACGATTAAAATTAATTAATCGTAATCATCTGTACGATTAATGATTACATTTTTTTAATCGTTAATCGTCGGTTGTGATTACGATTAATTAATTTTAATCATTAATCGTTAATCCAATTAAAAATAAAACCTGATTAATTGGTCTAGTTTGTCCGAATTTGAAACCAAACAAGAGTTATAGTTATTCTTTTGTGCTTCACGCTTATAAAAACACGTAATATTAAAAAAAAAATATTATTTTTATTTGTAATACCTAAACAGGGAATTTTTACAACCCATCGCACATGTGCAGGGGGATATTAAAACCTAGTTTACAGAACGTCTGTTGGAATAGATTTTAATGAAAACGCACACCAAATTGCTTAGACTGATTAGGAAAACCGACTCAGCCATACCCGATTAACTGGCCTTGTGTTCACAGGAAAATTCCAGCGGAAATTAATTAATCACCAAACCTACTTAATCAAATTAAAAGTTAATGATTAAAAATTAATCTTTTTTTAATCGTGGTTACGATTAGCTGCTTAATCAGATTAAAATTAATCATGATTAACTCTAATGGGATTGAATTCAATCGAATTAACTAATTAATTAAAAAATCAATCGATTAGTTCCAACACTGCTCATAGTTAATAATTGATTTAACTTAAAAATAGTTTGAATTTAGTTTTTTTCATCAGGTAGCAACTCTTTTTGAAAAAATAAGAAGTTATTGCCAGTGTTGCCATTTTGGTCCATATACATACTTCAAAAGTGATACGTGTTTGTGCATACTTTAGGAAGATACTTTATTTTTCCGCTCATTTCGTGAGATACTTAAATTTTTCCCGTAGTAAAAATTTTGATACATGTTAAAGATACAATTTTTATGTGTGTATGCAGTGGCAGCTTTTAAAATTTGATCAAAAATATTGAAACATTTTGGGGTCAAATAAGCTTAAAGAAAAATGCTTTAAATGAACTATGTATTAAGAGCTAACTTCATTCATTTTTAATTTACTTTACTTGCCAATATTTTCAGATTTAAAATTGATCCAAAATGAAAAGAGAAATAGAATTTTATTACAAACTGTTGAGAATATGATGGGGCGTATTCATTTTGAAAAATGAAGTCGAAACTGAAGGCAGTCTCAGCTTTTTGACATAATTTCCTACGAATTTAACGTAGGATGTATCACATAATTTGATAACACTGCCCAACAAAATTCTGTTGCGTAAAATATTGTAGCCGATTCTTATAGGATTTTTCCCGTAGAATCCTAATCTGACCGTAAAGATATTGGATTGGCTCTAGTTTTCGAGCAACTTAGCAGTCTTGTCAAGTTTTGAGTTTCAAAAAGCACTAAACCCAAGAAAAATCGCGTTTTTTCTCGAAAAAAGCACCAAATTTTTTATTGGAGGAGTTAATGGACTTTGCATGCATATAAAATTTTATGCCGATTCAAATTAATAAAAATTAATGTTTCTTGCTCGGCGGTCGAATTTATTACGTTTTCTATAAATTCAAATATATTCGTCCAAACGACGCGACGTAATCATTTTTGTTCTTATTTTCTAATTTGCAGCTGTGCCCCGCTTTGCCGTTCCGCTTAGATTTGCGCTGTTTAATTATTAATTTTTCTTCTTTTGCTTAATTTTTTCTACAATTCCTATCAAACGAAAGTAACAACAAAAAATGAAGTTTCAGTAAGTAAAAAAAGCTGCCTACTCGATTATTCATTTTACTGTTAGGAGCAGCGTTGCCATTTTAGCCGTTTTCCGGCTAGATTTAGCCGGTTGCGATAGCAAACCGCCGGAAAAAATTCGATTTAGCCGGCAGCCGATTTGTTAGCCGTTTTGCAAAAAAAAATTAGCCGTTTTTAGCCGATTTTGCTCTTCGCCTTATTTTATTAAAATTCAAATATACAAGTTTTTATTTTTACAAATTTGGTGCTCCAAAATCTATTAGAAATGGCTAGTCTTATCTCTGAGAAAATTTTCATGTCGGACTGTGTTATATAAAATTGAAAAACAATCAGATAGTGAGCTGATTTCAATGTTTTTTGTTTTAAGCGAATGACCCAAATATACATAAACTGGGACGCGTAATTTAGCAGATTAAAAAGCTACAAGTTTTGCTGAAATTTTGCAGAATTTTCATAATTTTTACACCAAGTGTGAAATCTGTTTGTAGTATATGTTGCTTGTTAAGTAATGAGCTACATATTCATAAAAAATAATAAATATTAAATAAACTAAAGAAAAATAGGCAAAACTTGCTGCAATTTTGCGTCCCAGTTTATATTTGGGAGAACGTAGCGGGAATTTTCTTCATAAAATTTTTGTTATGAATGTCTTAAATTTAAGTGTGAAGTTTTATTCGCTACACTTAGAAAATAAAAGACCACGAATTTCGATGTGGAGCAAAACTCTCTGGGAAGACAATACATGGTGTAAACATACTTTTTAAATTTTATAAAATAAAACTGCAGTAGTTTTCATCTTATGTGGATAATTCTTGTGACAAATACATAGTTTCGTGCTTATATTTTTGTATATATATTTTTAGCAGCACCACATCTTTATCAGAGAATTCCGAGAATCCAAAAATCGGTACTGTTACAAGTTGCAGGCATCATTTTAACTCGACCTCTTTCCTGTCCCACGGATAATGGTACATCTTTCAGAGGATTAAAGATATTTTGCGTCAGCAATTTGTTATCAACCTACGTACCCTACCTCGGAAAAGCAAAAAACTTTATATTCGAACGTTTGCTCAGGTGTACCGAATTCTGGCAGCTTGGAAACGCGCAACACTTTTAATATTTTCATCGAACTTCACTAACTTCAAATTTTTTTCTACTTTCTTAAGAAACAAAAATTTTTCTGCTAGTGAATCTGGTGGCATGATTTTAGTTAAATGTCATAAACTTGTTAAAGTGAAGTGGTCGGCAACAACAGCGAATGTCAATAAATTAAACTACCTTCTGCTTTCACAGCTTTACGTGTTCATTTCTCAAAATATTGCCCTCCGACTAAGCAAAAGTGCCATACTCTCAGCTAATAATAATATAAAATGATCCAATATTTATAAGAAGGCAAAATTGTTTAATAGAAAAGAAAACGCCAAAAGTTTGTAATTTATCTCTGTTTTTATATTTAAGTAATACAAACATGACTTCTGATGTAAAGCTTAGCTACGTATAACGACAGTTTCCTTTGTTTAACAAAAATAAAGTGGTGTACAGCTTAGCTACGTATAAATAATCTTTATTAACCAAAAAAAATTCAACGGATTTACTAGTCTTTCTAATTGTAGTTTATGTATTTAAAAAAAATTTAATTCTGGTTGAAACATTTTAGCCGTTTTTAGCCGTTTTTTTTGTCCAATCTAGCCGGTCGCCCTGAAAAGTTCTGACAACACTGGTTAGGAGATGCTATTGCTTTGTTTAATATTCGTAAAAAAATATAGCAAATTCAGCCCAAACTAAAGGTATAAAAATCGATTCCTGGTCCCAGCAACATGGACGTTTTTGCGCGCAATGGCAAATTACCGTATGTAATTCTGGTATGATTGAAAGTGCTGCCACATATTTTTATTTTGACAAACAGATGCGCTTTCGCCTATGATTGTCATTGTGCCATGATGTTATTGCCATTTTTGTAAAGTTCTTTACAAAACTTCAAATTGCTCTAAATTTAACTTACATTTTTGTTTCAGATTTACAGTTTTGGTGTCTTCAAACTAAAAAAAAGCACCAAAAAAAAACGCACCAAGCACCAAAATCAAAAATGTTCGCGTGTTGAATTAAGAAAAGCACTAAGTTTAGTGCGAAAAGCACTAGTGCAACTGAGGTTTAAAGATACCGAAAAATGAGTTTTCGGACATTTTCGAGCCTCTGAAAACAATAAATTGATGCAATATATCTGTCTATGTGGGAGGCTATTAAAGCCTAAACACTGCCCTTTCATACTCAAAATCAAAAAACTATGGCCCGAATACTGAAAGCAATTGGAAACAGTTTTTTTTTTATACGAGTACTATTGTTTTGCCTGTTTTAATCACTTACGTTAAACGAATCTGAGGCGCTGGAAATTTCTCAAGAGGCTGAAATTCAAGCTCAAACCTTCTTCTAAGAGGTCAGCAAAATTTATGTTGACTAAAATATTACAGCCGTTTTTATAGGATTTGTCTCATCGAGCCCAAATGTGATCTTGAAAATGTTTAATTGGATCTAGTTTTAAGTACCCTGAGTTTAAAGGTGTCTTCCTCATCTTCATTTCTACTGCTAGAGTCAGTGTCCATCGGTATTTGGTGATTAATCCATGAAACCTTGAGTTGTTTTTCAAAGATTAGTACAGGAACTTCTGCAGTATGTGAATAAAGGCCGTTAACCCTTTAACCGTAATTTTTTTTAGTGGTTTTTCATCCACTCATCGTCATAATTTTTTTAATTTTGAGTATTAAAGGTCAGTATTTAGACTTTCATATCCTTCCACACAGACAGATATATTGCATAAATTTATTGTTTAATAGAGGCTCAAAAATGTCAAAAATGAGTTTTTTGGCACATTTAAAGTTGCTCGAAAACTAGAGCCAATCTAATATCTTTAGGGTCAGATTCGGATTCTACGGGAAAAATCCTATAAGAGTCGGCTATAATAGTTTAGTCAACATAACATTGTTTAAATTTTGTTGACCTGTGTAATTAACGTAAATGATCGACAGCTCATAGTTTTATGTATGTACATACTTATATTTGAATTCAAGTTTCTATAAAATCTATACATAATATTTTTGTTCGGCTCTATATAAGATTAAAAACGATAATTTCTTTTTGATGTAGGATACGTCTTACGTTTCGATATGGAGGCTATGCTCAAATCTTGTAGTTGTAATTTTTAGAGCTTCACGGGAACGCTTCTTGCAGGAGAACTAAGAAGAATATGGCGTTTCAAAGATAAATATTGATAGTAACCCATTCGGTTTATGTCGTAGAAAGAACGGTAAATATTGGCTTATTTTGGCGTCAATTTTGATCCTTTAAAGTGCACTAGTGCTGTATCATCGTATAAAAATTGTATATAAATTCAACAAATATCAGGCATTTAAAGCTAAAAAATTGTTGAATAAATTTCCATTTTTTTTAATACTAAAATGCTCGAACACCGCTCGAACTATTTTGTTTTTCTTTTCTTTGATCAAAAATTCAGGCGTTTTTCTTTCGTTTGGTATATGGGAAGTATTGGTTGATATCTTCTAAGTATTTTATTTTATTCAAATATATGGGCATAAATGATTTCCATACAAAATCACTTCGTAATCATTTTGCAAACACGTGCATGTGTAAAAACAGTTAGGGTGCTGACAGAGACAAAAGGAGACCAGAGCCAGATTGCGTAGGTGATTACAAAATTTATTTATGTTATTTTAAGACGTCCACCAAAATATTTCGGAAAAATATTAAGATTTAAGTGAGCGATTTGAAAATACCTCCAAAAATGGAGGTTTTTGTGAATAAAAATTGTTTCTTAAAGAACTTTTTGAAAAAAGTTACCTCAGATAAAAAAACAGATTAAACTTAAAAAATCTGAGTAAAAATATTTAAAAATCTTTTCAACGAAATCTTAAGAATGAGATTTTTGATGCTGTTTTTTTTACTTTTTGCAAAGATTGAGTTATGAAAAACTTGAATAACTGAGCCAAAACTATTCTGATTTAGACTAATGGGATCTCAGTAGAAAGGTATTTTCACACTGTTTTTATTTCTGTCCAAAAGAAAGTCATTCGTGTCCCAATTTTTTTTTTGTTCAAATACAAACTCATCTTAATTCAACTTTGAATAATGTTCGTTCATCCTAACTTTCTCTTTCATCCTTTGTATTAGTTTATTAGAAATAAAAAGGGTAAAAAAATAGGTTTCCAATGACACCTCTTAAGTCTAAATCGGAAGAGCTTAGGTTCAGTTATTCAAGTTTTTCTTATACCAATCTTTGAAAAAAGTAAAAAAAAACAGCACCAAAAATCTCATCATTACGATTCCGTTCAAAATTTTTTTTCAATTTTTTAAAAAATATTTTTTTGCAAATTTGTTAAGCTTAAACTGTTTTGTAATTTGAGGGGGTTTAAAAAAAAAAAATCTTTGAGAAACTATTTTTATTCATAACAAACTCCGTTTTTGGAGGTAGTTTCAAATCGGTCCAGCTCACGTAAATGTTAATATTTTTCCGAAATATTTTAGTGGACGTCTGAAAATATAATAGATTTTATAATTCCAATGGAAAAATAGTACCGATTTTTTTTGCATGGGGAGTGATGCGGTCTAATATACATACATACATATGTACGCATAATACGCGAAAGCTTTTTTGTCATATCACCAGATCTGTACCGTTAGTTCGATTTTAAAAAATTAGGTATCAAGTTAAGAGCCTTAGCTTATAGATATGCACTAACGTTTTGTTGAAAAGGGTTGCCACCTGATAAATAATTAAATACAATTTATTTACAAGTAAATCAATTATTACAATATGGGAATCGATCAAAATGGGTTTGAAAAGGCTTTATTTCTTCATTATATGTAGGAGGATTGCCACCTATTTACAAAGATAAATTCAATATATAAAATAGTTAAAATGAGTTACTACAATATGAATATCAATCAAAATGATTTTGAAAACACTGTATTTTAAACTACATGTGTGAGAGTTGCCACTTGTTTTGAAAACTTAATTCAACTTTAATTAAGAGAACTAGATAATTTAAATATGTATCGCAACCCGGATGTCAGATAAAAAAGGATTAAAAAGGTTTTAGTTTGAAATTATTTTAAGTAGGGTTGGCACCTGTTTGCAAAGTTAAATTCAATATATGCAATAGGTTAAACAAATTACTACGATATGGATATCAATTAAAATGGCCTTGAAGGAACTTT
>NW_023458559.1:6099183-6100188 GCF_013731165.1 Rhagoletis pomonella
AGATATCCTAACCTAAAAGTGAGGCCAGATTTGGATTCAGCGCATCATAAACCTTCGGAAATATATAGTCTGGTTTCTGGGTCTGAATGTTGGCTAAATTTTGTCGGCCTGTGTAATTGTACCTAAAATCTACTGACTGTACCTAATGTACCTTTAAGTCATCAAACGTCGGAAAAAGGTTCAATTGTACCTACTTTTTCATCCCTGGTTACAACCAAAAATGATAGAATACAAGATTGCGCCTATCAGAGAGGATCTTGGAGAATAACTTTTGTGTGACGTCACACTGGTACAATTGCGAGAGAAATGCCAAATGTTGGCAAGAATGGAAGAAGAAGAAAAAATGTTGCAAGGAAAACGTAAACAAGTTGCACAAGTGTGACGTCATACAACCAACGATTCTGTCAAATTCACTGAGAGTGGAATAGCGGTACCGTGATTGGCGCAACCTGTATTTCTCTCAATCGTGGTTACAACCAGCGTTGCCAGGTTGACGTTTTTAACATCATTTGGAGGTTTTTTGTACCCTGTTGACGTTTCGACGTTTTTTGTGTAAAAAATTACGTTTTATAACTTCCCAGTAATTTTTCTTTGTTACTAAATCTTATAAGTGGAACTGATTTTGAATTATTTTCTTAATAAATCTTTACAATCTTTGTGTTTTGCTGCAGCTGCTTCAAAAGATTTTTACTGGATTCTTAGACTAAGGATCCCATGTTCAAAGGCTGGTTGTGTAAACACTTGAGGTTACGAGGATTGCTGTAATGTTTGCAATTGCACATTAAGAGCCAATTCAGGAAGAGCCGATCTATTGCAGCATGCACGCTCGCAAAAGCATCAAAGCTGTGCAGCAAAAAAGTCAGAAAAAAGTAGGCGACTTTTTTAAGACTTCATTGAAAATGTAATGAACACAAAAAATACTGAAATATTAGGTCCATTCAATAACTTTTCCAGTAAGTACTTGCAGCGAGAGCGTAAAAAAAAAATAGAGAGTAAAATTGAGAG
>NW_023458559.1:6100288-6102530 GCF_013731165.1 Rhagoletis pomonella
TAAGCGTTTTAAAAATGGGGCGCTGGGATTATATGGGTTAAGACTTCATTGAAAATGTAATGAACACAAAAAATACTGAAATATTAGGTCCATTCAATAACTTTTCCAGTAAGTACTTGCAGCGAGAGATTTAAATTTTTCATCCATATTATCATTTCACTAATTATGTTTCATCAAATCATCCTCTTCAACAGTTTGTTTACATTTGAATTTGAAACATAACCTTACTATTTGTCTGCTGCAAATTCCTGCTAGTAAATATTTTACTTGCAAGAATTTGCAGCTCTCTCGGATAGTTACGCTTTCGAATTCGCTCCCTCTTGCAAATATTTTGGGTTATTGAATGCATTCCCAGTAAAAACTTGCAAGTACTAGGAACAATTCGTAAAAATTTTTTGATATTGAATGGACCTATTGCTATGCTCCTTCTTAGCAGAACGTAATTTAGCATTTTCGACAACCAGCCCCTAACCAAATGGCTACAAGAAAAAAAAAAGTGGTATCTGCATTATATTTAACACCACATAAAAAACCTTCAGGTGTTGCAATTTTTAACACATACACTAAATATAAACCGCACAACTGCTTTCGCAACACTCCTTACGCGAAGAACATTGAGGCACGTTAAAAAAATTAGTGGTATCTGCATTATATTAAACACCACATAAAAAACTTTCAGGTATTGCATTTTTAACACATACACTACATATAAACCGCGCAACACTACCCACATTCAAATATTAATTGAAATTTGTTATTGTCGAACCAAGGCGAATTTATATAAGGTGGTGTTGTTTCATCAGCTGTGAGTAGCGTTTGATTGTCAAAATTTTGTATTTCGTTAGCGAGTGAGTGAAAACGTGAGAGTGTTTGTATTTTCTGTCGCCCTTTTTCATCTGAGGAAGAATAGCTGAAATTTGACATTGGCCCGCTAAAAGCAAAAACAAAATACAAGTAATTGTTGTATTTGTTGAATCGATACCACCTTATATGTATTCGCCTTGTAACGAACATTAAAAACGACATGACTTTCATAGCATGATAAAAATATTTATAAGGTACAATCGCTGAGAGAAAACTTTAGGAATTTTGACGTTTGCTAGCATTTTTGAAATTTTCTCTCGCCGTCATTTCATTTGATTGTTTTTATTACCATTTAAACCAAATAAACATATTTCTGTGGAAACAACAAAATTTGAATGAACATACATATGCACATATGTATGTATGTAAATAAATAAATGTACGCAGTTGTGTGTAGGAATGTTAATCCCGGGATCTTGGTCTTTTTAAGATCTCAAAAATCTTGCCAAGTAATCCCGGTATTTTCGGGATTTGTAATTTGCACTGTTGGCAATAATAGAAACTCCATTTCTTGACTATATTTCCTTTTTTTATTTAATAATTAATATTTTTTTTATAAATGTCTAGCTCATTATACATATAACACCGCGAGATAGTAAACTTTAAACACAAATATCAATATATTCGCTAAACACTAGGCCAAATATAGTAAAATTGCGTTTTTAGTTTTTCACTCTGACGTCAGTAATTCAAAAATTATTTAAAAAATTCAGAGAAATGTGCTTAGAGAAGAAGCATGGGTATAAAATTAATGAGGAAATCCTGTAGAATTTAAATAGATTTAAGTTTATGGTACAGAAGGACTGGTAAATATTGAAAATTTCATTTTAAAATTTTATCCTTGAATTTTCTCGATAACATCCTCGAATTTCGTTCTTCTAACTTTGTCAGCTTAAAAATTACCTATTCGTCCTTGTGAGTCCAAAAAGTTTAAATTTTTTAAATTCTAAAGAAATTTCCTATTGCATTTGTTACCCATATTTTTATTCTACATTGCATTAAATTTTTTTTGACAATTTTTGGAATTAATCATATCTTTGAAATAACAATGTCCTTCAAAATAAATCCTGCGGTCAGAGAGAAAAAATAAAAACCCCACTTTAAATAAAAAGTAGGTTTCAAACCCATTTATTTATTATTCCTCTCAAACAATATGGAAGCAATTTTTTCGATTCAAGTTGTTGAAAAGTAATGAATATCTAAATCCCGGGATCCCGGGATTGTGACAACGCCCCAACGCCAGTTGTGTGTAAGGAACTTCTGCCCGCATGTTAAAGCGAAGATTTTGGCATACATTTAAAGATATTGTACCTTAAACGCATTGTACTTTTCCAAAGAACTATCTTGTGCTTATATTAAGTCAAGTGATGTGGCAAAA
>NW_023458559.1:6102630-6105101 GCF_013731165.1 Rhagoletis pomonella
ACAAAATCTTTAAGAAACTATTTTTATTCATAAAAAACTCCATTTTTGGAGGTATTTTCAAATCGGTCCAGCTCACTTAAATCTTAATATTTTTTCGAAATATTTCGGTGAACGTCTTAAAATATAAAAGATTTTATAATTCCAATAGAAAAATAGTAGCGATTTTTTTTGTATGGGGAGTGATGCAGTCTAATATACATATGTAATATAATACGCGAAGGGATTTTTTGTCCAGGTCACCAGATCTGCACCGTTCATTCGGTTTTAAAAACTTAGGTATCAAATGAAAGGGCTCGGGCTGTTAAAGAGCTATAAGATTTTACTTTATCGAAAAGAGTTGCCACCTTTCAAAAAATTTAATTACAAATTAAAAAAAAAATTAATTAATTAGTACAATATGGGTATCAATCTAAATGGTTTTGAAAAGGTTTTATTTTTTATTACATACAAGGGGTTGCCACCTGTTTAAAAAAATCAAATTTAAATTCAATTATTGAAATTAGAAAGGTAAAATATTCATCACAGTATGGGTGTTGGGCGAGGGAAGTTTAAGGAGGTTTCGGTTTGGAAATATTTTAATGAGGGTTCTCACCTAATTTAAAACTCTGAAGTAATTCGATTATGCAGAAGTTACTTAGGTATGTGAAATATTAAAACATGGGTGTCAAGCAAAAGTGAGTAGAGAGCTTTACTTAGAGCAGCCAGACTATTTTTGAGTTTTTTAAAACGGGTTGCTACCTGTTTTAAATGTATGGGCGTCAAACGGTAGAGGTCTAAGAATGTTTCAGTATAAAAATATTTTCAAGACGGTTGCCACGTAATTGAAGTGTAATTTAGTTCAACTATACACAAGGTGTAAGGGAATTTTTGGGACTATTTCGATATTTTCGGGGTTCTCGGGAATATATCGAGATTTTTGGGAGTAATTCCGTATTGTTGGGATTATTTCGGGTTTTGCGGACTTCCTCGAGATTTTCTCTCGGGGGTTCTCTGGATTTTTGACTATTTCCAGATTTCCGAGATTCGGGATTTTCTGGACTATTTCGGGGTTTTCGAGACAACTTCGGTATTCTCAGGGTTATCGGGTCCATATCGCGATCTACGGGACTACTTCGGGATTTTTGGGACCAATTCGTATTTTTTTTACTATTTCGGGTTTTTCGAAACTACTTCGAGATTTTGGGTGTTCTCGGGGATATTTCGGGATCTTAGGGATCCTTAGGAACAATTCGGAATTTTCGGGACTATTTCGGGTTTTTCGAAACAACTTCGAGATTTTCAGGATTTTTGGTCCTATTTCGTGATCTTCGGGACTACTTTGAGATTTCTGGGACTATTTCGTATTTCTCGACACCACTTCGAGATTTTCAGGATTTTTTAGACTATTTCGGGATTGCTGGACTACTTCGAGATTTCCAGGACTATTTCGGGTTTCTCGAAATTATTTGCAGATTTTTCGGGATTCTCGGCTCTAAATCGGGATCTGCGAAACTACTTCGGGTTTTTGGGAGCAATTCGGAGTTTTTGGGACAATTTCTGGTTTTCGAGACCACTTCCGAGGGTTTCGGGAATATATCGGGATTTTTGCGACTATATCAGGGTTTTCGATATTTTTGGGGTTCTTGTGAATATATCGGGATCTTCCGGAATACTTCGGGATTTTTGGGAATGTCTCAGGTTTTTCGAGACTGCTTCGAGATTTTCAGGATTTTTGGGACTATTTCGGAATTTCGATATTTTCGGAGTTCTCAAGAATATGTCGGAATTTTCGGACTATTTTGGGATTGTTGGACTATTTCGAGATTTCTTCGGGATTTCCAGGACTATTCCGGGTTTTTCAAGACTACTTGGAGTTTTTCGGCTCTAAATCAAGATCTTCGGGACTTGTTCAGTATTTTTGGGACTTCTTCCGAGATTTTCGGGGTTCTCGGGAATATATCGGGATTTTTGCGACTATTCCGGATTTTTCGAGATTACTTCGTGATTTTCGGGGTTCTCGTGAATATATCGGGATCTTCGGGACCACTTAGAATTGGTCCTGTTTTCAGACACATTGTCTCTGAAATTCCGAAACAGTTCCAAAAATCCAGCAGAAATCCCGGTATGGTCCAGAGAACTACGAAAGTCTCGAAAAACTCAGAACAGTTCCCAAAACACCGAATTAGTCCTGAAAATACCGAAGAAGTCACGAAAATCCTGAAATAGTCGTATGTAGGATTGCCACCTATTTACAAAGATAAATTCAATATATGAAATAGTTAAAATGAGTTACTACAATATGAATATCAATCAAAATGATTTTGAAAACACTGTATTTTAAACTACATGTGTGAGAGTTGCCACTTGTTTTGAAAACTTAATTCAACTTTAATTAAGATAACTAGATAATTTAAATATGTATCGCAACCCGGGTGTCAGATAAAAAAGGATTAAAACGGTTTTAGTTTGAAATTATTTTAAATAGGGTTGGC
>NW_023458559.1:6105201-6108773 GCF_013731165.1 Rhagoletis pomonella
TTTATTTCTAAATTGCTTGTACGAGCGTTGCCACCCGTTTACAAAATAAAGTTCAGACTTAAATTAAGGCTATTGTGGTTTGAAAATATTCAAAATAGAGTTGCCACCTCTTTTCAAAGTTAAATTCAATGTAATGATTTACTTAACTATGGATATCAATCGCAACTGCTTTGAAGGTATTTTATTTCTAAACTACAAGAAGGAGGGTTGCCACCTATTCTAAATTTTTTCATGAATTAAGGGAATCAGATGATGTAATTATGCATCACAATACGGGTGTCAGACGTTTTAGTTTGAAAATAATTGCGGCAGAGTTGCCATCCGTTTAAAAATTTAAATGCAACTTGATTTTCGGGAATCATATAATTTAAATATGTATATTTTGGTGTCACGCGAAAAGGGTTTACCAAGATTGTAGTTGAAAAATATTTTTTGTTGAAAATATTTTAAATATTTATTATTTTCCCATCTTTTAAAAGCTGAACTTATACAGAAGTTACTGTATGAAATATTAAAATATGGGTGTCAATCGAAGGAGTATTAAGAAATATTGAGCTTAAACACTAAGATTATGAAAAACGGCTGCCACCAGTTTAAAAGATGGGTAGCACTTGAAATGGGTTCAAAATTCTATCGAATAAAATAAAAGTAATGTATAGTTTTTAACCTGAATATGCTCTAATTATTATCACGTATTCTACGTTTTAGTTTAGCGGCAGCCTACAGGTCAAGACGAAGGCGCTGGACTGATCCTTTTTTATAGATTGTCACAATATGTAAAATACTTCTCTTCATGTACATACGAATGCGAATTATATGATTTTTCGGTTATTGACAATAATAAGAAGCAAATGTATAAAATAAAATTGATTTTTTTTTTAGTTTTTCCAACTTGATACTTTGATACATAAATATAAAATTTGTGATACATTTGTTCCATTTTTTGTTTCTTTTACGATACATTTTATCATAACGTCGCGGCAACACTGGTTATTGCACATCCACAGGCCAAGTCCTTAAATTTGATACCTCATTTTGTAAAATCGAAGGAACGGTACAGATTTGATATGACGAAAAAGTATTATGCATTCATATGCACATAGATTACTAACAGTGGCCACACACGACGAATATCTGTGCGAGCATGCTCGCCAACACGCTCGCTGTCGTTTGCCACAGACGCACAGTGGTTCCTATGCTCAATCTAGCTGGAAGAAAGTCAATTTTTCGACTTTGTTGGAAGCAAAGATGTTGTTAGATTATAGTTTGGCAAGTGTCCACAGTGCATAACGGTACATTTGTTTTGTTTTGATTCGCCGCAATAGCTTCGCTTTATTGTTTCAAAAAGCAGGTTATTACGTTGTTCCCATAATATTGATAGCACATTCAATTTTTATTTACACAAGCGCAGTGGTTGTAAAACAATTTAAAAAAATGTTGATATTTTTTGTGGATAAATTTAATTAAAGTCATGGTATTAAATATTACTGGAAATAAATATTTGTTAAATGTGGTATTTTGTATTGTTCCACATGAGTGTCCAGCGCGTGGTAATTTTTTCAATGTCCAAGTTCTATTAAGGTTTTAGCTAGGACTTTATCCGACTTATACTGTAGTTTATGGCTTTTTGTAAAATGTCTTGTATCAGCGTGTCAATGTTTTAAAAACCAGCGGCCAGTTTTTGCCTAAACGATATATCTTTGTTTTACAGTGGAAGATTCCGATTACAAGGAGGGAACTGTACGATATTTGGTATAATGAAAAAAACAGCAAAATGAAAAAAACAAGTGCAGTTTTAATATATATTTTCGCTAATATTGGCCTTCGAAGTAAAGGAAAGGATAATTATTGTAAAAATGTGCAACAAAAAAGTGGACGGAGGCCAATCGAACAAAGCTTTTGTTTGTCGCTTCCAATCAGGGTTGGCTACATGGGATATTTGTTACTCCAACTAAACCTTCTTCAACATCTCTTGAAGAAGAGTCATTAGAGAGACCGTCAACATCAAAGCATGGAAGACTTTCATAGGAATTTTCAGATCAAGGCGGGAGAGCGAAGCGAATGAAAGTTGCGCCTTTATTGGAGAGTTGGTCGACAGAAGAATTAATCTTTCCTGCTGAAGCAAGCCTTTATAAATCTGGAAAGAGATATGCTGCGAACATTGTCAAATCCATAAATACTTCTCCGCCAAAGCGTCAAGAATAAAAAAAACTGACATTTTCTTGTAAAGAACCGATACCTTACACGGAAGAAGAGGCTTTAAGTTTATATATCGATGGCGCATACACGAAAAACACTTATACCCTGACGCGTGCAGGTGCAAACAATCGTAACGCCAACATCTGCCCCTCGTATCATAAACTTTTGGCTGCCAAAATGGAGTGCTATCCAAAAGGTGGTATTAAAATTTCCGATATATCGGCGGAAGTGACTTTGCAAAGTTTGGGAGATCACACTACAAAAAGACTTTTAGAGCAGCAAAGAGAAGTTTTGAAACATTACAAATGCGCTGATCTTATTTTGTCGTATAAGTGGGGATGCGATGGTAGCAGTGGGCATTCGCTATATAAGCAGACGTTCGATGACAGTAGCGAAGATAAAACAGACGAATATTTGTTTGGTTCCTCTGCAACTCAAAGGCGATGATTAACTTATTTGGCACAATCCACGCCCATATTCTACAAGATTTTGTAGGCCGATCAAACTTATTTTTGAAAAAGAGAGTAAGTCGCTAGCTGAAAAAGGAATAAATATCATAAAATCTCGAATAGCTGCAATAGTTCCAACAGAAATTTGTAAAGAAGGGAAACTAATTAATGTCACTCATAATTTTCATTTGACGATGATTGATGGGAAAATATTCTCAACAATCGCAAATTCTTCTTCCCAACGTTGTGGAATTTGTGTAGCATCACCAAAAGTTATGAATGACTTAAGTTGAAAAATTTCAGCCGAAAGAAAGCCTTTATGAGTATGGCCTGTCAACATTGAATGCTCGGATAAGGTGTTTTGAATGTGTCCTTCATATTGCCTACAATCTAAATGTTCGAAAATGGCAAACCAGAGGTGATTCCGATAAAGACATGAAAGAGGCAACAAAGAAAATCATTATTGATCGTCTTAGAAAAGAAAGAACTCAACATGAAAAAAATTCATATGATTTGTCCAATGGAAACCATGTAACTACCTAAATATTGTTCGTAAATTTATAGTTAGGGTGCATTTCAGAACGTCCAAATACAAAGCATCAGTCTCTTTTACTCCTAAACCTCAGTAGATTGTAATGTCAAATGTGCGCAACCTCGGTTAGATGCTAGTTTTCAAGTAGGCTAGACTTTTTCTTCTAGCGCGGTTTAGAAAAAAAAGACTGATGCTTTGTATTTTGACGTTTTGGATTACACCTATAGTTAGTTAACTTATTTAAAGAACACCTGAATAATCTGGGCACAATATTAAGGCTATCTAAAATAAAAACGAAGTGATTAAAAATCACAGAGCGTTGGCAACATTGTTAAAGCTCATCAGATGTTTCAGGTCAAGCTAAATTATTTCGCGAAATTCCAAACCAGCAA
>NW_023458559.1:6108873-6111877 GCF_013731165.1 Rhagoletis pomonella
CTTCATTGATTGTTGGTGCATTGAACTGTCTTTCGTGTTGGGCAACGGGCCTTTTGTCTGCTCGAATTACAACTGCGTAGTCATCGGCTGGCATTCGTTGAATGGCGGTTTTAAACAACTGAACTAATTCATTGTGTTGATCGATTTCTCGTCTAGTGCCCTCATTGTAATGGCATCGTTGTTCAATTTGTTCATCACTGTTGGCCATGAAATAAATTTGAAGAAACTTGTGATATGCGTCCGGCAATGGTAGAAGCGATCCGACACGATGATTAATTTGCCCTTGGACTCTGAATGTTGGCATGTAATTTTCGCCCACGATGTTCGTTGCACCGAACGATGTCATTTGAAAACATCAATTGTATTTGCGGATGTTTTCCAAGAAATGCTTTGAATCACGTGTAACACCTGATAGCAACGTTGATAGTGGTTCGGGTGGTGGAGGTAATTCTGGCAGTTTAACTTATCCACTGGCGCAGCACATTCCTGGCGTTTCGTTCTTAAATTTAAGGGCGCTACAATATATGCAAATTTTATCCATTTTTCCAATGTTGACACTTGGATGAAGACTGTAATTATTATTACTGTCATAATGGAATTCGCCAAGATTTAAATCAGCGTGCAGTGTTCGTCTTGATCGAGCGCTGCTTATTCGAACATTTGCAGCCTTCTTTCCCGTTGTTCAGTTGTTTCAGACGAACGGGCCTGAGTAGTACGTATTTGATCAGTTTCTAACCTCACTTCTTGCTGTTCAGATGATTCAGACGAACGGGCCTCAGCTGCATGTACTCCAAGATTTTCTAGCCTTAATGCTCGTTGCTCGTCTCATTCTGAGGCTCGTAATGCTCTTTTCTTCCGTGCTTGAGGTGTAGACCAATTGCTTGTCGCTTTGGAGGCATAATTGTACGGGAACGACGTGAAAAATGCGTTTGAATTTATAAGATGTCAATCTGCAAAACTTTATTGCACAAATAAATTGCCACAATATTGAACAAATTTGAACTGTATTTTAACCACAACACGATATTGCTCTGAAAACCTTTATAGTAATTTTAACAGTTATTATATTTTGCTGTACTTATCACTGAAGAGTGCACATGCTTACTGCGGAACTGTTTAAATTTTTAATATTTTTAAAATAGGCCCAAAATACTTTGCATTTTCCGATATCAGTAAATAAACCCTAACTAACATACCTACCTAGGAAACATTTAAATGCCTTAACCAACATCTATCTTTATACGATCTACTTATGTACCTGCGTGTTCAATAAAATGCATTATACTGGAGAACCCTGTTTACCTACTTTCTTACGCAAAAAATTTAAAAGAGCCCAAATACATACATATGTATATGTTACAGCTATGTACCTGCGTCCTTAAGAAAATGCATTATGCTGGAAAACAATTTATACTTTCTCGCAAAAGTGATTAGGGCTACAAATTTTTCTGTGGAAAAAATTTAAAAGAGCCCAAATTAAGCAATTAAGGAATATTTCTTGCTTCCGAATTTTGTTTTACATACTAAAGATCATTCCAGGAATTATTACAATTTTTTGGAATGTTGAAGTTTCTGGCTGTCTGTGAAAAATGTAGGTCGCTATACACTGTAGTAGTTGATTTATCTATTTTCAGTTCAGTTTATACAACGTATTTATATACGTGCCCCTAGGTAAATGTTTTGAATTTGAATCAAATCGGCCAGGAAATTCGGATTTTAGAAATATCTCGACTCCAGCGCCACCTATCGAGTCTATTTTCACACAATATATTTATGTTTAGGTGTTTAATAAATGTTTCGAATTTTAATCAAATCGGTATGTAAATACGGATTTTAGAAATATCTCGACTGGAGCGCCACCTATTGAGTCTATTTTCACACAACATATTTATGTTTAGGTGTTTAATAAACGTTTCGAATTTTAATCAAATCGGTCTGTAAATACGGATTTTAGAAATATCTCGACTGCAGCGCCACCTATCGACATTAGTTTTATTCTATAACACTCCCAGTGATTATATGCACCTACCGTACAAATTTCATTGAAATCGGTTGGGTACTTTTGCCGCCTATAAAGGACATAGGACAAACATTAATTTTTATATATATATGTAGATAGATATGTATTTATATGTACATAAATATGTATTAGCATTTTTTTTCTTTTTAAAATACGTTTTTTTTTTTATTTTGTACCGGCAATAAAATATTAGGAAAATATTTTTAAATGTATATTTTACTTGTTTATGCACATATTTTCGGTTTTTTAGTGCATGCGATTCCGAGCCCTAGTTTCATTTCATTTTGCTAACTTTAGCATTATTTTGCATATTTGCCGCTCGATCAAGACGAACACTGCACGCTGATTTAAATCTTGGGGCATTCCATTATGACAGTAATAATAATTACAGTCTTCATCCAAGTGTCAACATTGGAAAAATTGATAAAATTTACATGTATTCTAGCGCCCTCAAATTTAAGAACGAAACGCCAGGAATGTGCTGCGCCAGTGGAAAAGTTAAACTGCCAGAATTACCTCCACCACCCGAACCACTATCAACGTTGCTATCAGGTGGTACACGTGAGTCAAAGCATTTCTTGGAAAACATCCGCAAATACAATTAATGTTTTCAAATAACATCGTTCGGTGCAACGAACGTCATGCGCGAAATTTACATGCCAACATTCAGAGTCCAAGGGCAAATTTATCATCGTGTCGGATCGCTTCTACCATTGCCGGACGCAGATCACAAGTTTCTTCATATTTATTTCATTGCCAACAGTGATGAACAAATTGAACAACGACGCCATTACAATGAGGGCACTAGACGAGAAATTGTGGCTGCGTTACAAGCCCTTTTCGATCAACACAATGAATTAGTTCAGTTGTTTAAAACCGCCATTCAACGAATGCCAGCCGATGACTACGCAGTTGTAATTCGAGCAGACAAAAGACGCGTTGCCCAACACGAAAGACAGTTCAATGCACCAACAATCAATGAAG
>NW_023458559.1:6111977-6117148 GCF_013731165.1 Rhagoletis pomonella
AAAAATAAATGAGTGTCATTTTCGTTTTCAGCGATCCCAAATTAAGCTAGAAAGCACTTTTTTATCGAGGTACTTTTTTCGTGTAAACTAGTGTAATGAGCTGCATTTTTATAAAATTTAAGAAACGTTAAAAACAACAAAAGAAGAATAGCGAAAACTGGTCAAAAACACGTGTCACTATTATTTATCACATGACTGTATGTACATATGTATGTACATTGATCGTTTATAAAATTATTAAAACTAAAAACCAATTAATGCAAACAAAAAATATGTTTAAATCGTTTTGTAATTACCTTGGTTAGAATTTGAAGGAAATTGATAATGACAAGGAAAGACTTGTTAATAAATGTGAAGGTACATAACAACCATTGCGCCACCGCCACTGTATACAGAAGACGCACGTCGACTATCGAATAGGGATGGGTAAATTCGATATTCGAAGCTTCGATATTCGAATTTTAATCGAATTTTAGCTCCAAAATGGCGAATTTTTGAAATCGAACTTTATGTTGCTAAAATTCGGACAAAATCAAATTTTTCTAGAAAAAAGTCGAATTTCATCTTTATTTCCAAAAAAATCAACTCTTCCACTTTATTCTTTCTGACTAAATTTGTCATCACAGTGTGTGGCACTCCATTTGTTTTAGGGATGCAAGTAAAAAAATACATGTTTTTCGAACTGATGCATCGGGACAAAAAATCTGTGCCTAGAAGGAACTGTTATTCCAAACTCAAATTTAAATTTAATTTTTTTTTTTGTACAAAACTGGTCGGCAAAAATCCTCCGGCTGAACCCTCCACGAGGGTGCCGACTGGAAATGGGCACTACAGAGGATTCTGTGCGATGTCAGAATGGTGCTCAGCTAAAATCAGGAATCAGTGCTATGTGCTAAACTCCTTAATAGCTTAGTCATATGGAAATGGTTTTTGATCGTGGTTTGGAGGGCCGAAGGGGCTGGATCAAGGCGTCACGCGCACCGTACCGAGGATCGGCCAGGCTGGGGGCCCCTAAATAGCCCAGTCGCGAACGGAGCCCTCTGGGAGGCGGCCATACCCAGGATGTAAGTAGGCCTTACCTGGGCATCGCGGATCTCTGCCCGGGTGGACGACCCCCCTTTCTCCGCAGCCCGTGGGAACAAATATGGATAGAAAAAATCAAAAAACAACAACAACAACAACAACAAAAACCGCAACAACAACAACAAAACAAACTATAAAGGGACCGGCCCCCTTAAGGCGTCGGAAGGGTCTCGGCCCACTAAAGAAGGGGCTCAAGCGATGCAGAGTACCTCCACCAGCCGTAGTGCGGTGACAAACAGCGGGAAACCAAGACCAATGGTGAAACCGGGCCAAGCTCCTGCAAAAAAAAGGAAAGCGGTGGTGGGGATGCTCAAAGGAATCCACCCCGGGAAACTCCTGGCACCAGTGGATGCCAACCTGGCATGCAGATTGCAGCCGGGGATAAGGCTGAATCTGGGGCGCGGGCCCCGGGCGGTCCTCCCGCAACACCCACGGCCTTCTCGAGGCCTGACCAGAGGCCAGAACCAGCTACAGCGGGCTATCGACAGAAGAAGATGGCTGCACGAATCCTGCAAAGGTTCACCACTACGCCTGACCTGTGTAGCAAGGCGAAGGCAGAGTATGTGAAGGAGATCCTCACAGAAATCGACTGGGCGAAGGCAGTCCTGCCCGATTACCGCAAGCCGGAGGAGAGACAGCCGCAGGCGCCCTCCAGTAAGCGCAATAGATCGGGGGAAATACGCCCAACAATGCAAAGAGGGTCAGAACGCAGGGGACTTCTTTTGCTGAAGTAGCCAAGGATCAGATCCTGCTTGGCGTCATTGACGAGAGCGATGAAGACAGCCTAGCCCTGAGGCAGCAATGGAAGTGGGTTAAGGCCGCGATGGCCGACATTGCTATCACCATTATGTTGGAGAATCCGGGACCTCCGCCAACCTGCAAGGGAGCGGGGTGGTTCCAAAAGGATCTAGCGGTACGACCGAGAGCGAGAGCATGGTTGCCTTGCAAGCCAGCGGAACCCGAAAGGATCTTGCACACCATAAGGCTCTACAACCCGGAGCTACCTACCGAAAATTGGAAGGTGGTGAAAATAAATGAAAGCGGTAAAGCGACGATGCAGGTTGTCCTGCTTCTTAATAAAGACTCCATACAGTTGCTGGAGCAAAAGAGCGGGGTGATACGGTACGGCTGTGACATGGCCAAAATTAAGGTCTACAGCAACGACGTAAACGCAGCGAAGAACCTGATCGCGGAGGTAGAGCCGGAGGAGGCCAACAGCGACGTGGAGATGGAGGAGGAATCCGAGCAGGTTGATCCGATGGACGACCTGACCGGGGGTTATGCCTCATCGACGTCTTCGCTGGGGGTCGGACGCATGCTTCGGCTTTATACGGAGGAGGAGTTGATTGAGATGTCGGAAGACGCGGTCAACTCCACCCTAATAGGCGACGTGGGCGATAACGGCCAAAATGGTGAAGGTATTGCAGATTAACCTTCACCACTGTAAAGCACCTTCAGCTGCACTGCTGCTCCATCTAACAGCTAAAGGGGCAGCCGACATCGTCCTAATCCAAGAACCTTGGGTGGTGGGACAAAACATTTGCGGGCTGAAAGCGCCGGGCTACAGACTGGTAAGTGTAGCCTGAACGGGGAAACCAAGGACGTGCATATTGATGAGTATCAAGTGTCTCTTTCTTCCACAATTTACCGAAGAGGACACAACAGCGGTCAGTCTAAGTGTAAACGGACGACCAATTAAGATGGCATCCATGTACCTAGCGCACGACAAGGAGGTGCCAACTATCTGCATAAAGGACCTAGTGGCCAGCACGAGGGAGGCGCTAATTTTGGGAGGTGATGCAAATGCTCACCATCATACCGACGATAACGAACGGGGTGAGTCACTTTATAATTTCAGACTTAGCTCTAAGCTTGTTATTGCAAATAGGGAGAACGATCTCACTTTTATTACAAAATCCCGAAGGGAAGTGCTGGACGTTACCCTTATCTCTGAGAATGCGGAATGTCTGGTCGGGAAGTGGAAAGTGCTCGAGGAGCACTCCTTTTCCGACCACCGATATATCCAATTCGAGGTAGTAGGGGAAATGACCAAGGCTCCTCTAATTAGAAACTTGCGAAATACCAACTGGCATAGGTATCGGGAAGAGCTGGATGGGCTTTTGCCAGAAGATAGAGAGCCGACTACTCCAGCAAACCTAGTGGAGCTGGAATATCATGTCGACCATTTTACGGGGGCCTGCAGTAAGGCAATTGACATTGCATGCCCCAAAAAGCAGCACCGGGGTAGGAAAAAGCCACCCTGGTGGAATGAAGAAATCAGGATTTCACGCAAGAACTGCAGGAAAACCTTCAACCAGGCTACTGCGTCTGGTAGTGAGGGACATTGGGAGACCTACAAGACAACGTTACGGGAGTACAAGAAGCTCCTAAGAAGGTCGAAAAGAACCTCATGGAAAGACTTCTGCAACGGGGTGGAGTCTATCTCAGAGGCAGGCAGGCTCAGAAAGATACTCACAGGTGCTGCCCAGAAAGCCCCAGGATGCTAGCAAAGACCTGACGGCTCCTGGACTGGGACCGAGGAGGAATCACTGGATCTGCTTCTTTGCACACACTTCCCGGGTGCAACGGACAGCATGCCGGTGCAGCCACATCTAACTGGAGATCTTTCACACTAAAATTAAGCGATTCTGCTAAGTACCTGGGGATAGTCCTAGATAGAAAATTAAGCTGTACTCAAAACACCGAAGAGCGGGTGCGGAAGGCCACGGTTGCCCTTTACAGCTGCAGGAGAGCAATCGGCCAAAAATGGGGTTTAACCCCGAAGCTAGTGCACTGGATATACACCGCCGTGGTGAGGCCCATACTTCTGTACGGAGTAGTAGTATGGTGGCCAGTGCTGGAGAAGAAAGTAAACAGTAATAAATTAAAAAAAGTGGAGAGAGCGGCCCTGATCTGCATTAGTGGTGCTCTCCGCACAACACCTACTATGGCATTGAACACGATCCTTAACATCATACCTATAGATATTATAGGACGACAATACGCTGCGTTTGCAGCCCTAAGACTACAGGGGCTTAAAAGCTGGAAAGCGGCTCGTTGTGGTCACACTGCAATTCTGAGAAACCGACAACTACCGAGCACAACGGACTATTGTGTACCAAGGCTCACCTTTACTAAAGGCTATAGCGTAACGCTACCTAGCAGAGAATCATGGCTCGAATGAGTTCCGGGGTCTAGAGATGCCATAAGATTCTACACGGACGGCTCCAAACTAGAAAATAGGGTAGGAGGGGGCGTCTACTCGGAGAAATTGGGAATAAAAAGATCATTCCGACTACATGTCTTTCAAGCCGAATTGTCAGCCATACAAGAAGCCGTTGACAGCCTAAAACTAGCTGTTATCGCCACTACGGAAATATATATATACTCAGACAGTCAGGCGGCCCTTATGGCGCTTGACTCTGTCACTATAAATTCGAAAACAGTTGCCAACTGCCGCAAATCACTAACTGTGATGGCAGAGCAGTTCGCTTTGCACTTGGTATGGGTACCGGGGACAGTGACATACCAGGAAATGAGAAGGCAGACGAGCTTGCAAGGGCGGGTACTTCCTCTCCACTTTCACCAGCATGGAAGAGGATGGGTATGCCACTCGCTTCCTGAAAGCTCTTATTAAGGGAGAACTTCCTTGAAGAAGCGGCCTCCAGATGGGATCGCACTGAAAACTGTAATACAACGAAGCTTACATGGCCAAAATGGGAGGTACGGAGATCGAGAGAAATTCTTACTCTCAATAAAGGCGATATGTCACTGGCCATTGGTCTGCTCACAGGACATATCCTGATAGGAAGGCACGCAGAACGCCTCGGGGCTAGTCACAACGATTACTGCAGGAGCTGCCACGACGAAGAAGAGCCTTAATCAATAAGGCACTTACTCTGCGAGAGCCCAGCACTAGGCAGGAAAAGACAGAAATTCCTAGGTATAGGTCTTCTAGACGGTCTAGGCGCAACTGCTAAGTTGGGAATACGGCAGCTGCTAAGGTTCGCAGACTTCCCGAACTGGTTTAAGGAGTAGGGGTTTTTGGATCCATGTGGTATCACAATGGGCCCTGATCGGGCCTAAGA
>NW_023458559.1:6117248-6124119 GCF_013731165.1 Rhagoletis pomonella
AAAAAGGCAATGGGGCGACCAATAAAAAATCCTTAGTATTAAAAAATTGTTAAATAAACAATTGCGTATTATTATTGAAAGTCTTCTGAAGAGAACCAGAGTTTTCCGATCGAAAAATATTGATTTTCCAAAATTCTATACCATTTCTACGAAAAGTTTTTTCCCATATAAAAATAAATGGAAAACTTTGAGCGCTTTAAGCGAGCTCTGAATATTATTTGATTTCAAAATAAAAAAATACTGGTATACTTTTTTTCGATATAGAATCTGGGGGTGAGAGCAGTACAATTCCGACTTAATGTTTTTGGACCACCCTAATGTACATACATACATATGTGTGTTTAAAATTACCTACTTGTGAAATAATTTTGGTGGTATGAATATATACATACTTGCGCTTTCTAAAAATGGGAATAAAAATTGGGTTCGCATAAAATTTTAATTCCAATAACTAATATTTTAGTGAAAACATTTACAATAAAGTTTTCAGTAACTTTTGGCAAATTTGAGCGCTTATGTGAAATTATACATGCGTTTGTACCTACATATCCATTTACATATATTATTTAAACAAAGCTAATAGTAAAATTTAAAATGGAATATGGATATGACAATTAAACAAAACAAAAAAAAATTATTACTTGGTCCGTCCGGGATTTGAACCAAGACAAACGGCGAGACGCCAAAAAGTTGCATCGCCTCTAGCATACGCGCCACAGTACATCATTCAAATTGCAATCTCTAAATCACTACATATATGAAATTCTTCATTCATCCAAAAAGACAAACGCATAAATATGTATGCATTAATAAATGTAAATATGTGCATACATATGTACGATAGATCTGCTTTCGTCTTCCCATCGCTGTCCTCCATCAAAAGACAAATTATTAAATTCTTGCGAATTGCCACGCCATCAATATTAACCCTAGGTTACGAAATATTTAGGTTTTCGCATAAGTTAACATTTAATAAAGCTATACTCGTACATTTTATATGGAGAATAATATTTCGTTTAAAATTCTGCATGTAAACATGTTCTCGATGATACGTGTAACTTTCATGAAAATTAACTAAAAAATTCATGTTATATTAACGGCTGGAATGAAAAAAACTATGTCCGCTAAAATGGGTTAAAATCAAATTTTGAGTTGACATATTTACACGCATACATGCAGACATACATATGGACATATACAGTGGAGTAGCATTAGCTTGGACATAGCATATCTTGTACTTTGATGTGGTTGAATCTTTTTATGGTACTGAAGATTTGCTTACAGGTGAAAAAAATTTAAAATCATCCGTGGATATATGTAAATATATTTTTATAAACGCTTTGAAGTTTAGAAATTTTTAATATTCAAAAATTAATAGAATAATTTTTTTGCAATTATACAAATGGTGTTCAAGGCACATTGACCCCCCTGTACAAAAATCGTGGCGCGTCATGGACAAAAATTTTACAATTTCGGACCGAAAAATGTGCAAACGAGCAAAGTTGCCACGTTACATTTGTGAACTTCCGATAAAACCACATATGTTTGTGAATTTTGGAGTTTTGATTTTATTAAAAAAAATAAATAATGTATTTTCCTGCAGAAAACGTTCACTTTATTTAATGTTAATTAAAATTACACCTTAAAATACTAGTTAATGACTGAAACATTGTTGTGGAACAGAGAAATAGATTGTTTTGCAAAAATTAAAAAAAAATACCAAAATTCGAGATAACTAATTTTACTGGATGTAGAGAAATAGTTGCAACTTTTCACTTTGCTGGCCGAGATTTTTTAAATTTTAGATTTTAGAATTTTTGTGTCGGACTGAAAAAGTTGCGCTTGTTGGTGATGAATTTGCGGGGAGATGTGCTGCGGTTGTTATGAATGAATTTATGTATTTGGCCTTGAGAAATACGCGAATGCGTTTATGAGTGAAATAGTTCTTGTTGTACTTGAATATGTGCGTAATTATGTATGTACACTGAGTTTTACATATGTATGCATGTGCGTAGTATTTGGCAGAAATATGCACATACGTATGTATGTACATACTTATCTTATCAATTAATGGGGTATGTATTTACATATATATGCGTGGGAATTGCATTTTCATTTGACTGCAAAACTATTGGGGCATATTCGTAGACGAAATAAAGACGACCCTGAAGTTAAAGTTTGTGAACCTCAAATAAGAAGGAAGTTATTATATGTATGTTATAGTATGTGCATGTGTAAGAACTTTATCAATAAATTATTTACGAGGTTGTTTAGGTATGTATGTACTAGGGATGTCAACCCCCCGGTCTTTTTTAAGTCCCGAATATCCCGGGATTAGTCGATTTAAATCCCGGGATTGCTGGAAACAATTTTTTTGTTAGCTAATTAAATTTTTATCACAAATATCCCCTCTCAAGGGCAAATTAAGAATTTTTTGCAACCCTTAATGCTATAATTCCTTTAAGATCCATCAAAAGAAGGAATAATTTTGCTTCGCTCGAAATGGAATAGGTTATGCACTTATATTTTTATTGTTTACCTAAATGTGTTAACTTTTTTATTATTACTTACATATACTGATAATATCTTAAATTGATCTCAAACAGTGATTCAAAAAATTTTATATAGTTACATAGGCAGTTACTGCTGTACCAAATACAGTCACTTACAAAAATATTTTGCATCGATTTTTTTTGCAATATTCAAAATATTTTTCATGGTATTTTTTTGTTAATAAAAAAAAATATATAGCTCATTTTACAACAAAAACGATGTAAATAAAAATTTCACACTTTAGAGAAAGTTGGTTTAAGTTCACCAAATTATCATAAAAATTTCAAACTTTTTAATCATAATTTTTACAAAAAACTCTATTATGCAGTTTTATAGCCCATTCAATTTAATACAATAAAGTGCAATTTTAAAGTTGCTAAAAACTCACTTGATTTTTGAATTTTTTTTACTGACGATGTTGGGCATTTTCTTCCTTATAACGAATTTTTTTGGAGCAAAAAAAAATACAAAATGTCGACGGGATGTTTTCGCAACTTCAAAATTACACATACATATATATTTTCTTAAATTAACAAAAAAAATACCATGAAAAATATTTTGAATATTGCAAAAAAAAATCTATGCAAAATATTTCTGTGAGTGACCGTAAATGCATTTGTACTTGTAGTACAAAAACTATGTTATAAATTAATGAGGATATGTACATACATACATATATGTTTGTCAAATTTTATGTTTGTTTTTTGTTGATTGAAAATACTGATTTATCGCCTTAATAAATATGTAAATGAATTACAATAAATTGTACTTTTTTTTGTTATATCAATCTGATTTAAAATACTACAATAGGATGATCACAGATGTGTTGCACTTTTGCCTGAATTTCGGGACAATCCCGGGATCCCGGGATTGTATTTTCAGATCCCAAAAATCCCGGGATCGACAAAACCCCGAAAATTGACATCCCTAGTATGTACACATAAGTACATAGAGGGGAACGTTATCAATGCATATATGATTTTGGAGTATGTCCATTTTACATATCGTCGCCTCAGAAAACGGATGACGAGTGTGCAAAATCACGATTTTGGGATTTTGATGCAGATTTACTAAGTTGGACATGCTCTTTCGATTTCTGCAATCCATTTTTTTATATCTCCATTAGTTTTTGAGATATTTCGTGCGCATTTTGTCGTATGTTACATAACATTAATGATTGGGTATGCCTTTTGTTGTATGTGCTGAAAATGCGTCACATACGACAAATTCCCATACAAACGTACCTTTTTTTTAATCATAAAACGTTTATCGTATGTGGCACATACGACAAATTCCCATACAAATGTAATCTTTTTTTAATCATAAAACATTTGTCGTATGTATCGCAAAACTTTGAACTTACGACAATTGGATGGTCCTCTACTATAACGATACAATTAAAATTGAAAATTAAACTAAGTAACTAATTTAAAATTTTTAAGTTTTAGCTTGCACTGAGTCTCCAATGAAATGAAAGAGATAAAAATGTACAAAAGACTGAATTTAAGTATTGTTTTTTGTTTTTATATAAAGAAAACGTATGTTCGTAACATATTTACAGCATAAGAGATGTACAGATTTTTTTTATTAAATACATGATTATGTTTTTGTTATGCTTTTTCTAATAAGTAATCATTATTTAATAAATATGTCTGTTTTTTTCATCAAATTATACCATCGTCGTTGAAATAGATACTTTACTATTGTCGTATGTTCTGTGGACAAAACAAAGTGGTGAGTAAACGCTACTTACGACAAATGTATACGGAATGAAAAGTAAATTGTCTCATTAACGTTAAGAGATATTAAATGTAAAAATATGGGAAATCAAAACTAATAACACCACCTACGTCTCCTTCAAAAGTTACAAAAATCTACCGTACAGTTTCGGATTAATTCGACCCTAAACTTCAAAGTCAATTTTCTCAAAACCGTGTTTTGTAACATTCGACATCCGTTTTCTGAGACGACGATATGTAGCGCATTTGTAAGTACATACATACTACGGTTTACGCCGACAGGCTTTGCGGCGGCGGCGTGGTCAACTTCAAAAAGAGTCGGCGACGGCGGCGACGCCGGCGCTCTGGAAACGCCGGCGCTACTGCGCATAACTTAGATTCAAAAGAGCCATGAGGATACTAATCTTATCATGTCAGCTCGTCAGCGTTAGGCAGCCGCCATGCCAATTAAGATTATAATTTTATTTAATTCATTCATTGAATTAGTTTTAAATTTAAATTACGTTACTCCGTACTTGAACTAAAATGTGGAGTGTCTGGCGCTGATGGATGGGCGAACAGCAGAAGGTCTGAGGTATATACATACATACACACATGGCTCTCTATGTTCTCTTGGGATCCGTGTGTTCTATTTAAATTTAAAGAAATAAAAAAAATTTAAAAAGTTAAGTTATTAGGGTAATTTATGTCGCTATCAATAAATTTTTGCAATAATCTTAACAACTGTTCTGTTAAATTACTGTTTAAAAAAAATGCCTTATAGATGGTTAAAATTTCCAATAAAATATTAAGCCACAAATTTTTCTAAGGAGAACCGAATGTAATGAAAAAGAATACTAATTATTACCAAAAAGGGGGAACTTTAACCCTGTGTAGAAAACATTGCGATGCGAGCGAGCAAAACCTTCCTGGGGTTTGACCACCACTAAGGAATGCTAACGTAATTTTCACACAGCCACCTAGTACTTGTATACGTTTGTGGGACCCCAGAATAAAATAACTTACGAATGTAAAAATTAGTAAAAAAAATTGTTTGCATTTTATTGAAAGTCTGTTTTAAATATTAAAAAAAATACACGGGAAAATCAACTTGTCTTTGTTTTATCTCCAATAATTGAGCAGATATTCGCGTTAAAGTTTTTGATGTGTTATAACTTGTTGGTGTAGTATATGTATAAAAAAGTAGTATTGTTGTATCATTGAACAGAATTGTCTAGTGCAGACAAAAAATCGTTAGATTACCAGTATTCGACCCTTATTTAACTGTAGTAAACGCTTTCGATCGAAAAATATGTTACTTATGTTTTTTCTGAGTTATGCTCTTATTGGAAAAATAAAGGAGACCATATTATTTTCCAGTGGCCCAAACTATGCAAAAACAACTCAACATCAAAAACAACTCCTTTAAAAATGTAATTTTCATTTCGTAAAATTGTGTTTTTATACTAGTAGTATTTAGTATTTCAATGTACATACATCATGAAAATTTTGTACAATATTCCTTAGGCGCCGAACGCCGCCGCCGCGCCGATATTTTCGTAACTCGACGGCGGCGCGTGAGGATAGGCAAAAAACAGAGGCGGGGGCGGCGTGGCTCGGCGGCGTATACCTCTAATACATATGTACATCCGTATGCGCATGCGTGAGAAATAAATTCGACTCTAAACTTACATAGTTGCAGCTTTTGACAGATATTCTATTGCAAATTATGTCAAAAATCTGTAACTAACTTTAGTGTCGACTTTATTTTGACTATGAATATGCCCCATTACTTACATATAATACGAGTATTGCAGTGGAAAATGACCATGCAACACCTTTGCTCAAAATAAATGTTCATAAAACTCGAAAATAACTTTTCAAGAAAACACCTTGAAGTTAACAAGTGCATTGCATTTGTACGTTTTTTTGTCAATGTGTCCATGTTTAAAGTGCATTATATGTAAATAGCATAGCAGCTACCATAAAAAAAAAAATTGATTTTTTCGACCAAAAGCCCCTTTGAAATGCCGACGACAAATCACCAAAGAGTTTGCCAATTGCATGTGTACATAATTTTCATAAGGTTTGCAGTGAGAGCATACAATGGCACATACAAATGTTTGTATGTTTCTTCGAACAAGAATTTTCATATAACTTAATACAATATAAACAATGTTCATATTTTTTTTAATTAATCAAAACTATTAATATGAATTTTTTACCAATTTTAGAATTCTTTTACTACCTACTATACAGGGTGTCCCAGAAGTAACGTGCCAAACTTTAGGGCAAGGTAGGTGGGGGGGTGAGCTCACTGATAAACAAAAAATTTTCAGGTAAAAGTGTCACCGTTTTTGAAATATTTACATTTTTTCGAATTTAAAAAAAATCGTGCCTTTTCATGTGTTTTCTTTAACTGCAACTACAAACCGGGCAATACTTAGTAAATTTTTTATGTAAAATACTTCCAGATAGTTGCCTCTCCATACTCAAATGCAATGTAGTTAAAATAAATTAAGGAACCATCATAAAATTAGGACTATTTCTGGATTTTTAACTTTTTGATATTTTCTTCCCCAACTTTGACTATCTCGGGT
>NW_023458559.1:6124219-6125452 GCF_013731165.1 Rhagoletis pomonella
TACCTTGCCCTAAAGTTTGGCACGTTACTTCTGGGACACCCTGTATACATATGTGACCTGGTCTACGAAAAGGGAGCTTACGTGCGAAAACTAGTTTTCTGTGAAAAAGCTGTTAAAAGTGAAAAGCATCTCATCTTCCATCCGAATCAACCAAAAAGTGAAAATTGATTTTTTGACACCTAAACCCCCTTTCCGTAGACCAGGTCACATATATTATATATATTTATATATACATATACTATATACTCGTACAAGAAGCGAACTTGAACACATGCTTTTTGAGTTTTTGGATTTTTTTATGTCGTTAAAGCAATATTAACTACTCAATAAATTATATTTAACAAATGGTCATCCATATATGAAGATCCGAAATGCTAACTGATATAAAAGTACAATTGTACATGAATATGTTTCTGCACTCACCAGCAACGTAGCAACACAGCCAGGCACTTGCAACATAACATAACATTATCATAACAGAATATTCACGTTTTTTGATGTTAACTCGTGTTCAAATGTTAATCGCAATGTGGTGATATTCCATGGATTTATTTTTCAGCCAAACAATTTTACCTTCTCTATCTATCTAAGTTCTCTGAAGCCCTAACCACTGAGCTATGCACACCCCGTAAGCTTTTGTTGCTTATCCATTTCTTCCAAACTTGGCACAGTTGTTAGCCTTACTACAGCATACCAAATGGTTGAAATTTTTTTAAATCGGACAATAACTACGCCCACATCCCATATAACGGTAATTTGGAGAATTACGAAATCTTCCATAAATCAGTAAATATTAAAGCTAATTTATTCAAAATTGATGCTTGCAACAATTCTTTAGATCTCGACACTTAAAAAACTCCTGTTTCCACTACTCGGCACCAAAAAACAAAACAAAACAACAAAAAGTTTCCGTACGTCATGCGGACTGCGGCCCTCGTGTCGGTTGGGCGGGAATGGAGGGTAAAAAGCCCTTGGGATTAATTAATTTACCGAGAAATACGTTATGATAAAATTTTAGAAAATGGGCGTGGCACCGCCCAATTATGATCACATACATATATGGTTACCGAGATACCGTTATACCAATTTGTACCAAACTCGGTATTGTTATTGTGGTCAGAGAACTTAGATAGATAGAGAAGGTGCAAATTTTTGGAACGTAAAATTGTTTGGCTGAAAAATAAATCCATGGAATATCACCACAGCGCGATTAACATTTCAAGAAGAGTTAAC
>NW_023458559.1:6125552-6138740 GCF_013731165.1 Rhagoletis pomonella
CGTTTAAAAGATTTTTAAATATTTGTATGCAGATTTTTTAAGCTTGATCTGTTTTGTCATCTGAGGGGACTTTGTTCAAAAAGTTATTTAAGAAACTATTTTTATTCATAAAAAACTACATTTTTGGAGGTATTTTCGAATCGGTCCAGCTCACTTAAATCTTAATATTTTTCCGAAATATTTTGGTGGACGTCTTATAATATAATCAATTTTGTAATCTCGGCGGAAAAACCGCAACTTTTTTTGGTGATGCAGTCTAATGTACATATGTATATAGATAATTAAATAAGTATGTACATACTTATGTTCATGCTTATGTATATGCATACATATGTAGATTTTGATATTATATTTTCTAATATTTCATACACAATTAATATATATATACGACATGAACATTTACCATGACTGTCTACCTGGTAATGTGATCAAGAAAGAATGAATAAATGAAAAATTATGCTTTATTCAGTATTACTTGAATGACGAGTAAAAATGTATTCATCATTCGAAAGTGCTTGAATGAGGAATAAAAATGTATTCGTTATTTGAAATAACTTGAATAATGAATAAAAATTTATTCATCATTCGAAAGTGCTTGAATGAAGAATAAAAATGTATTCTTATTTGAAATTACTTGAATGATGAATAAAAATTTATTCATCATTCGAAAGTGCTTGAATGAAGAATAAAAATTTATTCGTTATTTGAAATTACTTGAATGATGAATAAAAATTTATTCATCATTCGAAAGTGCTTGAATGAAGAACACAAATTTTTTCTTATTTGAAATTACTTGAATGATGAATGAAAACTTATTCATCATTCGATAGTGCTTGAATGAAGAATAACAATTTATTCGTCATTTAAAAATGTTGAAATGATGAATGAAAACTTATTTTTTATTTGAATAATAATTCATTCAAAAACGCCCATCCCTGGTCTTCTGTATACTGTTTATTCTGTGATAATACTCTCTTATGCAACGCAACTACTTCGGGATTTTTGGGACTAATTCGATATTTTTGGGACTATTTCGATATTTTCGGGGTTCTCGGGAATATATCGCGATCTGCGGGACTACTTCGGGATTTTTGGGACCGATTCGGATTTTTTGGTACTATTTCGGGTTTTTCGATACTACTTCGAAACTTTCAGGGTTCTCGGGGATATTTCGAGATCTTAGGGATTTTTGGGACAAATTCGGAATTTTTGGGACTATTTCGGGTTTTTCGAAACTACCTCGTGATTTTCGGGATTGTCGGGTTAAATCGGGGTTTTTGGGACTATTTTGGTATTTTTGGACTATTACGGGATTTTCGAGATTTTCGGGACTATTAGAGGCGAGACTACTTCGAGATTTTCGGGGTCCTCGCGACTATATCGGGGCCTTCGCGGCTACTCGGGAGTTTTGGGCTATTTCAGAATTTTTGGGACTATTTTGGTAGTTTTGGGACTACTTCGAGATTTACGGAGTTCTCGCGATTATATACTTCGGGATTTTTGGTGCTAATTCGGAGTTTTTGGAACTCATTTCGGTTTTTCGAGACTTTTTCGGGATTTTCAGGATTTTACCTCCCATATAACGGTAATTTTCAGATATACGAAAACTGCGATATTTTAATAACTACTGAAGATTATTCACTCAAAATTGATACATACTAACAATTAGTTTCAGACGAAAAATAAGGATATTGCAAATTTTTGGATAATGGGCGTAGCCACGCCCACTTATGGTTACATGTGTATATCTTGGTAACCGTTAAAATCTTTTTATTAACAAAAAAACTAAATTTTAATATTTTTGCGAGGTATTTTGGCGGAAGTCTTGAAATGTAATAGATTTTATAATTCCAGCGGAAAACAGTACCAATTTTTTTTTGATGGGGAGTGATGCAGTCTAGTGTACATAAGTTGACTATGATTACTGGGCCGTGCTATCATAGTAGCACAATGCCACTAAGTGCATTTTAAAATTTTCAGGCAATAGCCTCATGCAATTATCGATTATATTTTTGGTTGTTTGTCAATGTTATTGTGGCTTGTTAACATTTTATTTTTAATATTTTTATTGAGCTTTGTACCACGATTGTTTATTAGGAAAAATTGAAAAAGCAACAAAGTCTAAGCGGTAGAAGTTATAGCACTATTTCGGAGATCACCACATCTCCTCATCAGACTTCTTTTTTCTAGACTTCAGGCCTCCCTCCTGATGAGGAGATGTGGTGATCTCCGAAATAGTGCTATAACTTCTACCGCTTAGACTTTGTTGCTTTTTAAATTTTTCCTAATAAACAATCGTGTTACAAAGTTCAATAAAAATATTAAAAATATTTTTTGTTGTTTGTGTGAAATATTTTATTTTTATCGGTATTTGTTTTTTAATCAAAATATGTTGAAATAAGAGTGAAAATAAAAAAACATTTTGTCATACAAACTCGCGCGATCATTTTTTTTTATATATATATATATATATTGGGGGTGTTTAACCCCATACCCTCCTTTACTACTAATTCAACGCTGAACAGGAAAGCGGGTACGATAAAAACTGTTTTCTGTTATTTTTGTTTTTTTAGATGTGGCAGCACTCTTCTAATGTCAGTGTGAAACCATGGTTGAATCAACAGTTCTGTATTGATAATGGGCGTAAGCATATATAAGTGCATAATAATTTTAAAAACATACTAAATTTATTAAAAAATACATCATAAATGTAAAAAATATGTTTTTATTTCATTGTGCGGGGTTTAATGCACCAATTTTGCCGAAGTGTGTACGTAAATATAGTGCTTATTGTCTGAAATAGCGCCGAGAGGTTAGTTCAGTTCATAAATTTTAACCTCAAATAACTTAAAAACTATAAACCTCCGGCGGCTAAAGGTATATATATTTGCAATCAGGAGAAACCCCCTACCCTCCCATAAACACCCTTTTTTTTGTACGCGGGGGATGCCAAACTAAAATTTTCCCTTTAATTTACTTTGCTTGCCTTATACATATATAGCTCTGCGGATCGAATTTTAAAATTGATCCAATATAAAAGAGAAATATACTTTCATTACAAACTGTTGAGAATATAACATGGTCAAAATAAAGTCGACACTAAGGCAAGTTCATCTTTTTGACATTATTTCGAACGAGTTTAACTTGGAATATATTACATAAGTTGCGTTCCCTAACTCGCAAGAAGTTGCAAGAATTTACAGGAATTTCCCAGAAAGCGTTCCCGTACTCGGTTCTCTGGCATCTTTTGCCTTTTGACAGTTTTACAGGATTTAACCACGAAAAGTTGGGGAACGCAACTATAATTTGATAATAGTTTTAAGTACATACATATATTTATATTCACGTTTCTCTCACTATATTTAAGATATTTTTCTTCATGTACATACATATGTATTAGAGGTATACGCCGCCGGGTCACGCCGCCGTTTTTTGTCATTTCTCACGAGCCGCCGCCGAGTTACGAAAATATCAGCGCGGCGGCGGCGGCTTTCGGCGCCTAAGGAATTTTGTACAAAATTTTCATGTTGTATGCACATTGAAATACATCGTTTGAAGGAACTAAATACTACTCGTATAAAAACATTATTTTACAAAATGAAAATTACATTTCTAAAGGGAGTTTTTTTTTGCATAATTTGGGCCACTGAACATTTAAAAAAATTTTCGATCGAAAACGTTTATTACAGTTAAATTGGGGTCGAATACTGGTAATCTGACGATTTTTTCCGCAGTATACAATTTTTTTCAATACTACAACAATACTACTTTCTGATATACTACATCAACAAGAAAGTTATAAGACATCAAAAACTTTAACGCCAATATCTCAGAAAGCAGTTTTAACAGAAGCGCCTAATTGCATCTAACTCCTCAATTATTGGAGATAAAACAAGACTAGTTTATTTTCCTGTGTGTTTGTTTAAATATTTTAAACAGTATTTTAATAAAAAGGAAACACTTCTTTTTGCTAATTTTTACATTCGTAAGTTACTTTATTCTGGGGTCCCACAGACGTAGGTGGCTGTGTGAAAATCACGTTAGTATTCCTAAGTAGTGGTCAAACCCCAGGAAGGTTTTGCTCCCGCGCATCGCAATATTTTCTACACAGAGTTAAAGTCCCCTTTTTTTTGGTAAAAACTACTATTATTTTGCATTACATTCTGTTCTCCTTAGAAAAATTTGGCGCTTAATATATTAGTGGAAATTTTAACCATTTATAAGCCATTTTTCAAACAGTGGGTCAAAAAGGCCCGTTCTGGTGGGAGTTGATGGGTTAAACTTTTGGAAAAAAGTAGGCCAACCTTATTTTCAATATATAACCCGCAAAAAATCGTAAGAACTCTGTAGTTTAACATAACGGTTGATAAGCTTATTGCAAAAATTTATTGATAGCGACATCAATTACCCCAATAACTTAAGCCTTAAATTTTTTTATTTCTTTAAATTGAAATAGTGCATACGGATTTGTAGAGTTCATAGAGATGTATGTATATTAGGGTGCCCATAGAAAATCGTTTTTTTGTACGTCAGTACTACACATTTTCAAATTGTGGAAATTATCGATGGTCAAAATTTAAAAAATTCTTTGAACTTCAAGCAAAAATAGTCATTCATAAACTCATGAATCTAGAAAATCGTATTTTCTGACCTAAATCGACAGGCCGCGACCTCTAAATGGCCTTTAAAAAAGCTATAAAAATAGGCAATAATATTTCTCATAAAAACGAATCAAATTAGGGGGTAGGGTCTTTAAATTTTCAAAAAAAGCATTTTCGATGGGAAACCTAATGTATATACTATATAGACTTTCTTCTGTTCGCCCATCCATCAACAGCAGTCACTCAACATTTGAATTCAATGAATGAATTAAATAGAATTATAATCTGATGACATGAAGCCTCATGGCTCTTTGGAGTCTACCTTATGGGCAGTAGCGCCGGCTTTTCCAGACGTCGCCGCTGCCGCCGATTCTTTTTGAAGTTGACCACGCCGCCGCCGCAAAGCCTGTCGGCATAAACCTCTAATATCTATGTCTATGAATGTGCATTTGGAGGATGGTTCCGTGCGCAGAAGTGGAAAACTTTTGACTGCCATTCACCTGGGAGTGGCCAGAAGCGATTCTTGTGCGTACGGTTCAAATCGCAGCTCACAACGTCCGGATATTTATATCCACGTATCCTCTGGGTAGCAAGCAAACACCCGTTTGGGAGCGAGCTAAAGTGAGAAGGCGTAAAACTTCGCGTGCGCTGGGTTTGGGTCCCGCCACGTTAAAACCCCGCCCAAAAGAAACAAACAGCCTCGGATGAGACCCCCTTTTATTGATGACGACCACGGCAAACGTATAAAGGACTATGATTTAAGGGTATGCACCTGGAATATCCGGACCCTTAATGGGGAAGGTGCCTCTGCCCGGCTGGTTGATGTCCTCGGGAAGACAAAGGCTGACATCACCGCCATCCAAGAAATGCGATGGACGGGGCAAGGTAAAGTAAGCGTAAAGCCTTGCGACGTCTACTACAGTTGCCACGTAAAGGAGCGCAAATTCGGTGTTGGATTCGTGGTAGGAGAGAGCCTCCGTCGCCGAGTACTGGCGTTCACCCCGGTGGACGAACGTCTAGCCACAATCCGCATCAAAGCTAGATTCTTCAACATCTCGCTCATCTGCGCCCATGCCCCGATGGAAGAGAAGGATGAGGCGTCCAAGGATCTCTTCTATGAGCGCTTGGAACGTACATATGAGCGCTGCCCCCGACACGATGTCAAAATCGTGCTTGGCGATTTTAATGCCAAGGTGGGCAAGGAAGGGATCTTTGGCGCCACTGTCGGAAAATTCAGCCTCCACGACGAAACGTCCGATAACGGACTGGGGCTGATCGACTTCGGCGGGGCCCGAAATATGGTAATATGTAGTACAAGGTTCCAGCATAAGAACATCCACCAAGCTACATGGCTGTCTGCAGAACGAAAAACGAGAAACCAAATCGATCATGTTGTGATAGACGGAAGGCATGCTTCAAGCGTTTTGGACGTACGTACACTCCGAGGACCAAACATCGACTCGGACTACTATCTTGTTGTAGCCAAGATACGCACCCGCCTCTGTGCAGCAAAAAATGTGCGCCCAACAATGCAAGGAAAGCTTAACGTCGAAAAGCTGCAATCACAACAGACGGCCAATTTATTCGCCACTCGACTCACACACCTGCTCTCTGAGTGCACTCTTCAACAATCCGACGTACGCGAGCAGTGGAACCACATTTACCGATCATTAAGTACCGCCGCCGAAGAATTAGTTGGATTTCAGCGAGCCCGAAAGAACAACTGGTACGATGAGGAATGTCAAGAAGCCGCAGAGAAAAAAGATGCCGCCTACAGGGCCACGCTGCGATCAGGCGCAACGCGAGCCATGTGGGACCGTTATAGGGAACTGAAGAAGGAAGCGAGACGTATTTGCCGCAATAAGAAGAGAGAGGCCGAAATACGTGAGTGCGAAGAGCTTGAGATGCTGGCCGGCAGGAAGAACGCCCGAAAATTCTACCAGAGGGTTAGGCGACTTACGGAAGGTTTCAAGACCGGGGCGAACTCCTGTAAGAACAACAATGGCGACCTAGTGACCGATGTCCAGAATACACTTAAATTGTGGAGGGAACACTTTTATAACCTACTGAATGGTAGCAGCGCTGAAAGTAGTGAGGAAGACGAACCCGAGTCCCCAGTCGATGATGATGGAGTAGCTGTCCCACCGCCTGACTATGACGAGGTACGTATAGCGATTACGCGGCTGAAAAACAACAAAGCTGCTGGAGCTGACGGCCTGCCAGCCGAGCTATTCAAGTACGGCGGCGAGGAGCTGATTAGGTGCATGCATCAGCTCGTATGCAGAATATGGTCAGATGAACGCATGCCCGACGACTGGAATTTAAGTGTGCTCTGCCCAATCCACAAGAAAGGCGACCCCGCCATACGCGCCAACTACCGCGGAATTAGCCTTCTAAGCATAGGTTACAAGGTCTTATCGAGCGTATTGTGCGAAAGACTGAAGCCCACCGTCAACGAGCTGATTGGACCTTATCAGTGTGGCTTTAGGCCTGGAAAATCCACCATAGATCAGGTATTCACAATACGCCAAATCTTGGAAAAGACCCGCGAGAATAGGATCGACACACACCATCTATTTGTCGATTTCAAAGCCGCTTTCGACAGCACGAAGAGAAGTTGCCTTTATGCCGCGATGTCTGAATTTGGTATCCCCGCGAAACTAATACGGCTGTGTAAAATGATGTTGAGCAATACCACCAGCTCCGTCAGAATAGGGAAGGACCTCTCCGAGCCGTTTGATACCAAACGAGGTTTCAGACAAGGGGACTCCCTTTCGTGTGATTTCTTTAATCTTATGTTGGAGAAGATAATAAGAGCCGCAGAACTGAACCGCTCAGTCACAATACTTTATAAGAGCGTACAATTGCTGGCGTATGCCGACGACATCGATATTATCGGTAAAAACAAGGGCTACGTCTGTTCTGCCTTCTCGGGATTGGATAGAGAAGCAAAGCGAATGGGTCTGGTTGTGAACGAGGACAAAAGGAAGTATCTCCTGTCATCACACAAACAGTCAGAGCATACGCGTCTTGGCACCCACGTCACTGTTGACAGTTACAAGTTTGAAAAAGTAGACGACTTCGTTTATTTGGGAACCAGCATTAACACCAATAATAATGTCAGCCTTGAAATCCAACGGAGAATTACTCTTGCCAACAAGTGCTACTTTGGGCTGAGTAGGCAATTGAGAAGTAAAGTCCTCTCTCGTCGTACAAAGATCACACTCTATAAGTCACTCATCATGCCTGTGCTGGTGTATGGCGCGGAAGCATGGACAATGAAAGCATCTGATGAGGCGGCTCTTGGAGTTTTCGAGAGAAAGATTCTGCAAAAGATTTACGGACCTTTACGCGTTGGTGATGGCGAATATCGCAGACGATTTAACGATGAGCTGTATGAGCTTTACAACGATATAGACATAGTGCAGCGAATTAAAATTCAGCGGCTCCGCTGGCTTGGCCATGTCGTTCGGATGGACAGAAACGCTCCTGCTCTGAAAATATTCAACGCGGGCCGCGATGCTGGTAACAGAGGAAGAGGAAGGCCTCCTCTGCGTTGGAAAGACCAGGTGGAGAAGGACTTGGCTTCACTCGGCATTTTCAATTGGCGTCAGTTAGCACAGAAGATAAATGACTGGCGTGCTGTTTTGGACTCGGGCAAAATCGCTTAGGCGGTTACAGCGCCAATTAAGAAGAAGAAGAAGATGAATGTGCATTACATGATTTTTTGGTTATTGACAATAATAAAAAGCAAAGGTATGAAACCAAATAGCATTTTTTAAGTTTTTTCTAACTTGACACTTTGATAGAA
Source organism: Rhagoletis pomonella (assembly GCF_013731165.1). Lineage (NCBI taxonomy): Eukaryota > Metazoa > Arthropoda > Insecta > Diptera > Tephritidae > Rhagoletis > Rhagoletis pomonella. The sequence continues at coordinate 6,133,965 of NW_023458559.1, forward strand.
AAAAGTGATACATTTGATAAATTTTTTGTTTTTTTTTGTACGATACATTTTTTCATGGTGCCGCGGCAACACTACTACAAAGTATGGTAGAATATTTGTAAACTTTTTATTCGCCGAATTACACTGTAGTAACCATATATGTAATACTTCTATATTGCTAGTACACTGTGATCGCAATGTGTTTTCGATTTGAAGTGAAAGAATGAAGCGCCATATCAATACAGGGACGGTTCAGGGAACTAAACAAACAGGCAAACGTTTTACGGTCTCATGTTTCCTTTAAGCCGCATATATATCCGAGCCCTAACCGCGAAAATAACACAAGCGATTTTTTTTTTTTAATTCAATGCACAATTTAATGCAAAAAAAGAGCATCTTCGTCTTTTCATTGCCCATTTCTCATTTCGCGTTCGATTCTAAAATAAAGGCAAACGGTGAGAAAATTTTGTGTCCGTTTCTTAAAATGTCACACTTTTGTAAAGCAGAAAACGTACATTATCTGCCTTTTTAAGCTTTGTTATGGGAAATGGTTATCCCGAAAATCAGATGGTGGCTTAAAACTAGGGATGAAACGATACAAGTAAATACAAGTACATACTCGATACTTTTCATTCGATACCAAGTAATTTTGGCATCAATAATTTTGAATACATATGAGTCGCCCTGTGCGTTTTGGCAACTTAACTGCCAGCGAAAACCGCGACATAATGCAAAATGTCGCAAGTCGACATAATGCATCCAATTGCTTCGCCAAAGTCGAGCGTTTGCAACGTTTACACGGCCAATTGTTCGAGTGGAAGTGTGAAGTGGATAAATGTTCAGTACAGACGTTTTAACGCGATGCAAAAGTCACTGAGTAACTCTATTATTCTTCGCGTTGATAACATTAGCGGGCAATAATAAAGGTAGGGGCAAATAGCTATGTTATGAAGGAAAGAAAAAGAGTTGATTCAAAATATAAAATAACGCTTAGAAAACACTAAAATATTAAATGTATCCCAAGCCCAGAAAATTTAAACGCTATCTTCGAATCTAATCTGTAGAAAATATATATATATTTATTAGAGTGGTTCAAGAAAACACTCTTTTTGGAAATTTATAAACGCTAAATCAAAATATTGTTGTTTGTTGTTTGTGAGAAAAAAATACACGTATTTTTTTATTTTGAAAAGAAACAAATTTTTTTGGAGGTCGCGCTAATCAGTTTTTTATGTAAACGCTGATTGGGTATTTTTTTTATTTTCGTGACATGTTATAGGGCAGCTAAAAGTATTGTTTTTAAATGTAATTACTCCGGTATTATTGGGGAATATTCCATTAATTACATACCTGTCTCGGACAGTTAGAATGGGCATAGTCCCCGAAAATATGCTTTCGAAAAGAGACTGCTAAAATTAAAACGTTGATACTGAACGTTTTAAGCATTGTCATGTGTTCAAACTCATTACCAGGGGGTTTCTGGAATCGCTGATTACGCATATGATGTCAGTTTTTCAAAATTCAAAATGGCGGATGCAATATGGCGACCAATAAAAAAATGATTTGGATCCGCCATTTTGAATTTTAAAATCTGCTGATGTCAGATTCGTGACAATGCGTAAAACTTTCAGTCTCAACGTTTTAATTTTAGTAATTTTTTAAGAATTTGATAGCAAAATTGGATCCGCCATTTTCCGCCCCAAAAATTCCCGAGCTCCGAGTTTGGAACCAATCCAGCAATTTTTTTTTTCAAATTGATCACCATTTTGGATCCGCTGTTTTGAATTTTGAAAAACTGATATCATATGCGTAATCAGCGATCCCAAAAATCCCTGGTAACGAGTTTGAACCCATTGCAATGCTTAAAACGTAAACAATATTCTGACTTTTACACTCATATTCACGAGAAAATTTGCTGCTCAACTTTTATAAAAGCAACATTTCGGGGAATTAGGTAAATAATCCCAGCCAGTAAAATATCCGGAAACCTGATGTTTCATCCGTTTTCCGATTCCTTTTTCAGACGTTTTTCAGATCAATTCTCCCATTAAAGTGTTCATCCGAAACGTATGTGCAGAAAACTATCGAAAATAGTTCTAAAACGGATGCGCTTTCGGCTGTTTTCCTGAAATTTGTCAGATTCAATTTTTCCTTGAAAACGATTTCATTATGAACTTCACAGAAACTTTTTCATAATCACAGGAAACCAAACAAAAAACAATTTTAAGATTCAGCAATTATTTCAATTTGAATAAATAATTTTAATGGGTTGCTTCTGACGGAATTCGAACCTGGGACCTCCTGAAAGCTAACAAATAGTAGCACACTTCTCTGCATACTCAGCTACTGGCGAATACGTATAAATGTTTTCAAATGCTCAGTTTGAACAAATATTTTAAAATTATTGTTTTGAAATAAGATGATGACATTTTTCGGACACGAAAAATTAACACATATGGAAATCGTTTTCTGAACGTGTCCGGATACGAAAAATGTACGAAAACTGCACTTTCGGCAAAAAGTACGTTTCTCTGCTGGCTGGGATTGTATTTCAATAAAATTGTGGTAGATTTTTTAAATGTGTGGTAGTTGTGGTTGAAGTGAAAAATTACCGGAAATGAGGTAGATCTACCACAATTGTGGTAAAGTGGCAGCACTAATGTGTACTTAAGCATGCGATCATGTGTAAATGGTTGTTACAGATACATATGTATGAGTGTGGGCCGAAAATCCGCTTTTTTACAATTTTTATTGGTAATAGCAAAAATATGGTTCATTATGCTCTATGTATACACATTAGAAGTTTGCTCAAATGGCAATAAAGCTTACCGTTCTGTATTATTAGCAACACTCTGAGCTTCGACTTTTTGAAACTCGAAAGTCACTCGCTGTCCTTTTGGAACTTTGATCTTCCATCTGCAGGAGACATAAATTGGGACCCGATCAAGCATGTTCAATGACAATACACCAGCATCGTTTTCAACCTCGCGGAAACAAAGACCATATAAACGCTGGAATCTTAACTTAAATCCCCGATACAAATTGCTTTCTTGGAAAGTTATAAAGCGCAGCGTTACTGCATTTGTATCAATTTCTAATACTGGCATTGTTGTGAAATTTCCGTATAAAACCGTTATTATTTCAGGATTATCGCTTATCGTGACAACTTCTATACGATCTGACCGATTCAAATTATTATTTTTGTATGGCAAATCAATGTCACTGAAATTTAACCGCATTCGTGATCTGTAGGGCATTTTTATAGTATAATCGCAAACGGCTGGCTTTGGATAGGACCCAAGCGCCGGGTAACCATGTGATGTAATGTCCCCAGCTACATCTGTATAGGTACCGCCACAGCTGGAAATAGATACATTCAAAAGAAAGCCACTCCGAGGCTCGCTTATATCGGTTAAATAATGAAAACGAAGAATATTTCCGGTAGATCGAATTACATTGGGCTTTGTGCAGAAATGTCCCAAACTTCGTGACAACTCAGTCGAGCCATCAAAAATTTCTATGAATTCTTTGTCACAAAACCGAGTATTCATACTGAAATGGTCCAAAAATTCAGCTTGCAACGTTTCGCCCACAGGACCTATTATAATCCAATTGCACTCTGTGTGTGGATTGGGTACGTTGGGATAATTAGGCGAGCTAATGTTAGCTGATCTTAGATAATGTGTTAGTTGTAATTGGGTATCACAATCACCGACTTGTTGATAAGTCAGATTGAAGTCAAAATCTTTCTCAAAGGCATTGGTCCAGTTTAGATTATATTTAATGGTTAAGCGGCTAGTTGAAGATTCTAAGCTTTTAACGTTACGACCTGCTTGGTTGCATATGCGCCCAGGCGATAATATTCGCGCATTGTCATCGAATCCGTCGTAAACTACCGCATATTGTCGGCAAGTTTGAGATGTGGGCACAAAATTTGTTCCGAAATCAAAAGTAAGGGCGATCCTTTTACCAGTAGGGACTTCAATATGCCATATACAATAGGAGTTCGAGCTCCGGGAGCGCATTACATTTTTCGCCAATATATGTCCTGTAAGCCCGGTCATGTTAGAACCGCAAACAGTCTTTGCCAACGAAGTGAATCCCGTGCGATTAACACTGGAATCCGTATGTAGTACAAGTTTTAAATAAGGCGTGCCTTCAACAACTTTAACAGGACTAATAGACATGTCTTTGCTATCAGAAATATCCAATTCCTTATGCCAATCTCTTAAATTATGAGATGTTAGGATACGCAAATAATCTGATTCCCCGTAAGCCTCAAGTTTAACCTCATATAAACTCAGCAAAATATGCTCGGTAGCATCTTCTGGTTTTATGATCCATGTACAGTCCAAGTCATTAGCATAGCCATTTGGATACCCAGGCGAAGAAATATTAAGGCGGTTGTTATAATTTAAGACAAAAGTCTTAGCGCAATCACTTCTGGACAGATTGGTTTGTGTGACACTGTTATTGACAGTTTTCCAATCGATTTTGAAAGGCTCTAGCTCACTATTACAACTGACTAAATACAAAACGTTGCTACTGGATGTATATTGCCAAGGCGATAATTGGATAGGTATTTCCAAAGCCGTGTCATCAAAACCATCATACAGCTGTTAATAAAATAAAAACTAGTAGTGTATTATAAAGTTCTTTGAACAAATATGTAAATATTCTTACCTTCAAGCCGCCGTTATACTCTTTAAAGTTGATGCAAATAAAATTCCCCCTGCTCTGTAGAATTCTCCAGGTATAAGCCTCGTCGTTACGAGCGGAAATTAAAGGTGGCGATTC
>NW_023458559.1:6138750-6140799 GCF_013731165.1 Rhagoletis pomonella
TTTTTTTTTGCTGGCGGTGATCTGCATTTTTTCCATATAAAAATATTTCAAGCATTTTTATATGGACGAAATTATAATTAACATAGGTGCCATTAAACTTGCATTTTTAGAAAAAGTTGTGTATTACAAAACTTGAAAAATGCTTTAGTGGATTTTGAATCGAACCGAACCATTCTTTGGAATAGTTTTCGGTTCTGGCATTTCAAAAGAAAAAATGGTTCGGTTTGTGGTTCGGTTCGAAGCCCGAAAAATAGCGACGGTTTGGTTCAAAGACCGGTTTAGTTTTAAACCAGTTTGAAGCCCTGCAACAAACACATAATTTTAAGTTTCGGCTTACATTTATAAAATTCAACGCAAGCATGTACATATTTCGGCTGAGTTATCCATTTTGGGTTATTTAGTGAACAAAATAAACTCAAAATAAAATGAGTTTGTACAACATGACCATTAATGTATGACCATTAATGTATTGCCAGAAAATCAAAATTTTTTGATCTTTCATAAAACCAAGACAGAAATTAATTCTAGAGCAAAACATCACCAAGTTGGATCTACGGTCGCTACGCTTATGGCTTTCTTTAAGAAACACCGGGGCGAAAAATTCAACTGCTCATGTAACACTACCTTATATGAGTTCACCTTGCTATCGTCCCCACATACATATGTATGTTCATCAGAGTCCCAGCAACCATATTCTGAACGTTTAGAATATATGAGTCCGAAAGGAGTCCTAGTTAGGTAAGAAATATGAGTTTCAAAAACAAAAAATTCTTTACTGTTATATGAATCTTTTAGGATTCATATTTGATCCAAGTTGTGAGCCAGCACCTTGTGCCAATATAAAAACAATAAAGATTTGAAATTTATATCTAAACTTTTTTATACAGAAATTGAAAATAATTAGAAAACAAAAAATTAACAAAATTTAGCTACAGCTGCTGCTATTAAATGCATGTTGGAATGTGCATATGCACGATTTAGTATGCATGTAAGTTATTTGAAAGAAATTTTTGCTGATCGCCTTTGCAAATATAGTGCGTTCAAATCGACTCGAAGAACAACCTGAAATAAGAGTCCGAATGAATCATAAATATGAGGCCGATAAGAGCCTCAAAAAGAGTCTGAAATGATTCATATGTATGTATATGAGGCCAACATATTGAGGCTCATTTGATGTATGAATTTAAGCTCATATAAGTCGACCTTCGGGGGAAGGGAAACACCCTCATATAGGACTCTTAAATGAGCTCATTATGAGCGCAAAGGCTCCGAAATAGGACTCCTTAAAGACTCATTTATGACCCCAAATGTTTGCTGGGGTATATCAACGAAAAACTAATTCATACAAGGTGATAGCGGGAGCACAAAAACTACTCTAGAAAATTATACGCACAATGACGAACATGAGCAAATGTATAACAAACACCTCATTTTTGACAATGAGTGCAATTCGCATTGATATCAACGAGCAGCGTTGCTAGCTCTAATTAGATTTGTTTTCGTCTATTTTTTGTTGTGGCGTATTAATATTTATCTCAAAAGTGTTATTGAGCTTTTTACCACGATTTGTTTCTTAGACAAAATGGTAAAACAACATTGCTTAAGCGGTAGAAGTTATAGCAGCTATTTCGGAGATCACCACATCTCTTCATCAGACTTCTTTTTTTTCTAGATTTTTCGCAGGGATGGAACCCGCGTCAGAGAACTTAGATAGATAGAGAAGGTGCAAACTGAAAGTGGAAACTATTCGCGAACGAAAAATTAACAGCGTTAGAAAAGTTCAAGTCGGAATGTAGAAATTCTGTTGAATTTAATGTTGATAACATAATACAATGTTGAGCAACATGAAATGTGATGTTCTTTGCGAGCAAATAAACGAAAATATAGTAAATCTTCACATAATTTTCATTAGTTTTAGTTTTTGTTAATTTTTTTATGTTGTTCTCCTTTTATGAAGATGCAAATACAATTTAAAATAATAATAGTTGTTTATTTAACCATTTTTTCATTGCAACTATAATTTATAGGTCCGCCAAAAAACCCACAAAA
>NW_023458559.1:6155799-6185465 GCF_013731165.1 Rhagoletis pomonella
TTTTTGCAATTTGTGCAAGCTTTTAAACTTTTATTATTGTGGTTTTTGTTACAGATTGAATTATATTTTAAATGAAAATCATTAAAAATAAATAAACATAATTTGCAACCATATCATATTGAATTTCGTTGTTAATTAGTTGATCGCATCTGAATGTATGTATGTACATGTGTACTTACATACATGTGTACATATGTACCACATACACATACTCCAAAATCATTTATTGATAACGTTCTTGCACATGCACATAATATTACATATATGTATGTACATACTAACTTTCTTCTTATTTGGGGCTGACAAACTTTAACTTAAGAGTCGACTTTATTTCGTTTACGAAAATGCCCCAATAGTTTTGGAGTCTAATGAAAATGCATTTCCCACGCATACATATATCTATATGTACATGCTACATTAATTGACAACGTTTTTACATGCATATATAAGTACATACATACATATGTGCATATTGCTGCCTAAATACTACGCACATATATACATACATAATTACACGTATACTCAAATACAACAATAACTATTTCATTCATAACCGCATTCGCATATTTCTCAAGGCCAAGTAAATTCATTCATAAAAACAGCCGCAGCACATCTCCCCGCAAATTCATCACCCGCAAGCGCAACTTTGTCAATTCGACACAAAAATTCTAAAATGTAAAATTGAGAAATCGCGGCCAGCCAAGTGAAAAGTGGCAATTATTTCTCTATATCCAGTAAAATAAGTTATCTCGAATTTTGGTAATTTTTGGTAGTTTTTGACGAAACACTCAATTTCTCTACTCCCTTCCAATATTTCAACCACTAACTAGTATTTTAAGGTGTAATTTTAATAAACATTAAATAAAAGTGTACGTTTTCTGCAGGAAAATACATTAATTTTTTTTAATAAAATCAAAACTTCTAAAATCACAAACATATTTGGTTTTATCGGAGCTCGTTTTCACATTTTTCGGTCCGAAATTGTAAAATTTTTGTCCATGACGCGCCGCGATTTTTGTACAGGTGGGTCAATGTGCCTTGAACACCATTTGTATAAATGCAAAAAAATTATTTTGTTTATTTTTTAATATTAAAAATGTCTATGCTTCAAAGCGTTTATAAAAATATATTTACATATATCCACGGATGATTTTTAATTTTTTTCACCCGTAAGCAAATCTTCTGTACCATGAAAGATTCAAACACATCAAAGTACAAGCAATGCAATGTTCAAGCTAGTGCTACTCCACTGTACATGTGTATATGAATGTATGCATGTATGCGTGTAAAAAATATCAATTCCAGTTTGCTTTTAACCCATTTTAGCGGACATAGTTTTTTTGGTTTCAGCTGGTAGCAACTGTTAATGAAGCACAATTTTTATGTTTAATCTTTATGAAAGTTACATGTATCGTCGAGAACATGGTTACATGCAGAATTTTAAATTAATTAATATTATTCTCCATATAAAATGTACGAGTATGGCTTTATTAAATGTAAACTTATGCGAAAACCTAAATATTTCGTCAACCAAGGGATAATTTTGGTGGCGTCGTGGCAATTCGCAGAAATTTAATAATTTGTCTGCGGTTGTAGGACGGCGAGGGGAAGACGAAAGCAGACTAATCGTACATATTTATGCACGATTTATAAATGCACACATATTTATGCGTTTGTCTTTTGGGATGAATAAAAAATTTCATATATGTAGTCATTTAGAGATTGCCATTTCAGTAATATGCTGTGGCGGTACGCTAGAGGCGATGCAACTTTTTGGCGTCTCGCCGTTTGTCTTGGTTCAAATCCCGGACGGACCAAGTAATAATTTTTTTTTTTTTTATACCCGAGCGCACTTGTGCACAAGGGTATTATAACTTTGTTCACATAACGGTTGTTTGTAACAGGCAAAAAGAATCGAGATAGATATAGACAAATGTATACATAAATGATCAGAATGAAAAGAGAAATCGATTAAGCGGTGACTGTCTGTCCGTCCGTCCGTCCGTCTGTGCACACGATAACTCGAGTAAAAATAGAGATATCTTAACGAAACTTGGTACGTGGACTTCTTTTGGGCATAGGACGGATGGTATTGAAAATGGGCGAAATCGGACAATAACCACGCCTACCTCCCATATAACGGTAATTTTCAGAAATACGAAAAGTGCGATATTTTAGTAACTACTGAAGATAATTCACTCAAAATTGATATTTACAATGAGTTTTAGACGAAAAATAAGAATATTAAAAAATTTTGGCAAATGGGCGTAGCCACGCCTACTTATGGTTACATGTGTATATCTTGGTAACCGCTACACCAATTTCTTCCAAACTTGGTACAGTTGTTGGTCCTGCTGCAACATACCAAATGGCCGAAAATTTTTAAAATCGGACAATAACCACGCCCACATCCCATATAACGGTAATTTAGAAAAATACGAAATCCTCGATAAATCAGTAAATATTAAAGCTAATTTATTCAAAATGAATGGTTGCAAAAATTTTTTACCAAGAAATACGCTTATGATACAATTTTGGAAAATGGGCGTGGCACCGCCCACTTATGATCACATATATGTATCTCGCTAACCGTTCTAGCAATTTGAACCAAACTCGGTATGGTTATTGTGCTTGCCACATAAAAGCAAAGCGTTGAAAATTATTGAAATCGGACTAAAATTACGACCGCTTTTCATATAACGGTATATTTCAGAAATGCTTGAAACTGCAATATTTCGAAATTTAAGGACGCTAATTTACTTAAAATTTATACACCCCGGATTATCGTGTAGCGGTAGCTTTCGGAAAGGTGGAAAACATGTATTTAATAATTGCGCCGGGTATTTAATGTTCGGCTCCGCCCGAACTTAGACTTTCTTACTTGTTTTAAATTGTCATATCCATATTCCATTTTAAATTTTACTATTAGCTTTTTTAAAATAATATAAATGGATATGTAGGTACAAACGCATGCATAATTTCTCATAATCGCTCAAATTTGCCAAAAGTTACTGAAAGCTTTATTGTAAATGTTTTAACTAAAATATTAGTTATTGGATTTAAAATTGTATGCGAATCCAAATTTTATTCCCATTTTTAGAAAGCGCAAGTAGATATGTATATATTCGTGCCACAAAAACTATTTCATAAGTAGTTAATTATAAACACAAATATGTACATATGTACACTGGTAATCAAAAGTGAGTGCATGGTGTTTTTTGTTTAATATTTGCAGTTTTTAAGTTAAAATTTTTTGTTATTTTCGACGGGTTTTGCGGTTTTATGCATATAACAAGTGCAATTTGTATAAAATAGCGCAAATTTTTTTTTTATTTGTTTGCAAACGGTCATGCGCATTTAATTCTACAAGAAATTCCCTTTTATTTGGTAAAAAGTGCAAAAAGCCGTCAGCAATAACAAATCATTAAAAATCAACCCGATTTTTTAGCCGCTTAAAACGTGATCTGGTTCCACTAGAATTAAAAAACCAATCTATCTGCGTACTCAAAATTTTTCTAAAAACTCAGATTAAACAGGTCAAAATTTAGACGAGAATTCGTTGAATTTTTCTATGTTCTGTGTAAAGTTTGAAAGTTTGGCTTATGTAGTTTTAATTAAAGCATGAACCACATTTTTATAAAAAAAAAAAAAAATATTTTAACTTGAAAAACTTTGCAAATATTAAACAGAAAAACCATGCACTCACTTTTGATTGCCAGTGTACATACATGTACATATGTATGTGTGTAAATTTTATGCAAAACTATAATTTTATTAAATTGTATTTGCATCTTCACAAAAAGAGAACAAGTTAAAAGATTTAACAAAAATTACAAATTAATGAAAATTAGATTTGCCATATTTTCGTTTATTTGCTCGCAACACGAAGAAGAGTAGATTTTAAGTTGCTCAACATTTTATTATGTTATCAACATTAAATTTAACAGAATTTCTACATTCCGACTTGAACTTTTCTAACGCTGTTAATTTTTCGTCCGCGAATAGTTTCCACTTTCAGTTTGCACCTTCTCTATCTATCTAAGTTCTCTGTTGTGGTTGCCAAATAAAAGCAAAACGTTGAAAATTATTGAAATCGGACTAAAATTGAGGCCGCTTTTCATATAACGGTAAATTTCAGAAATGCTTGAAACTTCAATATTTCGAAATTTAAGGACGCTAATTTACTCAAAATTGATACACCCCGGCTTACCACGTAGCTTTCGGAAAGGTGAAATATATATATTTAATACTTGCGTTTTTAAGGTTCGGCTCCGCCCGAACTAAGACTTTCTTACTTGTTTTTTTTTCTAGACTTTTCGCTGGGATCGACGCGTGTTCGAAGCGCTTACCACTGAGCTATGCACACCCCGTAAGCTTTTGTTGCTTATCCATTTCCTTGTTCAACCTGCAAACAATAGTTTGGGATGAGCCTGCCCTAAAAAACTATGCAATGAATCTATTTCATGTATTTAAATAACAATAACAACCACGCTGTCAAGATTAAATAGCGGCGAATAATTTCTTCCGCTTAAGCAGTGTGGTTTTTCCATTTTTCCTAACAAACAAATCGTGGTACAAAGCTCAATAATACTATTGAAATAAATATTAATACGCCATAACAAAAATTGACAAATAAATAGTTTGGAATGAACCTGCTTAAAAAAACTATGCAATGAATCTATTTCATGTACGGAATTAACAATAACCACCACGCTTTCAAGATTAAATAGCGACGAGTCAGCTGCACTTGATAGTAGTAGGTTGAATAAGAAAATGGATAAGCAACAAACGTTTACGGGGTGTGCATAGCTCAGTGGTTAGGGCTTCTAACTTTGCACATCGATGACGCGGGTTCAATCCCTGCGAAAAATCTAAAAAAAAAGAAGAAATTTGCAATACCGAAAATCCATAGCATAAAAATGCTATGCATTGCATTCATAAAGAAAACCAAAGCTGATGCACAAAAATTGTTTTGCAAAAGCTTTACCATGACAGTTTAATAAAGGTCGCTCACAATCCATGGCATATTTCTGCAATTGCATAAATTTGTCAGCTCTTATGCACCGAATCGCGAATAGCCCTTATGCAATGAATTTATTTCTCTCGACAGAGCAGCCAACCCATTGGTGGAGTTTATTTCATTCGCTAAATTTAAGGTAAGTGCTCTCCCTTTTATAACTTTTGGATGGCTGGTTGCCCGAGCAGTGAGGCAGATATAACCAGTGTTGCCTGAACTTTTTGGGTCGACCGGCAATATTGGTAAAACAAGCGGCTGAAAACGGCTACAATGTTTCAACTAAAATTCACATGTTTCATTTGAAGAAATCGCAAGTAGAAAGACTAGCAAAATCATCAAATTTTTTTTGGTTAATAAAGGTTATACGTAGCTAAGCTTTACACCACTCGTTAAATAACTCACAAAAACAGAGACTAGTAAATTCATTACAAATTATTTTTGTTTAACAAAAGAAACTGTCGTTGTACTTACATCAGAAGTCATGTTTGTATTATTTAAATGTAAAAAAAGAGATCAATTACTAACTTTTAGCGTTTTCTTTTTCATTGAAAAATTTTGCCTTACATTGTAACATTTGCACTAGGTTAATTTTCGTCCTGAAAAATGACTATATTAGTATAAAGCACTGATGGGCACTGGCTTGCCCACGGGCAAAGCTCTTTTAAGCTTTCTATATTTTGTATAGGAGAAAAAGCTCTCTCTGCGGATCGCTGGTATAAAGTATTTTGCTTAGTCGGAGGGCGATATTTTGAGAAATGAACACGTGAAGCTGTGAAAGGGCTGAAGAAAACACGCCAACATTATTTCGAGAAAAGAAAACACCATTAGTTTATATCGAACAAGCCGGTCGATTTTTAAGTTTTTAATAATTCAACTATTTAATTGTATTTTGATGTCCATATATTCGAAACTCCAGTTTTTAATGTCCAACTCACTCCCTCACATGTCTGTCTGAGAGCAATAATAAGCAACAATAAAATATGTTGGCACCATGATACAATTATTCACATAGAGTTTTGCTTCACATCGATACTCGTGCTCTTTTATACTCATTCGTTATTTTCTAAGTGTTGCGAATAAAACTTCGCACTTAAATTTAAGCCATTCATAACAAAACTAGCAAAAAGCAAGTCCCAACTACGTCCTTCTTTGATTTTTTTTTAGTTTTTTTAATGTTTATTATTTTTTATGAAAATATAGCTGAATATTCAACAAACACCACATAAGTCTCAATTTCAGGCTTTGTGCAAAAATTATGAAAATTCTGCAAAATTTTACAGAAATTGTAAACTTTTTAATCGGCATCTTTACAAAATGGTATGTATGCAGTATGCAAAATTTTAAGTAGCTAGGACTTACCCTGATGTAATTTTTTTATAACGGTGTTACGAATTTTTTCCATACAAAGTATGTTCTAACATTTTTATACCCGAGCGCACTTGTGCACAAGGGTATTATAACTTTGTTCACATAACGGTTGTTTGTAACAGGCAAAACGAATCGAGATAGATATAGACAAATGTATACATAAATGATCAGAATGAAAAGAGAAATCGATTAAGCGGTGACTGTCTGTCCGTCCGTCCGTCCGTCCATCCGTCCGTCCGCCTGTGCACACGATAACTCGAAAAAATTGAGATATCTTAACGAAACTAGGTACGTGCACTTCTTTCTGACGTAGTACGGTATTGAAAATGGGCAAAATCGGACAATAACCACGCCTACCTCCCATATAACGGTAATTCTCAGAAATACGAAAACTGCGATATTTTAGTAACTACTGAAGATTATTCACTCAAACTGATATTTACAATAAGTTTTAGCCGAAAAATAAGAATATTATAAATTTTTGGAAAATGAGCGTAGCCACGCCCACTTATGGGTACATGTGTATATCTTGGTAACCGCTGCACCAATTTCTTCCAAACTTGGCGTAGTTGTGGGCCTTTATATAACCTACGAAATCGCCGAAAATATTTAAAATCGAACAATAACCACGCCCACATCCCATATAACGGTAATTTAGAGAAATAAAAAATCTTCGATAAATCAGTAAATATTAAAGCTTATTTATTCAAAATTGATGTTTGAAACAATTCTTTATTAAGAAATACGTTTATGATAAAATTTTGAAAAATGGGCGTGGCACCGCCCACTTATGGTCATATATATATATATCTCTCGGTAACCGTTCTACCAATTTGTACTAAACTCGGTGTGGTTATTGTACTTACCACATAGAAGCAAAACGCTGAAAATTATTGGAATCGGACTAAAATTACGGCCGCTTTTCATATAACGGTAAATTTCAGAAATGCTTGAAACTTGAATATTTCGAAATTTAAGGACGCTAATTTACTCAAAATTTATACACCCCGGCGTACCATGTAGTGGTAGCTTTCGGAAAGGTGTAAAACATATATTTAATACTTGCGCCGAGTATTTAATATTCGGCTCCGCCCGAACTTAGACTTTCTTGCTTGTTTATATAGAAAAAAATGCGGAACACCGTCAACAAAAAATTGCAAAAAATCAACGGTAAGTGCACTTTTTTAAACTAAAATTTTAAGTTAAAAAAATGCAGAATTTTCATAATTTTTGCATAAAATATGAAACTTTGATTTAAATGGTGTTTGTAAGTAATCAGCCATACTTTCATTAAAAAAGTAATAAGCCAAAATGTCGCGGCCCAGTTCATATTTGGGGCACTATATATTCACATAAAATATAAATCATTGAATTGATTAGAGAAAATTCTTTCAATTTGATATACTTAACACAGTCCGAGTGCACAGTTTGGAGTACAATGGGCTATAGTTGTTGCGCTGGGTATGCAGTTATAGTTGCATGGCTATACTCAATCCCGACCCTTGCGTCCTCGTTCGCGCACTCTAGGCAAAGTGAGCAACCCATGTGCAAGATGTGGTAACCAATCCGAGTGGAGCCTTGGGTCACGGCAGAAAGAGAGGGAGCTTCGGTGGGGCCACTCCGACTTATTCGGTTTAAGCGCTCACTGAAGTCAGCAGCGTCTGTTCACCAGTAGGTGCGGCTGCAACCGGTTGTCTGCTTGGAGCAAGCGGCTCGCTATATAAACGTGTATTTGGTTGCGAAACAACCCCTGTCCCAGCTGTGGGTTGTGCACTTGGTTTGGGACCCGTCACGTAATAACCACTACCAATGAAGAAGCAATTCAAAGCCTCGGATAAGACCCCCTTATTATGACGACCACGGCAAACGTTTAAAGGACTACTATTTAAGGGCATGCACCTGGAATGTCCGGACCCTTAATGGGGAAAGTGCCTCTGTCCGGCTGGTTGATGCCCTCATAAGAACAAAAGCTGACATCACCACCATCCAAGAAATGCGTTGGACGGGGCAAGGCAAGCAATGTCTGGGGCCTTGCTACTACAGCTGCCATGTAAAGGAGCGCAAATTCGGAGTTGGATTTGTGGTGGCAGAGAGACTCCGTCGCCGAGTACTGTCGTTCACCCCGGTGGACGAGCGTCTAGCCACAATTCGCACCAAAGTGAGATTCTTCAACAGCTCGCTCATCTGCGCCCATGCCCCGATGGAAGAGAAGGATGAGGCATCCAAGAATCTCTTCTATGAACGCTTGGAGCGCACGCACGATCATGCTGTGATAGACGGAAGGCACGCTTCCAGTGTTTTAGACGTACGCACACTCCGAGGCCCAAACATCGACTAGGACCACTAACAAGGCAGCCAAGATACGCACCCGCCTCTGTGCAGCAAAAAATGTGCGCCCAAATATGCAAGGAAAGCTTAACGTCGAAAAGCTGCAATCACAACAGACAGCCAGTGCTTTCGCTACTCGACTCTCACACCTGCTCTCGGAGAGCACTCTTCAACAAACCGACATATGCGAGCAGTGGAACCACATTTCCCGCTCATTAAGTACCCCCACCGAAGAAGTAGTCGAATTTCAGCGAGCCCCAAAGAACAATTGGTACGATGAGGAGTGTCAGGAAGCTGTAGAGAAAAAAGATGCCGCCTACAGGGCCACGCTGCGATCGGGCGCAACGCGCGCTATGTGGGACCGCTATAGGGATCTGAAGAGGGAAGCGAGATGTATTTGCTGCAATAAGAAGAGAGAGGCCGAAATACGTGAGTTCGAAGAGTATGAAATGCTGGCCGACAGGAAGAATGACCGAAAATTTTACCAAAGAGCTACTTACGGAAGGTTTCAAGACCAGGGCGTACTCCTGTAAGAACAACAATGGCGACCTAGTTACCGAACCCGAGCCCGCAGTCGGTGATGACGGAGTCGACGTTCCACCGCCTGAATATGACGAGGTACGAATAGCAATAACGCGGCTGAAAAACAACAAAGCTGCTGGAGCTGACAGCCTGCTGGCTGAGCTATCCACGTACGGCGGTGAGGAGTTGATAAGATGCATTCATCAACTCTTATGCAGAATATGGTCAGATGAACGCATGCCCGATGACTGGAATTTAAGTGTGCTTTGCCCCATCCACAAGAAAGGGGACCCCGCCATTCGCCCCAACTACTGCGGGATCAGTCTTCTTAGCATAGGTTACAAGGTCTTATCTAGCGTATTGTGTGAAAGACGTCAATGAACTGATTGGGCCTTATAAGTGTGGCTTTAGACCTGGCAAATCCACCATAGACTAGGTATTCACAATACGCCAAATCTTGGAAAAGGCCCGCGATAAAAGGATCGACACTCACCACCTATTTGTCGACTTTAGAGCCGCTTTTGACAGCACTAAAAGGAGATACCTGTACGCCGCTACGTCTGAATTAGACCTCCCCTCAAAACTCATACGGCTGTGTAAAATGACGTTGAGCAATAGCATCATCTCCGTCAGAATTGGGAAAGACCTCTCCGAGCCGTTCGGGGTTTCAGACAGGGCGACTCCCTTTCATGTGACTTCTTTAACCTGATGTTGGAGAAGATAATAAGAGCTGCTGAACTGAACCGCTCAGGAACAATTTACTGCAACAGCGTCCAATTGCTGGCTTATGCCGATGACACTGACATCATCGGTAAGAAAAACCGCGAAGTCTGTTCTGCCTTTTCCAAGTTGCATAAGGGAACAGAGCGAATGGGTCTGCTGGTAAACGAGGACAAGACGAAGTATCTCCTGTCATCAAACAAACAGTAAGCACATTCGCGCCTTGGCACCCACGTCACTTTTGACAGTTACAATTTCGAGAAAGTAGAGAATTTTGTTTACTTGGGAACCAGCATAAATACCAATAATAATGTCAGCATGATGGAAATCCAACGCAGAATCACTCTTGCCAACAAGTGCAACTTTGGACTGAGTAGGCAATTCAGGAGTAAGGTCCTCTCTCGACGTACGAAAACCACGCTCTATAAGTCACTCATCATGCCCGTGCTGGCAGATTTTGCGGAAGATTTACGGGCCTTTACGCGTTGGCGACGGCGATACCGCAGACGATGGAACGATGAGCTTTACAACGACATGGACATAATGCAGCGAATTAAAATACAGCGGCTGCACTGGCTTGGCCATGTCGTTCGAATGGACACCGACGCTCCAGCTCTGAAAGTATTCCACTCGAAACCCGCTGGTGGTAGCAGAGGGAGGGTGATGGAAATATCATGTGGAGAAGGACTTGGCTTCGCTTGGCGTTTCCAATTGGCGTCAGTTGGCACAGAAGGGAAACGACTGGCGCGCTTTGCTGAACTCCGCCAATTCTTAAAGCTATCACTGTTACAAATTATTTGCATTGTGTAAGCGAATATGATTTTTGGTGATTTTAACGTTGAAGAATTTGACTTTATTATTCAAAAGCAACCGTTATTTTATACACATATGTACATACATGTACTATTTAACATTTCATCAGATAATTTGTTCCGCTTTTTACATTAAACGCCAGCTACAATTGAAAAGATTCTTTCTTACTCAGCGCTTGAATTGGTTAGCGGGAGGAAAATTTAAAAATTGTCCTTATAATATTTAATAAGTGTACATAATTTAACTCCACATCACATTTTCAGAACGACTAATTACGCAAGAGTGCCGAATATTCTTGAATACTGATCAATTATGCATCCAAAATTGAGTTAAATGAAAATCCCTTTTTTAATTGAAATTTCCCTTTTAATACTTTTGCAAAATATCTAAAATAGGGAAATACCTACAATCTGGCATCACTGCATACACACAGTAACATTTTTTCCAGCATGCATCAAAATCAAAAAATTTTGATAACTTCAACTGTTTCAAACATGCCTATACACGGGTAACATTGTATGCTTTAAACTTGTGTTTGTAACAATATTCCTCATGTATTCGCCGCTTAGGCCCAATTTCAGATGGCGTATTTAAGTAGAGATTGTTGATTAACTTCAACAATTAATACATTTAAACTGCACTTAAATGGCCAATTTGGCTATAGATAGCTTTCTTTTATCAATATTGGCAAATAATAATCGGAACTTCAGTGCAAAATGTAAGCAAACAAGCAAATACAACAACAATTTCAAGGAGCAAGCAATTGTATTGGCATCTATACTAATTATATAAAGAGAATTTCCTTTTTTGTGTACGCGAACGGCTGGTCCGATTTTCATGAAATTTTTTACATAAATAGCTTTCTGTAACCACCATATTTTAGGCCAAATAAAATTTACTTTTTTTCGGTAGGTGGACCAGGAACCGATCTATTCGAATAAATGGTATTTATGGTCCGATTTGCTTAAAATTTGGTATGTAGGTACTCTTTGCCTAGATTAGCATATAGGATCCTTTTTTTCCGCGAAGTTGACCACAATCGAATCTAGGTCCGATTTGATTAAAATTTTGAAAGCAGGTAGCTTTTTGCCTGGATAAGCTTAAAGGATCCTGTTTTCCAATTTTCATGCAATTTCGAATATAAATAGATTTGAGCAACCACCATATCAAGGGGCGAATTCATCACTAGGCAAGATTGTATTGCGCCAATCAGAAAAAACGGATACAGCCAAAATATAATAATAATATATAATATATCTATACTAATATATATTTTGAAAGCCGTTTTTTAGTGTTCGCAAAGCTCGAAAACGGCTCAACGGATTTTTTTGAAACTGCCAACTGCCGCACGTGTACCAAGGATGGTTTTAGGCTAAAAAAATTCTATATGTAAAGGGGGCGTGGCACCTCCAATACAAACCGAATTTTTCATACTCCATATCTCTGGAAGTGTTCATGGTAGAGTCCTGGAACTTGGTATGGAGATATACGAAATCAATCGCATACCCTTGGGGAAAAATTTGAGCTATCGTAAAAAGGGGTGTGGCACCTCCCATACAAACCGAATTTTTCATACTGCATATCTCTGAAAGTGTTCATGGTAGAGTTCTGGAACTTGATATGGAGATATACGAAATAAATCGCATACTCTTAGAGAAAAATTGGAGCTATTGGAAAAGGGAGCGAGGCACCTCCCATACAAATCGAATTTTTCATACTGCATATCTTTGGAAATGTTCATGGTAGAGTTCTGGAACTTGGTATGGAGATATACGAAATCAATCGCATACTCATGAAGAAAAGGGGAGCTGGTGGAAAGGTGGGTGTGACACCTCTCATAGAAACCGAATTTTTATATTGCATATCTCTCAAATTATTAATGGTACAATACTGGAACTTCGTATGGAGGTCAGGGATGATAAATGAGTTTTTTAATTTTGTACCAAATGGCCAAAAAAGTGTACTAAATAAGCCGAGAAAGTACCAACATTTAAAAGACCATACATACATAGTTACAGTGAAACCCGCTTAAGTACCCCCCGCTTAAGTACCTAACCCGCTTAAGTAACCAACATTTTTGGGCAATGTGAATTTTTGAATATAATCTGTAGAAAATCTCTCTCTTAAGTACCTCCCTGCTTATTTACCCAACCCGCTTAAGTACCTCAATTTTTTGTACCCCATTTAACATTCTACCTATAATTTTCCTCTTTTAAGTGCTCTTTTAAAATTCCTTAAAATATTTACATATTTTGAATCTCAGGGGCAGCGATACACACCTTCCGCAAAAAAATTATAAAGAATTCACGGTAATTTTTAGCCACTTGAAACTTGCACATTATTGCTCTAAAATTGAATGGGCTATAAAACTGTATACTCAAAGAACACATCTGAGAAAAAAAATTTTAATTTTCATGAATTTTTTTCTTCAAGTGTTCTATAAAATCTTAAGCTTAGGTTTACATGGTATTTGTTAGGGAATGAACTGTATTTAAATTTAAAATCTTAAATAAATACGTATCCTTCATTAAATGTTTATGTTTTATTCAAGGATTTACATATTTATGTAAGTTGACAAAAAGATGTAACTACATCAATAATTATGTTCGCTTAAGTACCCGCATCGGGGTACTTAAGCGGGTTCTTTTAAGTACCAAACCCGCCTAAGTACCTCAAAAAGCTGACATTTTTCGTGAGGTACTTAAGCGGGTTTTACTGTACATATAATATACATATATTTTTAGATTTTCTGTGTAAAAGTCATGAGATGGCGTGTCGAAGGTGGAAAACATAAGTGCAAATCAATTGTTTGAAAAGGCCACCAAAACGCCAGGGTAATCAACAAAAGCATACAAGTTATACTTATTATCTAAGTGCTAGTAGTATCAAAAATTTTCAAAAAAAACCCGTTGCATTTCACGGAATGGAAATTTCACAAAAATATTTCCTTTTATAGAAATAAACAAGTTAATAGCAGTGCTCTCGTACCTAAAATCTTGAAAAGTGGGGGAAATCGAGATAGCCAAATGACACTGGGATCTGCCGCTTTCTGCTGGAAAAAATGTTACCTGCGAAAACTTACAAATAACAAGTAAGAAAGTCTAAGTTCGGGCGGGGCCGAACATTAAATACCCGGCGCAAGTATTACATATATGCCTTTTCACCTTTCCGAAAGCTACCGCTACATGGTAAGCCGGGGTGTATCAATTTTGAAGAAATTAGCGTCCTTAAATTTCGAAATATTGACGTTTCGAGCATTTCTAAAATTTACCGTTATATGAAAAGCCGTAATTTTAGTCCGATTTCAATAATTTTGAACGTTTTGCTTTTATGTGGCAAGCACAATAACCATACCGAGTTTGGTACAAATTGGTAGAACGGTTACCGAGATACATATATGTGATCATAAGTGGGCGGTGCCACGCCCATTTTCCAAAATTTTATGATAAGCGTATTTCCTGATAAAGAATTGTTGCAAGCATCAATTTTGAATAAATTAGCTTCAATATTTACGGATTTATCGAAGATTTCGTATTTCTCCAAATTACCGTTATATAGAATGTGGGCGTGGTTATTGTCCGATTTTTTAAATTTTCGGCCATTTGGTATCCTGTACCAAGGCCAATAACTGTGCCAAGTTTGGAAGAAATCGGTGCAGCGGTTGCCAAGATATACACATGTAACACTAAGTGGGCGTGGCTGACAGACAGCCACCGCTTAATCGATTTCTCTTTTCATCCTGATCATTTATGTATACATTTGTCTATATCTATCTCGATTCGTTTTACCTGTTACAAACAACCGTTATGTGAACAAAGTTATAATACCCTTGTGCACAAGTGCGCTCGGGTATAAAAAAGTCTGCTGACCACACACTTGTGTTCATGAATAAACAAAAGAAAGGAAGAAAAGTTTAGTTTAGTTAATTTACTATTAATCTCTAATTTTCTAATTTCCGTGCAACAACTATGGCTGCCATATAAAATGTTTCAACTGTACCATATTTTTCCCAGAAATATACCAAAATAATAATGCTGAAAGGTTCTGACCGAATTTGTCAGTTGATCGTTAAAACGAAAATGGGATAATTTTAAAGGCACATTAGTAGCCATATCTACTTAATTTTTGTGAAACAAGGAAGGGTGCTTGGAGGAGATTATTTTATTATTGAACGGGTCATAATATGGTATCAAAAATATTTGTTAGAAAAAAACTTATTCATTCCGAGATAATTCATTTATATGTGAAAAATATTTTTCCTATACAAAAGTATTCAATAGTAAAAAAATTCCAAACTGGGGACAATGCACCAAGCGGATAATAAATTACCAAATGAACCACCTATTGCAACTGTGAAAGTTATCAGCTGTTTCGAAGACTGCAAGTTTTTGCAAATTTTGTAAACTGCTCAGAGTTTTTGCTGTTGGATGATTTTCTGTGGAGAATACAAAAATGCTCCTACCAAATTTACCTATCAGAAAGTCAGAATGGCGTAAGTTGCACTTTTTTACTGGTTTTGCGTTCAATAACTTTTTCTGGTATTTTAGTCTTCCCCTCAATTTCACTCGCTATGATTATTATTCTCTGGCTGCTAGTACTTACTGGACAATTTTACGAAAAGACCTATTATGACAGCATTTTTTTTTTATTTAAGTAAGAGTTTCGTTTTTTAATAAACACCTCGTATTTAAATATGGTACAAAAATATGACTATATTATTATGCACAAGAATTCAAAACTCCAAGTAAATAGAGTGTGGTATTTCGACATAATTACAAAAATATATCAAAAATGTCAATGTAGTACCAATGTACTTTTGGCTTCCAAAATGTACCAAAAAAGTACAATTGTACCATCAATTTCATCACTGAAGGAGATATGTATGTATTTAGTTGAAATCAATCCCATACTCATAGACAGGCATGGACAGAGAGTTAGCAGGTGCTAAAAGAGCGTAAGCGTCGCGTGTACGCAGTGTTGCCGTTTTGGTTACTTTTAACCAATTTTGGTTGTTTTTCTTGCCTGTGAAGTTGTTAAGATCTTTCCCGTTTTGGTTATTTTTTAATCTTTACTGTAGTTTTTAATTGGCATAGGCCAGCTACACCTCTCGAGGTTGAGGAGAGTAGCAGTAGCAGTGGCAGCCCCAGCAGTGAAACCAAATAAGAATATTTGGAATGTATGCATTAATATTACTGACATATGTATGTATTTGTTTTTATGATATACAGAATACATAATATACAGGTTCGGCTAAAGACTTCCTCAATCAATGCATACTTAGATAGTACTTATGTAAATACCTCGTATATGGGGAATCCAATACCACGTCATGTACATATGTACAATAAAGAAGGGATTTGGTTATTCTTTTTCCATTACTGCTTACTTTATTAATTTAAGTTAAGATTAATAATAATAATCTTATAGCAAGAAGGCTCAGTGAAAACACCATTCCACAGTTTTGAAAAAATCGGTTTTTTGCGCTTTTGTAAAATTTATTTACCGTCGTATACGCGGTACTACGATCGGTGAATACGAGTATTTCGCGCTGAGCAACGATATAGTTTAATAAGTCCAATTTTTAATTTAATCATGCTCACGCTGATTAGGTATTTCATTGATTCTTACAAAGAGTTTTGTTTACGAAGATATTAACATTCATACATATGCATCTAATACGGGAAGAATGATTTTATAAAATATATATTTACATATTACAGCCTTAAAAGGATTAACTTTTCAAAAATGCAAATAAAAATTGATTTTCTTTGGTTTGTAAACTTGTTCTATACGTACTATATAAAAGAATGTGTGATGACCTGAATTGTTAATCTAATAAAAAAAATTGGTTATTTTTCCTTACATTTGGTAAATTTTTCGTCTAATCTTGTTTAGAAAGTTCTTTGAGTGGCGGCAACGCTGCGTGTACGTATACAAGCGATTGGGCAGCGATGAGAACACAATATAATGCTAAATGAATTAGGCACACTAACACATTCTCCCTTTTAGCTCACGCTTGTTTGTGGTAGTGCCCACCAGTGTTGCCGCGCCGTCTCAAGAAAATGTATCCCTGACCAAGCCAAAAATTTATCCAAATGTATCCAATTCTCTTTTTTTACATATACATCTCATAATTTGTAAGAAAACCAAACATTTTCAAGAAAAATACATAATTTAACCCATCTTAAGGACTTGGAATACATGTGCATAAAATGAAACATTTGTAATTTCAATTTATAGAGTACATTTTTTGTGCATAAGTATTTTGCAAAGTAAATATAATAAATAGCAAGTACACTCTAAAAAGAGCATGTAAAACTACTACTGAAAAGTATCTATGTTTCAACAAGAATCTGTATAAATATACGTATAAGATGTTCAGTATTTGATTTTGAACTTGAGATCTTTAAAATATACACATAAATACACATATATAGAATGTTTAAAATTGCAAAAATTTTCAAACTACAAATACATTTGAGTAGTCTACTTGCAAAGTGCGCTATGTAAAATTTGTTTCGATTCTTAGTTTTTGGCGGATTACGTACCAGTATTTAAAGTAGTTTCGTGTCCACTAACAACAGAGTGCAAAATCTTTTTATATTCTGAAAAAATAGCATCAAATGTTAAGTCTTCTTCCAAAAGTCGCTATAATACTTATTTATGAACTTTCAAAAGTATCAATCTTCTGATGAACTTAGAAAGCTGCTTTAGGTCGTATAGACTGTTAATGTTATCTTATGACATGTTATGTTATGTTACAATTTTATAAGGCTCCTATTTATCCAAATTTTCAGGTAATAATAAAAAAGATTCATTTTAAATGTTACTTGTTGTCGTAGTCGCTTTTGAAAATTTATGGCTTTCTATTATAAAATCACATAACGCTATTTGCAAGTGGACTACTCATTTCCTACTTTATTTTAAACATGCTATGTGTAATTTTGCTCTTGCGACAAATTTGGTATGTAAGAGTAAACAGGCAATGATTAATTTTATTACACGGAGTTGTGGTCGAGTTAGAGTAGTAGAGGAGGTAGGGATTACCTTTGCGGGTGGTTGTGTATCGAGCTCAATGAGCCCGTATGGTGTATAGGTGCACCTCAAGCCAACCACGTACTTCATATGCCTGTTATGCGAGAGAGAGAGATACCATGCATTAATTGGGGGACTCCATTGGAGGAGTTTGCTCAGCGTTGCCAGGTTGACGTTTTTAATGTCATTTGGACGTTTTTTCTATCCTGTTGACGTTTGGACGTTTTTTGTATAAAAAATGACGTTTTTTAACTTCCCAGTGATTTTTCTTTGTTACTAAATCTTGCAAGAGGAACTGATTTTGAATTATTTTCTTAATAAACCTTTACACTCTTTGTGTTTTGCTGCAGCTGCTTCAAAAGATTTTTTTTGGATTCTTGGACTAAGAATCCCGTGTTCAAAGGCTGGTTGT
Organism: Rhagoletis pomonella; assembly: GCF_013731165.1. NCBI lineage: Eukaryota > Metazoa > Arthropoda > Insecta > Diptera > Tephritidae > Rhagoletis > Rhagoletis pomonella. The sequence continues at coordinate 6,174,015 of NW_023458559.1, forward strand.
GTAAACACTTGAGGTTACGAGACTTGCTGTAATGTTTGCAATTGCACATTAAAAGCCGAATCAGGAAGAGCCGATCTATTGCAACACGCACGCTCGCAAAAGCATCAAAATAGCTGTGCCGCAAAAAACGTCAGAAAAAGTAGGCGACTTTTTTAAGACTACATTGAAAATGTAATGAACGCAAAAAAGACTGAAATATTGCTATGCTCCTTCCTAGCAGAACGTAATTTAGCATTTTCGACAACCGAAATGTCTACAAGAAACAAATATTAAAAATCAACGCCCCTTTAAACTTGCACATTATTGCCCTGAAATTTAATGGGCTATCTGCGTACTCAAAAAAAATTTAAAAAATCTCAATAAAAAGTTGAAAATCTAGCTGAAAATTTGCAGATTTTTTATAATTCTTGTACAGTTTTTGTGGATTTATATTTTGTTTGTTAAAGAGCTTGGCTTTTATGGAAAAATAATATATATTAAATAAACGAAAGAGAAACAGCCAAAATCGATCAAAATGTTGATGACTTAATCAGCTGGTCACAAGTGTATGTATAAAATTATTTTTATATTAACGATCTCAAACCAGTTTACAATGAATTTTAAATGTGCTCTGTCGAATTGACATTTTAATATACCTTACGTACATATATACTTTTGTACACAATAAAAGTTTAATAAGAACAATTGTGGAGTTCCACACCAAAATGCTACATTTCCTCATAAAAATTGTTTCAGATTGGTGCTTTTACGGCAATCGTGTGATCTCAGCTTTACGTTTTGGTGCGATCGAGTGATTTCAATACGACTCAATAAAGGTGTGGTTGCTTTGTCTCGGGTCCTCTGTTAAAATATGGACACATACCAGTAAATGCAAGGAATTTGCATTAACATTTCGAGTTTTGGAAATGAAACGTTTTGGTGTGGAGCTCCACAATTTCTTCTACATTCATTTGAAAAAGACATTTTTGGGTAGGAAATGACGTTTTTTCAGACTAAGAGTGACGTTTTCTCATGACGAAGACCTGGCAACACTGGGATTTATTCAGGGATGCATTCATGCAGAGCCCCAGTGTGGTTTGTAAAACCGCAAACAGTCAACGACGTAGCGTAGGCGTAGGTTGACGCAGACACGTTCTACCTTATGGGATTCGCGTGTTAACGAAAACTCACCACCGCATGGCGTTGACGTTGCCATTGCTTCTCTCTTTCTCTATCAACAGTAAATTTTATATGCTGCTACGTACGTCAACCTACGTTTACGCTACGTCGTTGACTAACTGCGCTTTTCTGCATTTTCCGCATAAACAAAGAACAGCGAACACCCACACGCATTGGTGTGAAAATGAAAAGTACTGATTATGCAGCCCTGAGTTATTAAATATTTAAGTAAGCAACGAATAGAGAACAATGGCAGCACTATTTGCAAATTGTCATTTGACTTTTCTAGTTTTGCCGTTTTGTTGATTTTTTTTTTTTAATATTGCGCAAAGTATGAAACTTGGATTTATAAGGGTTTTGCTAAAGAATGAACTATATCCTCCTCGGTCCTCGCGTGTAGCCCGCTGGACACTTTTTAAATGGACATATAATAAAAAATTTTAAATTTATTTCAATTCGATCCAACTTTATAGCCAGCTGGACATCTTAAGTATACAATTGAATTGTTTTTTTTTACGTTTGTGGCAATACTGTCGTAATACGATCCAAGAAGTGAACAGTTATTTGAAAAAACGTGTGGTCCTTGTGAATGTAATTTCAAATTAATATTTTCGCTATATTTCTTCAAATCAAGTTTAATATTTTATTAAATTCAATCGAAAAATACTTGTTCTTTAAGGTAAATAAAAAATCTTTTAAATAAGTTTATTAAAATTCGGATATGAATACTGTTTCTTAAATGTTCAGTGGGCTGGACATTTGGTAGCTATCATGTCGAAAAAACATTTTACGGAAGAAGAGGTGATGGAGATGCTCATTGACAGTGATTTTGAAGGTTTGCCCGACGATGAAGACTTGGAACTCGTTCCTAATTGTTCGAATGTGGCTTCTTCAAGTGATTCCGATTCTGACTACAATGCAGAATCTGATAATGAAGAAGAAAATGTTGCTGAACAAGAGTTGGTTGATGCAAATGAAAGCCCCTCAAATCTTCAAAATAAAAAACCGCTTTAATGGCTAGCCAAAGAATTTGTCGTGGGTAATACTCCCGCTGCCGACGAGGCATGGAACGCAGAAGATAGATTTGAGTGGACACCTTTCCAATATTTCTCGGAGTATTTTGACGACGATTTTTGGCGCGAAATTTCACAACAAAGTAATACGTACGCTCTAGAAAACGGCCAAAATTTGTATTCAAACTATAATGAGTACAAGAAACTATCTGGGGCCCACATACTTGCTGGTTGCATGAAACTTCCGCGCGTAAGGATGTACTACCGACCTGCTATTAATGTTCCAGCCATTACACAGATACCAAGGGATCGATTTTTTAAATTAAGAAATTATATGCATTTTGTCGACAACTTAAGAGCTACACCACAACAAAAAGAAAACAACAAATTGTGGAAAGTTGAACCAATAATAAAAGCCATTTTGAAAAAATGTCAATTGCTACCAAAGCCAGCAAAACTGAGCATCGATGAACAAATGATTCCATTCTCTGGTACCACGCAATTGAAACAATGTGTTAAGGGGAAACCCTGTCCTGTTGGTTTGAAAAATTTTGCAACCACGATTTAGGTATCGGAGGAACAGTAGTGCAAAGACTTGCAGAAAATATTAGTAAAGGCAGCGAAATATTTATTGACCGATAGTTTACTTCGATAAAACTACTAGAGTTTTTGCTGGAAAATGGAATATATGCTACGGGCACGATTCAACAAAACCGAATCCCCAAAGAACTGCGAATAAAACTTTCAACCGACCATGATCTTCTAAAAAGAGGCAGAGGTACCTTCAATGAATTTGTGAGAGAAGATGAGAAACTAGCGATTGTAAAATGGATGGACAGTCGTTCGGTTCTAATGGCGGCCACGTCGACTTGAGCACGACCACTTATATCTGTTCGTCGATGGGATAAGAAAGCCAAAAATTACATAAATGTCAATTGTCCCCGTATTCGTAGCAAGTTACAACACGTCAATGGGAGGCGTAGATCTTGCGGACAGGTTGATATCCTATTACCGTATTAACATCAGAACAAAGAAGTGGCCCACACGAGGTTTTTGGAATATGGTTGATCTCGCACTGTGTAATTCCTGGGTTCTTTATAAAAAAGACAAATTTTCCTGTGGTGCAAGGAGGTGCGAGTTGATGGACCTATTAGATTTTAAGATGTACGTAGGAGAATGTTTGTCCGCATGTGCTGGTAAAAGAAGGCTACGTGACATCGAAATCGAAGACGATGTCTCAACAAAAAGAGTTAGGTCCATACAGGCCCTACCCCCAAAAGATGTGAGAAGGACTGAAAATAGACACTTACCCATCTGTGGTGTCCAGGATAAAAATAAATTTATGAGATGCCGTAAAGAAGGATGTAACCAAAAAACCAGATTCAAATGCGTTTCTTGTAATGTGTTTTTGTGCATTGCCAGCGATAGACACTGTTTTATGGAATTCCCTTCGTAAGAAATTAGTACTAAGTTAACCGTTTATTGAAATTAACTGAATGTTTTAAAATACTCTTAATTTAAAAATTAGTTGCTTTTTCGTTGGCATACGATCCAAATGTCCAGCTGGCTGCACCTGCCAGTGCTAAGAATCCTTATATGCTACAATAAAAAAAAATGGGTTTTCTAATTATTTGGGAAGAATATAACGCAAAAACATGATTTTTTTTTTAGTTTTTCAATTATTTTAGTCTCGGGACTGAGGAGGATATTTTTGTAAAAAATAACTCAAATTAAATAACCAAAAAAAAAATTGTGAAAACTTGTGCGACTAAATTTTTTTCGACAACTGTATGTATGTATGTAAATATTATATGCTCATTTTTTATTTTTCATTTGTTAACTAACTTTTTAGAATAGGTTTGGTTTAAAAAAAAAAGATGTATTACATTCAAAAATAAAATAAACAGAAAGACCAACAATATGTCAAAATACATTCAATATTTTTTTGTAAATAAGCAGATATCTACGGTTGGGGAATTCTACGAAATTTCGAGCCAAATCGGGGAATTTCATCGACGAAATCGGGAAATAGTCAAAAATGAGTTTGCTACCCTGGGCGGGACGAAGTTCGCCGGGTCTGCTAGTATTTAAATAAAACTGATCTGAAACCCAACGAAAGTTAAATGGTATTTAAATAACAATCCAAAATTAAACTTAAGTGCCGTTTAAATATTCATTTGAAATTGGCCCTTAATGTAATGAAGGGCAAGAGAATTGGGCGAGTATTAAAAAATCATTTGAACATGATAATGTTAGTATGTAAGTGGTTAAATCTTCACTCACCATAATTCCATGCCAACTTGAACCCAGCGCCTGTGCTTCCTACAATAGTACGGAACTTGATCCACATTTTCTCAAATGTGACTATTTTGTCCGTCCCTGTATCGTTGGAGCAATATAAACGAAGCATCCTACCACGTTCATTGTCCTGACGTACCTCTAGAAAATCTTGGTTGCAGTTCTCTGAAGATCTGATATCCAATTCTTGGACATCCAACTCTATATTATTGCCAGCCGCAGCTTTAATTTCCCACACACATTCTACATTAGATGGATAAGATTGCGGGTAGAGAGGGGAGGTCAATATGCCCCGCAAAGACGTAAGTATGCCTCCGCAAGAATTTTGTGTTACGCTATATTTGGCCGTAAATTCGATTTGCGAAGCGTGTACTTCCAAAGAGTTTGTGGGCAAAACGATGTTGGATCTATGATTTTCGCAAAACTGGTTTAGCGCGCTTTTATCATTTCCATTTATTAGCTTAAAAATATAGCATTCGGTTACGTTTTTATTAAAAGTATGTATGTATGTGTTCATTGTATATACATACATAAGAACATATGTATGTAATTGCATTTTTAAAAACTTACTCTCAAACCATTTTTACAATTAGACGCCTTTGAGCAGAAACACTCTAATTGTAATATATCCAAGAAAATTTGTGTGCCTTCGGAGTCAATTTTCCATACGCAATCTTCCTCTAATCGAGACTTCAGATAACCGTAAGAGTCCTTCAGATATCCTCCACAAGTCTTTTTTGAAAATAGAGGGAATAGAAATCATAAAACTTTTATTTAAAAATCTACATATGTACATTTATATGTGTAATAAATACATTTCCCAGCCAGAAAGAAAACGTACATTGTACGAACATTATGTTTTACGAGGGATTCTCGATCGGCGAAAAGTTAGAGAAAGGCTCGTAAACGAAACAAAAAAAAAAGTAAAAGAAAGAGCCTTGTAGTAATTTGTCAGCACAAGAAAACATTTCCATTCGGTTAGAAATTTTTCTTGAACCACAATATTTTATAATACATAAAGTACTTGAAAACGAATTGTAAACGGCTATCATAAACGACTTTTTAGCCGGTTTTTCTTCGAGAAAATATCCAGTTACTCGCTCGTTGACGATGATTATGCTGGCTGGGTTTATACTCTAAATCAAGGTTGCTCAAAATTTTTATATTGGAAGTAATATCACAATACATCTACAAAATTTACATATGTGTACACTGCGATTTTTTTTTATTTAAATGAAGCACAAAAGTACAAGTTTATTTTTATTGTACGATTAGTGAGTGAAAATTGTTAACAATGGGAGTATTTACATATATGTGGATTAATACAGAGCGTTAAGAAGTGAAAGCGACCTGGTGGTAGTGTTGCCACTAAGATATTTTTTCCCCTACCAGAAACCGTACCAAAACGGTTTTGAGTGTACCAAAAAATTTTTTTTCCAGTAGATAACAAAAAATAAATGGTTTTTTCTAACTCGTTATTTTTCAATAAAGAAACAAAAAGTTTTAAACTTAAATTAATTTCACTGGATTAAAAATCCATCGATATACAATATTTTCTATTTTAGTCTTTTTTTGCTATTTTTTATTGCTATATATATATATATATATATTTTTTATATGCATACTTGGAATATTTTAATCAGATTTTTTAGAGTTTTTTTCAGTATACTGTTTTGTGGCCCGATAAATTTTGAACGGGGGGTCCGACTACTTAGTAAGGGTTATAGTCCATAAACGCGGCCGAAGGCCGCCTACGCAAAAATAAGTTCTGCGCAAAAATACTTACGCACCCCTTTTCCGGCAACACAGAAAGGAGAATTCTACTTACAGGCCTATTCTGCTTGTTACCGGACATTTTGACACCGGACATTTTTGTTGCCAAATAATAACACCAGTTCTTGTAACCTCGATTCTAAGCACCTCGGTAATAATTTAATCTATTTGGCAATTCAGCTATGAAGTTTTGTATAAATTTTGTAATTATTCTTAAGCGCGGCCGAAGGCCGCCTACGCAAAAAGTTCATGTTTATATTTCGCTTTACAAATGTATGTATGTGCGTACATAATTTGGTTCTTTTTTATACAAAAAAAGTATTTCAAAACCAATAACTTACTAAAAAATTGTTTATTGTAGCTTAAAATTATTGTAACCAATAGAGGTAAATATGTTGTACAAAAACACATAAACAGAAGTTCACAAAAGTTGATATAAAACTATTCTTCGATTTAAATAGTTAACTTTTTACTGCGCATGTTTATTTTACGTGGAGGAAGCATCGAAAGCCTAACCCCGTCAGTGTGAGACTTTAACCCAAACTAAACTTCCTACCGTGATGTACCGTTCCCCTCCCGGTACCACCGCATTTCGGCGGGATTATAACACTGTATGACTTGTAAGGTTATAGATCTACTCTCTTATTCTTCTTATTTGGCGCTGTAACCGCCAAAGCGATTTTGGCCGAGTTCAACAAAGCCGCCAGTCGTTTCTCTTCTGTACCAACTGACGCCAGTTGGAAATGCCAAGTGAAGCCAGAATACTTTCAGAGCTGGAGCGTCGGTGTCCATTCGAACGACATGGTCAAGCCAGTGGAACCGCTGTATTTTAATTCGCTGCACTATGTCCATGTCGTTGTCGTCTGCGGTACTCGCCGTCGCCAACGCGTAAAGGCCCGTAAATCTTCCGCAAAATCTTTCTCTCGAATACTCCAAGAGCCACCTACACGGATGTTGTCATTGTCCATGCGTCTGCACCATATATCAGCACGGGCATGATGAGAGACTAATAGAGTGTGGTTTTCGTATGTCGAGAGAGGACTTTACTCCTGGATTGCCTACTCAGTCCAAAGTAGTACTTGTTGGCAAGAGTGATTCTGCGTTGCATTTCCATGCTGGCATTATTATCGGTGTTAATGCTGGTTCCCAAGTAAGCGAAATTCTCTACATTCTCGAAATTATAACTGTCAACAGGGACGTGGGTGCCAAGGCGCGAATGTGCTGATTTATTGTTTGATGACAGGAGATACTTCGTCTTGTCCTCCTTTATCACCAGACCCATCCGCCTTGCTTCCTTGTCCAACTTGGAAAAGGCAGAACAGACTTTGCGGTTTTTCTTACCGATGATGTCAGTGTCATCGGCCTAAGCCAGAAATTGTACACTCTTGTAGTTAATTGTTCCTGAGCGATTCAACTCTGCTGCTCTTATTATCTTCTCCAACACATGAAAGGAAGTCGCCCTGTCTCAAAACCCTGTTTGGTGGCGAAAGGCTCGGAGAGGTCTTTCCCAATTCTGGCAAAGCTGATGGTATTGCTCAACGTCATTTTACACAGCCGTATGGGTTTGAGGGGATGCCAAATTCAGACATAGCGGCGTATAGGCAACTCCTTTTCGTGCTGTCGAAAGCGGCTTTAAAGTCGACAAATAGGTGATGAGTGTCGATCCGTTTCTCGCGGGTCTTTTACAAGATTTGGCGTATTGTGAATACCTGGTCTATGGTGCATTTGCCAGGTCTACAGACATACTGATAAGGCCCAATCGTTCATTGATGGTGGTATTATTAGCTCCTTGCCATCGTAATTGAATAGCTCAGCCAACAGACCGGCAGCTCAAGCAGCTTTGTTACTTTTCATCAGCATAATCGCTATTCGTACCTCGTCATAGTCAGGCGCTGGCGTATCGACTCCATCGTCAATGACTGGGGCCCGGGTTCGTCTTCTCCACTACTTTCTGTGCTTCTGCCATTCAAAAGGGTCGAAAAGTGTTCCCTCCATAATTTGAGTATGTTCTGGACATCGGTCTCTAGGTCGGCATGGTTGTTCCTACAGGAGTCTTGAAACCTTCCGAAAGTCGCTCAACTCTATGCTTATAATTTCGGGTGTTTTTTCTGTCGGCCAGCACTTCAAGCATTTTTCTCTGCACTCCTCTTCATACCAGTAATGAGCGGTATCGCTTTGCTGAAAAGTGCTCTCTCACAGCAGGTGTGAGATTCGAGCGGCGAATCCATTGACCGTCTGTTTTGATTGCAGCTTTTCGACGTTGAACTTTCTTTGCACTATTGGGACCCTTTTTTTGCTGCACCGAGGTGGGGTTGTATATTGGCTGCATTAATATAGTGGTGCGAGTCGATGTTTGGCCCTCGGAGTGTACGTATGTACATCTAAAACACTGGAAGCATGCCTTCCGTCTTTCACAACATGCTCGATTTGGTTTCCCGTTTTTCAATCTGGAGACACTCATGTAGCTTGAGGGATACTTTTATGCTAGAACCCAGTACTACATACTGCCAAGTTTCGGGCCCCGGTGAAGTCGATCAGTCTCAGCCCGCTGTATCTATTCTAAAAGATCCCTTCGTTGCCCACCTTGGTATTTAAATCGCCAAGCACGATTCGGGAGCAGCGCTAATATGTACGCTCCAAGTTAAGAGATCCTTAGATGCCTCGTCCTTCTCTTCCATCGGGGCATTAGCACATATGAGCGAGAAGAAGAAACTCGCTTTGGTACGGATTGTGGATAGACGTTCGTCCACTAGAGTGAACGCCGGTCTCTCTCCCACCACAAATCTAACACCAACTTGCGTTCCTTTACGTGGCAACAGTAGTAGACTTTGCAAGGCATCACGCTTACTTTCATGGATGGCGGTGACGTCATCCTTTATTTTCTCTAGGACATCAACCAGCCGGGAATTGGCACCTTCCTGATTAAGGGTTCGGATATTCCAGGTGCATACCCTCAAATCATAGTCCTTCCTATGTTTGCCGTGATCGTCATCAAAAGAAGAGGGTATCATCCGAGGCATGTGTTTTTTTTTTCATTGGGCAGGGTTGTAAAGTACCGGGACCCAAACCCAGCGCTCGCGGGGTGTTACGCCCTCCCATTTTAACTCGCTCCCAAACTACATAGTTTTCGTTCGCTACCCAGAGGATTCATAGATATAAATATCCGGACGTAGTGAGCTGCGATTTGAACCGTAAGAAAGCGAATCACTTCTGGCCACTCCCAAATGAATGACAGTCAAAAGCTTTGCAGTACTGGGAAATGTACAGCGATTTTTTCGATTCTATCATGAAAATGCAACTCTAAAAATCGTCATTTTTGGCTATTTTTTGACAAATTTTAGCGATGAACAAAATGAACCCGGATAAAGTGAGTGAACTGTTTTTGACAGCTCAAACAGCTAATGGCGATTCCAGCGTTTTTTCCATTGCCAAAAATACTTATTTTTCGCTTAAAAACCTGCAAATTTGACGACGACAAATATTCGGTGCTAAAAAGTAAATCAATAAAAAATAGGTAATACTTAGATTGTTGTTTGTTTAAAATAACCGATTAAATAAAAATTGTTGTAATTCATATTAAAAATGGAAAACTGCAACAATAGAAGGGTGACAAATGAGCAAAAATATATGCTTGTTCAATATTTGGAAGAACACAGGGAATTTGCTCATGACAGGTATGGAAAAGATTTTCTCGTAAATGAAATAGTTGAGGTTCCTTTTTTTTTTTTTTGAATCCGTGAATGACACCGCGTGCAAACGTTTGCTGGAGCAGTGGAACCATCTTGCCGAGAAACTAAACGCCAACGTCAACCAACTATTTTTGATGCGATCACCATTAAAAACATCCTTTGCACTGCCTTTAATAAACATTACTGTTGGATAAGAACGAATTTTCATTTCACGCGGTAAATACGAAAATCGTGTACAAAGAAGTTTTCGTGCTCGTATATTCAGGCCATGTAGTTCCAGAGCAACTTGCCCGAAAATTAGCTCCGTGTGTTTGCAATAACCACACCAGTGTTCATAAAATATGACCATAGTCCTTCCAAGAAGCGATTGGTATATAATGGCTAGCAACTTAAGAAGCGGCTTGCATAGTGAATTAAGTTTAATATTTATTGCTGGTTTTAATGAATAGCATTACAGCAGTTTTTTGTATTTATGGTTGCAACAAAATACTTAATTAACCGACTTGTTATCAGTTTACAAACACTTTATTTAATTTGCAATCCAAAACTCTTCGATTGTACTTTATTTATTTTATTAATAAGTTATATGAATTTATAATAAATCGGTCAAAATTATTGAAAAGTTCTACTTACTCTTATTTTCACTATTTATCAGTATTAAAATAAAAACAAAACTTGACAGCTGCCCTTCCTGCACAGCGCTCCTGGCGGCCGGATAAAGTACTAAAATTTAGGCTAAGAAATTTTTAGCGACAGGGTGGACAGAATCGCGATCTTCGGAGTTCCACAAAAGTTCGGATAAAATTTTAGCTTAAGCGTTTTAGCAGATTTTAGCATTTTAGCGATAGCGAAATTGTATTCCGGGTGCTGTATAGTAAACCAAATAGCCGGACTACATAGACGTTATTCAAAATAAAAAATAAACTTTTCCGCATACTCTGTAATATTCCTCCGCAATTTTGTAAGGTAAACTGAGAATTTATAATCGTTTGTAATGCGATAAAAGCATACAATTTGCAACCCTACTGAAATACTACAAACTACCTTATATGAATACGCCCTAGGCTAATCTAGTACATTTAAGAACTAAGAATTTACGATATTAGAATGCGACCCTGTCATATGTATGATGTATTGAGAGAATACAAAGGTTGCGCCGATCTCGGACCGCTATTCCTCTCTTAACGAATTTTACAGAATCGTTGTTTGCATGACGTCACACTTGTGCAACTTGTTTACGTTTTCCTTGCAACATTTTTTCTTCTTCCATTCTTGCTCACGTTTTGGCATTTCTCTCTCGCAATTGCACCAGTGTGACGTCACACAAAAGTTATTCTCAAAAATCCTCTCTGATCGGCGCAATCTTGTATTCTATCATTCTTGCATGTAAATAGTTACTATGTATGAATGTGTGTGTTGTCACCGCTCTCAGAGCGACGCTCTGCATGCTTGGGGTGCGTATGTACACTCATATACAGACCCAATTTGCCACAGGGCGAAGACGACGTCGTTACGACGTC
>NW_023458559.1:6185475-6190705 GCF_013731165.1 Rhagoletis pomonella
GTGAAGTCGTTTTGGTGAACTCGAAACGACGTCGTTACGACGTCGCTTTGGTGAAGACGTTACGACGTCGCCCTGGTGAAGTCGTTTTGGTGTACACGAAACGAATCCGTTTCTTCGAACCCACAAGTTTTTTGAGGAACCTTCGGTCTAGGTTGGACAAGTTCCACGCCCAAATTTTTATATATCTAGGCATAAATAAAAGTCATTCATTTGGATAGTAAACCGTTTTTATTATGAAAATTTTTTATCATAACAGAATATGGAATCCACAATGTACACTTGACCAGATCTTTTTTTCAGTATTCATAATATTTTTCATATAAAATGTTTTTTTATAAAGGTAAAGTTCACTCTATTGGCCTTATTAATAAAAAATAAAATTTGTGGGAATAAGTTTTTTTAATTTGGTAGAAAACTATACTTTTACTTTACAGCGTGGCGACGAACAACTGTTACCCAGGTTTGCTTGAGAAATAAAAGGGTCCTTTGTAGATTTTGCGAAAAAGGTATTTTATTGTTAATTTTCCACAGATTTTACTTTAGTCGGATTAATTAGTGTTTAAATTGTAATCCTTATTTACATTTGCCAGCAGTGTAAACTTTGAGAGAAAAGTTCATTTGGCACGCAAGTCTTTTTCAGGTGACAGAAGGGACTCAAAATGGAGAAAATTAGCGGCATCTCATCACAACAGCGGAAATTAGAAGTACGCTTTAATTGTTGATGCCCAGCTCTCAAAAATGATTAATATACGACATTACGACATTATTGAATAGCAATAATGAGATCATTTCCATCTTCAGTGTTTAAATAGTCAAAGAATTCTATATTTTTTATTTTAAAATTACTTTTAATATGAAGTTCACTTTAAACATTTTTAATTAGAAGCCAGCTTCTTTCTTTGCGCCAGGAAGAAAACTTTATACTTAAGATGCTCTCAGTTGCTTCGTTTAAGTTGGGTATTGCAAAAGAAAAACAAAATTACATATTTTTTCAAACTGTGGAAAAGTGCCACTATTTAAGGACATCATCTATAATTCCTCATGGCTTAAATTAATTTTTTCAACTACGCAAAAACTTTGAAAGGCTAAGAATTCGCTAAAAAGAGTATCTAACTCTATATCTTGTATGCAAAACTCTTTTACAATGTGAGTAAATTGTGAAAAAAGGATTGCAAGTTTTAGGCAAAAGCCATTCGAATATTCAAGTTTGTTGTTATTCAACTGAAAGTTATTTTCAAGATAACTAGCAACACGCGACAAAAAAACGTCAGCCTTCTTTTTAAATAATTAAACCTCCAACATATCGAGGGCTTATATTCAATACCCTCTATCTGCATTTTTCACAAAAATGAGATTCTAATATAAAAATCCACCTAAGACCTAACTGTCCTCGGTGATGTTAATGCTGACCTTGTATCACGCTTGACAGAAGAATTTACTTTTAAATTGCAAAGTCATAATTAACACCAGTGATGACAATTAAAACCCAGATGGGTTCTAACATCACAAAGTTGTTTTTGTGAAAATTGCAGATAGAGGCTTTGAATATAAGCCCTCGATATTAGGTTTGTTCCACAAGCTACTTGTAGAAAAACTCTTGCAAAGTTCAAACTGTGAGCGTATATCAAATAAACTCTAAAACTTACTTGTGGAACGCGTATGTGTAACTCGAAGTTACTTCGAGTAGATTGTGGAACAAACCTATTATCGCAACTGGTACGTAACGACGCGGCGATATGCCCATAAAACGATTGATATTTTTTTTTATATTAATTTCTTGGGCATATCAAACATTTTCTGAAACATGTCAACTATAATTAAATTATATTCTTACTTTTTACAGTACAGTTTAGGGAAGTTACAACGTTATGCAAAAACCTTAAGAAAATCCTAAAGTTTTTTGTTTGAATTGAAAATTCAGTACAAATCAATACAAATTTTGAAAAATCAGGACATTAGCGTACTGATTGAAGAAATTAATAAAATCAGTACAAGAGTTGAAAAATCAGTACTGTTCTGATAAAATCAGTACGTTTGGCAACCTAGAGCAATGCTCCTTTTACAATAGCTCAAATTTTTCTCAACAGTATGCGATTGATTTCATATACATAGTATCTCCATACCAAGTTCCCGGACTCTACCATGAACATTTCCAGAGATATGTAATATAAAAATCCGGTTAGTATGGGAAGTGGCACGCGCCCTTTTCCAATACGTCCAATTTTTATCTAAGAGTATGCGATCGATTTCATATACGTCAATACCAAGTTCCAGTACTCTACCATGAAAACTTCCAGAGATATGCAGTATGACAATTGCGGTTTGTTATGCAATTCTTGTGTGATGGATTTTCAAGGGACTGTTGGTATGGACAATGTGACAAATGTATTGGTATTAATGTCCCGAAGTTGGTTGATTTGGTGGGTGACGCTCATCTCGATATGCAAGTATCTTGGATGGAATGGACAAAAAATGTGATGTGAACCGAACTGAAAGACGACAACAAAAGTGAACGTCGACTGATCTCATATCATATATACATAGCTGCCTTGTCAACACAATTCTCAATCCGAAGAATTTAATTTTCATGACCGCTCAAAGGCACTTAGCGTTATGCCATGCTAGGTCCCTTCCAATTTAATTTTGCTGAGACCTTTGTGTGTGAAAGCCTAGATGAGATACAAAACGCTCATTGGAATCACAGCAGCTATCATTTTTCATGGGTGGCTTATATTATAACGCAAGCTTCCAGACAAAAGCAGTTCTTGGATGAACTTATCGCATACAAAAGAAAATATTGCTCCATATTTTGAGTATTGTTAAAAATTCGCATGGTAAAGGCTGCGTGGATGGAATAGGTGCAACTGTAAAAACAATCGTTCAGGGACACATTGGAGCACGTGATGTTGTTGTTAACAACGTCCTCAGTTATTGAAATATCGGAGCTTTTGTATATCTGAAAATTACCGTTATGCGGGAAGCCGGTGCAGTTTTAGTCCGACTTGAATAATTTTCAACGAATTAATTTTTCGTACCAAGGGTATTAAATGCACCGAGTTTGGTAGAAATTGATAAATCGGTTACCGAGACACACATTTTTGGTCAGAAGTGGGCGGAGCTACGCCCAATATCCAAAATCTCGAATTTTCTGCTCAGTGGTCATTGCAAAAATCGATTTTGAGTCAATCAGCTTCAGTAGTTACTGATTGATTTATAGTAGTTTCCGTGTTTCTGTAAATTACCGTTATATGGGAGGTGGGCGTGGCTACTGCCCGATGTCAAAGGTTTTCAACAAATTTATTAGCTGGATCCTAGGCAAGGCTTTTACCGAGTTTGTTAATAATATAATAATATTATTATTTTGCACCAAAATTCTACTTCACATACTAATTTTAAACAATTTGGATCCAATATTATTATATATTTACTGAAATATCATGGTTTTTGCATTTTTCAAAATCACCGTTATATGAGAAGGGGGCATGGTTACATTGCGATTTCGCCCATTTTAAATAGCAACCTACCTTGGATACCAAATTTCGTTGAGATATCTCAATTTTTTCTCGAGTTATCGTGTACACGGACAGACGGACGGACGAACAGACATGTCTTAATCGAATTCTCTTTTCATTCTGATCATTTATGCATGGTCATAGCCAGGTAGAGTCAGGGGGAATCCGAGCCTCCTCCGCCCCTAACTTCCAAATTTTTGCTTAGATATTCAAAAATAGTACCAGGAAATGCTTACTCGATAATTTCGGCCCCTCCTAACTTTCAAGTTTTTTCCTATATATATACTATATAACAACGGTGAGTAAACGCGGCTCATGGAGCAAAATGCTCAGAAACGGCTCTTTCTATTTTCTATTTGCTTAGAATATTTTGGTTCTTTTTAAAATACATATTTCTTTGCTAGGCATTATTTTTCTTAGGGTTTTGTTTTTATTTTTTATTTTTATATACACGTACACTGAGGGAAAAAATATTAAAATCAAATAGAAACGTAATTGATCTTACTGTAAACGACAAGGAAAGTACTGTATATTGGTAAATATTCAATTCAATTACGCGCATATTAAAATGACCGCGTTCGTTCTTAAAAAGCATCCGTGAAGTGAATAATCAAGACAAAAACTAAAAAAAAAATATTTAACTTGCATGCTGCCTGCAGTGGAATTCGAACACTGACCATCTCTGGACATCAACAAATTGTGGCATGCATCTTTGCGCACTCAGCCACACCCGGGCATATAAATTTTGCTTTCAAATGTTGAATATCCATCAACACCACAGCACGCGATTTGTACGGATAAACATGTAAATCACGATTGAGAGAATACAAAGGTTGCGCCGATCTCGGACCGCTATTCCTCTCTTAACGAATTTGACAGAATCGTGGTTTGCATGGCGTCACACTTGTGCAACTTGTTTACGTTTTCCTTGCAACATTTTTCCTTCTTCTTCCATTCTTGCTCACGTTTTGGCATTTCTCTCTCGCAATTGCACCAGTGTGACGTCACACAAAAGTTATTCTCAAAAATCCTCTCTGATCGGCGCAATCTTGTATTCTATCATTCTTGTATGACAGCTGCTAGGCTTAAGTGAGAATGTGAAAAATAAATTGGCGGCATTCGCTCGCGTACCTTAGCTCCGCAAATTTCTGCCTTTTTATTAAAATAAAATTTGAAGTCGGTCAACTAGCGCCCAGCAGGTGCATTTTGGTGAGTTCGCCACCGGTCGGTGCTATCGCACCTAAGGAGCACCAAAGTACCGAAGGAGCACCCTGTAAGTTATCTAACTAAAGGCGTTCACGCAGCACCCCCAGCGGAGCGCTAGGGCTCCACCATTCACCGGTTTTGTACAGCACCCCCAGCGGAGCGCTAGGGCTCCACCAAATGGAACGTTGGCCGGCAGCCGCGCCGGCGGAGTACCAGGGCTCCACAGTTCCTAGCGAGAAGGTACGCTACGGTTAATTAAAGTGGAAAGACCACTTTACATGGCGACCGTGGGTCCGTCCTACAAAATGGCGGCCATCTACAAAAAACAAAACTAAAAGTTTATCACAAAATGTAACAAACAAATTACATAAATTCTAAATACAAAAATTAACTGAATTAAATTGGTTTAAACAAAATTTTAACTATTCTTCGGTGGTGGTAAAGTTTAAACAGCTATAAAGCAACAAAAAAAAAAGAAACTTAAAATTATAAGAAAACTCAAAATTTGCACA
>NW_023458559.1:6190715-6195714 GCF_013731165.1 Rhagoletis pomonella
TGCAAACTGAATGTGGAAACTATTCGCGGACGAAAAATTAATAGCGTTAGAAAAGTTCAAGTCGGAATGTAGAAATTCTGTTGAATTTAATGTTGATAAATAATACAATGCTGAGCAACATGAAATGTGATGTTCTTTGCGAGCAAATAAACGAAAATATGGTAAATCTTCGCATAATTTTCATTAGTTTGTAGTTTTTGTTAAATTTTTTATCTTGTTCTCCTTTTATGACGATGCAAATACAATTTAAAATAATGATAGTTGTTTATTTAACCATTTTTTCATTGCAACTATAATTTATAGGTCCGCCAAAAACCCCGAAAAATCCAATGGGGCGACCAATAAAAAATCGTTAGTATTAAAAAATGGTTAAATAAACAATTGCGTATTATTATTGAAAGTCTTCTGAAGAGAACCAGAGTTTTCCGATCCATTCTACGACCATTTCTACGAAAAGTTTTTTCCCATATAAAAATACATGGAAAACTTTGAGCGCTTTGAGCGAGCTCTGAATATTATTTGATTTCAAAATAAAAAAATACTGGTATACTTTTTTTCGATATAGAACAATCTGGGGGTGAGAGCAGTACAATTCCGACTTAATGTTTTTGGACCACCCTAATGTACATAAATACATATGTGTGTTTAAAATTACCTACTTGTGAAATAATTTTGGTGGTATGAATATATACATACTTGCGCTTTCTAAAAATGGGAATAAAAATTGGGTTCGCAACATTTACAATAAAGTTTTCAGTAACTTTTGGCAAATTTGAGCGCTTGTGTGAAATTATACATGCGTTTGTACCTACATATCCATTTACATATATTATTTAAACAAAGCTAATAGTAAAATTTAAAATGGGATATGGATATGACAATTAAACAAAACAAAAAAAAATTATTACTTGGTCCGTCCGGGATTTGAACCAAGACAAACGGCGAGACGCCAAAAAGTTGCATCGCCTCTAGCATACGCGCCACAGTACATCATTCAAATTGCAATCTCTAAATCACTACATATATGAAACTCTTCATTCATCCAAAAAGACAAACGCATAAATATGTATGCAATAATAAATGTAAATATGTGCATACATATGTACGATAGATCTGCTTTCGTCTTCCCAGCGCTGTCCTCCATCAACAGACAATTTATTAAATTTCTGCGAATTGGCACGACGCCATCAATATTAACCCTAGGTTACGAATTATTTAGGTTTTCGCATAAGTTAACATTTAATAAAGCCATACTCGTACATTTTATATGGAGAATAATAATATTTCGTTTAAAATTCTGCATGTAAACATGTTCTCGATGATACGTGTAACTTTCATGAAAACTAACTAAAAAATTCATGTTATATTAACGGCTGGAATGAAAAACTCTATGTCCGCTAAAATGGGTTCAAATCAAATTTGAGTTGACATATTTACACGCATACATGCAGACATACATATGGACATATACAGTAGACTAGCACTAGCTTGGACATAGCATATCTTGTAACTACTTTGATGTGGTTGAATCTTTTTATGGTACTGAAGATTTGCTTACAGGTGAACAAAATTTAAAATCATCCGTGGATATATGAAAATATATTTTTATAAACGCTTTGAAGTTTAGACATTTTTAATATTCACAAATTAATAGAATAATTTTTTTGCAATTGTACAAATGGTGTTCAAGGCACATTGACCCACCTGTACAAAAATCGTGGCGCGTCATGGACAAAAACCCAGTAGAAATCTTAAGCATACAACATCGCTGTTGGTGGCATGAGGTTGCTGCTGTGTATACATGCCAGTATAAATGAACCTTCATTTCCATTTAACAAGCGTGGTTTCTCAGAGCGTATGCGTACCTTAATCATACACTTGTACTACTGCTGTATGCATATGGCTGTATTAATGTTTCAAACATACAAAAATGCATTAATGGAACAGTATTAAAGCATTCTTACAAGATCCCCATATGTAAATGCTACCTTTCTGATACATTTTAATATACGGGGACATACAAACAAGTAGGCACTTACATATGCAAATGCATATCTTGTAAAAGCCCGTTTGTGCTGAAAATAGTATCGCACAACAAGTCCGTTCACTAAAATTTGTGTACAAGACTGAAAATATTACAAAGATTCCACCTCAAACTTCATATCTTTGTGAATTTAGGAGTTTTGATTTTATTAAAAAAAAAAAAATAATGTATTTTCCTGCAGAAAACGTTCACTTTATTTAATGTTAATTAAAATTACACCCTAAAATACTAGTTAATGACTGAAACATTGTTGTGGAACAGAGAAATAGATTGTTTTGCCAAAAATTAAAAAAAATTACCAAAATTCGAGATAACTAATTTTACTGGATGTAGAGAAATAGTTGCAACTTTTCACTTTGCTGGCCGAGATATCTTAAATTTTAGATTTTAGAATTTTTGTGTCGGACTGGAAAAGTTGCGCTTGTTGGTGATGAATTTGCGGGGAGATGTGCTGCGGTTGTTATGAATGAATTTATGTATTTGGCCTTGAGAAATACGCGAATGCGTTTATGAATGAAATAGTTCTTGTTGTACTTGAATATGTGCGTGATTATGTATGTACACTGAGTTTTACATATGTATGCATGTGCGTAGTATTTGGCAGAAATATGCACATACGTATGTATGTACATACTTATCTATATATGCATGTATGCATGTATGTATTTATGTTATCAATTAATGGAGTATGTATTTACATACATATGCGTGGGAAATGCATTTTCATTTGACTGCAAAACTATTGGGGCATATTCGTAGACGAAATAAGGACGACTCTGAAGTTAAAGTTTGTGAACCTCAAATAAGAAGGAAGTTATTATATGTACATGTGATATAATATGTGCATGTGTAAGAACTTTATCAATAAATGATTTGCGAGGTTGTTTAGGTATGTACATATGTACACATAAGTACATAGAGTTGAACGTTACCAATGCATATATGATTTTGGAGTATGTCCATTTTTAAATATGTAGCGCATTTACAAGTACATACATACTAGAGAGAGAGAGGCGGCGTGGTCAACTTCAAAAAGAGTCGGCGGCGGCGGCGGTACTGCGCATAATGTAGATTCAAAAGAGCCATGAGGATACTAATCTTATCATGTCAGCTCGTCATCGTTAGGCAGCCGCCATGCCAATTAAGATTATAATTCTGTTTAATTCATTCATTGAATTAGTTTTAAATTTAAATTACGTTACTCCGTACTTGAATTAAAATGTGGAGTGTCTGGCGCTGATGGATGGGCGAACAGCAGAAGGTCTGAGGTATATACATACATACACACATAGCTCTTGGGATCCGTGTGTTCTATTTAAATTTAAAGAAACTAAAAAATTTAAAAAGTTAAGTTATTAGGGTAATTTATGTCGCTATCAATAAATTTTTGCAATAATCTTATCAACTGTTCTGTTAAATTACTGTTTAAAAAAATGCCTTATAGATGGTTAAAATTTCCACTAAAATATTAAGCCCCAAATTTTTCTAAAAAAGAATACTAATTATTACCAAAAAGAGGGAACTTTAACCCTGTGTGGAAAACATTGCGATGCGAGCGAGCAAAACCTTCCTGGGGTTTGACCACCACTAAGGAATGCTAACATAATTTTCACACAGCCACCTAGTACTTGTATACGTTTGTGGGACCCCAGAATAAAATAACTTACGAATGTAAAAATTAGTAAAAAAAAGTGTTTGCTTTTTATTGAAAGTCTGTTTAAAATATAAAAAAAAAAATACACAGGAAAATCAACTTGTCTTTATTTTATCTCCAATAATTGAGCAGATACTCGCGTTAAAGTTTTTGATGTGTTATAACTTGTTGGTGTAGTATATGTATGTATAAAAAAGTAGTATTGTTGTATTATTGAACAGAATTGTCTATTGCAGACAAAAAATCGTTAGATTACCAGTATTCGACCCTTATTTAACTGTAATAAACGCTTTCGATCGAAAAATATGTTACTTATGTTTTTTCATACATACTCCATTAATTGATAACATAAATACATACATGCATACATGCATATATAGATAAGTATGTACATACATACGTATGTGCATATTTCTGCCTAATACTACGCACATGCATACATATGTAAAACTCAGTGTACATACATAATCACGCACATATTCAAGTACAACAAGAACTATTTCATTCATAAACGCATTCGCGTATTTCTCAAGGCCAAATAAATTCATTCATAACAACCGCAGCACATCTCCCCGCAAATTCATCCCCAACAAGCGCAACTTTTTCAGTCCGACACAAAATTCTAAAATCTAAAATTTAAGAAATCTCGGCCAGCAAAGTGAAAAGTTGCAACTAATTTTCTATATCCAGTAAAATTAGTTATCTCGAATTTTGGTTTTTTTTTTAATTTTTGGCAAACAATCTATTTCTCTGTTCCACAACAATACGCTCAAATTTGCCAAAAGTTACTGAAAACTTTATTGTAAATGTTTTCACTAAAATATTAGTTATTGGAATTAAAATTTTATGCGAACCCAATTTTTATTCCCATTTTTAGAAGGCGCAAGTATGTATATATTCATACCACCAAAATTATTTCACAAGTAGGTAATTTTAAACACACATATGTATTGTACATACATATATTAGGGTGGTCCAAAAACAGTAAAGTCGGAATTGTACTGCTCTCACCCCTAGATTGTTCTATATCGAAAAAAAGTATACCAGTATTTTTTTTATTTTGAAATCAAATAATATTCGGAGCTCGCTCAAAGCGCTCAAAGTTTTCCATGTATTTTTATATGGGAAAAAACTTTTCGTAGAAATGGTATAGAATTTTGGAAAATCAAGATTCGATCGGAAAACTCTGGTTCTCTTCAGAAGACTTTTAATAATAATACGCAATTGTTTATTTAACCATTTTTTAATACTAACGATTTTTTATTGGTCGCCCCATTGCCTTTTTCGGGGTTTTTGTGGGT
>NW_023458559.1:6220714-6249502 GCF_013731165.1 Rhagoletis pomonella
GAGAAGTGGACCAGGGACCGATCTGTTCGAAGAAATCGTATTTATGGTCCGATTTGCTTAAAATTCGGTACGTAGGTAGCTTTTTGCCTGGATAAGCTTATAGATTCCTGTTTTCCAATTTTCATGCAATTTCGAATATAAATAGCTTTAAGTAACGACCATATCAAGGGGCGAATTCGTCACTAGGCAAGATTTTTTTGCGCCAATCAGAAACAACGGATACTGTCAAAATATAATTATAATATATAATATATCTCAACTAATATATATTTAGAAAGCCGTTTGTTAGTTTTCGCAAGGCTCGAGAGCGGCTGAACCGATTTTTTTGAAACTGCCACCTGCCGCACGTGTCCCAAGGATGGTTTTAGGCTGCAAAAAAATCTATATGTAAAGGGGGCGTGGCACTTCCCATACAAACCGAATTTCTCATGCTACATATCTCTGAAAGTGTGCATGGTAGAGTTTTGGAAATTGGAATGGAGATATACGAAATCAATCGCATACCCTTGGAGAAAAATTTTAGCCATTGTAAAAACGGGTGTGACATCTCCCATACAAACCGAATTTTTCATACTGCTTATCTCTGGAAATTTTTTGGTAGAGTTCTAAAGTTTTGTATGGAGATGTACGAAATAAATCGCATACTCTTGGAGCAAAATTGGAACTATTGGAAAAGGGGGCGTGGCATCTTCCATACAAACCGAATTTTTCATACTGCCTATTTTGGAAGTGTTCATGGTAGAGTTCTGGAATTTAGTATGGAGATATACGAAATCAATCGCATACTCATGAAGAAAGAGGGCATCTCTTGGAAACGGGGGCGTGGCACCTTTCATATAAATCGAATTTTTATACTGCATATCTCTGAAAGTATTCATGGTACAGTACTGGAACTTCGTATGGAGATATGTATATAGTTGAAATCAAGCCCATACTCATGGAGAAAATTTGGGCTATTTGAAAAGGGGTGTGAGGCCTACAAACGTACCGACCTTTAGCTATCTTTCAATGAATTTTTTTATTATTCTGTAGGTGTGTTTGTGAGTGATCTCCTCCTAAATGGTTGTACGGATTTTAACGAAACTTGTTGTGTATTTGAGTGGGTCTCTGGATGGTTTAGTTTCACAATTTAATCCGACAGTTGGCGCTGTAGTTGAGTTATTACTAAAAATCTTATTTATATCCGATTGGGTAATGTTTTAAATATGTATGCAATACTATTGCAAAAACGTGCTGCCAAGTGGTGCTGAAGTCGAGCTATTACTAAAAATAGCCAAGGAGAAAAGGGGCCGTGAAGGTCAGATTAAATCGACCTGTTGCACCATTGAGTATATCGAACGCTCCTGCGTTGCAATTGGCCCAATGGATGTGATTTTCCAATATTATTATGCGTTCAAACTTTTAAGGTATTTCGTCTGAAATAAGTATATGTATATTGCATTTCTGTAGAACAATGATTCGCACCCGTTTTGAAAGTGCCACCAACTATACTGTAAAGCTTCTAGGACATTTACTATAGAACCGGGTCATTGTTGCCGCCAGGGAGTGAAGAGGAAAAAGTTTATTTCGCTTTGCGAATAACCGTGCTATGAAATGCCGCACAACTGGACACGGTGGGCAGGAAGCGAAGATAGGTTGCATAAAAATGTCGACAAAATCTGAAAGCAGGGTTGTATTTGTTGATATCTTAAGGTTAAGAATCCGCTTAAATTGAAATCCTAGCTGCTCCTGTTTTAAAGATATCCACATTTTATATACTTCTGATAGGATATATTTGCAAAAGAGGAAGGCGTACTTCTCGATAATTAGAGCATATTTATACGAAAAGAAATCTCATACAAATCTGTTCCCCTTTTTTAACTCACTAAAACGGATCAAATCAATGTGAAACATTTTCATTTTTTCCTACCGAAAGAATAATTGATCGAGATTTATTGGGCGCTACCGGTATACAACTTAGATAAAACACCACAATTACCTTTTTCTGTAGCGTGAACTTTCTCATTACAAACACTTTCAATATCGCAATATATGTATGTATGTATACAATATTGTATGCTATATAATACGGTAGTAATTTTTTATTAAAGGTTTGTTGCTATAAGCAAGTAGCGCAGGCAAGTCGCACTGCGATTGTGCAAGAAATAAAAATGTTCTAACTTAGGCCAACGGTACTCCGCATAATAAGTAAATAAATTCAAAGCTTGTATGAGATTTATTTTGGTATTTATGTACTCTTCTGTCAGGAAATAATGACTATTGTACATCCAGAACACAAATGCGATCATAAAGAAAATCGCATGAAAGTATGCGCTTTGTGTGTAGGGCTGCCAGACGTCCCGGTTTTCCCGGACATGTCCCGGTTTTAGACTATTTGTCCCGGTGTCCCGGTCCAACCTTAAAATGTCCCGGGTTTCATTTAAGTGTCCCGGTTTTCGATTTGATTGCACAAATTTTGCTTAAAAATGACTACGCTGAGAGAAAAAGGCGTTGTAATATTAAGAAAAATTTTATGAATTTACTGGGGGAAATAACGCATAGTAAACATGAATATGTTTTATTTGATTATCGTTTTGAAATGTTCGTACTTAAAAACAATACTTTCATACCACGCACACGTGGTGAATGCACATTTACATGTCTGGCTGTAGCTGAGTGCACGAAGATGCTTGCCACAATTTGCTAATTTCCAGAGCGTCAGGGTTCAAATCCCATTACAGACAGCATGGAATTTAAATAAATTTTTTTTTAACTTAATTATGAAAAAGCATCCGTTAAGTGCAAAGCGCTTCATTTTAATATTGGCGTATTTCAATTGAATATTTCTATACTAAATACTAAAATTTGTATACTTAAATTATTACGAGTTGGGTTGGTGCTCTTTCATATGCGATTTTTTTTTTTAATGTAGCACGTTTTGCATAAGCAATAGTTGATGATTAATATAAGTATGTACCTAAATACGTTAAAATGACATGCACAGAGTTTTACAATTATAGCAAAAGCCAGAAGTTTTGAAACAAGCTCACAGCAACGAAACAAATGACTGATATTTTAATGTTACCTTGTATTTATTTTTTTTTTTTTTCGTGAAACCTAGATTACTTATAAGTACCGTGCCGTACAAAATTATTGGCTCGGAGACATTTTCATCTGATCACAATTTCTAATCAGATCTTTTAGAAAAATGTTTAAAATGTAGCTTTTGAGCCAATTAGTAAAGTACAAATCTGAAGTTACCAGAAAATTTCGTTGATTTTTTGCAATTATTTATTTTTTGCTGACATACAAAAAAATTTCGAACATAGTTTATATGGAAGAAACTCTCAGTAAAAACAATACCAAATATATTGCCTCGTTCAAAGCCATGAGCAAAATCGTGAATACATGGTTTTCCGCAAAACAAGCGGATCTTAGTAATTTTGATAAAAATCTTAACGAACTCCGCACAGCTTTGAAAAGTACTGGAATTTCTCAAACTGTCAAAATCCATTTTATCCTTAAACATTTAAAGCAATCTATTTCATTCTTGAATAACGATGGTTTAGGATTATGGTCCGAGCAGGCCGGGAAGTCAGTTCATAGGGAATTCATTAAATTCTGGGATAGATTCAAAATAAATATGAGTGATGAACCAACTTTTGTGAGTCGCCTGAAGAAAACTGCAATGACATTTTCATTCCAGCATATATAAAAACTTAACTAAATAATAAAATATTTAAATACTAAAATGTGTGACTATATTATATTTAAACAAAAAACAAATATAAAAAAATAAAGCAAGAAAAAAATATAAAAAAATAAAACCAAAAAAAGAACAAAGAGGTGCAAAGTAAGTTGCCTCTACGTGGTGCGCCTTGGAAACGATTGAAACCGGCTAAAAACTTACATAAACTTATATTTTCATATAATATATATACACACATTTACTCACACATACATTGTTGAATATTTAATGCACAAGGATGTTTTTCTCTTTCGCAAAAGTCGGTCCTATCATAACTATGTAAAATGTGGATATCTTTAAAACAGGAGCAGCTAGGATTTCAATTCAAAGGGATTCTTAACCTAAAAATATCAACAAATACAACCCTGCTTTCAGTTTTTGTCGACATTTTTATGCAACCTACCTTTGCTTCCTGCCCACCGTGTGGAGAATTTCAAGAACGGATATAACACTTTCCTTAGGTTATTTAAAGCGGCAAATGACCACCAAACCTTAATCTTAGCAGACAAATGTGCCAATGAAAATCGTAAACGTGAATTGTTGGTGAAAATGTTGGACCAAAAAGTTTCAATAAATTATATAAAAATTTTGGGCGGGACGAAGTTCGCCGGGTCTGCTAGTACATACATAAACAACCTCGAAAATTATTTATTGATAACGTTCTTACACATGCAAATACTATATATACATATAATAACTTCTTATTTGGGGTTGACAAACTTTAACTTCAAAGTCGTCTTTATTTCGTCTACGAATATGCCCCAATAGTTTTGCAGTCAAATGAAATTGCATTTCCCCCTCATATGTATGTAAATACATACTCCATTAATTGATAACATAAATGCATACATACATTCATGCATATGTACATTCATACGTATGTGCATATTTCTGCCAAATACTACGCACATGCATACATATCTACAACTCAGCGTACATACATACATACATATGCCCCTGCAGTGAAAAGCCAAACCAGTTAGAAAAAATACTAGTTCATTAACTATTATGTGCCTACCAGTTCGACAATTTCGAAGAACTTAGGCGATCAGCGACATCTGCCTTTGAATTGCCAAAGCCAAAAATAAAACGCAATGAATTGCTTTTCTTAAAAATGTCGGGTGTGGCGTCACGGGAAGACTACTGGTTCTGGTTCTGAAATCGCAGGTTCGAGGCCGCTTGGAGGTGGTTAAGATTTTTAAATTTAAATAAATGTAAGTAAAAATAATTTATTCAATTTATAAATAAATAATAAATTTGAAAATCTAATTGCATTGCAAAAAAGCATTTAGGAAGAAATATAAAAACAAAGAAATTAAACAAAATAATTTTTTTTATTAAATTTAAAAATTACAATAAACAGCATAAACAAAAAAATAAATTTATAAAATAATAAAAATAAAATAAAAAATAGAAAATAAAAAAACTTTCCCTGCGCCAGGATTTGAGCCTGGGACCTCAGGCTAACCATGCGAGTGCTCTGCTCTGTCGGCCATTGTGAATGCTTTTCACGGGGCATGAATTGGCAGACTATCTCATCAACTGGTATGATGCTACTAGTATTTATACTAGTAGATGCTGATGCATAGCCTGATAATTGACATCTCGTAGGACATCGCAATGTTAAAAATACCAGTCGCTAACATTGAAAAAGGATAGAACGTGAACTAGTTCGGCTGAAACGCAAACCGGTAGAATTCTAGTTCACAACTAGTAGCTATCCCTGCAGGGACACGTGTGTATACGTGTGTGTATGTATACATAATCACGCACATATTCAAATGCAACAATAACCATTTTATTCATAAACGCATGTGCGTATTTTTCAAGGCCAAATAAATTCATTCATAATAACCGCAGCACATCTCCCCGCAAATTCAGCACCAACAAGCGCAACTTTTTCAGTCCGACACAAAAATTCTAAAATGTAAAATTTAAGAAATCTCGGCCAGCCAAGTGAAAAGTGGCAATTATTTCTCTATATCCAGTAAAATAAGTTATCTCGAATTTTGGTAATTGTTGGTAGTTTTTGACAAAACACTCAATTTCTCTATTCTCTTCCAATCTTTCAACCACTAACTAGTATTTTAAGGTGTAATTTTAATAAACATTAAATAAAAGTGTAAGTTTTCTGCAGGAAAATAAATTAATTTTTTTTAATAAAATCAAAACTTCTAAAATCACAAACATATGTGGTTTTATCGGAAGTTCACAAATGTAACGTGGCAACTTAGCTCGTTTTCACATTTTTCGGTCCGAAATTGTAAAATTTTTGTCCATGACGCGCCACGATTTTTGTACAGGTGGGTCAATGTGCCTTGAACACCATTTGTGTAAATACAAAAATTTTATTTTGTTTATTTTTTAATATTAAAAATGTCTGTGCTTCAAAGCGTTTATAAAAATATATTTACATATATCCACGGATGATTTTTAATTTTTTTCACCTGTAAGCAAATCTTCTGTACCATGAAAGATTCAAACACATCAAAGTACAAGCAATGCAATGTTCAAGCTAGTGCTACTCCACTGTACATGTGTATATGAATGTATGCATGTATGCGTGTAAAAAATGTCAATTCCAGTTTGCTTTTAACCCATTTTAGCGGACATAGTTTTTTTGGTTTCAGCTGGTTGCAACTGTTAATGAAGCACAATTTTTATGTTTAATCTTTATGAAAGTTACATGTATCGTCGAGAACATGGTTACATGCAGAATTTTAAATTAATTATTATTATTCTCCATATAAAATGTACGAGTATGGCTTTATTAAATGTAAACTTATGCGAAAACCGAAATATTTAGTCAACCTAGGGTTAATTTTGGTGGCTTCGTAGAAATATAATAATTTGTCTTCGGTTGGCGGACGGCGAGGGGAAGTCGAAAGCAGACCAATCGTACATATGTGTGCACGTATTTACATTTATTAATGCATACATATTTATGCGTTTGTCTTTTGGGATGAAAGAAGAATTTCATATATGTTGTGATTTGTGGCGCGTATGCTAGAGGCGACGCAACTTTTTGGCGTCTCGCCGTTTGGCTTGGTTCAAATCCCGGACGGACCAAGTAATAATTTTTGTTTTTGGTTTTTTAATTGTCATATTCCATTTTAAATTTTACTATTAGCTTTGTTTAAAATAATATAAATGGATATTTAGGTACAAACGCATGCATAATTTCATATAATCGCTCAAATTTGCCAAAAGTTACTGAAAGCTTATTGTAAATGTTTTCTCTTAAATATTACTTATTGGAATTAAAATTTTATGCGAATCCAATTTTTATTCCCATTTTTAGAAAGCGCAAGTATGTATATTAGGCTGGGTCGATTTTGTATGGGGGAAAATAAAACTTATTTGACCGCATTGTAATAGTAGTATTATGATGTCTTAGGTCTCAGCCAATTGTTATTGGCCAGGAAAGATTAATTTAAAACTTATCTTTAGCCCGCGCAATTGAATCACAGTGTATGAATTTTGAAAATGAAACTTTGGCTTGTAATATCTATGGAATGCGTTATTGTTATAAACAGGACGATATATCAAATTAAGGGCTATTAAATTTAGAACCTCACGTTCATTGATCATTTTTCAATAAGTCTACACGATTTTAAGATATTAAAATAAAAAATAAGAAAACTATGATTTTCCCATATGAATTTTCAATTCTTCATTACTTCAGCAACCAAGTGAAAAATACAAAAAAATGAGACGAGATTTATTTCAAACCTTTTAATGTTTATATAATATTAAAATGACCATGGACTTGGTCACGCCGATTTGGTCAGTTTTCAAGATCGTGGTGAATGAATGTATTTTCAAAGATTAGGAATCGTTCGACAAGTTAACAGTAGTTTCAAACATATAAGTATTTACATACATTACAATTAGGGTGAGAAACGCCTATTTTGAGTCCATTTTTGCAGTCTTGAAAACTGGTGCGGAATGGTTTCATTAGTCGCCGCAGAAGCACATTTTTCGCGGTTTCTAAATTTCCCGTTATATGAAAGTAGGGGATGTGCAATAAGTGTCTAGATATACATAAATATTTTAGTTAATTCCATTATGTGAAAAAGTGTCTGTAGGTAAATGCAATAGTCTTCAACATATCCTGGGAAATCCTTTTGAGGACTCTCCAGTTGGACGATATTGCTTTGCATTCAGCTTGAACGAAAAAAGTCACTCGCTGGCACAGTTTTCTGTAATCCGGTTCTTTTATTTAAAGGTTATTTATACAATTGAAGAGAAATTTTTTTAGAAAAAAACTGGAAATTCACTTAAGTTTTTCGATATAACTTTTGTAAATGTTACTCGATCGGTACGTAATAATTAACAAATTGAAGGCGAGACTTAATGTTACTGATTTTTCATAATAATATGACTAAAATAGTACAGATTATAAACAAATTATTTTAAAATAAAAAAAATCTTGAACAAATTTTTTTATCATTTTCTTATATTTACAATTTTTATATTGTATGCATAAACATAAGTAAACCAATTAGTGCGTCTAGAAGTTGTGCCTGTTCAGTGTTTCCATACTAATTTGCATAAACAAAATTTTTCCGCGAAATAATGGCTATTCTATTAGAGCTACCGAAATAGTTCCTAAATTTGCAAAAAATCGCAAACTATAGCTAATATTAAAAAAGGATTAGAATATTTGGAACTAGCGATCTAAATGTACGCCAGCAATATTATTGTTGTTCTTTACATCTTTTGACTATAGGCCAGTGCAATTATCAAGAGAACAATTAAAATTTTCTTGAAAATAGATAAGTTTGACATTAACCATAAGATAAAGGGCTGCGCGAAATGACACTTGACTTTATCTTTTGCGTTAAAGAATTCATTATCTAATAATATGCACCAAAATTTTTGGCTAAACCCAGAATTTTTAACAAGAATTGATCTTATTTGACTAGGGTGCTGTGGGCTCTTACAATTAAAATGAAAGACTAATATTTCGCAGGCTTGTTCTTGACTTGATGATACAATATATTTTCACTATTACCAAGGGATTTGAGAAAAATTAGATTTTCGACCCGCCCTAATGTATATGTTCATGCCACAAAAGTTTTTAAGTTAAACTTTTTTGTTATTTTCGACGGGTTTTGCGGTTTTATGCATATAACAAGTGCAATTTGTAAAAAATAGCGCAAATTTTTATTTTTTTTGTTTGAAAACGGTCATGCGCATTTTATTCTACAAGAAATTCCCTTTTATTTAGTAAAAAGTGCAAAAAGCCGTCAGCAATAAAAAATCATTAAAAATCAACCCGATTTTTTAGCCGCTTAAAACTTGATCTTGTTCCACTAGAATTAAAAACCGATCTATCTACGTACTCAAAATTTATCTAAAAACTCAGATTAAACAGGTCAAAATTTAGACGAGAATTCGTTGAATTTTTCTATGTTCTGTGTAAAGTTTGAAAGTTTGACTTATGTAGTTTTAATTAAAGCATGAACCACATTTTTATAAAAAAATAACAAAAATATTTTAACTTGAAAAACATTGCAAATATTAAACAAAAAACACCATGCACTCACTTTTGATTGCCAGGGTACATACATGTACATATGTATGTGTGTAAATTTTATGCAAAACTATAATTTTATTAAATTGTATTTGCATCTTCACAAAAAGAGAACAAGTTAAAAAATTTAACAAAAATTACAAATTAATGAAAAAAAGATTTGCCATATGTTCGTTTATTTGCTCGCAACACGAAGAAGAGCAGATTTTATGTTGCTCAACATTGTATTATGTTATCAACATTAAATTCAACAGAATTTCTACATTCCGACTTGAACTTTTCTAACGCTGTTAATTTTTCGTCCGCGAATAGTTTCCACTTTCTCTATCTATCTAAGTTCTCTGTCGGTGTTCAATGCAGTCGCCTCTCTGAGGGCTGAAAACGCTTCCATGCACAAGCTAATCATTGCTTTGCACGAAAGTAATAATAATTTAGCAGCCAAAGCAGAAAACATGCATTCGGATATCGCATCTATGCAGCGTAACCTTCGTGAAAAAGATGATGCGATAAAACTACTAACAACGGAGGTAAAAAATCTCCGTGCTACTCTTAGTTCTGCTCTTGACTTACGCCATAATCTAAATGCTGCTGCTGTTAACAACGCAAACAAAGCTACTGGTGCAGCTAATCACACTCTCTTGTCCTCTTCGCGTAATTATCATGATGTGTGCAATTCAACCGCTGCTGTCAATGCTCCACCAGCCGTTGCTAATCCTCTGCCGTCGCTCAATAAGCAATCAACCGCTGTGAACAAAAATTCTCCGTCTCTGTTGCCTACGCTGTCCGCCCCTGCTTGGTCGGTTATCTGTGAAGGTGCTGGTGTAGCTAGTGTTAACCCATCATCCAATGAGAGTAATTTGGGAGTATGCTCTCGTGATCAAGCAATGTCTTCTAATGTTGGTGCGATTACTGCTGCAGCTCCAAAACTGCACATCAACAAAAACGAGTCTTCTACTGTAGGTGTGATTACAGCTGCAGCTCCAAAACTGTACACTGATAAAAACGAGTGGATCAGGGTTTCCAATAGAAAAGCCAATAGAAAAAATGATTTACGTGTTGTTGGCTCTAATGCAAATGCTGAGTTAAAAGTCGCTGCTCAGACAAGCTGGATTCATTTATCCTCTTTTATGCCTTCGGTATCCACTGATGACATAATAGCTTACGTTGGAAAACATACTGGGATTGATAAGAGCTCCTTATTGTGCTACAAATTGGTTAAGAAAGATGCCAATGAGGGGAGTCTAAAACGCATTAATTTTATGTTGGGAGTTGCTGAAACTCTAATTGGAAAACTTTTGAATTCAGAGATTTGGCCCGCCAATGTCACAGTACGCCCTTTTCGGTTTTTTCAGCGGAAAGAAAATCAACAAGTTCAAACTTAGTCAAATCGAATCGCGCAACTTTAGTTTGTCGGCAGCATCGGGAACGAGCATAAAATCTTTGAGTATATATTATCGAAATGTCTCTGGCATGAGGACGAAGTCGGGAGACGTGTAC
This sequence comes from Rhagoletis pomonella, assembly GCF_013731165.1. NCBI lineage: Eukaryota > Metazoa > Arthropoda > Insecta > Diptera > Tephritidae > Rhagoletis > Rhagoletis pomonella. Next base: position 6,231,478 of record NW_023458559.1, read on the forward strand.
AGGGGGAGCTCACAACTAAATTTTAATATCTTTGTTATAATCGAAACTTGGCTGAACTCGAATTTCATGAATTTTTCGATCCAAATTTATTTGACGTCTTTCGCAAAGACAGAGATTCCATTAAATCTGGATGCAACAGGGGTAGTGGAGTTTTAATTGCTGTACATCGTACACTCCGCGCTTCGTTAGTTAATCTGGCAAATAATGACAGCATATTGGACCAAATTTTTGTATGTCTGCAAGGCTCATCAAAGAAGTTTTATATTGCAGCTTCGTACATACCGCCTAATAGCAATGATTATATTTATAAATCTCATGTAAATAATGTGCTTAATTTACAGTCTACCCTTTATGAAAATCATCTTTGTGTACTTGGCGACTTTAATCTGCCTAATGTAAATTGGTCTCATTTAAGTAATCCATATATGCTAACACCATTAAATATCAACACCACTGAGGAAATTTATTTAATTGATACCTTGATACGTATTGAATTATCACAGATTAATTATATCTTGTAACAGACTGAACCGTATTCTAGATCTAGTTTTTATTTCTCAAAACATTCAGTCTAAATTATGTGAATGTCTTTCGCCAATTTCGCCAACCTGCGGTCACCATGCTCCACTGAGTATCAATTTTGAGTTTTATGAATTTTTTACCATTCCTCTTGAAAGCAATGGCATCCTCTTAAGTTATAATATGGGTAACTTTGAACTCCTATATGGGATTCTTCAAAATATCGATTGGGATTGTCTTTTTTCGGATTTTGACACAGAAAGGTGCTTTGATATTTTTAAAGCTAAAGTGTATGGTCTTCGTAAGAAATATATTCCTGCATATTCACCTAAAATCTATAAGCAGCCTTGGTACACAAAAGAGCTTAACCCTCAAACCGGCAACTTTAAAATAGTGATCAGAAATGGTTGGGAATTTTTTTCTGGCATAACTTGGGCATGATAAACTCAATGTTGTCATCTATATACCATTTTGTCGCTTCGTTTGACTTCCAGGTGAGATAAACGAAACAGTGCCTCCAGGCACTCATATCGGTTAAAGCAAAATATATGAACAGATAGAAATTTTATTAAGTACCAACGGTTTTATTCCAAAAAGTTTAGCAGTGCAAAGGAATCTAGAAAAATGTGTTACTTTTTTGAGTGCTATTCCAAAAAGCAATTTTTTGTCGCAGATCAAAAAATATAAATTGCATACTTCGCAAATACATTAGGGGTATTCTCCAAATCTTGCAAAGCCATTGCACGTAGCACGGATTGCATAAATTGCAAACACACAACAAGAAAATTCATGGGAAACAACATTTCCTATCGCTGCAAAATATGCAACGTCGAATCCCATGTATATATTTTGCAAAATAGCATAGCAAGATAATAGCGACCCCGTGCTAGTTGTTTTGTTGTTGGAATTGCTACATATTTCTCTCATTCCTCTCATCTCGCTCACTTAATTTTTTTTTGCTGTCTCTTGTTATTGTATTTGATACATAATTTCGCTGCTTGCTCCCCATGCATGCTACCACTTTGCAATGGGGTGTTCTCGTACTCTTCGAAATTTGGAATAGTATTTTTGCATTTCGTGCAATCCGTGCATCGTGCAAGACTTCGAGAATACCCCTATTGAGTTTGCGACTTTTTACAAAATTTGCACCATTCTTTCCACTTTCTCGAGCCATTTAGGAAGTTGATTGTTACCATTGAAACGAACGTCATCAACATGATATACAGATTTTCTGCCAACACTCAGAGCAGCAGGTTGCGATTCCTCTTGTGGAGTAGAAGGTTGACTTGTTGAAGATGGGCCACCAACCGAACGCGTTTGAGTGTAGCTCACAAGACCAGTATATCGGATAAAAAAGGCGGTCATTGCGTCCATCCCCATCTCGGAACGACGGGAATCTTTTTATGACTTCAAACCGTTTCAATGGCATCGTTTTGCGAATGGGTTCGAATGTATAAATGAATGCCAATGTACTGGCAGATATCATCGACATTCACATTGAATCTCAAGTTTATATCCTGATTAAGTTAGAGCATACCGCTTCGTCTCTTAAACAATCATTTCAATTATTTCTTTAGGGAAAAAATATATAGATATTATTGCACCGGTCTTGAGAGCATTTTTGTGTGCTCAGGTAAGCCACGAAATGCCACCTCATTTATAGGAAGTTTAAGGTTTGTTTTGCGCCAGATGACTTTGCTGAGTTCAGCAGAATCTCTGTTTATTGATTCAGTACTAGCAATAAAAAATCCATACGATCAGTACGTAAAATCAATTTTCCAAAGATGTGAGAGAAACTCTTACTTCCAATCAAACCACCATTGGTTGGTACAACTGCTGGACCTGTAGCTTCGGCTATACTACTACTTAGTCTCCACAGAATCCATAAATACAAGAATTTCTTCGGCTGATAACTTCGACAATTTTTCACGCGACATCATGTAACGATTTGCATATATTGTTATTTAGACACTTTATGAAAAACAGGTGAACAATTTATAAAAAGTATTTGCCTTACCGGTAAAAATTACCATAAACGCAAAGGAAAAATGCGACGCGTAAAAAAAATCGCGCCGAACGACAAGAGTGCCTTGAGACACACTTAGATTTTTTGCTATAGAACATAAAATCCAACTATTTTCAACACCGTAGATATAAAATCGTGAAGCTTATGACTAAAACTTTACGGGAATAAAATTCTTGAGTTAAAAGAACTTCTCCAAAATAAAAATTTTCGATGCTGAAAATCAGAAATTTTTTAATACGAAAACACGACCTTCTCCTCCACCTGTTCGCAAAAAACGGATTACAGAGGACTAACGGCCTGTCGGATTACATTCTAATTTGAGAAAGAAATATCAGCAAACATATGATCAAGAGCGTTGAACTCACTTGCGTAATGAAAAATTACATTTTCATATGCAAAAGTGATTTTTGTGATCCTTGCCTTGGGGCACTCTTACCGGTTAGAGGGTTAAGCATTTGCTAAACCTTAAAAATAGGTCTTATAAGAAATATAAGGCTACAAATAGCCCGTATTATTTTGCCATTTATAAAACTTATTGGATAGTTTTAATAAACTGGACAAGAAGTTGTATAGATCATATATTGGTAATTATGAGTTTATCATTAAAAGTAATCCTAAATCCTTTTGGAACTTTATTAAGCAAAAAAATTCTTGTTCTGGTATTCCGACGTCAGTATTCTTTAAGAATCGGTCAGCGACATCAGTTGAGGAAGCTGCAAACTTATTTGCTGAGTATTTTAGCTCTAATTTCGTTGTTCAGTCTCACGCATTTGATTATGTAGATTCTCATTGCTCGAACACATGTCTCTCCTTTGGGACAGTCTCTCTCACATCTAAGGATGTTGAAGAAGGTATCTTGGCTTTAAAACAGTCTACGAAAATTGATGCTGACGGGTTTTCAGTTATTTTACTTAAAAAGTGTGGATCTCTTGTTGAACCAATACGCCGGACTTCTGGTGTATTTATTGATGCCTGGAAAAAGGCAACAATAACGCCAATTTTTAAAGACGGTAATAAAAATGATGTTGGGAATTATCGACCAATTTCGAAACTAACCTCAATTGCGAAGCTTTTTGAGTACATTGCGAAAGCTAAATTAGTTTTCGCTGTTCGTAATATTATCATTCCGAACCAACATGGTTTCGTTCAAGGTAGATCTTCCGTCACCAATTTGGCGTTATTTGTTGATGATTGTCATGCAGCCTTTAAATCTGGCTATGAAGTGGATACTATATACACAGATTTTGCAAAGGCCTTTGACAGGGTGCCCCATAAAATTCTAATTTCCAAAATGGCTACTTTGGGTTTCCATTCAACTTTCCTTACATGGATTGAATCTTATTTATGCAACAGAGTGTGTACTGTTGTTCTTGACAACTCGGTTTCCCAATCTTTCACTGCAAGCTCTGGGGTTCCACAGGGTAGTATATTGGCGCCTTTGCTATTTGTGCTCTTCATCAATGACATTAGTTCATGTTTCTGTTTTGCCAAATTTTTGTTATACGCCGACGATTTGAAGATCTATTCATGAATAAAATATAAACAAGATGCAATCGCCCTTCAGTTGGATATAGATAATCTAAACTTATACACACACATAACTTTTTCCAAAAAGCTTTTAATTTCGCGAAACTCTTATCAAATTGCTGACTGCAAATTGAGAACTGTAGACAGAGTTAAGGACCTGGGAGTGTTTTTTGATATAAAATTTGCATTTTCTACTCACATTGACCACATAGTTTCTAAATCATTATCTATGCTTGCTTTTGTTCAGCGTAATTGCTCCTGCTTCTCGGATCCTTATACTTATAAAACGCTCTACACTGCTTTCGTAAGATCACGACTGGAATATGCTGCTTTTGTCTGGAGACCTTATCATGCTACCTACGTAAATAGAATAGAGCGTATCCAGAAAACATTTATACGTTTTGCACTATCCTCAATGAAATTTACGGAACCAATTCCGTCATATCTTTCGCGTTGTATGCTACTGGACTTAAAGTCTTTGTCTAGTAGAAGGGCGTTTCTGTCAGGTACCTTCGTGGCTAACATTTTAGGAGGTTATGTCGACTGTCCTGAGCTTTTAAGCAGAATTGGCTTCAATGTGCCATCACGCAGTCTTCGGCATGTGGATATATTTTTCATTCCAATTGTTAAGTCGTATTATTCTCTTAATGCGCCATTGATCAGAAATTTAATTGAATTAAATCAATGTTATTCTTTGGATATCTCGCTTCCAAGAGGCCTGGTAACTTTAAGTTTAAGCAATCATTTTAAGTAACTTAAGTTAGTCGTCTTAGTCAGTAAGAATTTTTTGTTTTCATTGACTAATAACAGAATAAATAAATACTATCGAAAACTTGTTTTCACTTTGTCAAATTAAATGGCCTTTCTCGTCAAATAAGTGAAAACACATTGTCAAATGAAACTTTAAACGGGTTCTCGCTTGACTCAGATCTGAACAGATCTTCAGTTGTATGCATGTTCTGCTAAATGGGCTACCTGTCCGGTTTTGGCTCATAATATGATCGGTAAAGGTATGGGAAAGGAGATAAAGTTGTGTCAAAATATGCCTATTTCGTAACAATAAATACCATAAAGATTATTTGTATAAACAAAAAGTTCACAAAATAGAACTTGTGTAAAACACAAAGATATCGCAGATTTCAATAACACATTTTATAACAAAAACATATTATATGTATCTTTTATAGTTCAACTCTAAAAGTGTGAACAAAATATACAACTATCGATAGTGCTAAGAAAAATTCGATAGTGGCGGCAATATGAAACCATCGATACTATCGATAGCCCCATCGATAGTTCTCTGATAGTTTTGCTGTGTAATGTTATTTTAATTACTTTCAGTTTCTGCATTGCTAACTGTTATTTTATTCGGAGTTTAGGATTTCTAGAGGATGATTAACATATTACATAAAAAAATAAAATGTAACTCCGTTCGTACAAAAAATATCGATACAAATAGATATCGATACTCTATATCTGATATTTTCGGTTTTCGCTACTACTAAAATTGCCAAGTAACAAACTAACGAGATCGATGTGAATACCCTTATTTTATCGTTTTTTAAAACATCTTGCAAAACTATAAGAACTACGTTTGACTGGCTGAGCTTGCTAGTTACGTTGGATCCCAACAACAAAGCGATCACAATCCAGCGGTTCAAATTTTAATTTCAATAACATATCAATAAATATCACCCACCTTTTTGAATTTAAATGAAAATGATCCCCATCCAGCGGCGCTCCTTTTGTATATAACTTTCAGACTATTGCCCTGAATCATTCTACTTGTTGGCAATGTATCGCCACAAGTCTTTTCTATGAGTTCCTCGGAATCGTCAATCACTTTGAAAAACCCCAAAAATGTATCATCGCAGCTTATATTGAAGTGCTCGAATACTATATTCATTGCGTAACTACTCTCAACATTGATTAGCCATACACACTCCAAATTGAGACTAGATGCATCGACATGCGGCGGATATGATATATGGCCACTGTTGCCACGGAAAATGCCACCACAAGAGGAGTCTCGTGCATTATAAGTTCCGGAAATATATTTTCTTGAGCGAAAACTACTTGTATAAAAATGAACGTATAAGTGATTCGCTTGTGATGTAATGGTAACAGGCACTTGATCTATTCGACACTCCCTTAGAAGATAATTGGTAGAATTTTTTTCCTCTGAAACAATAATACCATCCTCAGTGCAGTCATCTCGTGCTGATTCGATGTGAATATCATCAAAGTTAAGGACAACTTTTTTGCCAGCTGCAACCTCGATGTACCAATCACAACTCATGTCAATGCTGTAAGGGGCATTAGGCGTCTTTATAACGCCATAATTTCCCGATAAATGTTCCCCACAACCAATCCTCTTATATTCCAGGCGAAACCCCTTTGCATGTTCAGAGTAATCGGTGACAAATTTTATTTGGAATCGATTACCTTCCGTAATTATAGCTTTGCGGGGATTCGAACATAAGTGCTGTTTGGAGAGTACGTCGTCGTTTTGTAAATCAAAGATATCCAAATAGTCAAAATCGCAAGATTGGTCTCGAATTTCAATGTCCAAATGGGAAAATATTATTTGAAATTTGTTTTTTTTCCCGCTTTGTATATCCCAGAAACAATTCAGATTTGGAGGGTAATTATCAGGGAAGTTCGGCGACTCAATCACACCACGTAAGTTATCAAGCTTGACATTACAATTGCTCTCGTAATCGATGAAGAACCGCAATCCACTTTCAACTTCGTTATCGGCGAAATTATAAATTATTAAAGCCTGATTTGCTGAAGTTTTTAGTTGAACTTTATTTTTGTTGTTCCCACACGTGAAATCAATTTGAGGACTGTTAACGGTTATTCCGTCATATACCTTTAGAAAATTCTGACCGCATAAATACGAGCGCTCCTCAAAGCTTGTAATATTAATTTTAATTGTAGAACCGTGAGAAACCGTTATTTGCCAATCACACGATACTGTGCCGGCGCTAACATCATCATTATGTGGCGAATGTATTGAACCCTGGTACGAGTTAAGTTTACCTCCACAACCCGTCTCCGTTTGCTGCCATATAATGTAAAATCCTGCGTCGGAGATGCGCGAGTCAGACACAAAATGCAAATAAAGATGGTTTGCAAAGGATGGTACGCGTGCTGGTATACTACTTCCACAGTATTTACCAATTAAAGGTGATGTTTCACTCCCACCATTTCTATTAAAAGAAAAGCGTTACGGCATATATGACAGTCAAATTGAAAATACGCACATACATACATACATATGTACATATGCATACATACATATGTGCATATGTATGTATGTAATTAGCAACGAAATTCAAAATCATATTGTTTGCAAATTATGTTTATTTATTTATTTTCAATAATTTTCATTAAAAATATAACTCAATCTATAACAGAAACCACAATAATAAAAGTTTAAGAGCTTGCACAAATTGCAAAAAAACTAATCAAACTTCAAAAAATTGTCATCAAAATTTCCAAATTTTTAATTAGAATATTTAGAAAATTTTCGGGTATGCAGTTTTGTAGCCCATTCAATTGTAGTATATGAAAGTGCAAGTTTCAATTCGTTAAAAATTACCGTTGATTTTTAGAATCTTGTTTGTGGAGGGTGTTGCTGTTTTCTTTTCATATAAATAAAAAAATGGTCATGTGTTATATGGAAAAACAGGCGAACAAAGACAAAATAACTGAAAGTTACCGCTTCTTATTCACCATCCTCTTCTGAGTTATATGCAAATTTGCATATGGGGCGTTCCATACCAAAACGGACGGAGTCCACACTTCATGTGTTTGATTTATTTCAAATTTTTAGGGTTGATGCATAAACATAAATATTAAATATATATGAAATTTGAACTTGATTAATACATTTTTAAAAACTTTACTGCACAAAAATAAAAACAAATCGATTTAATATTTTTCTAAATATCTCCAGAACGGGGCGAGGAAAAAATTTGAAAAAAATTACACATACACACCTCAAAATTCTCTATGAAAATATATAAGACTGTATACTCAAAAACATTCGAAAAAAAATTTAAAAAATTTGTAAATTTGTAATGTGCTAATTTTACTCAACTTCGGTGTAAAAAAAAATTCATAACTCAAATTATTGTAGAGTGCACCCCATAATACTACACTTAAATATTGCGCAATACTCAGAGATACACTGAGGAAAAAAAACGCGTAAAAATGAAATTTTTTTTATTTGATTACCGTTTAAAAATGTTGGTATTTAAGGGCCGAATTTACAGTGCTTAGTTAAACCATTGTTAACTTAACCACCAACAAGAGTTTAATTATGAATTTATATTCAGAGTCACATAGTTAGCTATGGAAATTCGTATCGCCTGAAAATATACAAATTCTTAAAATCAATACTTTTCTATTCAAATTTGAAATTCGTTCCACAAACAAAAAATTTATTTCACAAGAGTTTAACTATGGGGGCATGCTGGTTTAAACTTTTGTTAACTGAGCGTTGTGAATATGAAAATCAATAGTTAAACTCTTATCAGTGGTTAACTACGCACTGTGAATTTGGCCCTAAATCAAGTGAAAAGTAATAAAAAAATGGATTTTTCCATTATACATACACTACGTATAATGGAAATATTCAATTCAAATACGCCCGTTTTAAAATGAAGCATTTTTCACTGCACGGATGGCGTTTTGAACGTCTCGGATGCTTTTTCATATGTAATTAAGAAAGTATATGTATACAAAGCATGCACAGCGGTGACAACACATACACACATACACACACATGGTATGGCATCCCAGCCAGCAAACAAACGTAAATTTTGCCGACAGTGCAGTTTAGTTTAATTTTCCGTATCCGAAAACGCATACAAAAAACTCCTAAAGTTATCATCAATTTTCGTAGCCGGAAAACGTTCGAGAAAGATGATGTCATTTGAAAGCAATAATTGTATTTTATTTGCTTAAGCTAAACATTTGAAAGCATACCTGCGTAGTCGGCAGTGGCTGAGCGTGCAGAGGAATGTGCCGCTGTTCGTTAGCTTACAGAATGTGCCGGGTTCGAATTCCGTCAGGCGCTTCCTAATTTTATTTTATTTCTTTAGAACCATGAAATAGTATCTGTGAAGGGCAGAAGGAAAGCGTATTGAGCGAAAAATTCTATCAGACTAATTTCAGAAAAAAACAGCCGAAAACGTATCCGTTTCACATATTGTTGTCTGTACCCTGCAGGGAAAGCTACTAGTTGTGAACTAGAATTCTACCAGTTTGTGTTTCAGCCCAACTAGTCCATGTTCTATCCTTTTTCAATGTTAGCGACTGGTATTTTTAACATTGCGATGTCCTACGAGATGTCAATTGTCAGGCTATGCATAAGCATCTTCTAGTAGAAATACTAGTAGCATCATACCAGTTGATGAGATAGTCTGCCAATTCCTTTCCTTTTTGCTCGCGGTGCTCCAACATTCGCAATGGCCGACAGAGCAAAGCACTCGCGTGGTATGCCTGAGGTACCAGGTTCAAGCCCGGGCGCAGGGACATTTTTTTTATTTTTTTATAATATTTCTTTTATTCATATTTTTTATTTAGGGTTTTTTTGTTATTCTTAAATTTAATTAAAAAAAAAAAATATTTTTTTTTATTTAATCTATTTTTTTATGGAACAAGTATTTGTATTTCTTCCCATATATTTGTTTCTTTTTTTTGTAATGCAACTAGATTTTTAAGTTTGTTCTTTATGTTTAAATTGAAATAATTATTCCTACTTACATTGATCTAACTTTAAAAATCTTAGCCACATCCAAGCGGCCTCGAACCTGCGATCCCAGAACCAGAACCAGTAGTCTTCACGTGACGCCACAGCCGACATTTGTAAGAGAAGCAATTAATTGCGTTTTATTTTAGGCTTTGGCAATTTAAAGGCAGATGTCGCTGAACGCTTAAGTTCTTCGAAAATGTCGAACTGGTAGGCACATACTAGTTTATGAACTAGTATTTTTTCTAACTGGTTTGGGTTTTCACTGCAGGGTACATACGTTTCTGCCGCACACTTTAGTGGGAAAACGGATCGTCAAAGTATCCGGAAATGGAATCAGTAAACGGACAAAAATCCGCACTTCATCCACTTTTTTGTCCTTTTTCAGATCGGTTTTCGGATTTTTTGCTGGCTGGGATAATGCACTAATCGCGCGCTGTGATGTTGATTCAAACCGAATATTTGAAAACATATTTACATTACACATGAGCTGAGTGTGCAAAGACGCTTGATACAATTGGTTGCTGCCAAGAGGGTCCGAGTTCAATTACCATCAGACAGAACATAAAATTAAAAATTTGTTTTTCTTCTTAATTACAAAAAGCATCTGTGCACTTCACAATGACATATTTTACAACGTACATACTCAAATTTAAAACGAGTTGAGTTGGTGCTCTTTCATATGAGTATTTTTTTATTTTTGGCACATTTTTTTGAATTCTAAACCTTTTTTTCCCTCAGTGTACCATTGTGATTTTTTTAATTTTTTTTTTTTGAGATGGCATATTTCCAAAAACTACTTTTTTTATCAAAAAATTTGTATGTGAAAAGTTTTTCAAGAAAATAATTTTTTTTAAATATTTTTTTTCATGGAGAATTTTGAGGTGTGTATGTGTAATTTTATTTTACATTTTTTTTCTCGAGATATTTGGAAAACTATTAAATCGATTTGTTTTTGTGCTGTAAAGTTTTTAGAAATGTACTAATCAAGCTCAAATTTTATATTTATTTATTATTTATGTTTATGCATCAACCCTAAAAATTTGAAACAAATCAAACACATGAAGCGTGAACCGCGTCCGTTATGGTATGGAACGTCCCATATACAAATTTGCATATATTTTAGAAGAGGATGGTGCATAAGTAGCGGTAACTTGCAATTATTTTGTCTTTGTTCGCCTGTTTGAAAACTACCGTCACGCGGAAAAAAGGGTTTTTGTCTGATTTCAATCATCTTTATTACCTTTCATAGGCAAACTAAAGCCAATAATTGCACCGAGTCTGGTAGAGGCTTACATAAATATGTATGTATGTATCAGGGCTGTTGCGAATATTCGTATTCGCATTCGCAACCGCGGAGCTTCCGCATTAATTTTAACATTCGCATTCGCAATTATCAATGCGAAGCTTTTGCGAATGCGAATGTTATGCAAGTGCAAAGATAAAACGTATATCTGGCAAACAAAATGACTATTTGCAGGCAATATTTTTTGCCTTTGGTCGTGGGAGTATTTCTTTAACAAAACTGGTCAATTTTGTTAAAAATTTCTTCCCACTTTTACTTGACCTTTGACATACGTCAAAGAGAACATAGTCCTTTTAATAATATTTTTTTGTTTTATGTGTAAATACCTGCATTTTGATTTGCTTTTGATGTTACATACCGTCACCTTAATTCACAAAGGCCCTAACCAGCAAATTGTTTATTTTACATGAGAAGCAAAAAACATTACAAAAATCAAATCATTCATACGGATAGGGCATATTAAAAAGTGGCATAACTCTGTTGTTTTTGGTACTAACATTTTAAAATTAGTGAAGCTGTATTTTAATATCCTAGCAAAAGCTGTAAAAAATGCAGTTTCGAAAAAAAGTGTTGGTTAGGGCCTTTGCGAATTAAGAAAACGATATACTCGTTTCAATCATTTGGGAAATTTATTTTTAGGAAAAATTTAAAAAACAGTAATTTTGTTTACTTGTCGGGCAATATTTTTTTTCATATAGATTTACTTTGGATCCTTGGCTAAAAACCTCTGTGGTAAAACTCCCCTACGTCTCTCTTCATTGCTTTTTAAAGCCAAAGTTAAGCTCCATCAATATGGATTTCCAGCAGAAATGGTCAACGTCTGGCTATATAGAGAAAAGGCTATAGGTCTAACTTTTAATTAGGTAAGAATTACCTAACTATCTGAGACCCTCATCATCCGTGATTCCAATAAATCAAATGCTTATAAAAACGGGGTTTTAAAAAAAAATAACAATATTCTGAACCGATTCGGCTGAAAGCCACTACTTTGAAAACAGAATTTCGTTCAAAATTTTTATTCCTGCGAAATAACAATTTATTTTCCATATCCACCTATTTAGCTCGCTGTAAGCACAAATTTTTCAAACCAGTCGCAGAAGATTAAAAATCAATTACAAAATCTAAACTAAAAAAAAACGCTGATGACGTTACAGGCTCCCCAAATTCTGAAACAGCCAAAGGAATGAGAATGAAGAATTCTTTTAAATAAGCTTTAGAAAAACCTGAGACACATGGTTTTGTTTGTTACCACTGTTTAAACAACGATCTCGCCATTATGCTAGATTATTCAAGTGAAGATGAAAGTCAGGAGTATATATCCGACATTTTCGGTCCCGATGCAATTCTCAATACTTTTTATTTCATATAATGTTCCAATCTTTAAACTCAAGTACTAAATAAAATAAACATTATTAAAAATTACTAAGTTTTCCACTTTTTCATTTACCTAAGTAACTTAATTTACTTACCTAATTGTTTCTTAAAAATACTTGACATCCGCATTCGCATTTGCATCCGCGGATGTTAGCTGTTAGACACCCGCATCCGCATTCGCATCCGCTGATGTCTAAAATTCCACATTCGCAACATCCCTAGTATGTATATGTTACCGGCCAAACCCGATCTTAGGACAAACTAGTTTTTTCTAGGCTAACCTAGTTCTACGTAGATCTAATATATCCGTTCAATGCGGAAACAAGTTGGACGCAGCAATATTGTGGACTGCGTACTTAGGGTTGGACTGAAGAGGGTTATTTTTTTGAAGTACGACTACAGGCCGCCTACGCGGAAAAGTGTTCTTCGCAAAAGTACTGTCGCCTCTGATCTAGTTTCGCCTAGGGAAAACTAGTTTGTCCTAAGATTAGGTTTGGCCGGTAACATATATACATTGTAAGCTCATATAAAGTTTGTCGCTTAGAGCTCCACACAATTTTAAGCGCAGATACTTACGTATGCGTGTAAAAAAAACACGCTTTTTTTAGGAAAGCTCTCCTAAATACCAAATACAATAAATAAATGGGTTTGAAACATACTTCTTTATTTAAAGTGAAAATCATTGGATTGTTAATAATTGTTAACAAAAGCCGGTAATCAAATTTACACGCGTTTAAAAGAGCTGGAGAAACATCGATGGCAGCGTTGCCGATTTTACTCCGATCGGAGTGTTTCACTCCTTTTCTAAGCCGAACACTACGTCACTCCCTCTCTTGCAAAAATACTCCGATTTTGAGATTATAAGAATTAAATATTTACCATCACATAAAAATGAATACCTACCTACTAAGTTTATAAGTAAGCTGTTTGCAAAAAAATTATTATTTGCAAATACCTTACCCACTGTTTAAAACAACAATAATATGATCATAAAAAAAATAATGGTGATTTCGTTTCTTTCAAAAAATGTTGTTCCACGGTGCAAAATGAGTTTGATGTTAAAGCGCAGTTACCCACGGACGTAAAAACGGAGAACTTGTCAGCTGTCACTTCTCCGCTACGCTACGTACACCTTCGTAGGTAACCACGCTCTTACACTCAACCCTGTAAAAGGGCATGTTTTTGCCTTCTTCACCTTGTCTAGGCCAGGCATTTCATAATAGGTTCTTTCCCGTACAACCCAGATCAGATCCGGTTATTAAAGAATAAGCGAACAATTTTCTCTCAAAAATGGAACAATGTCCAGAAGTACGCGAACGCGAAAAACCACATTTCGGTTTTTGTTACCGGCACTTAAATGAAAACAGTTGAAAATTTAATTTTTGTTTCCCAAATTTCATTGTATTAATAAAAAAGTATATAACGATTGAAAATACATGTAAACACAAAACACCTGATATGCAATTTGCCACTTTATCAATTTCTACCCGGAGAAAAAGTCCAAGCTGTTTCGGGCAGGAAGAAGAAGACACTTGCGATCCAATACTTGCGATCGCTCTATTACCCATTTTCTGAGTATGAGAATGACTTCTGGGCTGTTTTAGGCACCCGCGGGATCCCGCGTTGCGTACAGGAATGAACCTAATATTATCGTTTTAAGCAACCATCTGATTTTCAGGGCAACCATCTCTCCTGGCAAAAAAAAAATATTACAACTGAAGTCCCCTTTCAGACATGTCAAGTCTTGCTTTCAAGTCTGCTCGTTAGTAGACGAAGGAGGTGAGAAGAGAGGGGAAGAGTACAGATACCTCCGTACCGTCAATTCGTTTCAAGTTTTCTTGTCTCTTTTGATCTTTTCGTTGCTTCCCATTTAAAGAACCAAGGACTTGAATTCAATTAAAGTTGACGCGTGTGGAAGCAAATAGAAAACACAAAAGAGAATGCGAAAAAAATTGCTTTCAAGACTTGACGTGTCTGAAAGGGGACTAACGCGAATACTTAGCCACTTCAAATTTGCAAAACATTATACGAAAATTGAATGCTCTATGAAACTGCATACAGATTAAAAAGTTGAAAGTTTTGATGAAATTTCTTTGAACTGTCCCTAATTTGGTATAAATTTGGAAACTTTGATTTATATAGTTTTTTTAAAACTCCACCCATATTAAAAAAAAATAACAAAATTACAAATATTTTTTTTTTTTATATTTAAAAAGAATACTTCGTCAACATTTTTATTTTGACTCTACGGAAAACCCAAAAACACTCCACTTTTTGGCTCATTGCACTCCGATGGAAAATTATATACATAACGGCAACGCTGATCGATGGAAACATCGATGCATCGATGTTTTTATATGAGCTGCTGACACCGATGTTTTTCACTCAACATCGATGTTTTTGCAAATTTCAACTCTAAATTTTTTGGCGCGTAAAAAGGTAAAATGGAGCAATAATTCATAACCTCAATAATATTTAAAAGACTTTAAAACTGTACCTCATTTATACATAAGTAGTTTTTGACATCGAGCCCTTGAAGGGACAAAAGAATCATCATAAGGGATCTTCATCTAAAGTGATAAAGGGATAAAAAATTGTCGAGCATACTTTGTATAGAAGAAAATGAGTGACACCGCCAGGAAAAAGTTATAAAAAATCAACGGTATTTTTAGCCACTTGAGACTTGCATTTTTTCAATCTACAATTTAATAGGCTATAAATTTTAATACCTCAAACTTTTCTAAATATTCTGAATAACTGTTTAAAATTTTGGTGAGTATTTTTTTCAAAAATGTTCAATTTCTGCTTTGTTGGACTAAAGGCCAAATTTCCAAAAATTTATACACGAAAATATTTGTGCTTTTATTTCGAAATAATTTGAACTTAGCACTGTAGGTAAATGTATGTAGCTTATTTTAACGTATGACCACATAAAATTACTCTCCAACCCAGTCTTAATTAATGTACTTACCGTATTTCCAAATAGTCATCGTGGCAATTTTTAGAAGTAGTTTCCACACTAAAATTTTGTATGGCAAGCTCAATTTTACGACCCATAGGAGCGTTAATTGTCCAAGTACAATCCATTGAGTTGTCGTAAAGTTTTGGCCAAGATGGGGTTTTGATAACCCCATAACGCGCCGTGAAATTTCCGCCGCAGGCTAAGATTCAAAAGAAGAAATGTATATTACTCTTGGTACATATTTATAAATATATAATTTAATACAAGATCAGACAGATATTTTTGAAGGGTAATCAAAAATAAGTATACTACTATAAAACTCGATATATTTATTAGACTTTCTTCACTTTTTGATACGCATATTTTATTAAAATAATTTTCAAAAACGGTAAGGCCTATGATACCTATAGGCGGGCAGCTTATCTTATATTTATAATTAAAATTTTAATAAAAAAAAATTTAATTTATTATAGAAACAAATATTGTTCGATATTTCCGGTAGAAACTGCTACTTCGTTATAGGCTTTTATCGCCAATATATATATTCTGATTCGTGCTAATTGTTTCCGACTCTATCCGTTAAAGAAACCCCTCATGGAAAATACTCAATTGATCACATTCTTTTAATTAATACAATTTATGCATAGGGGACCGTGATTTATCAGTCCGGGCCCCGAGATTTCTCTCGACTGCCCTGCCCGCAGGACATATGTACATCCATTAGTATTCGGAGAATATAATCTAAATTTATATATGTATATCGCACACCGTCTTCCAAAGAGTCACTACTCAAAATTTGTCATTTTTGAAATTATGCGATAAAAATGTACACAGAGCTTTTATTTACCTAACAGCAAAAGCTTGAGCAAATTTCGGTTATAATTTGTTAAAAAAAACTAACCGTATGATTAGCATGTGCTACGTAATAACTTTTCGCATTTTTTGGCGAACGTATTATTTTGAGTTGTGGCTCTTTTGAAGACGGTGTGCGATATGGTTAGAAAATTGCAAGACTGCGAATTTTGCAAGACTATCTGTATAAGTTGTTTCGTAGTAATTTCCCAAGTTTTTAAATATAAAAATCTTTCCTGACTTTTTTTAAAGCCCGAGTATCTGACGTTGACGTTGCATGACGTTGCGTTACTAAAGTTTCCATTGAAAAAAATTTTTTGTAGTATCACTTTGAAACGAATAAAACATATAGTGTATGTGGAATATAGTTTTTTTTTACTTAGGCGCCAACTAAGGGATTTGAAAGAAATCAGAGCATAAATACGGTTTTCCAAAATATCTTAAACCCGTCGGCACCTAGCCTTCTCTTTGTCTTTTCTTTACATCTCTACATATCACAATAATTTTTTGTATGCAAGAAAATTCACAACACAGTCGCCAAAAAAATTGCAGACGCATAAATTAATAAGTTTATTTTATTATTATAAGAAGTTTTTTTGGATGCACTCAAATTTAAAATCTAATATATAAAAATCTCGTGTCACGGTGTTAGTGGTCGAACTCCTCCGAAACGGCTGGACCGCTCTTTATGAAATTTTTTGTGTATATTTGGTAGGTATGAGAATCGGATGTAAAGTATATTTCATACCGCTAGGTTCAGGGGGCGTGGCACCTCCCATACAAACCGAATATTTCATACTGCATATCTCTGGAAGTGTTCATGGTAGAGTACTCTTACTTGGTATGGAGATATATGAAACCAATCGCATACTCATGGAGAAAAATTGTGGTTATTGGGAAAGGGGGCGTGGCACCTCCCATACAAACCGTTTTTTTTATACTGCATATCTCTGGAAGTGTTCATGGTAGAGTACTCTAACTTGGCATGGAGATATATCAAACCAATGGCATACTTATGGAGAAAAATTGTGATTATAGGAAAAGGGGGCGTGGCACCTTCCATACAAACCGAATTTATCATACTGCATATCTCGGCCGCTGTGGTGTAGTGGTAAGCAGTGCGCGCTTCCACTCCGCAACGCCTGGGTTCAAACCCTGGTCAAAGCAACATCGCAAAAAAATATAGAAAAAAGGTTTTTTCTTAGCAGCGGTCGTCCCTCGGCAGGCAATGGCAAACCTCCGAGTGTATTTCTGCCATGAAAAACTGCTTCTCATAAAAATACAATCGCCGTTCGGAGTCGGCGTAAAACTGTAGGTCCCTCCGCTTTGTGTGACAACATAAAGGCGCACGCCACAAATCGGAGGAGAAGCTCGGCAAAACACTAACATTTGTGTAAGCGCCAATCTATTATTATTACTATATCTCTGGAAGTGTTCGTGGTAGAGTACTCTAACTTGGTATGGAGATATATAAAACCAATCGCATACTCATGGAGAACAATTGTGGTTATTGGAAAAGGGGGCGTGGCACCTCCCATACAAACCGAATTTTTCCTACTGCATATCTCTGGAAGTGTTGATGGTAGAGTACTCGAACATGGTATGGAGATATATGAAACCAATCGCATACTCATGGAGAAAAATTGTTGTTATTGGAAAAGGGGGCGTGGCACCTCCCATACAAACCGATTTTTT
>NW_023458559.1:6249512-6265594 GCF_013731165.1 Rhagoletis pomonella
GTAGAGTACTCTAACTTGGTATGGAGATATATCAAACCAATGGCATAATCACGGAGAAAAATTGTGATTATTGGAAAAGGGGTCGTGGCACCTTCCATACAAACCGAATTTATCATACTGCATATCTCTGGAAGTGTTCGTGGTAGAGTACTCTAACTTGGTATGGAGATATATAAAATCAATCGCATACTCATGGAGAACAATTGTGGTTATTGGAAAAAGGGGGCGTGGCACCTCCCATACAAACCGAATTTTTCATACCGCATATCTCTGGAAGTGTTCATGGTAGAGTACTTGAACATGGTATGGAAATATGAGAAATCACTCCCATACTCTTACAAAAAATTGCGGCTATTTTATAAGGGGGGTGTGGCGCCTTTCAAACGGTACTGAAGCTATTACGTATCTTTGTATGCATATACAATTTTGCTAGGTTATTTAAGATGGTAATGGAAATATGCCTTCCGACAACCACGAAACCGTAATATTAGAAGATAAACGCGTCACTGAAAATCATGGACGTGAACTGTTGGTGAAAATGTTGTACCAAAATGTTTCAATACAAAAAATTAATTTTGGGCGGGACGAAGTTCGCCGGGTCTGCTAGTCATTTATATAATCTCTTTAATTTACAAAGTAATTTAAAAATGTATTAAATATTTAATTTTCAAGCAATTGAGCATTTCAATTCAATACCTTTCACGACGATAGTACTATCGATACTATCGATGTTGTCAAATATCGTTTCGAAAACTATCGAGTGGCGGTACTATTGATAGTATCCCAGCTCTAGTAAAAAGTACCTCTTTGGAACTTCTGAGTGGAAGAGTCGCCATAACAGAATTCACAACTTTTTGTTGTTGCTGCCAAAAATTGAAATGTTGAAAGTTGATACGCCGCGATTTCAGACATTCATAGAGTTTTCTGTATATTGTATGCAACCAAACTACTAAACGGATGGACCGATTTAATTCATATTAGAGTTGCGCTTTGGCCGACATATTCATAAAATTCTGATACACTGGGAGAAGGATAGATATCTACAAGCATGGCCGTAGCCAGGTAGGGTCAAGGTAACCGGTTTGGGCGCTGGGTTTTGGCCCCGCTACGTTAAAACCCGCCCAATGGAAAAAAAACCCATGCGTCGGATGATACCCCCTTCTTTTGATGACGATCACGGTAAACATAGGAAGGATTATGATTTGAGGGTATGCACCTGGAATATCCGAACCCTTACTCGGGCCCGGCTGGTTGATGTCCCATAAAATAAGGGCTGACGTCACCCCCATTCATAAAATGCGATGGGCGGGGCGACGAAGGTAAGCATGGTACCTTGCGACGTCTACTACAGTTGCCACGTAAAGGAGCGCAAGTCGGTGTTGGATTTGTGATGGGACGAACGTCTATCCACAATCCGCATCAAAGCGAGAATCTTCAACATCTCGCTCATATGTGCCAATGCCGCGATGGAAGAGAAGGACGAGGCATCCAAGGATCAGTCAACTCAGAGCGTACATATTAGCGCTGCTCCCGACACGTATAAAAATCGTGCTTGCCGATTTAAATGCCAAGGTGGGCAACGAAGGGATCTTTGGCCAGTGTCGGAAAATTCAGCCTCCACATAGAAACTGCGGGCTGAGGCTGACCGACTTCGCTGGGGCCCGAAACTTGGCAGTATGTAGTACTGGGTTCTAGCATAAAAGTATCCCTCAATCTACATGGCTGTCCCCAGATTGAAAAACGGGAATCCAAATCGAGCATGTTGTGAAAGGCGGAAGGCATGCTTCCAGTGGTTTAGATGTACATACGTACACTCCGAGGGCCAAACATCGACTCGCACCACTATATTGGTGCAGCCAATATACAACCCCACATCGGTGCAGCAAAAAAGGGCCCCAATAGTGCAAGGAAAGTTCAACGTCGAAATGCTGCAATCAAAACAGACGGTCAATGGATTCGCCGCTCGACTCTCACACCTGCTGTGAGAGAGCACTTTTCAGCAAACCGAAATACGCGATCAGTGGACCACATTTCCCGCTCATTACTGGTACGAAGAGGAGTGTCAAGAAGATGCAGAGAAAAATGCATGAAATGCTGGCCGACACCCGAAATTATAAGCATAGTGTTGAGCGACTTACGGAAGGTTTCAAGACTCCTGTAGGAACAAACATGGCGACCTAGTACCAGTCCAGAACATCCAGAACGTACTCAAATTATGGAGGGAACACTTTTCGAACCTTTTGAATGGCAGAAGCACTGAAAGAAGTGGAGAAGACGAACCCGAGTCCCCAGTCGATGCCGATGGAGTCGATATCCCAGCGCCTGACTATGACGAGGTACGAATAGCGATTATGCTGATGAAAAGTAACAGAGCTGCTTGAGCTGACGGCCTGTCGGCTGAGCTATTCAATTACCATGGCAAGGAGCTAATAAGGTGCATGCCCGACGACTGGAATTCAAGTGCGCTCTGCCCAATCCACAAGAAAGGCGACCCCGCCATGCGTGCCAACTACCGCGGGGCAGTGATTAAATTGATGGTACAATTGTAGGGCTGCCAGATATCTCTGTTGCCAAACCGGGACACTTTAGGGAGGGTCTCTTGCTCCCTTCTCTTTCATTTCGACGTGCGAAAGGATGTAGTGAAGTTTTATTTTGACAGACAAAAACAAAAACATAAAAACATGAGATCATGAGATCATTACAACGTACGCCAACAAAACAAAACAACTTATCACAACCAAAGCACAGAGAATTTTTCACAATGCATGAACCTTTTGTTATTCTTTATAAAAATACAGTTTATGCTAAATATATGAAAAAACATAAAAATAAAATTGTTAAACTTTGTGCTAAACTCGGGAAAATTCAATAAATTTGCAACATTCTAATCAGACTTTTTATAAAAAATTTTAAAATCAAGTTTTGCAGTCCATTAAATTTTAGTGGATTTTTGGTATTATTTTTACTGAGAGTTTCTTACATACAAACTATGTTCGATAATTCTTTTTATATGGAAGACACTGTCAGCAAAAAAAATAAATGGTAAAAATCAACGAAATTTGCTGGCAACTTCAGACTTGCACTTTATTATTTGGCTCAAAAGGCACATTTTCAAAATTTTTCTAAAAGATCTGATTATAAATTGTGATCTGATGAAAGAGCCTCCGAGCCAATGATTTTGTACGCCACTGTACTTATAAGTACTCTAGGTTTCATGAAAGAAAAAAATTTAAGTACAAGATAACATTAAAATATCAGTCATATTTTTCGTTACTGTGAACTTGTTTCAAAACTTCTGTATTTTCCTTAATATAATTGTAAAACTCTGTGCACGTCATTTTGAACGTATTTCGGTACATATATTGCTTGTGCAAAGTTCAACTATCTCGAAATGTGACTATTTCACAAATGAAACCGGTGCACTGAGAGAAAGAAGTTTAGAGTTAAAAAAGCGTGCTCAATTAAAAAAATACGCATATGAAAGAGCACCAACCCATCTCGTAATACGTTTAAGTATACAAATTTTTGTATTTAGTATAGAAATATGCAATTCAAATACGCCCATATAAAAATGAATGAATAATTAAGTTAAAAAAATATTTAAATTCCATGCTAGTTGTAATGGGACGCTCTGGAAATTAGCAAATTGTGGCAACCATCTTCGCGCACTCAGCTACAGCCAGACATGTAAATGTGCATTTAAATGTTGAGTTTGAATCAACACCACGCGTGCGTGTTATGAAAGTATTATTTTTAAATACGAACATTTTTAAACGATAATTAATTAGAAAATATTCATGTTTAATATGCGTTATTTCCCCCAGTGAATTCATAACATTTTTCTGAATATTAAACGCGTTTTTTCTCTTAGTGTAGTGATTTTTGAACTTTTATTCAAATTTGTGCAATCAAATCAAAAACCGGGACATTAAAACGAAACCCGGGACATTTTAAGGTTGGACCGGGACACCGGGACAAATAGTCTAAAACCGGGACATGTCCGGGAAAACCGGGACGTCTGGCAGCCCTATACAATTGTCCTTTTTGGGTACATTTTGGAAGCCGAAAGTACATTGGTACTACATTGACATTTTTGATACATTTTTGTGCATAAAAATATAGTTATCTTTTTCTACCTTATTTAAGTAAATACGTGGTGTTTATTAAAAACGAAACTCTTACTTAAATAAAAAAAGTTTCTGTCACAATAGGTCTATCCATAAAATTTTCCAGTAAGTACTAGCAGCCAGAGAATAAAAGAATCATAGCGAGTAAAATTGAGGGAAGACTAAAATATCAGAAAAAGTTATTGAACGCAGTAAAACTTACGCCATTCTGACTTTCTGATAGGTAAGTAAGTTTTTTTCTAACAAATATTTTTGATACCAACTTATGACGCATTCTAAAATAAAAGAATCTCCTCCAAGCACCCTTCTTCACAAAAATTAAGTAGATATGGCTACAAATGTGTCTTTAAAATTATCCCATTTTGTTTTAGCGATCAACTGACAAATTCGGTCAGAACTTTTCTGCATTATTATCTATTTTGGTATATTTCTCAATATTTTGCGTAAATTCCGTCCAACAAATTTTTTCATCCACAATTGAATAATTTTATACGGCAGCCATAGTTGACGCCAGTGTGACCGCGGGCTTGTGAAAAATTGTAGCAGAAAAGAGACTGAAAATGTATCAATATGTATCACTTTTTTTCATTTAAGTATCAAAGCAACAATATGGAATAAAACCAATGATTTTTATGAAAAACCATTTTCCAAAACAATTTAACATTTATTGCACGAGCAAGTTGAAATTATTTCCCGAAAGCGATTTGCGTAATTTTAGTTGCAGTTACACTTTGCAATTTTTATTGCCGAAAGTGATTTCTGCAAATCTGCAAAAAGGATTTTCTGACTGTTAACACGGGAAAGTAGACTTTAGATTTCGCACTTTGACAGCAAAAAGCGTAGAAAAAGAGCTAGCATTGCCACGTTTAGCCACTCCTTAGTCTGGTAAACTATGTTTATCCACAGCTTATTCGTAGCGTTTTTCGTATAAAAAAAGTAAATTGTAACAAAAAATTGAAGGAATTTTATTTACTCAAAAGCGTTATGCCTTTCGGCATCAAAATTGGATGAATATCGTACAGCTGATTGCAGTCTACCAACTACCAGAAATATTATCAATCTTCCACCACGATAATTCAGTAACCGGTAAAGCGATACTAAAATAATTTTACACAAACAAAATACATGGGGGAAAATTTACCGCAAAACTCCACATGCAAACACCGATGGCCTACCAACCTGTCATTTTGACGAGCAGTATGATTGCAAGTTTTTGTGTATGGGGACTGTGATGTCGTGATATGTATAAGCATTTGCCGCATGATGCCGCCAGACAACATTCTCCAAATTTCGGTGTTTAAAAACATTTAAACCTCAAAAAACTTGCTGGATAACTTCCTGAAACCTTATCATAAATAATCCAATAGGGAAGAAATTTTTAGTTTGATTTAATATTAATATTTCATCGATGCTACCACCAGCACGCTTTCTTTCAAGTGAAAATATGGCTGTCAAACTATCAAATTGCGTGCAATAGGTGTCAAGCAATAAGCGCTGATATATTGCAGCCCATGACATGACATGGCTATCACGACATTGGTGTTTTCCTGTGCAAACAGGGCCTTACCGAGCACCGAGTTACCGAGTACCAAGCCCTAATTTTTGTTATTGAATATAGCGAAAAAAATTCAACGCTGTGATATTGTTCGTTTATTCACATTTTGACATGAAAGGTTCGTTCAGTGAACGACAATGAAGTTTTGGATGTACGTTCCCACAGGTGCACGACATGTTTTGTAATGCATACAAATTTACAGATTTTTTCTTTTGTATTTGGAAAAGTATCAAGATTTAAAAAAAATATCTCTCCAAAATTCATCGAAAAATGTATCACTTTTGATCCGCTTGGATCAAAACGGTCACACTGGTAGACGCACGGAAATTAGAAAATTAGAGATTAATAGTAAATTAACTAAACTAAACTTTTCTTCCTTTCTTTTGTTTATTCACGAGCACATGTTGTGGTCAGCAGACATTTACTTGTAAGTTTTTGTAGGTACAATTTTTTCCAGCAGAAATTGGCAAATCTCAGTATCATTTTACGCGCTCGATTTCCCACACTTTGCAAGATTTTAGGTACGAGAACACTGCTATTGACTTGTTTATTTCTATAAAAGGAAATATTTTGCAAAATATTTTTGTAAAACTTCCATTCCGTTAAATGCAACGGATTTATTCTTAATTTTTGTATTACTAGCACTTAATAAGTATAACTTATATGCTTTTCTTGATTACCTTGGCATTTTGGTGGCCTCTTCAAACAATTGATTTGCACTTATGTTTTCCACCTTCGAAACGCCATGTTTTATATCATCATTTTTATACAGAAAATCTAAAAACATATGTATATGTAACTCTGTATGTATGGTCTTTTAAATGTTGGTACTTTTTCGGCTTATTTAGTACACTTTCTTTGGCCATTTGGTACAAAATTAAAAAACTCATTTATCATCCCTACCGCGGGGTAAGCCTTATAAGCAGGTTGCGAGGTCTTATCGAATGTGTTGGGTGAAAGACTGAATACCACCGTCAATGAACTGATTGGGCCTTATCAGTATGGCTGTAGACCCGGCAAATGCGCCACATACCAGGTATTCACAATACGCCAAATCTTGTAAAAGGTCCGCGAGAAACGGATCGACACTCAACACCTATTTTTCGACTTTAAAGCCGCTTTCGACAGCACTAAAAGGAGCTAAGGAACAATTTAGTACAAGATCGGTAAGAAAAACCGCAAAGTCTGTTCTGCCTTTTCCAAGTTGGACAATGAAGCAAAGCGAATGGGTTTGGTGGTAAACGAGGACAAGACGAAGTATCTCCTGTCATCAAACAAACAATCAGCACATTCGCGCCTTGGCACCCACGTCACTGTTGACAGTTATAATTTGGAGAAAGTAGAGAATTTCGTTTATTTGGGAAACAGCATTAACATCGATAATAATGTCAGCATGGAAATCCAACGCAGAATCACTCTTGCCAACAAGTACTACTTTGGACTGAGTAGGCAAATTCAGGAGTAAAGTCCTGTTTCTACGCACGATGTAGGGAGACAGAGGTGGCGCAATCAGCAGTACCGCTACTTTGTTCTTGGCGAATTTGACAGAATCAGTTGTTCGTGTGACGTCATTTTAGCATCCATCTCCAATTATTTTTTCCTATTCGTTGCTATCTTGACGTCATCACCCGCAGGAATGCTCAATCTTGTATTCTATCATTCTTGCTTTCCACGTACGAAAACCACACTCTATAAGCCACTCATCATGCCCGTGCTGGTATATTGGCAGAAGCATGATGAGGTGGCTCTTGGAGTATTCGAGAGAAATATTTTGCGCAAGATTTATGGGCCTATTAGCGTTGGCGACTGGCGTGCTTTGTTGAACTCGGCCAAAATCGCTTTGGCGGTTACAGCGCCATATAAGAAGAAGAAGAAGAAGAAGAGAATAGATATATCTGCAGGGAACGAATTTTATGGAAATTGCCTTTTTTTCTGCTAAAGAGATAGAGTATATTCGATTAAGAATGTCCACGATTTAGCTTTCCCTGATTCCATATATACACATTTAATGTTGCCTTTTTTAAGATATTTGCCTTTTATTTGCCTTTTCTACCTTTAAAAAAGTGACTATAGCATTTAAATTTTTTTTTTAAGATTAAAAAATATACACATGCCCATGCGGCTTATAGAAGCGCAGGGACCTCTTGCCAAATTGGTGTTGGAAAAATTCAAAGCCGTTTTCTCAGCTAACGTAGGCTTGGAGACAATAAGGGGTGTGGATAAAATTGTAAAGGGCGAGGAAAACGTTCCATATTTAAATTGGGCTCCACTTGTCTCAACTTACGTCGAGCGCACATTTAGTACATTCAAGGCTTTTCTTCGCGAAAATCTAATGAAAATGCTGCCAGAAAGAAACCAGTTAGAAACTCGAAAGGATAAAATAGTCAAAGATTCAAAGTACAAATTTTTCATATAATGAAACTAGTTCATAGTTTTTCTCTTTTTACTTGTAATATAAACATTTCTAAAATAAATGTATTTTTTGATTGTTCTTCGTATTTTCTGTCTTTTTTTAGTGCCTTATTTTCCTTTTTTTTGCAATACCTAGTGCCTTTTCCTGCCTTTTTCGCTATTTTGTTTTGCCTTTTTTTGGCCTTTTTGCAATACCTAGTGCCTTTTCCTGCCTTTTTCGCTATTTTATTTTGCCTTTTCCAGCCTATTTCGTTACATATTTTATTTTGCCTTTTTTATAGGTTTTTAGGTATTAAAAATCCGTCCCCTGCTTATCAGTCACACAGTGTTATAATCCCGACGAAATCCTTGACGGTGGTGCCGGGAGTGTAACGGTACATTACGGTAGGAAGTTTAGTTTGGGTTAAAGTCTCACACTGACGGGGTTAGTCTTCCGATGCTTCCTCCTCGTAAAATAAAAGTGCACAGTAAAAAGTTAACTATTTAAATCCACGAATAGTTTTATATCAACGTTTGTGAACTTCTGTTTATATATTTTTGTACAACATATTTACCACTATTGGTTACAATGATTTTAAGCTATAATAAACAATTTTTTAGTAAGTTATTTGTTTTGAATTTTTTTTTGTATAGGGCCCCCTAAACTTCGGTCTGGCTACGCCCATGTCTACAAGTATACATCTATACATATATATACACCACAATACAATTTTGAACCCCCTTTTTTGAGGGCATCGTTCGCTCAATTTCAATGAAACATACCCGATTTGAAAGGTATAACATCCTCTAATCTAGAAATGCGAACTCCGTTATATAGGCGGCGCACTAGCGTGGTCCATAAATGCATGTGAAAAAGTAAAGTCGGAATTTTGATGCTCTCACCCCCTAGAATTGTTCTATAACGAAAAAAATATACTCCTATTTTTTATTTTGAAATCAAAAAATACTTAGGGGTCGTTCAAAGCGCCCACAGTTTTACAGGTATTTTATTTGGGGAAAAAACAACTTTTCGTAGAAATGGTATAGAATTTTCAAATCAATATTTTTTCCATTTTTCCAACTATAATTTAAACCCACGAAAACCCCATAAACCCACGAAAACCCCGAAAAATGCAATGGGGGGACAAATAAAAAATCGTTAGTATTACATAATGGTTAAATAAACTATTGGGTACTATTATTGAAAATCTCCTGAAGAGAACAAGAGTTTTCCGATCGAAAAATATTTATTTTCTAGAATTCTATACCATTTCTACGAAAAGTTGCTTTTTTCCCATATAAAAATACAGGGAAACCTTTGAGCGCTTTGAGCGATCTCTAAATATTTTTTGATTTCAAAATAAAAAAATAGGGATATACTTTTTTCAATATAGAACAATCCGAGGGGGTGAGAGCATTACAATTCCGACTTTACTGTTTTTGGACTACCCTAGGGCGCACAGTATGGAAATTGAACTTTTTTCTTGACAAATTCTAATATCTCGAGAACGAGAAGAGCTAGGGAAAAAAAATCAAAAGCGTTGTAAGGTCTTTAAAATATAGAGTTCAGGAAAAATAGTTCCGCTAAATAAAAAAATTTCCTTGACCTTTCAAACGACCTTCAAATGGAGGGGGTTCTAAATTTTTTTCATTTCTTGACCTGATATACTATGTAGTGAACTTTTGAAAAAGTTTAAACTACACATTTTTGCTGCCTTTGTATTAAGCATCCACCTCCTTGGTCGATGCAACCGAAAAATGCATTTAAATTTTTATTTATGAATACATTACATGCTCATTTTAAGTAAAAAAAGACAAAACATAAAAATTTTCACTTTTGGAGGTCAAGGTATTTTTTTATTCAATGTGACCTTCAAAATTAATTTTTTTTATTTAATTTTTTATTTTTTTACCTAAAAAAATTAAATATAATGAACTCTTAAAAAAAAAGTTTAATGCTTTTTCGGTTCCTGCGACCATGGAAATGTATTCCTTGACACAAGAATAGCAAAAATATGTGTTTAAAGCTTTTTGAAAAGTTCACTGCATAATGTTTTCAGGCCAAGATAGGAAAAAAATTAAAGAATTTAAAGGTCAAGGTAATTTTTTCATCCAGCGAAACTATTTTTGATATCAAAGAGGCATAGTGAAAAATTTGTGCTATAGCTTTTTCAAAGGTACCATTAGACTCGTCTCTCATTGTAGATTCTGATTCCTCCATGACTTTTAAAAATATGACTTTTATCATTTTGAGCAAATAATACCGGTTATTTCTGCTTTTTATTTTTTTAAGGCAAAAATAAAAGTTAAAATTTGCCTTTTATTTTTTTTGAGCAGAAAATAATCGGTAATTGTTGACTTTTATCTTTGCCTGAAAAAATAAAGGTCAAAGTTAAAAATCAAGTATTCCAGAGCTGTGTATATTGGAATGTGATAGTTTTGAAGCTCCTACAAGGATTTTAATAACCCCTATACCCAAATACCAGGGTTAGTTCAAATCTATATGCATATGTATGTATACATACAATACATGAAGGGAGTTTTTGTTAACGGCATCAGATCTGCACCAATTATTCTATTTTCGAAACTGGGGGGCCAAATTAAAGGGCTTAGCCTCTAGATGTATGTACTATGAGTCATAGGGTTGCCACCCTTTTTAAAATTATAAAATCTGCACCGTTCGTTGTATTAAAACAGAATAGGTGCCAAATGAAACGGCTAGGCCTGTGTATGTGCAAGAAGGTCTCAGTTTATTGAATAAGGCTGCCACCCATGGGCGTAGCCAGGTAGGGGCAGGGGGGTGCTCGAGCCCCCCCCTAACTTTCAAATTTTCCTTATATATATATAAAATAGTACCCTGAAATGCCAGCTTAATAGGGTCGAGCCCCCCCCTAAATTTCATTCTGGCTACGCCGATGTTGCCACCTGCATCTAAAATAGAAGACTTACACCGTTCGCTGTATTAAAATAGAAGAGGTGACAAATAGTAGGGCTGGGCCTGTAGATGTGCAAGAAGGTTTCAGTTTTTGGATAGGGTTACCACCTGCTTCTAAAATCATAAACCTTACATCGTTCGCGCAATTTAAAATATAAGGTGCCATGTAAACGGGCTTGATCTAAAATTTGCAAGAAAGAACGTCTTATTGTTTTGAAAAGTGCATCAGATTTACACCGTTCTGTCGCGTTTCCAAATGAGACGTCAGATGAAAAATACTGACTTACAGACCTGTTTTGGATTTTAAAAGGGTTGCCGCCTATTTAAAAATGCATAGTCTAAATATGACAGTCAGTAAAATGTCACAATATGGGCATCAACCGAAAGGGGTGTGAGACTAAATTAATATGTTGCGGTTTTTAATAGAGTTACCTCTTATTAAACAAATTTATAACTATGAATGGTAAGTAATATGTTAAGGACATTCGATATTGCTATCAAATGAAAGCTGGTTGAGAGGGCTTTTGTGTAATTGTATGCGAATTTTCGGTGGTTGTCATATAGATTCTAATTTATTTATTTATTTATTCTAGCTAATTAATATGTTACAAAGTGAGCTTCAGACGAAAAGATTTTAAACTAAATTAATATGATCGTGTTTTTAATATACATATGTAGTTGCCACCTACTTAAAAAACGGTGCACGTATTGAAATAATATTTAAAGATATCTAATATTGGTATCAAACGAAAGGAAATTAGGTGAGCTTCTGCGATATTTCTATAAAAAGTTTATAACTATGAACGGTAAGTAATTTATTAATGATATCCAATTATATATCAAATGAAAAGGAAAAGAAGTGATACAATTTTTTTTCATACAAAATGTATTCGACAATTTTTTTGTATGGAAAAAATGCGTCATGCAGTCAGAAAAAAATTATTAAAAATCAATCAATCAATCAATCAATTTTAAGTTGCTAAGGAATCGCGTTGCCTTAAAAAAATAAGAAGCAGAAATAACCGGTATTATTTGCTCAAAATAAGAAAAGTCAAAAACTAACTTAAATTTTTTGACTTTTATTATAAAATGCATAACCGGTATGGTCTCTGATTTTTCCTGAATTCTCCATCTCAAAATCCTTAAAACGATGTTAATTTTTTCGCTAGTTGTTCTCGTTCCCAAGATATTAGAATTTGTCAAGAAAAATTTTAAATTTCCACACTGTGGAGCCTTATCCTTAGCTTAAGTCTTCGTCATTATATTGTTCTTCGTATTCAACTTTGTCTTAGTATTAGTTTTCTATTCGTCATTTTATTCGTCTTCGTATACTCTTAAGTTCGTAAAGTCGGAATTTTAAAATATACCCCTATATTTTAACTGACTTCCAAAAAAGGAGGAGGTTATCAGTTCGTCGGAATTTTTATTTTTTTTTATGTATGTTACCGTATAACTTTGGACCACGTCAACCGATTTCGATAATTCTTCTTGCATCGGAAAGCCAATATCTCAGAGGTGGTCTTGTATTAATCTGGTTTAGAACCCATCATTGGATCATGAAATATACATATATGTATTTATTTTTTTGTATGAGAATTGAAGTCGTTTTTGTTTTTGCTTAAAATTACTTGTTTGCTTAAAAATTACTTGTTTATTTTGGAATCAAAAAATATTTAGAGGTCCTCAAAGCGCTCAGAGTTTACCATGTATTTTATATAGAAAAAAAACAACTTTTCGTAGAAATAGTATGTAGTTCTTGAAAACTAATATTTTTCGATCGGAAGACTCTGTTTCTCTTCATGAGCTGAGATGAAAGAATTGAAGCCGGTTCTGTGTTTTGCTTAAAAATTACTTGTATGCTTAAAATTTTCTTGTTTATTTTGAAATCAAAAAATTCCCATGTATTTTATATGGAAAAAAACTTTGAGTAGAACTGGTATAGAATTCTTGAAAATCAAAATTTTTCGATCGGAAAACTCTGGTTCTCTTCAGGAGACTTTCAGGAACAATACCCATTTGTAACTATATTTTAGAGGTCCGTCAAAACCACCAGAAAATGCCAGAAAATACAATGGGGGATAAATAAAAAATCGTTGGTATTAAAAAATGGTGAAATAAACAATTGGGTATTGTTCCTGAAAGTCTTCTGAAGAGAACCAGAGTTTTCCGATCGAAAAATTTTGAGTTTAAAGAATTCTATACCTTGTCTACGAAAAGTTGTTTTTTTCCATATAAAATACATAGGAAACTTTAAGCGCCTTGGGCGACCTCTAAATATTTTTGGATTTCAAAATCAAATAATAGGGGTATATTTTTTCGATATAGATCACTCCTAGGGGATGAGAGCTTTAAAATTCCGAATTTACTTATTTTGAAAATACAAATTGGAATGCGAAGATTTTTTAAACATGGGGAGAAGACATACAACCCTACTAAAATTAATCTTTTTCGTCTTGAAAATTTAAAATTTAATGTAAATAAAATTAGCTTTTTAAACAAATGAAAATTTAAACAATTTCTCCGCCTGTCAGAAAAATTATAATACCAGCATATCACGCCGAAAGTATTCCAGCATTCACTAAAAAAAAAACATGTGAACGGATAACAGTAGTTTATTCACAATCACAACTTTAGTGCGACTTAACTTAGAGATGGGCAAAAGACCTGATTTTCTACGTGACACGTCGTGTCACGCTTTTTCACGCGTGAGCGTGTGCGGTTTTGAGAGAAAAATCACGTAACTTCCGTGATCGTGCGTGACTGAAATTTTTGCTTACGTGAGCGTGCGTGAGTTAGTTTTGCGTCAATCACGTAATTTTCCCATATCGAGCCCCAACCGCCCAAAAAGATGTAGACATTTTTTTCAAAATTTTCTTTTTGATGCAGAAATCTTCCTAGAGCATCAAAATTAAAATTTTGCCAAAATGTCTCTTACATATTTTTGGCGGTTAAGGCTTGATATGTATGTATGTACATATGTACATTAGAGTGCATCACCAAAAAAAGTAGCGGGTTTTCCGCCGGAATTACAAAATTTATTATATTTGAAGACGTCCACCAAACTATTTCGGAAAAATATTAAGATTTACGTGAGCTGGACCGATTTAGAAATACCTCCAAAAAAGGAGTTTTTTTATATGAGTAAAAATAGTTTCTTAAATAACTTTTTGAACTTTGAATCGATCAAATGGCAAAAAAGTTTAAGCCTAAAAAATCTGCATAAAAATATTTAAAAATATTTTCTACGGAATCGTAATAATGAGATTTTTTTTAAAGATTGGTTTAAGAAAAACTTGAATAACTGAACCAAAACTATTCCGATTCAGTCTTGAGGTATTATTGAAAAGGTATTTTCCCACTCTTTGTATTTTTGTGCAAAAAAATCATTAATTGTTGTTTTTTTAAATACCAACACATCTTAATTCAACTTGGCATGACGCTCGTTCATCCTACCTTTCCCTTTCATACTTTGAATGAGTTTGTTTGCAAAGAAATAAAAAGGATACCTTTCCAATAGTACCTCATAATTTTTAATTTAAATTCTTTAAGAAGCTATTTTAATAAAAAAATTTTCCGAAATATTTTGTTGCAAGTTTTAAAATATAATAGATTTTATAAATAGTAGCGAGTGATGCAGTCTAATATACATATATGTATGTGTATTTTCAACCAAATTAAGATCGTTAACTACTATGTACTGTTTAACTTATTTACTGTACATATTCACTTTTGACGAATTCAAAGGAAGAACAGATGAATCTGCAGAAACAGTTTTTGAAAACATTAATGCGGAAATATAGATTTATTTAAAAGAATCAGAAAACAAAAGTTGTGACGATGTTTTAAAATTTTGGGAGTAAGCTAAATATTTTCCACTTCTTAGAAGCCTTTCAAATTTTAAACATACCAGCTAGCTCAGCAACTATTGAAAGCGTTTTTTCTGTGTCAGGTAGAGTTTTATAAGAAAGACGTACACGATTGTTTGGTGAAATCCTCGACAAAATATTATTTTTAAACAAAAATATGCCCTAATGTCATTTTAAAATCACATTAAATGAATATTGATGTGAATTCTTTTTTATGAAATTTGTTCAAAAAATAATAATATATACATACATATGTTGTACGTTCATGCCAGGCAAGGTGTTTGTCCAAAATTTTGTAACAATACTCGTGCGGTAAGGCCTATTTATATGAAATGCTATTTATGTATATAAAAAAAAGTTCCAATTTGAAAAAAAATATATATGTGTCCGTGAAGAAGCGTGCATGAGCGTGCGTGATTAAAAAAATAGGCGTCGTGACCGTGCGTGAACGTGATTGAAAAAAATATAGCAGATCGTGAGTGTACGTGACTTACAAAACCATCATCGTGTGAGCGTGCGTGAACGTGAGGCAAAATCATTCAAGTGCCCATCTCTAGCTTGAATACTTTCGGCGTGGTATGCTGGTATTATAATTTTTCTGACAGGCGGAGAAATTCTTTAAATTTTCATTTGTTTAAAAAAAAAGTATTTATACTAAAGTAGATCGCCCTCACACGCTTTGCTGTGTGTATGAAATTTCTACGTGCTACATTGAGTAAAATTTATTTCAAGAAAACTCAATTAAAAAACAGGAGGTCTAAAATTTGTTTAACCATCTTCAAAATATTTTCAAACAAAAACTTTCTTAAACTTCTCACTTGTCATACTTTTTTAATTAACTTATTCCCTGAACTCAATTTG
Organism: Rhagoletis pomonella; assembly: GCF_013731165.1. Lineage (NCBI taxonomy): Eukaryota > Metazoa > Arthropoda > Insecta > Diptera > Tephritidae > Rhagoletis > Rhagoletis pomonella. Next base: position 6,265,248 of record NW_023458559.1, read on the forward strand.
AGATTTTAAACAGATGGAAACCACTTACATGTAGTTTTGAAATGAAGCCCATTAAAAGTTATTTCGATTGATACCCATTTTATAATAATTCATTTAAATTATTGAATAGTTTGAATGTAACATTTTAAACAGTTGGCAACCTTTTTAAACCTCTTTCGTCTGACAGTCATAAATCATTTCAATTCATACCAATCTTCTATAATCTATAATCTATAATCTATAATCTGTAATCTATAATCTATAATCTATAATCTATAATCTATAATCTATAATCTATAATCTATAGTCTATAATCTATACTCTATAATCTATAATCTATAATCTATAATCTATAATCTATAATCTAT
>NW_023458559.1:6265604-6298313 GCF_013731165.1 Rhagoletis pomonella
TAATCTATAATCTATAATCTATAATCTATAATCTATAATCTATAATCCATAATCTATAATACTATATATTTTGCAAGACGTTTTTTATGTGTTCGCAAAGCTCCAGAACGGCCGAACAGATTATTTTGAAATTTCGGACACCTGCTTCAGACGTCCCAAGGATGGCTGAAAAAATTCCGATATATAAAGGGGACGTGGCACCTCCTATACAAACCGAGTTTTGCAGTGAAACTTCTTTAGCGGCGGTTGGTTGGTTGGGAGTAAATTGGCCAATTCAACGGAAATTGCACACGGAAATGGTGCAACGGAAATGGTGCAACGGAGATGGTGCAACGGAGATGATGCAACGGAAATTATTGGGGCTGAAACAAGTGCTTATTTACTGTATGGTATTAATTTAACAAAAAAGTGCTAATAAAATGGTGCAACGGAAATGGTGCAACGGAAATTATTGGTGCTGAAGCAAGTGCTTCTTGAGTGTATGGTATTAATTTAACAAAAAATTGCTAATAAAAGGTTAAAGAATACAACTTACAAAATTCCAGTACAAGAATGAAAGTAAAGTTGAGTACGCACATATGCGTAAGATAAAGGCAAAAATTAAGACCAAGGTAAATTTAAACATTTTACTTATATATATAAGGGCAAAGGTGAAGGGGAATATGTAGATGAAGAAAATGATAAACATAAAAGTAAAAACAAAGATGAGGATGAGGATACCGGTAAAAGTAAAAACGAAGATAGGTGAAGAAAGATTAAAATAAAGGTAATTGACAGAGAGACTCAATCTGGGAACTATTTTGGGATTTTAGAAATTTTCGGGATTCTCGAGACTTATCGATAAAACAATCCATATTTTTATCGGTTTTGTTATCGATATTTTTATCGGTTTTGTTGTCGATATTTTTATCGGTTTTGTTATCGATTTTGTAATCGATATTTTTAACTATTTTGTAAGCGACATTTTTTATCGATATTTATCGATTTTGTGATCGATACTTAGCGATTTTGTTGTCGATATTTATCGATTATGTTATCGATATTTATCGATTTTGTTACCGACATTTATAGATTTTGTATCGATATTTATAGATTTTGTTATCGATTATTATCGATTTTGTTATCAATTTGGTTATCGATACTTATCGATTTTGTCGAATTTATCGATTTTGTTATCGCTATTTATCGATTTTTTCACCGACATTTATCGATTTTGCTTTCGATATTTATCAATTTTTTTTATCGATATTTGTCGATTTTGTTATCGATTTTCTAATCGATTTTGCTACGAATGGTATTATCGATGTTGCCGTTGAAATTTTTATCGAATTTGTCATCGATTTTGTTATCGATTTTTTATCTATCTATCGGTTTTGTTACCGATATTTAGTTGGACGTTATTATCGATTTTGTTATCGATAGAGTATAAAGATGGAAGAGATGAGGAAAGCTGCATACAGACGATTAAAGATAAAGAAAATCATGAAATAGAAAGAAATAATCTGACGACATTAATAGGAGACCACCTGAATAAAATGACAATCACCATTAGAGATAGATTTATTCGTGATACCCTACATTCTACTAAGACGTTCCTAAAAAATAATGACCAACTTTTAATTCTCAATGCGGACAAAGGAAACGTAACAGTAATGATGGAAAAATCGGAATACGATATAAAGATGCAGAAAATAGTCAATGATATTTCGACATACAGGGTTTTGAAACGTGATCCCACGAATAAATTACAAGCTAAAAATAACGAAATTGTAGAGAAAATGTACACAAACAAAGTGATTGATTTAAAAGAAAGGAATAACCTAACTTGCAAAACGGCCAATCCCCCTAGAATTTACGGTCTGCCTAAAATTTACAAAGAAGGAATCCCACTAAGACCTATATGTTCGTCCATCAGTTCTCCGTCCTATAACCTATGTAAATATGTTGTCCGCGTGCTCAAAAATGTAACAATGTCCTCCAAGTTTAATGTGAAAGACGCAGTCGAGTTTAAAGAAAAGATCGGAAAAACATATTTACGACGATGAAAGTCTTGTGTCGTTTGATGTCGTCTCGCTTTTTCCAAGCATACCCGTGGATTTAGCCATAGAGATAATAGATTCCAAGTGGAGTTCAATACAAGAACATACAACTCTAACCAAAGACCTTTTCTTAACCACATTGAAATTTTGCATTAAAGATAATCGCTATTTCAAATATAACGACAAGATTTACGAGCAAAAGTCAGGAATGCCTATGGGTTCCCCCGCTTCACCGGTTATCGCAGACATAGTAATGGAGGAATTACTAATCAAATTTGAAAATGACGCCGAAGGCAAACCCCGATTACTAACTAAATATGTCGACGACATCTTGGCAATTGCTAAAACCGAAAATATTGACAAGATGCTTAACACACTAAACAATTACAACAAGATAATAAAATTTACATTAGAAATAGAAAAAATGGACAATTACCCTACATGGACACCCTAATAATAAGGAAAAATAACAAATTAACAGTTGACTGGTATAAGAAACCTACAGCATCAGGGAGGCTCATTAATTTTAACTCGAGACATGAGAAGAAAATAATTCGAAATACCACCAAAAATTTTATAACAAGAGTCCTCACGATAAGTGAAGAAAATTATCATAAGAAGAACATTGCCACTATCAAAGATATCCTGCGGAAAAATGAATTTCCACATTGCTTAATTAATAAGCTTATCCGCGACTTCTATGTCCAGACCGGTAAAGAGAAATCAAATAGTGACGGGAACAACCAAGTGTATAAATCGGCAACATATGTACCAGGATTATCTGAGAGAATTAAATACTCAAAAATATATGACAAGGACAATTTCCGCATAGCGTTTACTTATGACAATACGCTGAAACAAGTTTATTCAAATACCAAAGATAAAATTCCAATAAATTAGAAGTCTGATGTAATTTATAGAATACCATGCAGTGGCGACGCGTCCCACGTATGCGACATGGTATATGTGGGGACAACAAAATCGAAATTAAAGACAAGGATTTCCGCTCACAAATCAAACATTAAGTTGAGGAATAATTCGGCGGACAATAAGACAGCCTTGTCATCTCATTGCCAGGATACGGGACATTATCCCGACTTTGATAAAGTAGCAATCTTGCAAGAAGAGAAAATCTATAATAAACGCTATGTTCTAGAGATGCTACATATTATGAACACCCCTAATCACAAAAGGATGAACTATAAAACGGACACCGACAATTGCGCTCACGTTTATCGCAATTTAGTTCTAACGCACAACAACAAACGTACAGTGTAGGCGTCGTGTGATCGTGTGTTCATGGTTAACTCATCGTCCGTCTGCTGCCAAGATTTCTTCGGACAACAACATTGCTCTGCTGAGATGACATACAAACATTTCTTAGTCTTACTGTTCAGCACTTTATGTATTGTTGTTTGTATAAAAATTTTTGTTTACAATTACTGTATTTTAATTATTAGTTTTCCTGTTTATGTTTAATATCTTCTTCGTGCTTGTTTGTTATTATACCTTTTAACATAGATTAGTCGACCGGACAAAGCTAATAGTGTAAGTCGTTTTAATGCACTTCTGCATATGTATGTTTTTGTTGGTTTATATTGTGATGATGTAAAATTATTGTTTTCCTTTTTTAGTCCTGAAGATGCCTTCAGACTGAAGGCGAAATATCGACAAAAATAAAACTAAAAAGTAAATAAAACAGAAAAACATTTAATGTTTTATTTAACATACTCATAGCTCAAAAATAATGATTAAAAGATAGAGTATAAAGATAAAAATGAATATAATAGAAAAACAGAATAACATATAAAACGAACAGGGGTAGAGGTACGGATCTAGACAGAAAAAAGAGAAAAAATATAACCTTAAGCAAAAGCAGATGTGTGTATGTATTAGTGATGTCAATTTTCGGGGTTTTGTCGATCCCGGGATTTTCGGGATCTGAAAATACAATCCCGGGATTGTCCCGAAATTCAAGAAAAAGTGCAACACATCTGTGATCATCCTATTATAGTATTTTAAATCAGATTGATATAACAAAAAAAAAGTACAATTTATTGTAATTCATTTACATACTTATTAAGACGATAAATCAGTATTTTAATCAACAAAAAACATTGAATTTGACAAACATATATGTATATATGTATGTACATATCCTCATTAATTTATAACATAGTTTTTGTACACAGAAATATTTTGCATAGATTTTTTTTGCAATATTCAGAATATTTTTCATGGTATTGGTTTTGTTAATTTAATAAAATATATATGTATGTGCAATTTTGAAGTTGCTAAAACATCCCGTTGACATTTTATATTTTTTTTCCACAAAAAAAATCGTTATAAGGAAGAAAATGCCCAACATCGTCAGTAAAAAAAATTCAAAAATCAAGGGAGTTTTTAGCAACTTTAAAATTGCACTTTATTGTATTAAATTGAATGGGCTATAAAACTGCATAATAGAATTATTTGTAAAAATTATGATTAAAAAGTTTGATATTTTTATGATAATTTGGTGAACTTAAACCAACTTTCTCTAAAGTGTGAAATTTTGATTGACATGATTTTTGTTGTAAAATGAGCTATATATTTTTTTTAATTAACAAAAAAATACCATGAAAAATATTTTGAATATAGCAAAAAAAATCGATGCAAAATATTGTTGTAAGTGACTGTATTAGGTACAGCAGTAACTGCCTATGTAACTATATAAAATTTCTTAAATCACTATTTGAGATCAATTTAAGATATTATCAGTATATTTAAGTAATAATAAAAAAGTTAACACATTTAAGTAAAAAATAAATATATAAGTGCATCACCTATTCCATTTTGAGCGAAGCAAAATTATTCCTTCTTTTGATGGAAATGCGATCTTAAAGAAATTATAGCATTAAGGGTTGCAAAAAATCCTTGTTTTGCCCTTGAGAGGGGATATTTGTGATAAAAATTTAATTGGCTAACAAAAAAATTGTTTCCAGAAATCCCGGGATTTAAATCGACTAATCCCGGGATATTCGGGACTTCAAAAAGACCGGGATCCCGGGATTGACATCCCTAGTATGTATACATTGGTTATGAGACAAAATAGATAAGTAACGTAAGTTCCACTTCTCTAGTGTGGCCCAGGCGCACTTACTTTTTTTTCTTACTGTATATCTCTGGAAGTGTTCATGGTAGAATACCGGAACTTGGTACGGCAATATATGAAATCAATCTTATAGTCATGGAGAAAAATGGCGAGTGAAATCCTCCTAAATGCCCGGACCGATTTTAACGAAGTTCTTTGTGTACTTTTGAGTGTAGTTTCACAATTTCACCCGCAAGTTGGCGGTGGAGTTAAGTCATTACTAAAAATCTAATTTATTATCCACTTTGGCTAATATTCAAAATATGTATTGGCAATACTATTGCCACAAAAGGCCGCCAAGTGGCGCTGGAGTCATTACGAATAATCGCCAAGTTAGAAAAGGTGCCGTGGATGTCAGATTAAATCGACCTGTTGCACCAATGATATATCGAACTCTTGTCTGTTACAATTGGCCCAATGGATGTGATTTGCCAGTATTATTATGCGTTAAAGCTTCTACCCGAGACACCAGGGCTGTGTTGTGCAGGGGTAAATCTCAAATCGCGACCGATAAATCAACCGCCAGAACCATTGCGCGCCTTTTACTGTAATATTTAATTTGGAGTAATTGAATTTACTTTTTAAAAAGGTGGCAACCCTTGCAAAAGACTTAAATATTATTCAAAACTTTTAAACTAAAAGTTTCTTTACAATATTTCGTTAGACAACCATATATTAATTCTTGAGGTAGCTTGCGTATAATTAATTTAAATTTGACTTTTCAAACAGGTGGCAACCCTTTTCAAAATATATTCAACCTACAGCTTTTTTAAGCCTCTTGACATCCATTTTTTAATATAATTTTCGAATAAATAACTCCCCAAATTACAGTTGAATTTTATTTTTTTTAAAGGTGGCAGCTCTAATCCATGAGTAGATAATGATTCTATATATCTCCATACCAAGTTCCAGTAATCTATCAAAAATATTTCCTGAGAAATGCGGTATGAAATATTCCGTTTGTATGGGAGGTGCCACGCCCCCTTGTCTAATCGAGATTAAATTTATCCTATATTTTAAGTTGGGCTAAATGACAGCAGTGTACATTTCATGATGATCGGTTGAGTAGTTAAAGCGTGAAAGCGTAACAAACAAACAAACTCATTTTCGGATTTATAATATTATAATAATAATAATATAATATATAATATATATAATAATAATATAAATATATATTAAGTAAGGATTTAAAATTTTCAAGATGAAAAAAAAAATAATATTAGGACGGTTGTATGTCCTCTCCCTATGTTTTAAAAATCATCGCATTCCAATTTGTATTTTCAGAGAAAATAATAAATTCCGTACTATGGGCGCGTTTCTAACACACGTTTCTAACTGTTTGCCTCAACTGTAGCTGAAATGCTGTCAAGTGTTTGAGTTCAACAGTTACGTCTTAGAAACGGGATGATGCATTAACTGCCAAAACATTTGTAAACAAGTAAAATTAAATAAAACACCACAAAAAAAAAATTAAGCCAAAAATATGGATAGCACAGGATTTATAATGGAGTTTTTCTGATTTTATTTTTAATATATGTATTTGTACGTGCATTTTATTTTATTAACAGCAAGTTTCGCTAGCAATTTACAGACAAATTATTTTTTTATTTACATTTTCTATGAAAACTGACGGAAGGGAAACATTATTTTTGACTTATATAAATTGTTGACTTCATGTAGCGAAATAATTTTATGATGGAAAAAATGTCGTAAAGTTGCCAACCGTTGAGCTGAGCGGAACAACTCAACTGTGCGTTTCTGAAACAAACACTCAACAGTTGAGCAACAGCTACGTCTTAGACTGCTTTTACACAGTTCAAGTATTGAATTCAATTCTGCTCGCATGTGGGAGAGAGGGGTGACAAGAAAAGGGACGAGTACACATGCGTCTGTACCGTCAAGTCGTTTCAACTTTCTTGCTTTGCTTTTGGCATTTTCGTTGCTTCCCATTTAAAGAACCAAAAACTTGAATTCAACAGAATTGAAACGTGTAAAAGAAAGAAGAAAACACAAAAGAGAATGAGCAAGAATTGCTTTCAAGTACTTGAATCATGTAAATCGGGTGTTAGAAACGCGCCCATCGTAAAAAAATTCAAATGCTCACAAAAAGTCTAAATTTAAAAATTTGTCAATGAAATTTACGGAGTGTATTTCAGGTGAGTGTAATTACATTTGAACGAAAAATCACCTCGAAATTCGAACGACGGTAAATTTGTGACACACTTGAGATGGCCTTGCGCATGAAACAGTAGCTTATGTCGAGAGACTGGCTTTAGTATAATGTAGCATTCCCTATATTCTTTAAACTACAAGGAATTTTTTAATCAGACTTATATAATATATATAATATTGACTTGCTAGCATCGGAACTGCTTCTTTCACGTTTATTTGCCAACAGTTCTTCAACGGCTCGGCGCCAGTGACTCATTCGCAAACGTATGCTGCGAATGGTTCATAATACTAAAGCCAGCCTTACGACATAAAATACTATTCTATACGAACACAGATACTATTTATACTTCCTAATAAGCTTGCAAAATTCCCAATACCGAAATCCCTCATATGAGTTATTATCGATAAAAGTTTGGGTATACTAACGTCTGGCATCATTATTCTACTGTCTTCGTTTTCTCGTTCCGATAACTTTCTCTTTCCCGCTTGCCTAGACCGCTGTGCACATCTTGCACGCGCAGTCGCCCGCGACACATACATATGCGCAGTTTTAGGCTACACGTTGTAGCAAAGACCTTTACATTGCCAGAACGCTGTTAAGGCTTCCATTGCTTAGACTTCCATAAAAGTTTAAAAGGTGTTCGCACGAGGCGATTTGAGTTCAACTTTCGCTTTCAACTCACGCAGGGTTGCACGAAAAAAAGTTGAATGGCTAAATGTTGGCTGGCGACCAACTTTGTTGAAAGCGATTAGTTGAAAGGCCGTTCAGCCAAAAGTAGAATGCAAAGTTGAACAATGTATGGTGGGTTTTGTCGAAGGCTGAGATATGCTCAGCCGCTCCAGAGTCCAGCGAAGGTCCCACTAACCCCCACCAAATAAAACACAATGGCCCGTAGTCATACTCAAAATAAAGTCGACTTTAAAGTTAGTTGCAGCTTTTTTGACAGATATCCCATTGAAAATTATGTCAAAAAGCTGCAACTAACTTTAAAGTCGACTTTATTTTGACTATGACTATGGGCCAATGATTTGTGTATTAAGTCGAACACACCCACACACACACGCGGCTATCTAGAAGGCCGGCAACTTGTCGTGCTGGGGAGAGCGGAAGGTAAGGAGGGAGAGTCGGCGGTCGGTGTCGGAGATTATTCGGCGGGTAATTGTACGGCGACGGGAGTGCTACTAGTGACAGCAAGATTGGCAGTGGTACGCGTCAGTCGTAGCGAAGAGCGTGGAAATGAGAGCAGTCGCGGTGGTTGTGACGGCGACGGCAATGGCTGCGACAGCAGCCTTCAGTTCTCTTGCAGTGGTGGTGGCGGCCTTAACGGTGACGTTGGCAGTGGCCCATATAATGCTGAGAGCGGCAGCGACCTCCCGCAGTGGTGTTGTATGCCCTATTTAACTACGACGGTAACAGCGGTACTGGGCGACGATGGTTGACGTTCGCAGTGGCGATTATCGTACTCGTGACGGGTAGTAGAGGCAGCCTGGGGCGATGATAATGGCGGCGGCCCTAGTGATGAAGACAGTAGCAGCGGGTCCTGATGGTGGCAGCGGTGACAGCGGCCCTGGTTGGCGATAGTTAGCGTTTGCAGTCCTCGGTGATGATGGCGGGCGGCCCACGGTTGTAGCTTCGGCCTTGGGGCGGCAGTGGTAATAGCGGCCCTGGTAATGAGAGCAGCGGTACGGGCCCTAGCGGTGATTATTGCGGCGGCCCTGGATGACAGTGAGTACAAATATCCGTCCCCGGTAAAGCTTGCGGGCGGTCCTCGGTTGCCCAGCCCCGCCGTATGTATTCGTGGCAGCTAGGTGCTGCAGGGCGGTGCTTCGCCCCCTGCAGCGCCCGCTATCCGCGCGGTATCTCAAGCAGGCAGGGTTGCTCGAAATTGGTCAAGCCCAAACGGACCACGCCCCTTGTCTGCTTGAGACCGTATCCAAAAATGGGTCTAGCCCATAATTAGTGATAGAACGATACGAGTACCGAGTACAGTATCGAAAAAGTATCGACGAGTTAAGAACATTATTAAGTAAATTTTTTTTTTTAATTACCTAATAAATATTGTGGCGAACGTTCGAATATTAACTTCAATATCCAATATGAATGTTATGAAAATGAACATAAAGCTCATTTACTTCAATACTGTCATAACTCAAAAAACAGAAAACCCGAGAAACACGCATTTAAAGTTTTTAATTCACATATCGGTACCCTCATGCCAGAAGCATGAATGTGCAAATTTATCTGTTTGGAGTTATTGGGTTGACTTGGTTAATCTTTGGATTTTCTTTGTTATACCAAAACCCAGAATACCATGCGTACACGGAAAGTAAATATTTTACAATTTTAATTGCATAAATGTAGAGCTAAGTCTCGCAAAAGAACTTTCAAACTTGATTTCCCAAAAGTTTTATTTTTACACATTCATGTTAATGGGATGTTAATTTTTTAGATTTTTACGATCCCGGGTTTTTCGGGATGTCGTTGGCTCAACCCGGGATTAGTCCCGGGATTTAGATATTTATTATTTTTCAACGGCTTAACATGAATAAATTGCATCAATATGGTTTGAATAGCCCTCCTATCATATAATAAATAATAAGTAAATGGGTTTGGAACGTACTTTTTTATTTAAAGTGAAAATTATTTCATAAGTAACAAAACGAAAGACTGTAATTAAATTTATATACATTTAATAATACTTTAGTGTGTACATATCTGATAAAGTAATTTAAGGTATGTCGAAAAAAGCTTGATGCAAAAAAAAAATAAGTAAAAAAATTTATTTTCTGGTTAAAAGAACTTTATAACACTAGTGGCAGAAATAAAAGAAGCGCCTTAATTAGAACAATTTTGTCTATATTCTTTTGTTTATCCAAAATTCAATTTTTTTTATTAAAAGTCTACCTCACATTACACATAATTAACTGCATATAAATGGTCATTTCTCTGACGTCACGATTTTTTTAAAAAGACTTTATCTAGCACTGGCCGCCAAAATAACGTAAACGACATTTTTTTTTTCAAATCTTCTTTTTGATGCAGAAATATTCCTAGAGCATCTAGATACATTTCTGCATAAAAACGAATATTAAAAAAAATGTCGGTTACGTTATTTTGGCAGTTAGGGCTCGCTATAATTTCAAAGAATGGTTAATTTCAATTAATTTCAAAATTTACATAATATTCTCTTTCATTTGATACCCATACTGTTTTTTTAAGTTTATTGCACTGACATTTTTAAATAATTTTTTGAATTACTCATATCTTTCAAATTTCAAAGTTCTTTTTAAAAATCCTGACGCCACACAGTGTACGAAATTCGAAATTAGGACGACAAAAATCATAACTTGAAAACTAATGGATATAAAATTATGAATTTTTGCACATATCATTTTCGTGACGAAAAGTACGTTCAGGCAAAAATTGTATAAATCCGCCCACCGCCACGCCCACTTCCCATAGGAACCACACATTGGAAATGAATGAAAAACCAAAATACACTATTAAATTAGTTTTTTATTAGACAGAATTTTTGCAAATTGACTTAACTCTCATCAAATTCAATATTTAATAATGGGTTTTTAAGCAATTTTAATATATCTGGAGTAATGGCTCCATGCTTGGTCTTGGGAGATTTCCTTAAGATAGAAATGTATGGATCAGACGAAATTAGAAGTCTTTTTAATAAGTCGTTGTTTGTTTGGGTTCGAGAATTTTTTCGCGTGAACTGCAATCTGTAGCGTTTATTGTCCTTATTTCTCGATTCTTGGGCTTCTTCAGATAATTGGCCGATAGGAAGTATGCAATGATCAATTACAACCTTGCCATGACAGAGCACTTTATGTACCGTAACTGGCATATAATACCATGAATAAAGCTTTAAATATAGTTCCATAGTTTCAGACGCATAAAGATCAAACGCCTCTGCATCAAGGGAATATCCCGACGCTAAGCATTCAAGTATCACATGAAATCGTTGCAAAAGCTCCAAATTAATTCCGGTTATTTCTGCTGACTTTTCTGAATTTCTAAAAAAGCGTCTGGCCGTGTTGCCGTCATTTGTATTTCCACATGATTGCTTCGGCATATCTACTAATAACCCCATTTCCGATCTAAATTTCTCCTGAATAATAGTTTTTCTCCGCTGTACATTGCATTTATTTTCTGATCCCCGAACTTGCCATGATTTAATTTCCAATCTATAAGCTATATGCAACAAACATTCCATAAACCGTATCCACGAATGTAACGGTGACAAGCCAAATTCTAAAAGTTCAAGATCAATGTTTGTTTTGATAAAATTGAAGTATTGTTCATTTCTGTTGGTTTTGCCCCACACAAATAACATACTTGGGACGAATTATAGTTGGAAAGGGCTGTGCATACTTTTCCATCAATCATGCATAAAATTACTTTTGGGTGAACATATATACTAGGTCGGTGGACCTCATCAACAAGCACGTTCACTTTTGTTGGGCGGAGTTCTGCTATTTGCTCCTTGATATATTTTACCTCCATTTTTATTAAGCCAGTGGTCTCTTTAGCAAACATTATTTTAATAGGCCGGCAATGTCGAGAAGAGTTCGGAGCAGGATTTTGGTACAGTATCAGCTTCTCTCCTTTAAAATTATTCACATACATTTGAATTGGAACAAGGGATATGCTAAATAAGTTTTCATCGCTATTACGCTCGTCTGACCAATTTTGCTTATAAGGGCTCTGATTTGCACCATCGCATCCCCATTTAAATAAAATTTGCAATTCATTGCCATTACATGAGTCTAGGTTCGCTTTTAAAACATCATTAATAGAAGCACATAACCTTATTATCGTGTGATCTATCAACGACTGTAAATTTATTTCAGCGAACGATTCCGTCACTGTTATGTTTTCAGGGTAGCACAACTGTTTTGCAGCAAAAACACGCTCATATGAGGGAAATAAATTAGGGCATATATGCTTGGTATATTGCTTAAGCAACCGATATTTGTTTGCGGATAAATCTAAATCCAAAATCATAGCTAACGCCTCATCAGGCGAAAGAGCTTCAATCTTATTGCTCGATGTTCTTAACTTTTTAATAGTATTTCCTCTTTCTGGAGATGCGAAAGCAAGCTCTTTTACTATTCCTGCTGAGCTTCTCTTCCCGGAAGAGCGCATTTGCATTTCTGCTCCTAAAAGTAATTGACTACTGTCAATGTTTTCAGTAATTTTCTTAGCTTTTCTTTCTTTACTTCTTTGACTGCAATCATCGAAGCTAATTGCAGGTCGACCTCTGGGCTGGCTTTCCCTCACAGCAATATTTGTAAATGAAGAAAAGTCGATTGTACTTGAAAGCCATTTATCATTATCATGCAAAAAGCGAGGTTTTACTCTATACGCTTTTGCCCATTTTCCTTCAAATTTTGAACATAAACGCCAAAAAAAATGTTTAGGTTTATCAAAATCGATAGTTGTTGTTGATCCGCTGCTAAAATTCATAGTAATAAAGTTACATATTTTATCACATCTATCTTCTTTAAGGTTAGATAACCATACATCAAACAAAATTCTATGCGATATTTTAGAGGCGCTCATACTAAAATTTAATTTTCTCACAAAAGTGCAAGTATGTGCAGAATTTTATTTCTTATTTTTAAAAATAAATATATGTATGTTATATATATGTTCTTTGTTGTGGTGGGTGTTGGTGGAATCAAAAGATAAGGACCGCTGAAAATTGACTTTTATTAGGAATCACTTGTAAAAACATGCCCTGAGTTTTTCATCTGTAAACAGTTACCTTTACTCAAAACACAAAAATATAAAAAGTTTAACCAGATAATAGCTTAAGTTATCTCCACCGAAAAAATTTTGAAAATATATTTATTACTTTAATAATTATAGGCTTTTAAAAATTGCACTAGTTGCGTTCGCACTAATTGTGTTTTTGTTTGTTTATTCGCAATACCGCTAGAAGTGTATAAACAAAAAACTTGTCGCATATATGGTATTTCTGGTATATATTGACATTCTTCTTTATAATAGAGTAGCCAGATTTAAAAAAAAAGGAATATTAAAAAACCATTTTTGTCGTCTCAAATTTGAAGATCGAACACTGTGCGCCAGAGAGAAAAATTAAGAGCGCAATTTTACTAAAAATCCTGGCAACGCAATTTTACTATATTTGGCCCTTGGTTTGGCGAATATAATGATTTTTTGTGTGTGCAAAATTGCCTGCCGCAAGGTATTATATGTATATTGAGCTTCGTATTTATAAAAAAATGTTAAATATCAAATAAACAAAAGAAATATAGGAAAAACTGGTCAACATAAAGCGTTTCTATTATTGCCACATATATAAATTACAAATCCCGAAAATCCCGGGATTCTAGGCAAATAATCCCGTGATTTTCGGAACTTAAAAAATACCGGGATCCCGGGATTAACATTCCTAGTATACTCCCATACTAATAATTAATACATGTTTTGTTTTGGCGAGCTACAGGTAATTGCCACAGTTATGAAATTTTTATACAACCTGTAGTGGTCATTTCAACATTGGCTTCGGGTAAAAATGTTTAAATAATTGAAAAACGAATATCTTGCCTCCCCTTTGATAATGAATGGTGGAAGAGGATGATCTTCCAACTCGACAACTTGGCCACTCTCCAGCATAAGGCACCCCATGTATTCTACCTTCGCTGTGAAATCCAGCCCATTCTTGAAGAAAATTTTTATGAAAGAGAGCTTATCTTTCCAATAGACTAAGGGATGCACAGCAGAGGTGCACGTAATCGACGTCGCGGGCAAACTACGAGCACGCGGGCGTGCTAGGCGAGGTGAAGTGAGCTGTACGGAGATGGCATCGTATACATATTAACCACCACACACTTATTTTCAAGTAAAAATTTGTGTATGGATGTGTACTTTTGCGACAACTGAGCCAGTGTGGCATCAGGCCACCAGAAAAAGCCAATTTTTCCAAAACAAAAGCGCCAAGTTTTTAGTATCATGTTTAATAATTTTTTTGATTCAGTAAAAAGTGTATATACATATCCATTTCCTCACGTTTTTATTAATAAATTAATTTCAATACATTTATAACAACGCAAAACATATTTAATTTACCTATTCCTCACATTTTATTCAGTAAATGAATTCCATCTTAATGTAGAATATTAGTGTATAGTGTATACATACATACATATGTACCTATGCATTCGGTGTGCTTAAATTAAAAAAGCATCACTAAATACCGCACCAAGCATTGAATTCCAATTATTTTGGCTTTTTGGTTTCCCAAAAGCACTAAATTTAGTGCAAAATGCACGACCTTGGCAACAGTGAGCTCAAACAGTGATGCCAGACCAAGTATTGAGTAAATGCGCTATGTATATTTTTTTTTTAGAGCGAAAGTTCTAATTGGCGAGGGTATTGATTTTTGGTTCTTACATAGAACACTGATAAGACTCACAAACTTATCTTAGGACGTAATTAAAATAATCAACATTATTTGTAGACGAATATATTTGTGTTCGTATGAGATAGTAGCTTATGTCGGGAGGCTGGCTTTAGTAAAATGTACCATTTCCTATATTCTTTATCCCAAAGGGATTTTTTTATGAAACTTTATACGAATATTGACTTGCTAGCATCGCCATTAACATTACCGTCTTTTACGTTTATTTTCCAAGAGTTCTTCAACGACTCAGCGCCAGTGAGTCTTTCGCAATCGTATGCTGCGAATGGTTCATTATACTAAAGCCAGTCTTCCGACATAAGCTACTATTCTGTACGAACACAGCTATGTATACTTCCTAATAGGCTTGTAAAATGCCCAATACCCAAATCCCTCGCATGAGTTATTATCGGTAAAAAATTGGGTACGCTCAAATCTGGCATCGCTGCAGCAAGTACAGCGCCAGTGAAACATTGTTGATATTTTAAGTACAATTGTACTTTTTTCAGTACAATTAATTTTAAAATGTACAAAAGTACAATTTGCCGATTTTCAGTACAATTTCAACATCAATAATACTTTTTGTACCAAACGCTCAAATCTCTTCAAGCACTTTGATTCTTAATCCGTTTACATTTAAGTAAATGGATATAGCTATATTTCATATTTGCTACAAAACGAAATTATGAATTGTAATTTTGAATGTAAACGTGAACAGTAATATTAGTGATGTGCGTTACGGTGATTGCGATTTCTTATCGCCGGCGGGTGAAATATCCCTCATCGCTATTTATTTTGAAAAAATCTTTGGAAATGCAATTTACCTAATGGCGATCCTGCAGAAATAGAAGTAATTGAGCAATTCGGGGGTTGAAAGTAAAAAAATGTATGTAAATTCCATGCGTTGAAATTATAAATTTCCCTTGAGCATTTCCATTTTATCGATAATGATCTCATTTTATGTTCATTAATATGAACTGACCTATATAGTGTATTAATGTTTTATCATCATTTTCTTCATCTTTAACAATTTAATTATTTGTTTTTCTAAAATTTTAGCTCATTATCAAACGAAAACATTGCAGATAAATAGAAACTTGAAAAAAATCAACAAAGTTTCATCAAATTTTGACAGTTTTTGTTCAGAATTTGTAGCCATCTTTTGGGTTAACAATTTTGTAGCGCATTCATTCTATTATAATAAGGTGCAAGTTTGAAGTGCCTAGAAAATACCATTGATTTTTTGAATTTTTCTGTTTGCGGTGTTGCGCACTTTCTTCCATATAACGAACGTTCGCATTTTATGTTATATGGATGAATGCGGGTGTAGTGTTGTTGTTTTTTATTCTAGTATTTTAAGTTAAGCTTTATTTTATAGTTTTTCTTAGACAATGATAAATGATGTACACAAATTTCAATATGGAAAAAAAGTGCAACACCTTCAACGAAAAAAGTTCTCACAAAACCAACGCGAATTGAATGTACTATCTCGATCATTTAAACATCTCGGACTCGCCCACCACTAAAAATGATTATTTAAATCTAAAGTATATATTAAATGATATTTAATATTTGCTTTAGAGATGAAATTTCGACAAATTTGTTTAAACAAAAATGTTAAGCGCATATGCAGAATGTGGAAGCGAGATTCTTCTTCTTGCGTTTCTATGTTTATATCATTTATCAGTTTAGGCACATACGATCAAATGTAAAAAAAAATATTTTTAATTGCGGATCCGAAAGAAATATTTATTATTTGCATTGAGTTACGCAAAAATAGTGCCGAAAAGTTCCGAAAGGGCCGAAAATGGCACAATGCACACTCATTTTCCATCACTGTCACACATACAATCTCACTATTCTGTTGACTCCGTTTTCCCCTTTCGATAACTTTTTGCTTCCGCGCTTGCCCAGCACCGCTGTGCAAAGCTTTGTACGCGCAGTCGCCCGCGACACATATGTGCTGATTTGGGCATCCCTACAATAGACAATGGGCTTCACCACATTTGCTTCTCGATCTCTACATTTGCATTTCATTTTCAAAGTAAAGTTATTTATAAATACATGTAAGCGTCAAACAATTATAAAATATTTGCTTTTAAAAACTTGGAAATAAGCTTTTTGCTATAAACATTTGATTTATGGTCTGATTATGCATACTTCGCATAACTTCGCACAACTTCGCATAAGCTTGAAACTGTAATTTCGTATGTACTATGTATGTATTTTGTATGTATTCCATTACCCAGAAATTAGCATAACTTTTGAAAACTTAGCGATCTGTTGAGTTTAGATTTTGCTTCATATTTTCTTAAGTTACACTTTTAGTGCACTGGTACAAATGGTTGTGCGAAGTTATGCGAAGTATGCATAGGGACACGAATTTCGATACGATACGATGTCATATCGATACTTTTGGCATTCGATACCGATATTTTATACTCGATAGTCTAAAAACGATATTTTTTGGAATCGAGTACCAGAACCCTAGTATCGTATCGAATGTCATAAACACACATTCCAACACTAAGGGAAAAAAATTTTAGAATTAAAAAAAACGTGCGCAATTGAAAAAAATACGCATCTGAAACAGCACCAACCCAACTCGTTTTAAATTAGAGTATATACGCTATAAAATATGTGGTTGTGAAGGGCACAGATGCTTTTTCGTAATTAAGAGAAGAAAAAAAATTTATTTTATGTTCAGTCTGATGGGGAATTGAACCCGGACCCTCTTGGCCGCAACTAATTGTATCAAGCGTCTTTGCACACTCAACTGCAGCCATACATGTAAAGGTGTTTTCAAATGTTGAGTTTGAATTAACATCACAGAACGCGATTGGTGCATTATGTCATACCATGTATGCGTGTATGTGTTGTCACCGCTGTGCATGCTTTGTATGCATATACCTTCTTAATTACATATGAAAAAGCATCCGAGACGTGAAAAACGCCATCCGTGTAGTAAAAAATGCTTCATTTTAGTACGGGAGTATTTGAATTGAATATTTCCATTATATGTACGTAGTGTATGTATAATGGAAAAATCCATTTGGTTAAGACTTTTCACTTGATTTAAATACGAACATTTTTAAACGGTAATTAATGTTTAAGTCAACCCCTCAATCTCTACGTGTTGTAATAATAATAAAGTACGGCGCTTACACAATATATTAGTGTTTGGCCGGACTTCTCCTCCGATTTGGCGCGTGGGCCTTAATGTTGTGGCACAAAGAGGGTGCCTACAGTTTTATGTCGACTATGAACGGCGATTGTATTTTATGGGAAGCTGTTTTTCATTTTCAAGGGTTGCGTACTTCTAACCATTGCACCCCAGCGGCCTATATGCGAAACCTATATTCAGATAAATTTTTTGGATTTCGGTATCGATATTTGGAATATCGAGTCTTTTTATTCCTATATTAATGGGTGCCAGATATTTTTAAAGCGATACTTTAAATGAGTTGATTTATCGGAAGTTTATTCCAAAACTTCCTTTGGATCAGATAAAAACTATTAAGAGCAGTAACTATTCAATTTATAAATAGGAAGACGTTGAAAAAGCATAGCAATCTGGTGTTTGTTTACTTTTTGCGTTTGCTCTGAGAATACTTGGACGTACGAGTATTATCGATACTTCTTTGCAAACATGAGTACTGGCATCGATACTTTTTTAGAGTATTCTATATGAGTACTAGTATCGATACTTTTCTAAAAAGTTCTATCACTACCCTCTAGTACTGCTGGAGTCAATCGCTACTTTTGAACCGCTACTGCACCGACTCCTAGGTAAGTATCTACTCTATTAACCCGTGGTAGTGCACATGGTAGTGCAGAGTCGAAGCAGAATAGCGAAAAACTACGACAGAGGGCGCCCATAAATCACGCAAGTGACTACTTTAGTAACTCCCGGTAGTGCAGAGAGAGCCGATGGTGACTATTGCCTTGTAAAAGTAATCGATGGAATACACTGCAAGTAGTCGGTCGGTAATTGACGGTGTTTATTAGGTAGCTACCGATTCAGCAGTCTTGTAGTCACTCCCCCGTACTGCAGGGTAACCATAATGGTTTTGGAGTGTTGCCTGGGGGGCTATTTCCCCCTTGCAGCCCCTTTAACCAATCAGCCCAGGATGCGATCCATGCTTACCTACGGGCAACTGATGCTGGTTGAGTGCATGCTGGCTGCTTTAGCTCTGGTTTTGTATGAGCTGTTTGAGAAGTGAATGGGCTTATTCCGCGTTATGTGTTTTGTGTAGCGAATTTCTTCCATATGTTGGGGCGCATGATTATCCAAGTTGGCGTTTGCGAAATTTGTATGTGCTTACCATGCCAGCTTCGTGTATGCGTATGTATGCATGTATGTATGTACATAGGGGTGCTTTTAGTCTTGTTGGCATGTTAGTTTGTGTGTATGGCTACCAGTATGTATGTACGTATGTTTATATATTTCTACTTATGTGCAGTTGTAAGCAGCGTTGCCGTTTTGGGCCAATTGGACCAAAATTGGTAGCTTCATTCTCCGTTGGTAGCTTGGTTGGTTTGATGAAGCAAAATGTTTTGAAAATACAACCAAATTGAACATTAAAATTTGTTCGCTTAATTTAAGTTTACACGTTCAAAACACTGCTTTCACTTTGCTTACACGTATAAGATTTCTTTATTTTTTTTCTATATTTTATTAAGCAGACAATTTTCTGCAAACAAAAACTCACTTCCCAAAGCTATGACCGATTAGCTGTTGAAAGAAAAATTGGTGATAGGCAATTTGCAAAGTGTGAATGTATTGGTAAAAAAGGGTGAGTGCACGCAAATTGAATCAAATTTGGATTTTTTTTTATTGAAATGCATAGACATTTTCGTTTTTTTCACACACAAAAAAAAATTGTTTGATATGAATTGAATCAATCACAAAGATATTAACATATTTTACAATAACTTAATTATTTTATTTAAAGGCCCGAATTTATTTTGTTTAATCTTAAATATTGGTGTGAATAATTAACCAATACCGTAAACAATATTGTGTGTAGTTTTAATTTTTACTGCTAATTTGTGTAGCTAAAAACCCCGAAAACTCGAGAAATCTCGTTTTAATGATGAAAAATGTTTGGTAGTTTGGAAACTTGTTTGGTAGGCGTTTTGGTACCTACAAATATTTTCAAGTGGCAACGCTCTAGTGTGATGTCGAGTATGTTATTGTAGCGTAGGCGAAGCTACGTTACAAATGCAAACACCTTTTCATGGCAAATATTCTGATATTTTTTATATTTTGATATTTTTACCCATTTTACGCAAAAGTTGCCTGAAAAATCGCCTCGTGCGAAAGCCCTACTACTCTTCTGGTTGATTTTCGACAATTTTTTTCATACGATTTGGAGCATTTTTCTCATATTTTCAGAATCCTAAATTTCATTAATAAAGTTTCTATAGCAAGAAGTTTAGGTTAAACTAGTTAATTTTTATCGTTCCCACTCAGAAAAATTTACTTATATAAAAAGCATTCGTTACATGGAAAAAAAAGTAAGTGCGCCTGGTCCACACTGGAGAAGTGAAACTTACGTTACATATCTAGTATGTCTCATAACCAGGGAACGGATTTTTAGGACCTAAAAACCTATAAAAAAGGCAAACTAAAATAACGAAATAGGCTGGAAAAGGCAAAATAAAATAGCGAAAAAGGCAGGAAAAGGCACTTGGTGTTGCAAAAAAGGCAAAAAAAGGCAAAACAAAATAGCAAAAAAGGCATGAAAAGGCAAAAAAAGCAAAATAAGGCACCTAAAAGACAGAAAATATGAAGAACAATCAAAAAATACATTTACATTACAAGTAAAAAGAGAAAAACTATGAACTAGTTTCATTATATGAAAAATTTGTACTTTGAATCTTTGACTATTTTATCCTTTCGGGTTTCTAACTCATAAAACTTTAATCTGTATAGTTGTAGTAACATTGAACCACAAGATGCATTTTGAAGTTTTCGGGCAGCATTTTCATTCGATTTTCGCGAAGAAAAGCCTTGAATGTACTAAATGTGCGCTCGACGTAAGTTGATACAAGTGGAGCCCAATTTAAATATGGAACGTTTGAAACGTTCATATTATCAGGAATAAGGGCGTTTTCCTCGCCCTTTATAATTCTGTCAACACCCCTTATTGTCTCCAAGCCTTCGTTAGCTGAGAAAACGGCTTTGAATTTTTCCAACACCAATTTGGCAAGAGGTCTCTGCGCTTCTATAAGCCGCATGGGCAATGTGTATATTTTTTAATCTTTAAAAAAAAAATGTAAATGCTATAATCACTTTTTTAAAGGTAGAAAAGGCAAAAAAAGGCAAATATCTTAAAAAAGGCAAAAAAAGGCAACATCAAATGTGTATATATGGAATCAGGGAAAGCTAAATCGTGGACATTCTTAATCGAATATACTCTATCTCTTTAGCAGAAAAAAAGGCAATTTCCATAAAATCCGTTCCCTGCTCATAACCAATATACATACATACATACAAACATCTGCTTTTGTGTAAGGTTATATTTTTTGTCTTTTTTCTATCTAGATCTCTACCTCTACCCCTGCTCGTTCTAATAAATAAGTGTATATGCTATTCTGTTTTCCATATCTTTATACCCTATCGGTAACAAAATCAATAGTAGCATCCAACAAAATATCGATAACAAAACCAATAAAAATATCGATAACAAAATCGATGACAAATTCGATAAAAATGTAATTTAATTTAAATTTAAGTTCTCTGGTTATAGTATGTGCATGTGTAAGAACGTTATCAATAAATGATTTGCGAGGTTGTTTAGGTATGTATGTACACATAAGTACATAGAGGGGAACGTTATCAATGCATATGGGCATTCCCATGGTGGCGCACGTGACAGTCGTACGATTTCAATGTGATAAAAAAAAGGAATACCATTTGTTTTCTTTAACTTTTTTGGGCCATTGTATAGCACGTAATTAGCTCTATATTTAACCGAAAAATTAAATCAATCGAACTGCTTGGTCCTGAAGTAGAAGCATTTAAAGAGAGGTTCGTTACGTGACAAAAAATGGAAGTTGATTTTTTCTTTTCTTGCAAAATCGCAAAACTCTGCGAATTGTGGATGGCTATTTTGATGAAACTTATTTTGATATGATTTGGAGCAATTCTAGATGTTTTTAGAGTTTTTTGAATTAACGCAAATTGTTTCGATTCTCTTTTACAACCCCAAGTGTGAAACGTGACGTGACGTGGCGTGACGTGACATAAATTTCCATCGTTATATTTTTGTTAATATTGCTTTTAAATGAATTTTCAACGCAAATAAAACATGTATTTTATGTAGAATATACTTTATATTTTGACTTCAGCGCCAATTCAGGGTCAATTTATTGGAAATCTATGATTTATTATGTTTCAACCACATACGCCAAATTCGAACCAAATCGGACCATAAATACCGTTTTTCGAAATATCTCGACCTTGGCACCACCTAGGAAGACCATTTTATGCAAACATGATTCTACTTACATAGCCAGTATATATTTTAAAAAGCAGACAAATCGGCCCGTAAATACGTTAGATATAAAACTTTTATTTTTTTTTGTCGTGGTGGACCTTCCGGTGGAAACACCCATATATGATTTTGGAGTATGTCCATTTTTACATATGTAGCGCATTTGTAAGTACATACATACTAGAGGTTTACGCCGACAGGCTTTGCGGCGGCGGCGTGGTCAACTTCAAAAATAGTCGGCGGCGGCGGCGACGCCGGCGCTCTGGAAACACCGGCGCTACTGCGCATAACGTAGATTCAAAAGAGCCATGAAAATACTAATCTTATCATGTCAGCTCGTCAGCGTTAGGCAGCCGCCATGCCAATTAAGATTATAATTCTATTTAATTCATTCATTGAATTAGTTTTAAATTTAAATTACGTTACTCCGTACTTGAAATAAAATGTGGAGTGTCTGGCGCTGATGGATGGGCGAACAGCAGAAGGTCAGAGGTATATACATACATACTAGGGATGTCAATCCCGGGATTTCGGGATCCCGGGATCCCGGCCTTTTTTAAGTCCCGAATATCCCGGGATTATTCGATTTAAATCCCGGGATTGCTGGAAAAAATTTTTTTGTTAGCCAATTAAATTTTTATCACAAATATCCCCTCTCAAGGGCAAAACAAGAATTTCTTGCTATAATTTCTTTAAGATCGCATTTCCATCAAAAGAACCCACCATGCAAAACATGAGAAATAGGCAACAATCGTCAATGGCAACAAATTGGCGACTCACCGCTTTATTGCTGTGGTGACAAATCGGCAACATCACTTCATTCATGTCAATTTTGAATAAAAAAGTTCTCAAAAATTCCGAAACTTATGAATATGGCGTCAATAGTATTGGCCAAAAGCATCTAAATTATGCCCAAGGACAAGATTGATAAAATAGGAAGCCTCACAGCGAGAAAATGAATTAATTCCGATTGTAAGTTGCAATTTGGTATACAGAAAAATAAATGAAGTATTAAAAAGAATAAAATTATTCCAAATATCGCCTGAAGCGATAAGAAAAAGACTCATTCAGGCAATAAGAAAACGACTCGCCCAGGCGAGTTGCCTTCGGCGGACGTTTTAGAGCGACCGGTTATAGGAAATCGATTCGATGGCAATATTACCGGCAATAAATTTGTTTCCGAGGGCGACACGTTTTCTTATTGCCGGCAACACAAATTGTTTGGTGGGAAGGAATAATTTTGCTTCGCTCAAAATGGAATAGGTGATGCACTTATATATTTATTTTTTACTTAAATGTGTTAACTTTTTTATTATTACTTAAAAATACTGATAATATCTTAAATTGATCTCAAACAGTGATTTAAAAAATTTTATATAGTTACATAGGCAGTTACTGCTGTACCAAATACAGTCACTTACAAAAATATTTTGCATCGAATTTTTTTTGCAATATTCAAAATATTTTTCATGGTATTTTTTTGTTAATAAAAGAAAATATATAGCTCATTTTACAACAAAAATCATGTAAATAAAAATTTCACACTTTAGAGAAAGTTGGTTTAAGTTCACCAAATTATCATAAAAATATCAAACTTTTTAATCATAATTTTTACAAAAAATTCTATTATGCAGTTTTATAGCCCATTCAGTTTAATACAATAAAGTGCAATTTTAAAGTTGCTAAAAACTCCCTTGATTTGTCAATTTTTTTTTACTGGCGATGTTGGGCATTTTCTTCCTTATAACGAATTTTTTTGTGGCAAAATATAAAAATATATAAAATGTCAACGGGATGTTTTAGCAACTTCAAAATTGTACATACGTATATATTTTTTTAAATTAACAAAAAAAAAAATACCATGAAAAATATTCTGAATATTACAAAAAAAATCTATGCAAAATATTTCTGGGAGTGACCGTATACGCATTTGTACTTGTAGTACAAAAACTATGTTATAACTTAATGAGGATATGTACATACATACATATATGTTTGTCAAATTTTGTGTTTGTGTTTTGTTGATTGAAAATACTGATTTATCGCCTTAATAAATATGTAAATGAATTACAATAAATTGTACTTTTTTTGTTATATCAATCTGATTTAAAATACTATAATAGGATGATCACAGATGTGTTGCACTTTTACCTGAATTTCGGGACAATCCCGAGATCCCGGGATTGTATTTTCAGATCCCGAAAAACCCGGGATCGACAAAACCCCGAAAATTGACATCCCTAATACATACACACATGGCTCTCTATATTCTCTTGGAATCCGTGTGTTCTATTTAAATTTAAAGAAATTAAAAAATTTAAAAAGTTAAGTTATTAGGGTAATTTATGTCGCTATCCATAAATTTTTGCAATAATCTTATCAACTGTTCTGTTAAATCACTGTTTAAAAAAATGCCTTATAGATGGTTAAAAGTTCCACTAAAATATTAAGCCCCAAATTTTTCTAAGGAGAACGGAATGTATTGAAAAAGAATACTAATTATTACCAAAAAGGGGGAACTTTAACCCTGTTTAGAAAACATTGCGATGCGAGCGAGCCTGGGATTTGACCACCACTAAGGAATGCTAACGTAATTTTCACACAGCCACCTAGTACTTGTATACGTTTGCGGGACCCCAGAATAAAATAACTTACGAATGTAAAAATTAGTAAAAAAAAGTGTTTGCTTTTTATTGAAAGTCTGTTTAAAATATTAAACAAAAAATACACAGGAAAATCAACTTGTCTTTGTTTTATCACCAATAATTGAGCAGATATTCGCGTTAAAGTTTTTGATGTGTTATAACTTGTTGGTGTAGTATATGTATAAAAAAGTAGTATTGTTGTATTATTGAACAGAATTGTCTAGTGCAGACAAAAAATCGTTAAATTACCAGTATTAGACCCTTATTTAACTGTAATAAACGCTTTCGATCGAAAAATATGTTACTTATGTTTTTTCTGAGTTATGCTCTTATTGGAAAAATAAAGGAGACCATATTATTTTCCAGTGGCCCAAACTATGCAAAAATAACTCCTTTAAAAATGTAATTTTCATTTCGTAAAATTGTGTTTTTATACTAGTAGTATTCAGTATTTCAATGGACATACAGCATGAAAATTTTGTACAATATTCCTTAGGAGCCGAACGCCGCCGCCGCCGCGCCGATATTTTCGTAACTCGTCAGAGGAGGGGGAAACCTCTACAGTTAAAAAATTACGCACGGGGCCGGCTCCCACGTTTAGTGAAATCGCTAATCTTGCCAGCTCTGTGGAACTAGGGGTCATGGATCGCAACAGGGAGGACGGCGCCATTATTCACGAAGAGTGGAAGCGAGTGGCGGCCGTAATGTCGGCGGTATTTATGACGGTGGTCAGGGGAAATCCAGGGCCATCACCCAGGTGTGAGAGTGCCGGTTGGCACCATGGGCTGCATAAGCTCACGTGGTGCGCCGACGAGCGGTCAGCGGAATTATACAAGGAGGCAGTCTCTCCATAGGAGGTCGAAGGAATACTTCGGTACTGCAACCCATCCCTCCCGACGCATAACTGGAGGGTTATCTGGCTAGAGAGGACCGAGGAATCTTATCGGCAAGCGCTGATACTGCTTAATGCAGAGTCCCTCGGTGATCTCAGCGATACCAAGGGGGTTATATACTTCGATAAGGTGGTTCTACGGATCCTACCGACTGAAGGCAAAGCAGATGGCCCTCTGCCTCCAGCAACTTCGGAGGGAGGAAGGAAGGCCGTTGACTCCGCCAGCATGGAGTTGGGAGACTCGGCTCGATTAGCGCTCATTGAGGATATTCTGGAAAATGAAGATTCTGCAGATTAACCTCCAACATTCCAAGGCGGCATCCGTCAATCTTTTGCTCCACCTTGAGTAAGGTGGGGCTGTCGTGGTTTTGATACAGGAGCCGTGGCTGAGAAGTAACGGTATCTCTGGAATCAGAACAAGGAAGTACAAGCTAATTGCAATGCTAATTTCAGCAATGAGGATATGGCGACAGTCAGGCTGGAACGAGAGGCTGGAGAACTCTGGCTAATATCCGCCTACATGCCGCACGATGACGAGGTGGAGCCACCTCCAATGATTCTGAGGAGCGCTCTAGTGGAAGCGACGGAAAGCTGGCGTGATCTTGGGGTCCGATGTGAACTCGAGGCACACAGTTTGAAGCAGCTCGGATGCGAACTTGCGAGGTGAGTCACTTTTTGAGTGTATTCTTAATAAAAACTTACATATCTGTAACAGGGGGAATTCCCCTACGTTTATAAGACGAGGAGCTCTCATGTTGCCCCCAAGGACTTCAGGCCGATCAGTCTCTCATCGTTTCTGCTGAAAACGTTGGAGAGGCTGGTTGACATACAATAAGGAGCATGATTCCTCGAGCTCGCCTATCTAGAGCTCAGCATGCTTACTGTATGGCAGAGGCGGGCATTTTTTGATTTTCCAAATACATGTAATTGGGCTTCAAAATGCTGCTTGCTGCAACGTCGACACACGTATACTATCATCGTCTTCGTGCGCCTTACGATAATTGACGATTGACTGATGCTTCGCTGGTATTTCGGCGAAAGCAAATCAAATCAGTTGCTGTTGAGGGTGTTCGGACGTAAAAAGTTTTCTTAGTGGTGTGGGATGTCCACAATGAAATAAGATTTATTTTCCAAGTATATTTATTGTATATTTGTTCTAGTTAAAGTTGCGAGCACTCAAAATGTGACAGGTGTTCAACGAAGTTGGATAACAAGAGAAAGAGAACAAGTTTCTTCTTTGCCACTTGTTTACAAAACAATTAAATTAACAAACGCTCAGCGTCGCATTTCCTGATTGAGAATGAACTATATTATATGTACGCCACATCACTCCCCCCTACGTAGGAAAGCGAAAACGTACTCGTCGTCCGGATTTTGTATGATATTCCTTGTGCTGAATGTCTTGTTTCGACGCGGTTCGGTTATCCTCGGCGACGAAAGCTGCTTTCAGCCGGTCGATGGAAACGTTCACGTCCTTCCCTCGGATATTGATTTTAAAAAACTTTTCCTTCCGTTCGATTACGGGAAATGGTCCCTCATATGGTGGCTGAAGAGGCTGACGAACCGCATCGTTGCGCACAAAAACTGCTGGTGTGGAGTGTAAATTCTTTTCCACAAATGGCAAATGCGCTGAGTTTTTTGTTGTGGGAGGTGGCTGCAAAGACTGCATGCGAAGGCGTAGCTTTTCAACAAAGTCGCATTCGTTGATGTTAGGCACGTGTTGTTCGGAAAATAATTGGCCAGGTAATCGTAGCGTGCTACCGTAAACCATCTCTGCGGGTGTAGCTTTCAGGTCATCTCTCCATGATGAACGGAACCCTAAAAGAATAATTGGAAGCACTTCGACCCAATTACCCGTCATGTGGCATTTTAACGCTGCTTTCAAGGACCTATGCCAACGCTCGATAAGCCCGTTTGACGCTGGGTGATACGCGGTGGTACGTAGGTGTTTTATGCCTAGAAGTCTGGATAGCTCTCGGAAGAGTGCAGACTCAAATTGCCTGCCCTGGTCAGTTGTCACTCTACTCGGCACTCCAAATCTAGCGATCCAGTGTGTGTAAAAATTGAAAGCGATTGTCTCCGTCGTCATGTCTTCCAGCGGATATGCCTCCAGCCAACGGGAGTAGCGGTCGACTATCGTGAGGCAGTATCGATACCCCTTGCAAGGTGGCAATGGTCCGACGATGTCCATGTTTATGTGGTCGAATCTTTGTTCCGGCAACATGAATGTTGATAGCGGTGCTCGGTTGTGGCGCTGTACTTTGGCCTTCTGGCACTGAATGCACTGTCAGGACCATAAGCGGCAATCCTTTCGAAGACCTGGCCATACGAACTTCTCGGCGACCAGTTTTGTGGTTTTGGCAGCGACTGTGTGAGACATTTTGTGTATGGAGTCGAAGGCTGGTTTGCGAAAGGAAGGAGTTAAGTATGGTCGGGCTCTACCGGTGCTCACGTCGCAAAAGATTTCGATGTCTGTGCCTGGAATCAAAAAAGGTTTCAATGTTAGGCTTGACTTTGAATTAAGTGAACTCTCAAACTCTGGATCGGCCTGTTGACTCTTTGCAAGCTTGGCAAAGTCCGTCGTGCACGTTGTGTGTATGGCGTCGATACGTAAGAGTGTGTCTGCCACTACGTTGTCGTTTCCGAGATATAACGAATGTCCGTTGTGAATTGGGCGATAAATTCTGAATGTCGCATTTGACGCGGGGACGCCTTTTCCAGCTTTTGCTGGAACAGGTATTGCAATGGCTTATGATCAGTGAGAATGAAAAATTCCCTACCTTCCAGCATGAGTTGAAAATATTTGACAGCTTTGTACGCTGCCAACAGTTCGCGATCATAAGTGCTGTATCTCGTTTGTGCTTCGGTGAGACGTTCAGAGTAAAATCCCAGTGGTTGACACTGATCGTTGTCGTGTTGTTGCAATACAGCACCCACAGCCGCTCCCAAGGCGTCCACCGTCAAGCTGAGTTTCGCATCGGGCTTCGGGTAAGAGAGTAGAGTCGCTTTGCACAAGTCGTCTTTACACTGCTGAAATGCCTCTCTCGCTTCGTGGGTCCACTCGATTTCGGATGTGTCATTCTTCTTGTTGTCTTTCACGAGTTTACATAAGGCTGTCTGCGTTTTCGCGGCGTTCGGCAAAAACCTACGAAAGAAATTGATCATTCCGAGAAAGCGTCGCAAATCGCACGACCTTTCGGGCAGTTGAAATTTTCGAAATAGCCTGTACTCGTTCCTCTGGGGGTGAGATTCCGCTTCTGTTGATTGCGAACCCTAAGAATTTCACTTCAGGTTGGCCCAATACACATTTCGGGCGGTTTATAACTAACCCGTACACAGCTGTTTTTCGAACACCAGTCGCAGATGTTGGCGATGCTGGTTCATATCCTTCGACGATATCAAAATATCATCGAGGTATGGCCAAGCGAAGTCGTATTCACGGAAGATGTGGTCCATAAATCTTTGGAATGTTTGACTAGCATTTTGTAAACCGAAGCACATGAAGGGAAATTCAAACATGCCGAATGGCGTAGTGATTGCCGTCTTCGGTATGTCGGTTGGCTCAACGGGAATCTGGTGGTACGCACGACGTAGATCGAGTGTGGAAAAAATACTACAGCAATGAAGCGAATGAGTGAAGTCGTGCAGATGAGGAATAGGGTACCTGCCTGGCTCGGTAACAGCGTTCAACCTTCGAAAATCCCCGCAAGGCCTCCATTCGCCTTTTTTTTTCTCGTCATGTGCAGAGGGCTCACCCATGGACTGCGAGATGGGCGACAAATACCTGCGTCT
This sequence comes from Rhagoletis pomonella, assembly GCF_013731165.1. NCBI lineage: Eukaryota > Metazoa > Arthropoda > Insecta > Diptera > Tephritidae > Rhagoletis > Rhagoletis pomonella. The sequence goes on from NW_023458559.1 coordinate 6,295,222, forward strand.
AGCAAGAACTGTATCTCTGCTTTCGCGGCTTTCAGTTTCTCCGGAGATAACCGTCACGGTTTGGAGAAAACTTGTGGACCTCTGGTGACGAAGTGATGCGAGACATAGTGTTGTGGTTGTGCGGTCGCAAAATTTTCTACCGTGATGTCTTTGAATTCACTCAATAGATCCTGGAACGGTTGACTCTTGTTGATGCATGATAAATTCAACACTACCTTTTTATCAGCTGACAGCGAGCAAAGTTTGGCTATGTTTGTCATATCGTCGATGAGTTTTCGGTGTCGTAAGTTGACCGACAGGTTAAAATATGCTAAAAAATCGGCCCCGATGATGGCCTGTGACACGTCGGCAACGGTAAAATTCCAGCGAAATTGGCGGCGAAGTCCCAAGTTGACAAACATAGCCTTTTCACCGTAAGTGTTTATGGTAGACTTGTTTGCTGCGTAGAGGTAGTTGTTTTTGTCAGGATATCTGCGTTGTTGTTGCGTCGGTGGAACAACGCTAACTTCAGCTCCCGTGTCTATAAGGAATTTGATTGCGGAGTTCTTGTCCAGAACGATGAGGCGGCGGTTCGTATTGTTGAGCCTGTCGTTGACCGCCATTGACGACAGACTAACTAGTTTAACTTTTTGGAGCATGGACTGCGACATTTCTTTGCGTCGTTGCCAAATTTGAGATGGTACCAACACTATCCATTCGAGTCAGCGTATCGCGTGCCGGAGCGTGACGGAGGACGGTACCTGGTTCGACTTCTGGATCGGCGATTTATGTTTGCTTTTATAGAAGCGATCTCTTTTGTGATTTCAGCCAGCTGTTGCTCGATATTAGATTGCGTATGTGCGGCTGTTTGTTGGGTCTCGACTGCGCTGACATGTGGTGTATCGCTAACCTACCTCACTTATTTTATCAGCGAGCAGTGCTACTTTGTCGAGAGGCTCATTGCTGATGGAAATGATAAGCCGCATGTTGGAAGGTAAACGACTCATCCAAATGGACTTGAGAATGTTGTCGTTTATTTCGCTGCCGGCCAAGCTACGCATTTCGCGGAGGAGCTGAGATGGCCGCATGTCGCCGAGCTCCCGTTCTTGTAATAGTTTCTTTACGCGCTTTTGCTCGGAGTGAGCGAATTGCGTAATCAAGCGGTTCTTTAGCGATAGCTACAAGTCGCTACTCGGTGGATTAAGGATTATATCACTTATTTGTACCAGACGTTGCTCTCTATTGCTGCCACGACGGTGTGGTACTTGGTTCTGTCATTCGAAATACCAGCGGCAATGAATTGTGATTCCATCTGTGCAATCTACAGCTCTGGCTTCGCGTGCCAGAACGGCGGAATATTAATGGAAACCTTAGCGATTTCCACGTCGCGGGGATGCAAGTTTTCTGCCAACTGGTTTCCTGATTCATCCTCGGCCATTTTGATTTCCGTCGGGGTCACCATATGTGGGATGTCCACAATGAAATAAGATTTATTTTCCAAGTATATTTAATGTATATTTGTTCTAGTTAAAGTTGCGAGTACCCAAAATGTGACAGGTGTTCAACGAAGTTGGATAACAAGAGAAAGAGAACAAGTTTCTTCGTTGCCACTTGTTTACAAAACAATTAAATTAACAAACGCTCAGCGTCGCATTTCATGATTGAGAATGAACTATATTATATGTACGCCACAGTGGTAAATAAGCATGAAAAATTGTGGTACATTCCAAAACAATTTGGTAGATTCAAATAAATAAATTTATAAATATGTTATATGCACTTATGGTCAGCTGATTAAGTTAAGTGACATTTTGACCAGTTTTGGCAATTTATATTTTTTGTTTATTGAATGTTTATCTTTATTTTTTGCTGACGGTGCTACGCATTTTCTTCCATATAAAAGAAATTGCCAATGATTAAAAATCAACGCGTTTTTTTAGCGCTTGAAATTTGCACTTTGAGCTACTAAATTTTAATGGGCTATAAAACTGCATACCTAAAACTTTTCTGGAAATTCTAAATAAAAAGCCAAAGCCAAAATAAGACGAGTTTTTTAGAAATGATATATCATTTTTTGATAGAGAATAATTTTCTGACAGACATTGATAATTTTCGTGTTGATGTATATTACTTTCACCAACCATAAATTTAATAGAGAACGGTGCTTTTAATTCTAAAAGCTTCAGTTCCCGATCACCCTCTTTCACATTTTCAAAATGACTATGACACAGTTTGTAATGTCTTTTTAAACAAGACATAATATTGCGACTCATAACGCGATAGCAGATCACGCATTGCGCACACCCATCCATGTTTTCTATGCAAAAAAAATATATTTCCCAATCCTCCCGAAACATTTTATGTTTGTGTTATTCGAATAGGTGCGCAGTGAAGTCTCAGCAGCAACTGATTTGATTTGCTTTGCCGAAGTGCAAACAAAGCATCAGTCAATCGTCAATTATCGTAAGACTCACGAAGACAATCATATCATATATGTGTCGACGTCGCAGCAAGCAATGTTGTTTTTTGTTATAGAAAATGCCCATTCAATAATGCGCAAATGAACAAATTAAAAAAAAGTTTCAAGATCTGAAAGTTTTTTAGCTTACGGTGGTAGAAGTAGTAGAAATGTAATTTATCAAAAAAAGTGTTATCTATTCCACAAATTTGGTAAAGTCCGAGCACTGGCTGTTGAGCAAAACTTCGCTGCTTCGCACACAAGCGCATGTGTGTGACAGTGTGAGTGCCCACCTCTGCTGTAAAGGAAGGTCGGTAGACACTGCTCTGCATACAATTGTGAGGTGTATAGAGGAAGCCTTCACTCACAAGGACTTTGCCGTAGGAGCCTTCCTCGATATCGAGGGGGCTTTTAATAATGTCCTTCCGGACGCTATAAACTAGATAAGCTTGGGGTTGAGGTCAGTCTCATTAGGCTCATTGAGAATGTACTGCGTGACAGAACTGTCATGGCCATCTGGGGCAGCGCCTGCACCCCGCAGGGAGGGGTTCTCTGACCCCTTCTCTGGGTCGTCGTGGTGAACGAGCTACTGGTGGAACTGGAGAAACACGGCTGTCGGGTAATTGCCTATGCAGACGATGTTGCACTCCTAGTT
>NW_023458559.1:6298323-6353291 GCF_013731165.1 Rhagoletis pomonella
ATTTCGTATGTACTTTGTATGAATTCCATTACCCATAAATTAGCAAAACTTTTAAAAACTTAGCGATCTGTTGAGTTTAGATTTTGCTTCACATTTTCTTAAGTTACATTTTTATTGCACTGGTACAAATGGTTGTGCGAAGTTATGCGAAGTATGCATAATCAGACCCTAAGGTTGAAGTACTTTGGCACTCACTTTCTAAATAAATAGCCCCGAGGAGCTCTGGGGCATTGAGATCAGCCGTATTAGTAAATACATAATCGGCTCGGAGCGTTTTAGCGATAAAGTTTAGGGGGCCGTTCCAAATTGTGGTATCACAAAGGACAATCTTATATTGTCTAAGTGAGCTCCGGTTACACTGGGCTGCCACCTTACCTAACCTAACGTACTTAAAATTATTTCGCTTATGCTCTCTATTCCTGCAACTTCGGCACTCTCAGAAAGAGTTTTTTCTATTAAAATTGTGAAATGGTGATATGAGAGAAATAAAGCGACTATATCACTAATAAAAATTGAACTTTTGATTTATATTAATTTAAATGTTGATAGCGATAAAGCATATGATACTTTCAAAGAAATATATTTTTTTTACAGGGAAATGCATTAGAAAGAAGAAAGATGTACTCCTAAAAAGCATTTTTACTTTTTCTTTAAAAACAAATACTATATATATTTGAAGTGTACTATATTTTTTTGAAAAAGTACTGTAAATTTCTTAGAAAATGTTGGCAACCCTAAAAGTAACAGCGGGAGTGCCTCAGAAATCAGTGCTCGAACCAACATTGTGGACCAAATTGTACGATGGCGCGCTAGGCCACGCAAAGAGCGGCTGAGCGGATTTCTTTCCTGAGCGGCGACGCCCAACCATTAAGAAATGCCGATCATTGTGTGACCAGTTCAATAGTATGTCATATGTTTTAATTTTAAGCAGCACAGCGGCTCACTGGGTTCGCCGACGACATAGCGCTAATTGTGGTGATTCAGTACAAAAATCTGTAGTTAATTGCCGATTCTGAGTTAACTACGTACTGTGAATTTGGCCCTAAATATGTTTAAAAATGTTGCAATTTTTGATCTGTGGACCCTTTGTTTGAAGGTATATTCCTTTTAATATTGTTATTTCAGTATAAATGTCATCTCTTTTAAAACATTTCTTTCTTGAATATTACTGAAATCCTTATCCTTATGCTTACTAATATTATAAATCCGAAAGTGAGTTTGTTTGTTTGCTACGCTTTCAAGCTTTAACTACTCAACCGATCATCATGGCATTTTGTACACTGCTGTCATTTAGCCCAACTTAAAATACAGGATAAATTTAATCTCGATTAGACAAGGGGGCGTGGCACCTCCCATACAAAGGGAATATTTCATACTGCATTTCTCAGGAAATATTTTTTGATAGATTACTGGAACTTGGTATGGAGATATATACAATCATTATCTACTCATGGATGAGAGCTGCCACCTTTTAAAAAAATCAAATTCCACTGTAATGTAGGGAGTTATTTATTTGTAATTTATATTAAAAAATAGATGTCAAGAGGTCTGTTTAAAATTTCAAATTGAGTTCAGGGGATAAGTTAATTAAAAAAAGTATGACAAGTGAGAAGTTTAAGAAAGTTTTTGTTTAAATATATTTTGAAGATGGTTAAACAAATTTTGAACCTCCTGTTTTATAATTGAGTTTTCCTGAAATAAATTTTACTCAATGTAGCACATAGAAATTTCATACACTCAGCGATCTATTTTTATAAAAAAATAGTACGATACTATATATTATATTACGGTTGGCAAGCCTAGATACTGTAGCTGTGTCAAATTTCAGGACGTTAGCATAAGCGGTTCCAGAAAAAAACAGATATGAGAATTTCAGTTTGTGCGGGCGGTGCCACGTCCCCTTTTCCAATACCTACCATTTTTCGCCGTAAGTAGGGGGTTTACAATTTATGTATCTTTGCCAAGTTTCATTCCTCAGCGTAATTAATAATAGATTGGCGCTTACACATATGCACGGCTGCCACATTTGGTTACTTGTAATGTGAACTGTGTGTGTAGCGGTGACAACAATTCTTGAAACAATTGCGTTAATCAGGCAACACAGCGCTTAGCAAAAATAACTAACCACATATCGTTAATTTATCAGTGTGGGGCGCCTGTCACACGTTCAATATTTATTGTGACATTTAGATCGTGATCCATAGTGATTGATTTCAAAATAGTGATGGATCGGGCGGGAATGCTACATACATGTTCAATATTTATCGCATCACTATTTACATATTTTGTGTTTATTCAAAATCATCTATAATTTTCATTATATGTATGGTGATGCCACAGGTTTGAACAGCAGTATGTGTGGTGTATTTGGGCACTTCAGCGCTTTGGTATATGCACCTAAGTCGAATTTTTAAATAATTTTTTTTTGTTCTGCGGCTAAGATCCCTTTCAAAAAACAATAGCTATAAGGGCCTTTTTATGAAAAGTATATTTTTAAACGCTTGCGTTGCAAAAATATTTATGTGTTGTTTTTTGTTTCATAATTTTTTTTTATATTCTTCTTTATATGGAGATTGAATAAAAATGTATTTACCCAGCCAGTAAAATTGTCAGAAATCTGTTAGATATCTGTCAGACTCGTCGGCAAAAAAGTCAGAAATCTGTATGATTTTGGCCGATATCGGTCAGAGAAGCGTATAGACAGGTTGACAGGAAGTCTAACCGACACGACGTGGTAAATTCTGACTTAATTACCAACGATTCTGACGGATATCTAACAGATGTCTAACCAAATAATCATGGATAATAAGAATTATCAGACGTGTATGCCCGAAATCGGACATAATTCGATCATAAATATCGGATAAGGAAATAAATAAAATTCTCCAGACATTTCGCCCAGCAATCTGAACGAAACCTGTAAGACTTGTCTAAATAGTCAAATATTTATTCCGACTTGTCTGATATCAGAAATTGTCTGGCAAATGTGCTAGCTGGGTATATACGCATGTTAATGTATCTAGTTATTATATGAGGCCTTGAGCGCTAGAGTAGCTTAACTGATTTCAAAAAAAGTTGAGGTGCACTTAAAAATGCTTTACCAGAATCGAAACGGTAATAGCCCGAGGCACGTCCTTTTAGTTTTATTTTACTATAATATGTAGCATCACGTAGGTGGGGACCGCATTTATTTTTTAGATTCTTCTTTCTCATATTAAAGGGTGAACACACCAAAACTGCGACACTTAGAAATTACTACCAGAAACAAACTAGAAGGCTTTGAAATTATTTTTTTTGTATTATATAACTTGGAAGTTAAGATGTTATTACAATGTTAAAATATTAGTTATTATTTTCTCCATATGCAAGTGATCGGTATTTTCATCGCACACGCACCATCATATTTTGCACGACTGCATCATCGACTTTACGCGATGCGCACAACTACTTTGTTTTGCACTCTTCAATATTTTTCACTGTTTCACCTGTTTTCTTCAAGATTCCTTTGACTATTGACCAATATTCCCCAATAGGGCATGGCTCTGGGCTATTGGGTGGATTGCAGTCGTGAGGTACAAAAATGATGTTATTTGCATTATACCACGGCAATGTGTCCTTGGCATAGTGGCAGGTTGCCATGTCCGCCTAGAACAGTGGCCTACTCCTTATCTGTTGATAAATGACAGAAGACGCCTTTTGAGGCACTCATCCCGATAAACTTGATCATTCATTGTCCCGGATGGAAAAAAAGGGCTGCTCTTACGGCCACAGGAACAAATAGCTTGCCAAACCATGTGGTTTTTTGGAAATTTGGACTTCATTTTCAGCTTACAACTTTCAGGGGCATCTTGACGACTTGCAGCAGTATAAAAATCTTGACCCGCAATATATTTTGAATTTTTATAGCAGTAGGCTCGTAGTCCATAACAATGCAGTTGTATTTTTTAATTTAGAATTCGTAAAACTTCCGAATGCGGGATTTCGCTGTAGCATTCTACTTTGCGCCTCGGTCTGACGCTGTTTGAGCTGTAGAACATCTCAATGAAGCTTTCCACTTTACCTTTTGTACGAAAAACTGCGATCTCCGGACGGATTTTGCAACATAACGCGAAAAAATCTTCGGATCTCGCGAAAACGCACTGAGGACCTACCGAGCACTGTTTTTATCACTTTGACCATGCTAACCCCCGCTTCCTGGTTTTCTCTTAACTGCCAGGCCTTATTTGTACCGATTAAAACCCTGCAAACTGTCGAATAGTGCATCTTAAATTTTTTAGCAATTTTACGTGTACTTAAGGCCGGATCATTTATAAACTCGTGCAAAATGATTTGTCTCGTTTCTAACTCGGTTGCCATTTTTAACTCAACTAGGAATCAAATTCAAATGAAATTTCTTCTACGTCCAACTAAGGTCATGGTCAGCTTATGGTATTTGAATTTTAAAATATTGAATTCGTTTTGGGTAAGTTATAAGCTTCCCAAAGTGTCGCAGTTTTGGTGTGTTCACCCTTTACTAAAAAATTTTTGTAAAATGAATTTCTATAAGTTTCTTTTAATAAAACTATTTATTGTACCCATGTCTTATTTATGGCAAATAAAGGACGTTTGTTTTTACAGTTTATTATATAATAAAACGTTGTTTTTGACTTGGTAACTTTTTTGTAAATTCTGGTCAGAAATATTTTTGTCGTATGGTAACCGTGCACATATGTTAGTGTTTGGCCGAGCTTCTTCTCCGGTTTGTGGCGTGCGCCTTAATGTTATCACACAAAGGGAGGGGCCGCCTCCGCGCGGCGAATGTAATTTTATAAGAATCTGGTTTATATGACCGAACACAGTCGAAGGTTTTCCATTGCCTGCCGAGGGTCGACCCCTATTAGAAAAAAGGTTTTTTTTTTGTGTTGGCTACAACCCAGGCCCTTCGGTATTGCAGCGCGCCCTGCTAACCACTACACAACAGCGCAATTAATTTTAGAGATATATCGGTTTTAACATTTTGGTCTGTATGTCAAATGCCACACCGCCTATGTAAGGTGGTTAGTATTTCTAAATTAGAGGAAGTTATATCCTTTGAATCAGTGTATGTCTCATTGCATTCGAGCTAAATTCTACAATTTTTTTTAATAAGTGGTGATAAGGTTTGCGTTGCCAGAATTGTACTTAAGTGCAGTTTGCAGTTTTTCTTTGGCCTGGATGTGGCCAAATATTTTAAAGTATAAACTAGTTGTATATCTTACTAATATTATAAATGTGAAAGTTTGTATGTTTGGATGTTTGGGAAATCATCACGCGGAAACGACTGAACGGATTTGCATGAAATTTTGTACGCAGAGAGCATATGTGCCAGATTGGTTAATAGGCTATTTTTTTAAGAGTTGCCACCTGTTAAAAAAGTTTAATTTATTTAATATGCGGGAACGACAGAATGGATTTGCATGAAAATTTGGAAAATAGGCTACTTTTCTTAAGAGTTGCCACCTGTTAAAAAAGTTTCATTAAATTAATACGCGGAAACGACTGAATGGATTTGCATGAAATTTTGCAAGCAGATAGCTTATGACCTACAGTGGGAAATAGGCTAATTTTTTGGAAGAGTTGCCACCTGTTGAAGAAGTTAAATTAAATTAATACGCGGGAACGACTAAACGGATTTGCATGAAACTTTGCACACAGATATCTTATGACCTAGGTTAGAAAGTAGGCTACTATTTTTAAGACTTGCCACCTGTTAGAAATGTTTAATTTAATTAATACGCGGAAATGAATGAACTGATTTGTATGGAAGTTTTCACACAGATAGCTTATGAGCTAGGTTGAAAAATAGGCTACTTTTTTTAAGAGTTACCACCTGCTAAAAAAGTTTAATTAAATTAATACGCGGAAAAGTCTGAACGGATTTGCATGAAATTTTGCAAGCGGATAGCTTATGACCTACAGTGGAAAAGAGGAAAATTTTTTGGAAGAGTTGCAACCTGTTAAAAAGTTTTAATTATATTAATACGCGGAAACGACTGAACAGATTTGCATGACATTTCGCACAGAGATAGCTTATGACCTATGTTGGAAAATAGGCTACTATTTTAAGAGTTATCAGGTATTAGAAAAGGTTAATTAAATTAATACGCGTAAATTACTGAACTGATTTGCATGAAAGTTTGCACACAGATAGCTTATGACCTAGGCTGGAAAATAGGCTACTTTTTTAAGAATTGCCACCTGTTTGAAAGTGAAATTTTGCTCAAAGGTGGTTTATGACCGGGATTGAAAAATAGGCTACTTCCTTAACCGGTTTTCCGATCAGAACGAAATTTAGTACACTTACTACGGATTTCGGAAGGATGGTCTTAGACTGAAAGTAAGTCCGGTAACTCAAGGTCCCTCCCATACAAATTGGAATTTTCATATTACATACATATCTCTGGAAGTATTTGTGGGGGAGAACTGAAACTTGGTATAGTGATATGTATGTGAAATCAATGTTGGCTTTAATCGATTGATGTTTTAATCAGTTAGCTAACTCGATTAAATTCAATCTGATTACAGTTAATCATGATTAATTTTAATCTGACTAAACACTTAATCGTAACCGCGATTAAAAAATTAATTTTTAATCATTAACTCTTAATTTGGTCAAGTAGGTTTGGTGATTAATTAAGTTATGCTGGAATTTCCCTGTGCACACAAAGCAAGTTAATTCCTCATCAATCTAAGCAATTTGGTGTGCATTTTCATTAAGATATAACCAACAAACGTTATACAAACTAGGAAAGCAAAAGTTCCCAGTTTATGTATTACTAATAACAATAATTATAATTTTTGTATATTATGTGCTTTTTATAAGCGTAAAACACAAAATAATTACTACAACTGGTGGTTGGTTTCAAACTCGGACAAACTAGACAATTTAATCAGATTTTATTTTTAATTGGATTAACGAATAATGTTTTAAATTAATTAAACGTAATCGCAGCCAGCGATTAACGATTAAAAAGCTGTTATCATTAATCGTACAGTTGATTACGACTAATTAATTTTAATCGTCAAATGCGATTAACATTTTAATCGTTAATTTTAATCAGATTAACAGTTTGCCAACACTGTGTGAAATCATGTTCATATTCACGGAGAAAAATGGGCTAATACCATACTCATGGAGAAAAATTAGAGTTATTGGAAAAGGTGGTGTGGCAACTCCCATGCAAATTGATTTTTCTATGCTGCATATCACTGGAGGTGTTTATTGCAGAGGACTGGAACTTGGCACCGAGATGTGTATACAAAATTAATTCCATACTCATGGAGAAAAATTTGCGTTATTCGAAAAGGGGACATGGTTCCTCCCGTACAAATTTACTGTTTTATACTGCTTATCTCTAGACGTGTTCATGGTGGAGTACTGGGACTTGGTACTGTGGTATGTAAAATCAATTCTAAATTCATGGAAGAAGATTAGGGTTATAAAAAAAAGGGGCGTGGCACTTCCAGTACAAATTTACTTTTTCTTGCCACATATCCCTGGAAGTGTTTGTGGAAGAATACTGGAACTTGGTATGGAGTTGTGTATACAAAATGTATCAACTGCTCATGTGAGTTATTAAAAAAGAAGGCATGTCGCCACCCATACATACTAAAAACTTCTTAATAAATATCTCTGGAAGGATAGAAAATCTCCCGAAGTATTTTAAATTTGTTATGGAGATTTATTTTATAAGTGCCGTACTGACAGAATAAATTTCATTAAATGGAAAAGGGAGAGCCGGGTTCGCCCTTATAATCTAAAGCTCTCTTGAGGTATTTGCTACAGTAATGAGAAGTGGTATTTCATCAAGGCCAGGTTACTAAATTTGCGCTGGAAATATTAGAACCCACCGTGGCACCTCCAAGAAGGTTACACGTTCACGCGTCGTATACCTGGAACCATTTTATGGTAAACTTAGAGGGATTGATATCTTTCGTATGCCTAGCGCGCAGACGAGATTTTATAATTTCATAGTTTTAAACGGCCTAATTACCTTAACTCGCTTATAACGAAATGGGCACAGAAATAAAATCTATCATCATTAAATTATTTTTCATATTTGCATAAAAGCGCGGGGTGAAACCCGCGGGTATGAGCTAGTAATTATATAATAATAATATATTAAAGGATAAACTAGTTGTATATAATTATATAATAATAATTATTACATCTCTTCTTCACATTCTCTTACCTTCTTTGTTATCAACTAGTTTAAAGCTTGCGGTGATTTCTAACATGGTGTTTATATTGCGCCTCAAATGCAAGAATACAGTCATTGTATTAACATGAAATGTCTCATTGATTTCTTTGATTTGACCACAAGAACTAGGAAATAATTTTTTATCAAATATATTAGTTTTCGGAATAGCCAAACTACTATATTACCTTAATAAAAGTTGCGAACCGGTGGAGGTATCATTTGAATATACATCAACATCTACATCTTCTTGACTGCATTTAATAATATTCCAACGCCACAAGTGTAAATTTAGTTGAATATTTTTTCCTTTTGACGCTTCGATAATCCATTCACAGTTCTCCTCCGAAGGCCCTGCTACACCTTCATGAGAAAAATGACCGCTTTCTCCAGTGAGAACACCTCCACATTTCATTTCCTGAAAATAGTATTCAACACGAATTCCGCGGGCTTTTTGTTGATTTGTACCTCCATGAAATGTTACACGCATCACATTTTTCTCCGATACAAGATGAAGGTATGTACCTTCATAATATCGCTGTCTAATATCTTTCGATACATATACCTGTGCAATTACAACATTCATAATTAATTCCTGGCAATAAGTATGTACTATATTAGACCAAATTACATCAACAAAACTTTCGCCGCCAGTTATGGGTGTAGAATTATCCAGTGCCTTAGAGGAGGGGCTACCAAATTCAGGACTGTCATCTTTTTTGCTTATCGAAAAATCAGTAAAATTTATGTGTACAACGGAGTTCACAGGTCCACGTATGGTAAAAGTACATTCCATGTGTTCATAATAGGAATTGGGGTAGTTTGGTGTTGTGAAAATGCCATCATCAGCGCTGTCTAGTTCACTGTCGCAAACTTTAAATATGTACAAAAAATTAGTGATCCAAGGTGAATTTATGCAAGGTGGTCATGATTCAATAATTAAAGGTTCGATAAATTGACAGTTGTCTCGCTCCCATAGCTCCTTTAGCACCGCAACCGTGTTGCTTCTTTACAAATTTGCTTCAAAAATAGTAGCTTACTTGCAAAAGTAAAAAAAAATATTAGTTTTCGGACAACGTATTTATTTGTATACGTATAAAACACATTCAACTAGTTAAAATATAAAAACTTCAAAATATGCTATTTAAATACAATGCTTAATAGTTTTATTTTATTTTTGAGAGCTTTCGCAGTTTTTGTACCGCTAACTAGCACATAAATTACATAATTCACGTATATTTCTTAATATTTCATTTAAAATGCCAAGTTCAAGGCAAATACAACAGAACTTACAAATTAATGTTTACTACTAATTGTCTACTTTGGGTACTTTTCTCCTACTATTATATTACCAAGGAATTTCATTCTTTACCTTTTGTCCCTCCTTCGTAAATGCAACCTTTGTCAAAGCGCAACTGTAAATAATTACATATCTAACCTTTAATTACACTGGACCACAAATTTCAACTTTTTCTCTTTACCAGAAACGCCGTTATGAAATTCTTATGTAAAATCACCCCCTGATTCCGAAAATCAAGGTTATTTTTAATTCTATGGGGTCTAATTGGGTCCACTTTATCATATATATCTCAAGAACGAATTAAGCAATTCCAAAACGGTTTGAAGCTTTTAAAAGGTAATAAAATTTTCTATAAACTGTGCATACAACACTTTTTGCTAGGCCCTGTAGATTCAAAGATAACGAACAATCATTACCAATTTTTTCAATTTTTTTTGTAAAAATATAAAAAAAATTGTACTTTGCGGGGAAGGATCTCGAAAATCTTTTATTTTTTTGCAGATTTTTTTTTCTCCCTAAGCTCTGTTGTATTACAAAAAAAATAAGCTATCATCGAAGAAAATCGATGCAAAACTACGTAAGTTATAAGCGATCAAATAAAAATACCCAGGTTGCGCAATTTCAACGTATACCTCAAAACGTATGTATGGTATAAAGAAGAGTGAAATATCTAGCTATGCTCTGTTTCTATTGAGTTAAAAGTTCAATTTATGAATGAAATTACCCATATTTTTAACTTTTTTTTAAATTTATTTATGTTTATACTTTATTCTAACAATCTTTATCTTAATTTGATTTTACTATGTTGTCGAAATAATTATGTGTTCTACTTTGACGCTTATTCAGTTTAGGATCGGTTTCTCTTATGAGAAACCAGCAGTAATCACCCATCATTGCGACGTCCCAGAATCCTTGATATCGATTCTCAATTAATTTCATTTGCTGATGAAACCTTTCGCCATGTTCATCACTTTCGTCGCCAAGATTTGCCGGAAAAAAGCTCAAATGTGAGTGGAGAAAGTGAATTTTTAAAGACATATTTACGCCCATTTTCGCATAATTATTGATTAGGTCGTTCACTATCTGCTCGTAGTTAGGGCTTTTGTGTCTACCGAGAAAAGAAGCAACGACCTTTTCAAAGGATTCCCACGCTGCTGCCTCAACTGATGAGAGTAGTCCTTTGAATTGATTATTGTTGATCAACTTTCTTATTTGTGGTCCAACAAAAATACCTTCCTTTATCTTATTGCAACGACTTTGAGATCAGAACATATTTTCCAATCATGCTCTTCATATTTGATAAATTTGAGTATTTTTTGCATTTCCTCGTAGGTTTCCTTTATATTTACTGCATGTGCAATCGGGATAGAAGGCTTTTTGTTACCAATATGCAATAATACAGCCTTCAAACTCAGTTTATTGCCGTCTATGAACAATCGCCACTCTTTTGAATCATATGTTTGACCAAACTCTTTGAATAAACCAGGGATGTCGTTGCAGTAGCATATACTGTCTTTCTTGGTATAGTGTTTGGAAAATGGTTCGTGACGAGTTCTACTATATGTCACCTTAACATCGGATGACACAAATTTAAATTGTTGCATACGAGAAGTGTGGATCTCGGCCTTTTCCTTGGATAGTTCCAAATCTCTTATCCAATCATTAAGTTGTGCTTGTGACAGAACGTTTCTTTCGTTTTCCATGCGAAATTCAGTACAACTTGATCCCCCGCACTCAGATGTTACTGTTGACAATGGAACTGGATCCGCAACTGCCGTTGAATGTAGTACTGGTAATGTCACTGTAGGTACGCTAGCATAGGTTACTCCTCTTGATCTTCCAACGCCAAGTACTTTTGTTTGACAAATATAACACTCTATTGAATGGCAAGTAGGTTCTCTCCATATCATTGGTGTATCAAATTTTGTTTGTTGTCCTGATTCCCACTGAATCAATTCTACTCGACACGATGTACACAAAGTGTTCGGTGTCCATGGTTTTTCAGCATTTTTAGGCTCAATTCCAAAATTCTTGGAGTATAAAGTTTTGATATGATCTGAGAACACTCGTCGTCGCCTTATGATAGTATATTGGCCACACATGAAACAGAACATATCTGGATCCTTATTACACTCAAATTCTCGCGTCCTTTTACTCATTTTATTTTTTTTAATAAATCACGGTTTTGAAATTAGACTTATGAACTGAACTATCTCCGGCGAGCCTTGAAGATGTTATGAAGTTTCAAAGCGCATTAACTCATATTTATACTCGGAACAAGAATAAAATTGAAAAAATCAAATCTTACCTAGACAGAAAGGTTCCTTTTTATAACAAGCCGGGAAAAGAAAATACTACCTGTTTTAGATGTAGGCTTTAGAAATTTTCTGTGTCTTATAATTTTGAAAATCTACCTGCATACTTACCCATAACTGACGGAAATACATGTTTATAACTACATGCCTATAGCAGGTTTCGAACCCAACCACTCTTCCTTTCGATGCAACCACTCTACCTACTATAATACAATTCGAGTATTAAAAGTACTATTTGATTTATTTAAAGAAAAAGTGTTATCATTGTTATGGTGTTATTCGTTTATCCGGATAATATCTCACTTGCACTTTATACCTTTAATATATGTATGTATGTATAGGTACATACATTGAAGTTGCGCAACCTGGGTATTTTTATTTGATCGCTTATAACTTACGTAGTTTTGCATCGATTTTCTTCGATGATAGCTTATTTTTTTTGTAATACAACAGAGCTTAGGGAGAAAAAAAAATCTGCAAAAAAATAAAAGATTTTCGAGATCCTTCCCCGCAAAGTACAATTTTTTTTATATTTTTACAAAAAAAAATTGAAAAAATCGGTAATGATTGTTCGTTATCTTTGAATCTACAGGGCCTAGCAAAAAGTGTTGTATGCACAGTTTATAGAAAATTTTATTACCTTTTAAAAGCTTCAAACCGTTTTGGAATTGCTTAATTCGTTCTTGAGATATATATGATTAAGTGGACTCAATTTTTTTTTTTTTTTGCAAAAACGGTAAATTGCAAATATCTCAAAAACGGTACCATAAAATTAAAAATAACCTTGATTTTCGGAATCAGGGGGTGATTTTACATACGAATTTCATAACGGCGTCTCTGGTAAATTTTGGCCGTCGACCAGTGTTATTGAATCATGCTAGGTGGTAGCAACAATAAAAAAACAACAATCCCAGGTATTTTGTTTTTGCTTTTGGCGGACGTGCTGCTAAATCAGTAAAAACAAAAACAAAATACTCACATAAATCTTGGGCAAATGAAAGAAGAAGAAATAACTTTACAAGATTGCGCATTCCCGGCGGCGATGACAAGGCCGAATAGGATAAAAAACGAAACTGTCAGAAGAGCAAATTTTCTTAATTTTAAATCTTTCGATAGGAAACGTTTAATTTTTTTAAATTGTAGAAATATATGATTTAAAAAAAGAATTAAAAAATAACATTAAGAGCATTTTCCAAATCGGCAAAATCAAATTATCAGAATGCGCTACCTTTGTTCTCTACATCGGACATAGGGGTATTTGACCGATCTAGGCGGCCATAAGTATATTCTTTAAACATATCCTAGGAATAAAAACCACTACCTGATACATTTAAATAGGTGCGGAACAATAGTCAACCCCTGCCCTAAACTTATAGTGCCGCTTTGCCTCAGCCTAACAGCCATCCCTAATTAGCGCATTGAGCCTTACGCTAATAAAAATTTATCTGAAACTAAGCTTATTTAGTTGTGGCAGTTATATTTGAAATAATAAACAAGTAATTTTTAGCAAAAAACAAAACCGACTTCAATTCTCATATAAAAATTTAATAGTACCGTTAATTTCTTCATGGCCAAATGTTCGGATCTATACCAAATTAGTATGGGACCACCCTTGATGCAACACCTTTCCGATAGAAAAAATTATCGAAATCGGTTGACGTGGTCCAAAGTTATGTGGTAACATATGTACATAAAAAATAAAATAAAAAACAAAAAAAAAAAATTTTGATAGAAAACATGATTCAATAATACAAGGTTGCGTAATTTGTGACAACTAAAATTTGACACTCCTTTATCTAGATTTGTATTTTGGAAGTAAGAGAAAGGGGAAGAATGTGATCGCATTTTGCGAAAACGGTAGTAGAATGGTACTACAAAAAGTACGCAAAGTATACAATTAGAAGTAAAATGTGTTATATTAATTCTATGCGAATTTGCAATATATTTGGTGTTTTAATGGAAATACTAAACAATACATAAAAATATGTAATTTTGATTTAAGTTATTCGTCATTTCCGGGAAAAAATCTAGAATACCGACCGTTCAGCTATGCAAAACCAAATCATTTGGCGCAAGTAAAAAATGAAGAGGTTCTAGAAGTTTAAAGTTCAGCTTTTAGATATTTTAAATATTAATATCTTATGAACTTTATAACCGATTAAAAAACGAATGACGTCACCATAAAGGTAATTAATTTGTTCTTCAGCTGATGTACATAATTTATAGCTTTTTGTATTTTTAAACCAAAACCACTAAAAAACGAACAAATGTTATTTTTTTTCATGAAATAACCTTTTTTGAAAAAACTGCATAATTAATGGTAAAGAAATTTATATTATTTAGAAAGTACAAGTTATTATCTTTAATTTGATATTACATATTTCATCATGATCTACTTTTGGTTTCAACAATTTAGTGATAATAAAAAATACAAATAAACCTCTTATATCTTCTTTATTTTTTACCTGCGCCAATAAATTTGGTATCGTTGAAATCAGCGTAAAAATTCTATCAATCGGCATTTTTGGTTATTTTATAGCTAAACGGTCGCTATTCTACACTTGTTCTAGAAAATTACACAAACGAAGGTGACGTCAGCGAACGAAGAATTTTTGGTTTTACTACTAATATAACTAAAAACTGTAGAGTGAGTAACATTCTGCACAAGTAAAGGAGCCGATTTTATGTGTGGGAGCGAGAAGACTGTTTTATTACAAAACCTTTCTATTATTGAATCATGGATAGAAAATATTCAGACGAATTGATAAACTTCTCCTTTTCAGTTAAAAAGGAACCGAATTGAGCTTTTTTGTTTTTACTTATTAGTTTTAAAGGTGAAGTAGGCAAAAGCTATATGTAAAAATATTTTTATTTCGAATTGAATTTGCCTGATTGTCAAATTTGTATTTTTATTGTATCCATATATCCATATTGGGTTCCTACCTGCTACCAGTTGCCGCGTACAAAAGCTCATAGATTACTATAAGTTTAGAAGGTTGTGGAAAAAGCAATGTGTGTTGATTGTTCTACAGCTTTTCATCTTTACATATTTGCATTGGTTTCTGAGATATAAGGAATAATTTGAAGTAATTTTTTCGAACTAACTAATTTTTTCATGGTGAATTTTTCAATTCGTCTTTTCCCCAAAAATGCGCAAGGTTCTTTTCTCGAATCTTTTTTAATCATAACCGCAAGGCTTTATATATATGTAAGTAAGCTTACAACATTTGCACAAGCACTTTACGTATTTTTGAGATAAATATGTTTTAATGTGAAGTTATTAATTTTTATCAGTCACGGTCTTCTATTATTTTATCAAAAATATGTACCACGTGGAGGTGTTTTCAGAAAAATTCCAACTAAATGGAATTATATTTATTCTTTATTTCCAACTGATAACTTTTATTCCAGACGTAACCCATTTATCCATTAAAAATCGGGATTTGTGTAAAATATTATCTAAAAGCCCTTCTAAATTAATGCAAAGCAATTTCAGCAATGTGGAGGAATATATTTCAAACCAACTGTACAGCCTCGAATAGAAAGAATCCGCAACAATCTTTGCGCAATTTCAAAAGTTGGGTTACTTTAAAATATAATAAAAGCGGTAGACACAATAACAGATTTCATAAATACGAAAAAGTCTAGTTAGAAAAAATTTGCAAACAGTATCCAGTAGGGGTGCAAAACTATCGATAGTCAGACCCAGAGTTGCCAGATGTGGGGATTTCCCCCCAGTTTGTGGATTTATGAAACCATTTGGGGATAGATTTTTTCGTTTGGGGATGTGGGGATTTTATGCGGATTTTTGTTTGGTTTAAATAAAACTTTGATATTGAAATTAAAACATATATTTTTTGGGCTGCCCACAAAAATTTCTCGAATAAAGATTTTATTAGTACATCCTTTTTGCGCTATATGTTTGTAAGGTTTTCCTAACGCCGTCAAAGCA
The DNA here is from genome assembly GCF_013731165.1 of Rhagoletis pomonella. Lineage (NCBI taxonomy): Eukaryota > Metazoa > Arthropoda > Insecta > Diptera > Tephritidae > Rhagoletis > Rhagoletis pomonella. The sequence goes on from NW_023458559.1 coordinate 6,314,107, forward strand.
TTATTCGGCGCAGATGTCTGCTTTGATTGGCTTTCACTGAACAAAAAATTTTCGCAACAACCTCCACGAAAGAAATTCTAAATAAAATTATAGTTTGAAAAACTAAAACCTCCCTATTATAATTGCCATTCGTACTGTCATCAGGTATGTAACTTGAGAATAGAAATCGCTGCATCTTTCAGGCGCATCAATATTACATAGTTACATCCCGAGTTAATAAAAGGAAGGTAAAAAATAAACGGTAGACTTCTACTTTATTACACTAAAAAAGTTTGATTATTTTTTGATTTCAAACTTTTATTTATGCTGTTTCTGTTGTAGATTGAATTATATTTTAAAGGAAAATTAGTAAAAATAAATAAATAAACATATGTTGTAAAAACATATAACTTTGAATTTTGGTGCTAAATCTCTGAATAGTTGTACGTATAACCAAATGAGCTCATGTATATATGTACATATGTACGTATGTACATATGTACGTATGTACATATACATATATAAATTTGTGAAAATGTGTAGAGAAAAGTATTCAAAACTGTAATAAAATGAAAACTGTGTTAAAATGAAAACTGGATTAAAATGAACTAACACAAATGTGAATACATGCTTTTTTATTTCTTACTAAAAGGGATTTAAATGGGGAATTAAAAGAAAAATGGGGATTTTTTGGGGATAACTGCGGCCCGATATGGGGATGGGGTACAAAAATATTCTGGCAACACTGTTTCTTTGAGTTGATGATCGTTCCGATATCTAAATAGCGGGAGCGGCTTTCATTTAATTAATGTTCTGTTAATAATGCTGTTAATTTCCATGTAAATTTAAATTTATAAATCAGTTCATACATGGTAGTAAAATTCCAATAGGATTTTTATCTATTTCATCATTATATACTGGGAACTATGGGAGTCGGTGACTTACTCAAAAATCAGGTGCACTAAGGTCCTCAGCGTTGGAGCATCCTAATTTTTTCTCTAGTTGATACTCATCAGATGAATTTTCGGTTCTTACTGTAGTTTGTGCAAAGCCGGCACCCGGACGGGCAGAATTTTTAGGTTTAAAAAAGTTCGTTATTTTTACGGAATGCACTCGGAAAGTAGAACTTCCCCCAAAACCCCTAACTGCGTTCGAGCCTGACAACAACAGTGCACGAAACTTTGATGCAGGGTGCCGTAATTGCATTGAATTTCCTTCTACCGATTGGACAACTAAGTGAAAGGCACAGGAATCGCGAGACAAAGATTTTAAAGCATATCGTGAACGTTTTAGCCGAAAAACTTCAAGGCAACCTAAACTTGAGATGTATTTCACTCTTATTCCAAGTTTAAGGCCTTTACAGTCTGAAAAAATGATTTGATCAAGAAGTAAGGGACGTGCTTTTAAAAGAAAGTTTTAAGCATGCATAAACTGAATCTGATGCTTCTGAGGATGAATTAAACTTTTATCATCACTGTACCGTTTTCTCATTGGTTCTATCTTAAGAAATCTTTATGGCCCGTTACCATTATTATAATGTACAATGATGTTATTTTTCAAAGTTAAGAACACGAAGTAAATGAGTAAATGGAGAGAGTGGAGCATGCGGATAATCTGTTTTGATTCTTTTTCACTAAATATAAATTTTTCAAAAACATAAAAATATGCTTTGTTAAACAGTGTTAGTACACAAAATAAGGGGATATTTTTATAAAAATTATATTTTATTTCCCTTTTGGATATGTCTATATCATTTCCAGTGGAAAACCCGGTTATAGACTTTTGAGCATCAACTTGTTATCCTAACTGCACAAAGGAACAATTAATTCCATTGCAACGTACATAAACGAATATGCAAATTGTACATCTAAGCAATACCTATTGTATGAGCGTAAACTCTCCAAAATTTAGTCTTAACTTAATGCGAAAACATACATATTTCAAGTAAATAAAAATTTGCTTTGTAACAACTTACAATTTTTATCACTATTGTTTTTTTTTTAAATAAATATGTACCTACTATTAAAACCACTAACAACTAAAATAAGAAATTTAATTCAAGCCTTAGGGGGCGATCGGCATGCCTCAACTTTCTGTGATTGGCCTGAAATTTTGGACAACACATTTTTTCATGAATATTCACTAATATTGAGGGTGCGACCAAACAAAATCCGATAAATTAAAATAAGGGCCACCCTAGCGTGCCCACATGTTATTTTACGACGTTCATTGTGAACAGTGAGTATTATTATTGTGGTTAATTTAACTTAAATTGTTATGATGTCTGAAGATAAATCTACATTTATTTTAAATAGTTTCCCGGAGCCTGGAAAGAAGTCAAGGTAGTGTTCATACCGAAAGCAGGCAGAGCCTCTCATGCTAAACCTGGAAATTTTAAGCCTATCACCCCTTCATCCTTTCTACTTAAGACTCTGGAAAGACTCCTGGAGACTTATATAAGACAATCGATTAACCCAGCTCTGTTATGTAATGCGCAACATGCCTACAGCAAGGGCAGATCCACGGAGACTGCCCTCCACACGCTAGTCTCAAAAATTAAGCAATCACTAGAAGCAAAGGAATTTGCATTAGTAGCATTCTTGGACATAGCAGGGGCGTTCACCAATGTCATCCCGTTTGCCATTACCTCGGCTCTGACGGACCTGCGGGTGTGATCTTATAGAAACTGCCCAGCTAAAAGAGAGCTAGTCCTCTTTACCAGGCGATACAAAGTACCGGCTTTTATACCACCCAAACTCGATGGCTCACGCCTGGAATTTAAAAGCACTGCCAAGTATCTTGGAGTAGTTCTTGACAGCAAAGTGCCCAGGAATTAATACACAATGGAACGCATCAAGAAAGCCACCAAAGCACTCTTCACATGTAAAAAGGCGATCGGTGTATCGTGGGGCTTCTCACCTAAGATAGTGCACTGGATCTACACTTCCACTGTTCGCCCGATTCTGCTTTACGGAGCCCTAGTGTTGGGGCCTACCCTCGATAAGACAACAGCGCTCAGGCAACTTCAAAAGGTACAAAGGAGTGCAGAGCTATGCATAAGTGGAGCTCTTTGTTCCTCCCCGACCGAAGCTCTTAACGCGGTCCTACATCTGCCCCCGCTTGATCTGGTAGCTCGGAAAATAGCCACTATAGCAGCCTTAAGACTTAGAGAGCCAGGCTTCTAGACTTATGGTCCATCAGGCCATTCGACAATCCTAGCCACATTCGGTATCTAGCAAGAATACCCAAGGAGGAAAGACAGGTCTTTATCCAGCATTATAGAATACAACTCATATGGGTGCCTGGACACCGAGATATTGAGGGCAACTGCAAAGCTGACGAACTGGCGAGGAATGGTACGACCACCCCCATCCTTCCGGGGAAGGACATGGTAGGTATACCAATGGCCACTTTCAAACTACATGCAAGGAATAGCACCGTACAAGCAGGAAACGGGCGCTGGAGAAACCTCTCCTCCTGTATAACGGCTAGGCTTACATGGCCTGCCTACAGTAAAAAACGTACCCCTGCACTCTTAGGGTTAGAAGGCACCGAGGTATCTATTCTTACAAGAATTCTTACAGGTCACTGTCTAATCGGCACACAATGCCTCGAGATTGCGAGTGAACGCGCCAGATTACTGTCGCAGCAGCAGATGCGAAGAAGAGGAAAGACTGTACAGCACCTTATATGCGAGTGCCCGGCACTCAGCAGAAGACGGCTACAGACGTTCGGAAAGCCCTCTATACAAGGCCTTGCAGAGGTATAGGAAATCAATATAAGAGCACTATTGAAATTGGTCACGTTAACGAATTGGTTAGATCTCAAGTAAGCGCCGCAACATCATAGGGAAACAAAGATTGCGTATGGTATCACAGTGGGCCTTTAGTTGACCTAAGTGTAAGGGGGATTCACTCTCCCTAGCCATCTCAACCTAACCTAACCTAAATAGTTTCAACTTAGTAGAATATAACTTAAGTAATAGTATCAATAATCGGAAATATTGTATTTTATTAGCGATTGTTTTGTCCACGCAGTTCCACGTTACATTACTACATAGTCGTGTTTTAAAGCAGTGGTTTTCAAACTGTGGGTCATGGTCCCCTGGTGGGTCGCGGCACCCTTTCTCGGCGGTCGCGAGCTTAATGAAATAACCTGCATTATTTGTTTAAAAATATCGCTTCTTGTAAATTTTTTGGGTGCTAGCACGTCAATATTTCGAGCTGAATGGAACTTTGAGGTTATATTATGAGAAGAACAAACATTTTTCTGCTTATTTCTACTTAGGGAATCATTTTATAGTACTTTTCGCCTTCAAAATTCATTTTCGTTTGTTGCAATTAAATTTTTTTGTCGAGATATACCAGTTTTAATGAGCAGTACCTATTGGTATTACTAACTTCGTAAGTATAAGTCATCATCGTAATTTTACTTTACTGCACATTAAAACTGGTAAAAATCGAAGAAGAAAAATCGAGTCATAACAAACGAAAATGAGTTTTAAAGAGATTCAGTAGTACCAAATAATTTTTTACAGGGACCGTAAATAGCAGTTATTTTTTTCTACAGTTAAACTTGGCCAGATATTTTTTAAGTACGAAATAAAAGTAATTCCGGATAGTGAATAAACCGATTATCAAATTAAAAAAATGTGCTACCAAATGAAAGAAGTCTTAAATAGTTTTTAAATAAAAATAACTAACGAAGGTTACCACTTCTATTTATATTTTTTTTAATAATTTAATACAAAAGAAATGCATATACCTGACCCAAAGTTTGTTGTATGGTAATTAAAAAACATTTTTTATTGAAATATTTTTGACCAGCTGGCTTTCCGCTGGCTTTCCTCGTTTAAGCATTTCCGTTTTAAAGCTATTTTCGTCCTCTTTCAGTTGATGCCAACTTGTTTAATTTGGATAAGCAGTTTGTTTATTATTAGGAAAAGACTTTTATATTCCACTTAAAAATATCTGGCCAAGTTTAACCGTTGAAAAAAAGTAACTGTTATTTACGGTCCCTGATTTCTTATGTAGAAATGAGCAAAAAAAAAATTTTTGTTTTCAGAACATAATCTCAAATGTCGCCAAAAGCCGTGTTTTGGAACTTTGAGCGATTCTGCGACCGGATTAAGATTCAGGACCAGAAAATTTACAAAAAACAAAGTGTTTCACTCAGGTGGTAGAATTTTCTTGAACTGTATTACTATCTAAACAAATTCACATATTCAGATTCTTCTTGAAAAATATGTTAAATTTCGCTCTCAATTCAACAACTCTTATCCACACATTTCCTTTTGATAACCACTTCACCTCTGTGTGATAAAGATTTTAATGGAGAACGCCCATGTCTTCATACCCCATTCGAAACATTTTTTTTTTTATATCTAGGAGGTCGACACTTTTGTCGGAAGTCATTTTGGGGTCGCGGCTTTACATTTTGAAAACCACTGTTCTAGAGAATGGAGCTTTGATACTATTACTGCATAAAAATTAGCTAGGGATAGCTGCGAATCGGCTTTTAATGACCAATAACTAAGATATATTTAAAAAAAATATATTTTTTTCTTTAGATACATATTTTGTCGTTTATAAGCAGTTTCTATTACCTTGTTTATGCCGCCACATAACGCGCTTTGACCCAGTTCGCTGTGATTCAAAACGAATGCATAAACCAAATTTCAAAACGCTGAGAAATTCAAAAGTGTTTTGACTCGAATTTGTTTTCAAACCATTTTTTATTTCTCACATCGGTTAGAAAACACGTATAAACGAATCATTCGTTTGAAGCGAAGTGAAAATAGGCTGATTTTCTTTATAAATCCTGATTTAAATTTTAATCAATATTATATTAAATTCGTATTACGGTTTGCTTCCATTTCTGTCAACCGTGCAAATTATTTATTAAAGAAATGTCGTATAAAAACAGCAGATTTTGTTTACATTTGACTACGGCTTCATTGGGTGCGCTACACAGTGGGACGTCCACATATAAGCTGCGGCCAAAAGTAGTAACCGTGCTAGAAATTAGCTGACAATTCGTATTTGCTCTGTTTGGCACTTAGGAATGAAGAAATGTGGAAAATGGTAAAATTCAACGCACTACCACGCCCACAGAACTTGTGGGCGGAAATAATAAATGTTATCCGATTTTGTTGAAATTCAGAGCATATGCTGGTTTTAACGATAAAAGCTTGAATTTGAAAGATCATCAAAATCGGTTTAAATTATCATCCAGTAATTCTAGAAAAAAGGGAAAAATTAAAAAAAAAATAATGATCTTCTTTGATGAAATTTAGTGTGCCCTGCTCGTTTAAGCTAAATTTTCCAACTTGGAAGATAATAAAGAATTTCTAATTATGGCGCCTACCTCCTACACAACTTTTTTGGCTCCAAGTACTAAATTTTATGAATTTTGGAGAAAATTAACAGGCACATTTATTTTATTTCTAAAGAAGTTCCTATTTCTTCATGTAAAAAATGACAAAACGAAAACATTTACAATACCTGCATACTAAATTATGTGCACGCTATGTATTTACGCTGAAACTTTCAATTTTACCTACTTTTTATAAAACAACAGCTGAGCTAAGGCAAGCAGGACTCTTGCCATCGAAAACGGATCTCGTCCAGAGAAGTGCCCATTTTTGGCTGAACGTTGATTGTGATTAATAGATTGGCGAGCCATTAATATCTACACTTTCTTTAATTTCCACTTTATATTGCATATTATTCATTATTTTATGTACATATCAGAGTCATTCCTTTCAGCTCTACAATAAAAATTTAATAAATCTTACAGGAGGTGGGTCTATAAAAGGAAGAATACCCTGCAGGGAAACCGCGGACTATTGAATCAAATTTCTAGTTCCGTACTAGGTATTTATCGCCCAAAAAGAACTAGTCCGATAGGAACTAGATCCCCACCAGTCCGAAATCGGCGAAAAGTGGTACTTTTAAAAAACTAATTTTTTCAGTTTTTTTCACTAGAAATCGATATCTAAAGTGACGAATTTAGAAATGGTTCGAAATTATAGAAAAAGAGATGCAGAACGAACCAGATCTTATTTGTCGAATTTAGAACTAGTTCGGAACTATCGAAAAAGGGATGCAGCGGGGGGCTTGTTTACTTTACATACATATGTGTTCGGCGGCTTTTTCGTTCAAATACGCTTCTATTCTGCACTTCGCAGATGCTTTTTCATAGCTTGGTAATACAAAATCAAAATTTGTGTTAACATTTCAACATCTTGGGACCGTCTGGGATATAACAGCGAGAACCTGTGCAAACTCAGCTACAGCTAAATGTATGTAAACGTACATTCGTTATAATCATTCAAACAAATTTAATTTCAAATTGAAAACACATTTCTTTCAAAATAACTTAAAATCGCAAACACGGAAGAACCAAAAAGATTGAAAAACCATGATACTTTTTTCTTTCGTCTGTCGATTTTAGAACTGGTTCGGAACTATAGAATATAGGAGGAGTTCGGAACTATTAAAAAAAGGATGCAGCAGGGGGCAACTGGCACTTCCTAGGACATCGCCATGTTAAATTCGCCAGTTGCTTGCATGCAAAAAAGATTTATCGCGAACCCGTACTGGGTCTAAATGTACTAGAAGAGCACCAGTTCAGAACTAGAGACTTTGCCCACAGGGTAGAAGCTGAACTCGCAGTTCTTCGCAGCTGGAACTATTTGAGATATGACCGGCATATTTAATGTTTACTTGTCCTAAGTATAATTTAGCTTGCTTCCTAGGTAATTTTTAAATATACCTTCTTAAAGTAAGCACTATAAAAATTTTACACTCACAAAATTATGTAGAATTTCAAAGTAAACTGTTTTATACATTTCAAAGATTTATAAAAACTAGAGTGCCAGTTACTGTCGAAATTCGACAGTTTTTCTAGTTTTAGAAGCCTTGGAGAGGTTTTCTAACTTTACACGTAGCAAAACTTATTCGGTACAAATTAACTAACCGGAAAATCTTCTGCTAAAACGTAACTAATTTTTATACCCGAGCGCACTTGTGCACAAGGGTATTATAACTTTGTTCACATAACGGTTGTTTGTAACAGACAAAACGAATCGAGATAGATATAGACAAATGTATACATAAATGATCAGAATGAAAAGAGAAATCGATTAAGCAGTGACTGTCTGTCCGTCCGTCCGTCCGCCTGTGCACACGATAACTCGAGTAAAAATTGAGATATCTTAACGAAACTTGGTACGTGCCCTTATTTCTGGCGTAGGACGGATGGGATGGAAAATGGGCAAAATCGCACAATAACCACGCCTACCTCCCATATAACGGTAATTTTCAGAAATACGAAAACTGCGATAGTTTAGAAACTACTGAAGATTGTTCACTCAAAATCGATATTTACAATAAGTTTTAGACGAAAAATAAGAATATTAAAAATTTTTGGAAAATGGGCGCAGCCACGCCAACTTATGGTTACATGTGTATATCTTGGTAACCGCTGCACCAATTTCTTCCAAACTTGGTACAGTTGTTAACTTTGGTATAACCTACAAAGATTTTAAAAATCGGACAATAACCACGCCTACATCCCATATAACGGTAATTTAGAGTAATACGAAATCTTCTATAAATCAGTAATTATTAAAGCTAATTTATTCAAAATTGATGCTTCCAACAACAAGAATTACGTTTAGGATAAAATTTTGGAAAATGGGCGTGGCACCGCCCACTTATGATTACACTTATGTATCTCGGTAACCGTTCTACCAATTTGTACCAAACTCGGTATGGTTATTGTGCTTGCCACCTAGAAGCAAAACGTTGAAAATTATTGAAATCGGACTAAAATTGAGGCCGCCTTTCATATAACGGTAAATTTCAGAACTGCTTGAAACTTCAAAATTTCGAAATTTAAGGACTCTAATTTACTCAAAATTGATACGCCCCAGCTTACCGTGTAGCGGTAGCTTTCGGAAAGGGGAAATTCATATATTAAACACTTGCGCCGGGTATTTAATTTTCGGCTCCGCCCGAACTTAGACTTTCTTACTTGGTATTTATCTGAGAAGGTCTTTGGAGGACTTCGGCATGACTTGGAATTGACCCGATACATTCAAGTTTATCGATAAATTTCAATGATTTGATACATATCGATAATTCGATGAATTTCAAGAACACTAAAATTCGATAACTCAACAAAATTCGTTAACTCGACCAATTTCGATAACTGTGAAATTCGATGGCTCGATGAATTTTGATAACTCAAAAATGTAAAAACTTTGGATACCTTTATAAATTTTTACTTTTGACATCTCCACATTTTTCGAAAACTATCTAAACATTTTGATAACTCGTTACACTCTGTTAAGACGATTAATTTCGATAAGCAGTGATAAATCGATAAGCTTATATAACCTAGAAATTTCGATAAATCGATATATTTTGAAAAATCCATAAACTTCGCTTCGTTGAACTAACCAATTTCAGTAGATCAATAATTATCGATAACTCTGTAAGTTGAAAGAACTCTATGCATTACGACACCTCGATAAATTTCGTTAAGTCTATAAATAATTATAATTCAATAAATATCGATAACTTGATACATTTCTTTAACTTGACAAATTTCGTTAATCCCACACGTTTTTATAGCTCGATAACTATCCGTAAATTTGGACAACTAAGTTTCTGTGTCTATAAATTTCGACAACTCAGTAAACATTGATCAGTTTGAATAATTCGATACGTTGCGATAACTTAATAAGCATGGATAAATTTCGATAGTTATAAACTGCGGTGATTCGATAAATTTCAGTAACCTTTATGGCTGATTTTATTTCGATTCCTATCGGGAAATTTCAATTCAGTTAACCTAATTTTTATGTATTTCTCATTGTCTCCATTTTCGCTTTTATCTCAATTTTCGTCTTTATCTTCACTTTTGCTTTTTTTGTTTTCATCGTTATCACTTTTTTCTTCATCTTCATATTTATCTTTATTTCAAAGTTTAATTTCAAATACGAAGTAAAACAAAATGCGAAACAGCTTGAATTGAACAGGTTGCAAAAACAACCATACACAAATATGGAAATTTATAAATGACGATTTTCATCCAATTTCGAAACTATAAAAACTCTCCTCATCTAAAGAAAATTACCTTTCCAACGGTGTTTTTGGTTTTGAAATGGGTAACTTTACCTTGGTCTTCATCTTTGTTTTTATCTTTCACATCTTTGCTTATATCTTTCTTTTTCTATTCACGTAGATGAGGTGCGATGACGTGATAAGATGTGACGTGATTTTATGTGATGTGATAGGATGTCATGTCATGTGTTGCCATATCCTCTGATGTCATGTCATATGATGTCATAAGATATGATGTCATATCATATGATGCCATGCCATATAATGTGGTGTCATATCATATAAGGTCATGTCACGTGATATCGTGTGATGTGATATCATGTTATGTGATGTAATATCATGTGATGTCTCTTCATATAATGTAATAGAATGTGATGTGATGTCATGTAATGTGGTCACATTCCATGTTCCGATTAGTATATCGATAACCCTGTTGATAACTGTGTCGATAAAAATACAGATAACAATATTTATAAACATATAGAAAAATACAACGATTGCAAAATGGATTAATTCATCGATAAATATAATAATCATCAGTATCGATTATTGTACATATCGTTAACAAAAATGACTAAATCGATAAAAAAATTAATTATTTAATCGATTATTATACCGATAACAATATCCATTATTGCATCGATAACAATATCGATTATTATATTGATTATTATATCGATTACAATAGCGGTTATTTAAACAATAAGAGTATCGATAACAATATCGATTATTTTATCGATAGCAATTTCGATTATTATATCGAGAAAAATATCGAGTTTTATATCGATAACAATATCGATATCATCCTCATCCTTTTCTTCATATTTATCTTTATTTTTGCACCTTCTTCACCTTTACCTTAAAGTGTTTAGATTTACTTTGATCTTCGTTTTTGCCCGTACCTCTAGGCATCTTGTTTTTATTCTCAAACCGCTAAACCGCTGAGAATCATTTCCATGTGCATTATTCCCCTTGAATTCGACAATTTACTCCCAACCAACCAACTGCCGCTAAAGAAGTTTCACCTCATAAATTCAAGAAATGTTCTTACCCTTTCATTTACCCTAATTCTTATGTATTTGTCATTGTCTCCATTTTCGTCTTTATCTTCACTTTTGCCTTCTTTTTTATCTTTATTTCAAAGCTTAATTTCAAATGTGTAGTGAAACAACAGGCGAAACATGTCAAATTGAACATGTTGCAGCAACATCTATACACAATTCGAAAATGTTCAAACGACGGGTTTCGCCGTAATTTTCAACCAATTGTGAAACCATAAAAACTCTTTACCAACGGTGTTCTTGGCTTTGAAATCGGTTCGGTAGAATCGCCAAACGGACGGAGACAAAATTTATGTTAGCGTATTAATATATAGATTTTAAACAATGTTTGACCACAGATATGTTCAAAAACTGCTCATCATTCAGATTGGATTTATATATATCCGCACAAGTGGAAAAATTAATTCAAATTAATTGCGACAAAATCAAAATTTTTTTCTTAATTTTTTTTTTCGCATTGCTCCTACTTTAAGCTCGTGTCATGATTTCAAATATGCATATTTATTAAAAATTCTTTTTGGTTTGAGTTAGCTGGATATTTTGCTATGCATCTGCGTAATTACTATTTCAGAATTCGTTAATCCGTTATTAATACTTTTGGCCGCTCTGGTCACATAGTGCGCTATAAAGACAGAGGTACTTAAGAGAAATATGTAAGTATATGTTGGGTCAAATCGGTTTTTTGGTAATGCGGTTCTTGCGTAAGTATAAACAAGGTATACGTTTCAGAGTCACCAACTGGTTCCTGTTATGTAGTAGTGACTCGCAAATATTTATTTGCTAAGGTGCATCGACAAACTGTTATGAATTTTGAAATCAAATCCCTTAGCATCTCACACCTTCTCTGATGAACAAATAACAGATATCAAGCACAAATTTTAACAATCAATATAAAGTTCTGTTCATATGAAGGTGGATAATACCAGATAGAAAAAAAGAAGCTTTTAAAATTTTGGGAAGTTACAGGGGGAGAAAATAGTTGTCAGTACTTTTAGAAAAAATGCTCTTCTTAGTGGTAAGTTCTAGTACAAATGTGGCTCTAATGATTTTCATAAAATTTTGTATTTTAATTTAAAGGTTATGTAGACAGGTGTTACCTCTAAGGATATTCGTACAAATTGGCCACATATTCGAAATTATTCATAAGCTAAATAAAGCATCATATTGGGTATCATGTGAAAGGTATTTTAAAAATTCCCAATTCGGAGATTTTTTTTACAGGGTTGCCACCTATCTTCCATCTTATATTGATTTAATTTATTGTTTAAAAATTAAGATGCAATTTTACTATTCGTGGGTACTAAAAGAAAGCTCTTAAACAATGCTTGGCCTATGTAGTAAGTGTTATCCCTTAGCATATTAGTTTAAGGGTGACATTTATTTTCGTTTTTACAAAATTTAGCCAAACCAATTAATATGGATATCAAAAGAAAGGTATTTTTGAGAACTTTAATCCAGAAATATTTTCGATGAGGGTTGTCACACATTCTTTTCTTAATAAAAAATTGTGTCTTATTCCCCTAACTAAAGTTGAATTTGATTTTTAAACAGGTGGAGGGTTACCACACGTTGTTTAGAAATAAATCATTTCGATTGATACCCATATTGTAGTAATTCATTTAACTTATTTGTATTTAATTTTTTAACGCGTGGTAACTCTTTTCATGTTCTAACCCAGATATAAACCTCCTCCTCGCCGATACGAATACGTATGTAGGTATGCGTGTTTCTGCAACCGGACCACGGCAACATAGAGTCTATCGATGCCAAACTTTAAGCAACTTTAGTTTCGTTGTTTTGCTGGAATAATTACACTGGTTTACAGCAAAAATGTTCTCTGGATGCCACTATCCAATTGCTATGTAGAATTACTCGGTGACTCCGAAAATCGAGTTAATTTTCTTTTTCTATGGATATGTTTTCGAGATATTTGCAATTAACCGTAACTCAGCTGAAAGCAAAAATTGGTTCCATTTAATCACGTATATCTTACGAACAAATTCAAAAAAATACGGCAAATGAAAGCCAAAGAAATTCTCCATAACTCGTATATACATCACTTTCCGATAGGGCTTATAGTTTTTGACCAATTAATTAATCATTCCAGCTTGTTTTATATTTTTTAATGAAAAAATTATAAAAATCAAACTAGCAGAAGAAAAATTAAAAAAAATAACAGGTTCTGTGTTCATGTGTTCATGTGTACTAAAGCCTGGTCTGTTAAAAAAAAAGTAACTGCGCCTGGGCCACACTGGAGAAGTGAAACTTACGTTACATACATATCTATTTTGTCTCATAACCAATATACATATGTACATACATACATCTGCTTTTGCTTAAGGTTATATTTTTTGTCTTTTTTCTATCTAGATCCCTACCTCTACCCCTGTTCGTTCTAATTACATTTATATTATTCCCTGCAGTGAAAAATTATCAATTGTTAAAACTAACCAACTTATAGTTAGCTTTTTGGCGAGATTTCGATTAATACCTCACTTTTAATAAGCTATGACAAAACCAACTTAAAGTGAATTGTAAAGTCGTGCAGGAGTCATGCAGACGCAATCGGGAGTTGGTTTTCTTTACAAGTTTCTATTAAATATCCTCATACAAAAATTACTTTTAATACACTTTTTTTCTGAACTTCGCAGATTCTTTTTCATATTCAGGACAAATAAAAGGAAGATCGAAATTTTATACTATCATTTTGAAGTTATGTCTGACGGTGTTCGAATATGGGGCCACCCAGAGCAGAATATGTAAACAAATATGAAATGTAATAAAATAAAGTAAATAAATAAGTAAATAAAAAAGTAAAAAACAAAAAAATATTTTGTTTTTCTTATTGATATTTTATGTCCAAAATTAGTTTGTTACAAGTTAGTTGACATGTAATGCAGAGGTATCCAGGTCTGACTTTTTTGCGGCCATCGCCCCACAAAAATAGTTAGCTTTTTTCGAACAAAATACACAGTTAATAGTTAGCACTAGTGTTCCCGTAAACAGACTAAAGTTAGGTATAAGCTAACGTCACTCCCTGCAGGGTTCTGTTTTCCTTTATCTTCATTTTTATCTTTATACTCTATCGATAACAAAATCGTTAGTAACATCCAATAAAATATCCATAACAAAACCGATAAAAATATCGATAACAAAACCGATGAAAAATTCGATAAAACTGTCGATAGCAAAATAGATAATAATATAGGTAGCAAAATCTATTAGAACCTCGATAAAAATATCGATAAAAATATCCATAAACAAATCGATAAAAATATCCATAACTGTTTAAGCGACTTATGCATTTCCCGCATAAACCAAGAACAGCGAACACCCACACGCATTTATATTGCATTTCCCGCATAAAGGCTCTGTTATGCATACTTGGCATTGCATGCACTGCTATACCATTTTTACGTAGAAATCAAAAACCAACAGACTTTTACGTATGTAATACTGTGCGTTGGGTAACCGCTTACACGCGAAGCTCATTTAACAGATTCCTTATGTGACAACTCTCAAGCAATGCCAAGTATGCATAACGGAGCCTTAAACCAAGTGCAGCTAACACACACACGCATTTGTATTGCACTCCCGCTCAAAACCAAGTGCAGCGAACAAACACACGCACTTGTGTTTAAAAGCAATTCGCTCGTTCTTAATTGGGTATGCATTTTTTATGCAATTCTCAAATATCTCTTCGCTGAACTTACAGTGGCTACACACGACGAACATATCCGCGCACATGTACGCCAACATGCTCGCTGTCGTTTGCTACAGACGGCGAGCGGCTCATAAGTGATTTTGTACTCAAAGCGTAAACATGGAAAGGAAAGACGCGGATGATGCAATTGAAATACTTATGACTTAGGGTTTTTTATATGTGTGTAACTTAAATTTATTTATTTTTTACTTATATGTATGTACATACATATACATATAGTAATTTAGCCTCATTTATCAAAAATTCAATTAACGCACATGGCTTGGATGCATTTATCCGCGATGTGCACACTGCAAGCATCAACACAAAGTGAGGTTGTTGTTTTTGTTTCCAATGCGATGCTCGCAAACCACGCTACAAACGACGAGCATGCTCGCTGAAAATCAAAATTTTTTGATTTTTGGCGAGCATGCTCGCAAACCGCCCTACAAACGACGAACATGACCCGCATGTGCGCGGATATGTTCGTCGTGTGTAGCCACTGTTAGTGAAGTGATAAGTCGCTGGCATTTTCAGCTATGGTCAACGCTACACCAGCTTGGCTATCACACGATGCTTTAAGCATCACTCTCACTCCACTCCCGAAGTACTTTTGGTATGGTAGTAAGCTACTTGATGTGCATCTATACACCACACGGGCTCATTGAGCTCGATACATAAACACTCGCAAAGGTAATTCCTACCTCCTCCACTACTCTCAGTGCACGGACTTCGAAAAAATTAATATTGGTCGATTTGACATACAAAAATTGGAAGAAGTTGGTACATTTTTTTAAAAGAAACATTATTATATAGTTTTTACTCATTTAGGATAAATGAAAGCTAATTAAGTTAAGATGGTATTACCAAAGCAGCTGAATTTTCGCCTTGGGGATTTTTAATGTTAAAATTATGTATTTGTTGTAATTCTTGTTGTCATTATGGGTCAGGGTTGGCACTGACAAAAAAAATGTTTACAATCCAATTGAAAAAAATCTACCAAATCTGGGAAATATCTACCAATAACTTTTTTATAATTATTTTAATAAAAACAATAGTTTTGTTATTTTTTTATTTATTTTAATTACAACTATAGATTTTTTAAATTTTTTTTAGTTATTTCAATAAGAATAAAAACAGTTTTTAAGAACTTTTTATGGTATTTGCGTCATATTATTGGCATATTCTCAGTTTCCTTCAACCAAAAGCGGAAGTGATGAAACTAAAGGCATTCATTATTTGAAAAACTTCAACTCGAGTTATTATAGACAAATAAAGTGACTCAAAAAAAACTTTTTTTTTCATATTCGCAATATTTTTTGAGTAAAATTTTTTTCTTGCTTTAACTAAATCCAAAAAAATCGAGGATTCAAACTATATACAACATATAGAAAAATTCCAAAAATGTTCACCTAAATTTTGAATCTTTTACTCTGAATTTTTAGAACAATTTAGGGTATGGAGTTTTAAAGCAAATACTATTTGAGTATAGTCAACAATGTGCTGCTTAGAATTCCCTTTGATTTTTTTTCCATTGATAAAAAATGGCGTTGATTTATTTTTTTTTGCGAACAATCATAGTGCGTAATTACATACCTGTCAATTTTTTCTTTATATTTAAATAATCATTTAAAATATTTAGGCAATCAAAAGCTCCTCGGGATTCCAGTAAAATTAGTTTTGAATGGAGCGCGATATGTTCGCCTTACATCGATATACATTTATACGTATGTAATTATATAAAAAGCATGCAAAGAAATTTATAATATATTTAAAGATAACTACGAAAACTAAATCGGGAACGGAAAGTCCATCAAAAATCTACCTTTTTACCAACCCAAATTTTTTCTACCAATTTTGGAAAGAATTTACCAAAGTGGCCACCCTGGTCACGGTCAGTGTTGCCAGGTCTTCGGCATGAAAAAACGTCCCTTTTGGTCTGAAAAAACGACATTTCCTACCCAAAAACGTCTTTTTCAAATGTATGCACAGTGAATTGCTCTTATTAAACTTTTATTTTATACAAAGGTACATTAGTATTTACGTAAGGTATATCATTTCTACAGAGCACATTTAAAATTCATTGTTAACTGCTTTCAGAACGTTATATAAAAATCATTTTATACATACACTTATGATCAGCTGATTAAGTCATCAACATTTTGATCGATTGTGGCTGTATTTCTTTTGTTTATTTAATGTTTATTATTTTTCCATAAAAGCCTAGCTTTTTATATAACAAACAAAATATAAATCCACATTTCACAAACTTTGTGCAAAAATTATATAAAGTTGGCAAAATTTTAGCTAGATTTTCACCTTTTTATTCAGATTTTTAGGAATTTTTTTGAGTATGCTATCAAGACTATTAAATTCCAAGGTAACAATGTGCAAGTTTTAAGTTGCTAAAGAATCGCGTTGATTTTTAATAATTTTTTTTCTTGTAGCATTTGGTTATGTAATCGGTTGTCGAAAATGCTAAATAACGGTCTAAGAAGGAACATAGCAATATTTCAGCCGTTTTTGCGTTCATTACATTTTTACGGCAGTCTTAAAAGAGTCGCCTACTTTTTTCTGACTTTTTATGCTGCTACAGCTTTTTTGGTGCTTTTGCGAGCATGCGTGTTGCAATTGATTGACTCTTCCGGATTTGACTTTTAATGTGCAATTGCAAACATTGCAATAAGCCTCGTAACCTCAAGTGTTTACAAAACCAGCCTTTGAACGCGGGATCGTTAGTCCAAAAATCCAAAAAAGTGCGCGTACGCTTGGTTTGCATCATAGTTAAGTCATCTCTGTCCAAAGAATAAATATCTTTTGTAGAAAAGTTCTGCGAAGAAAAGCTTGTAAAGATTTGTTAAGAAAATAATTCAAAATTAGTTCTACTTACAAGAATTAGTAACAGAGAAAAATTACTGGGAAGTTCAAAAACGTAATTTTTTACACAAAAAACGTCAACAACAGGACAACAAACAGGATACAAAAAACGTCCAAATGACGTTAAAAACGTCAACCTGGCAACGCTGGTCACGGTTGCCAGCTTTTGCAATCTTGAAACCGGGACATCAAGTTCAACTGTATTTTTGAAAATTTTCTATTTAAACTAAGAAAACAGTATAAAATTTTATAGATAACAATTTCCACAATACAAAATTTCAATGTTAACACTTTTAAATAATTTTAAATATAAATTAAAGTTAAAATAAAAGTCACACCAAATCAGAAATTTCTATAAACATATGTATTTAGCACGGGAAGTTTTTCATAATGTAAAAACATAGTTCATACTACAACAAAAACATAAAAATTATCTAAACTCAAGAAAATTCAATAACTTTGCCTACGAGTTGACACTGTTGTAGTTATAACTAAGTGCCAGTTTGAAGTTGGTAAAAAATTGCGTTGATTTTTGTCAGTTTCTTCCAAACAAAAAATTGTCGAACACAATTTGTGTACTCGTCTTGTATAAGTAGCCACGGCTTGAATTCTTTGTTTAAAATCCATTCGTACCTAAAATTTTTTGACTTTATTGTTGATCAAATAGCATATGTAAAATATACATATGTACATAAATGTATGTACATTAGGCTGGGTCAATTTTGATATTAATAAATCGCATGGTATTTCCTGAATCTTCAGATAGTTCTAAGATAGAGTATAGAAGAAACACTGGCTCGGAAATGAGTTTCGAGTGGACTTGACACGTTTTCACCTTTAGTTAGCGAAATACATGTGTTTTGTGAATTTTTAACTTAAAAGAATAACAAACATTAAAAAGAAACAATTTTTATATTTTAAGGACAAAAACTCGATATGAAGGCGTCTAAGACTTACTACTGATTTTTGCCATTTTTTTTTGCTGATAGTGCCTCCTTCATACAAAAATGACTTTTTTTCAACAAAAAATGATGAAAATCGATGGTAAATCTTAGGTAATTGCACTTTATTTTAATAAAATTTAATGTACCATGAAACTATGTACTCAAAATCTTTCTTAGAAATCCATATGAAAAGGTTTAAATTTTTACAAAAGTTTGCTAATTTTTTTCAATATTGTACAAAGTTTGAAACTTAGATTTATACGATTTTTGTTAACGAGTAAACCAAATCTTTACAAAAAATAACCTAAATTAAATTATGAGAAAATATATTAATAAAACTTGTCAATATGTGGTGCGTTTATAATTTTGACACGGATTTTGGACGGTAAATATGGTAAATCAATTGAAAATGTTATAACCTAAAATAAAGGCATTTTGTGTATATTACATAGTTGTAACAAAAGGTGAAAACTTTGTAAAACCGGCATATAACGAAAAAATAAAATTTTAAGAACAAGAACATTTTTCTTTTAAAAATACGCGGACTGGAGACTCATTTTCGACTTATAGTTTCTTCTGCATTTTCTCTTAGAATTATCTAGAGAAACCGAAAATATCACTCGATTTGTCGAAAAATTGTCGTCTGAACAGTTTGACCACCTTAATGTACATATTTTTAAAGTTCTTATTTTTTACAACGAGATGTCTAACACTTGTTTGCCATTTGGCGTCCCGGCATGTGTTGCACCGGTACCGGGTCATAGCTGTAAATTCCGGGACAGTCCCGCCGAAAACGGGACGGTTGCCAACCGTGTTATGGGTAAAATTTGTTAGTGGAATTTTTGTTTTTGAACTTTTGCTGTGACCTTGTTATATGAATTCGCCTTGAAATAAATTGTATTCCTTTATAAAATAATAAAACATTCAACAAAAAAGGTATAAATATGTAGTACATAAAAGTGGGCCCAAATCATGGCATCCGTGACCGAATGAAACACGATTCGAATCGAATGAAGCAAAATGAAAGCTGTTTTCTCTCAAATACATTTTGAGCTGAAAAAGCGAATTCGCTACCAAAAGCTGTAAAGAAAATTCCGATTCGAATTTGATTCGATCCCGGATGTCTTTATTCTGGCCCTGTTTTACAATAAAACAAACAATTACTCTGCACTTCAAAATTTTTTGATTAAAATTAGTGTTGAAATGATTTATGTTTGCACACCATTTATTTGGCAGTCTCCCACAAAAAACGTATTGCAAACGAAAAATATTTCCATAAACAGTTGGTTATGGTCAAAGTTAACTCCTCATGTTTATTTTAGGTATGTTCCATGATAAAATATGTATACACTGTGTTCATTTAAATCTCTTTGCTTTCTTTCGGGAAAATATTGGTAGATTTTTAGCCTTTGTTGGTAGAAATGGTAGAAAATAAAAAACAGCTAAAATGTTGGTAGATCTACCAATAAAGTGGTAAAGTCCGTGCACTGACTACTCTAACTCGACCACAACTCTAAACCTGGTCTCCCGCTCTCCCTCAGATAATTAATAACAAAATCGGTAAAAATATCGATAACAAAATCGATAAATATCGGCAACAAAATCGATAAATATCGATAACAAAATCGATTCATATCGACAACAAAATCGATAAAAATATCCATAACAAAATCGATAAATATCGATAACAAAATCGATAAATATCGATAAAAAATCGCGAAATACCGATAGCAAAATCGATAAATAAAGAAATCAAAATCGATAGATATCGATAAATATCTGCGAAAAATCAAGATATATCGATAACAAAATCGATAAATATCGATAACAAAATTGATAAAAATATCGATAAGAAAATTGATAAAAAATATCACTAACAAAATAGTTAAAAATATTTGTAACAATACCGATAAAAATTTCGATAGAGAAATCGATAATAAAACCGATATCGATAAGTCCGAGAATCCTGAAAATTTCTAAAATCCCAAAATAGTTCCCAGATTGAGTCTCTGTGTCTCTCTCTATATCCTTTCCTCTTTAATTACCTTTATTTTAATCTTTCTTCCCCTCTCTTCATCTTTACTTTTATCGGTATCCTCATCCTCCTCTTTGTCTTTACTTTTATGTTTATCATTTTCTTCGTCTACATATTCCCCTTCACCTTTGCCCTTATATATATAAGTAAAGTATTTAAATTTACCTTGGTCTTCAATTTTGCCTTTATCTTTACGCATCTTTGTTTTTGTCTTTATTTTTACCTTTGCCTTTATCCCTTTCTTTATCTATGTACGTATTCACCTTAACTTTCATTCTTGTATTGGTCTTTTTCTAAGTGTTATTCTTTAACTTTTTATTAGCAAATTTTTGTTAAATTAATACCCTATGCATACACACAAGAAGCACTTGTTTCAGCTCCAACCATTTCCGTTGCATCATTCCCGTCTCCATTTCGGTTGCATCACTTCCGTATGCAGTTTCCTTTGAATTTGCCAATTTACTCCCAACCAACCAACAGCCGCTAAAGAAGTTTCACTTCAAAAAAAAATAAAATCAAGTTACTGATGAAGAAAATCGATGGATAAAGACGAAATAATGAGTGGTCAAATAAAAATGCGCACGATTATTTGTATCAAAATTGAGCACGAGTGAATGTTACTCATACGCCGCGTATACCTAAGTAACGCGATTTTCTGCTCATATTTCATACAAAAAATCTATGCGCATTTTCATTTGACCACTCATTATTTGGTATTTATCCATCGATTTTCTTCATCAGTAACTTGTTTTTTTTTTTTTTAACAGAACAGGCTTTAATACAAATGCAAACATTTGGCACAGAACTGGTTTTATTTTAATTCTTCTTCTGTTAAAGTTTGATGTTTTTTAATCTTTTCATTAAAAAATAAAAAAAGCTGGAATGATTAATTAATTTGTCAGAAACTATAAGCTCTATCGGAAAGTGATGTATATACGGTTTATGGAGAATTTCACTGGCTTTCATTTGGCGTATTTTATATTAAGATTTTTAAATTAATTCCAATTTTTGCTTTAAGCTGAATAACGATAAATTGCAAATATCTCAAAAACAAATTAAAATTTGTGATCCAGTGTTACTGGTTTACAGCAAATGTGTTATATGGATGCCACTATCCAATTCCTAGTTTGCTAGTAAAAATAAATAAATAATATAAAGTACGGCAAATGAAAGCTAATGATATTCTCCATGAACCGTATATATGTACATCACTTTCTGTTTCCGATAGGGCTTATAGTTTCTGAAAAACTAATTAACAGAAGAAAAATTTTAAAAATAACAGGTTGTGTGCCAAATTTTTGCATTTGTGCTAAAGCCTGTTCTGTAACAAAAAAAAAATTAAATTACGAATGAGGAAAATCGATGGATAAATAAGAAATAATGAGTGGGCAAATGGATATACGTAAAGATTTTTTGTATGAAACATAAGCAGGAAAGAAAGTTCTCATACGCCACGTACACCTAAGTAACATACTTTTCTGCTCATATTTCATACAAAAAATCATTGCGCATTTTCATTGGACCACTCATTATTTCTTACTTATCCATCGATTTTCTTCATCAGTAACTTGATTCTTTTTGTAACAGAACAGGCTTTAGTACAAATACAAAAATTTGGCACAGAACCTGTTATTTTTTTAATTTATGTTCTGTTAAAGTTTGATTTTTTTTATCAACGACCATTCGATAGTGCAAAAAAATAAAACCATTCGATAGTATCAATAGTATCATCGATAGCTTTACAACTCTACTATCAGTCCTATCGGAAAGTAATGTATATATGGTTTATGGAGAATTTTATTAGCTTTGATTTGACGTATCTCATTTTAAGATTGTTAAATTGGTTTGTATATCTTATACGTATACTTTATACGTGAGTAAGTGGAACCACTTTTTGTTTTAAGCTGAATAACGGTAAATTGCAAATATCTCGAAAACGTATCCATAGAAAAAAAATTAACTCGATTTTCGGAATCACCGAGCAATTCTACATAGACATTGGATAGTGGCGTCTGGAGAACAAAAACCAAACTAAAGTTTGTAATCCAGTGTAATTAGACGTCCTTCCCCTATAAATATTTAATTTCAAACATTTGCAATTTTAAATGTCGTAACAGGTCTTTTTGAAACATTTTGAGTTAAAATGTTCATACAAATAATTTTGGCTTCCTAAATCGGCCAAATACCCCTATGGGCATCGTCATGAAATCAGCTAACACCACCTTGTATATATATATTCGCCTTGGAGTGAGCCTTATAAACTTTTCATATGCATAGTATGAGTAGGATTGCCAGACGCGATTTACCAAAAAAAATTACTAATTTGTGATGTATTATGCAAAAATTTTCCGTCATCCCTTGTCAAATTTGGTTTGGAGACAAACCGGTTTCGGCGTTGTGCCATCTTCAGGGTAATTTTTCGTCCTGATGTTTAAGTAACGCAATTCGAATACAAAAATATTTACATTAATTCACAGAAGTAAAATATGTATGTATATTTTCATGCGTTTCGCACGTGGAAAACATTCTTTGAAAGGGTGTTAATTCAAAACTTGGAATTTTTGATATTATGCACTCAAAATGTCCCTAACCGTGTATTTACTTCTGTGCATTTTTGGCCCATAATATAAGACTGTGCAACACATTTTGTAACGGGGAAACGATAAAACTGATCTAGAGTAACAAACAGTGTTTCGGAGCAAGGATTTTTTTCATCGCTCCGCTCTAGCTCCGTTCCCCTTATTTATTTGCTCCGAACTCCGATCCTAGCGATTAAAAAACTGTTTTTATTTATTTAATTACTTAGTACATATCGAGCCCTAACGGCCAAAAAATTTTCTGAAATTTTTTATTTTCCCTTTTGATGCAGAACATATACATGTATGTACAGCTACATATTTATATGATCCAATAGTATTTTGTCTTGTAAATAATATGGCAGATATTAACACAACAAGCAAAAAATTAGAAAATGGATCTGAAAAGGGAAAAAAGTGGATTAAATGCGGATTTTTGTCCGTTTACAGATTCCATTTTCAGATACTTTGACGATCGGTTTTTCCACTGAAGTATGCGGCAAAAAATGAATGCACATAAAAAATACCGAAAATCGTGGTGAGCAGTTACGTTTTGGGCTGCTTTTCTGAAATTTTTCCTTCCTCTGCACGCTCAGCCATATCCGACTACGTATACATGCTTTCAAATGTTCAGCTTGAACAAATAAAATACAATTATTGCTTTCAAATAACAACATTTTCCAGATAAGAAAATGAATGAAAATTGTAGTAGTTTTCTGCTCGTTTCCGGGTACGAAAACCGCACTTAGTTTTTGGATACGTAAATGAAGTCGTTTTCCGTTCGTTTATAGATACGGAGAATTGTACGAAGCCGCACCGTCGGCAAAGTTTGCGTTTCTCTACTGGCAGGAAAATCATTGTTTTTTTTCTTTGCCGTTCAAATTTACGTGGTAATTACCGTGAATGCTGGGCATTGTGCAATTAACAGTATTTCCAAGTAAAAATAAGAATCGAATTTATTGGCACGGTTGATTTCAGTGGCAAAGAAAAAATAAGTAAATTTAATTTTCTTAAGTAGCTGAGAAGCAAATAAATTTTTTTAGCTTTTTGTTCCAGCCCTAATAACAATGCTTGCTTTTAAAAGATATTGGCGTCCAAAACTTGGATCTCGCAGCACATGTAAAAAAATTTATTTCTCATTACTAGAGTGATATTTAATATCTTTTGCCATTTTGCCTTACGAAATAAGAACGACCCATTATTAATAATAATAACATTCAATCTGTTCTCCGTATTAAAAAGTTTAAACCATTCGTAATGTAACTTTTGTGAAAAATTCACTACTTAGCTGCTACGAAAATTTATATTCTTCTTCTTCTTTGTTGGCGCTGTAACCGTCTAAGCGATTTTGGCCGAGTCCAAAACAGCACGCCAGACATTTCTCCTCTGTGCTAACTGACGCCAATTGGAAATGCCAAGTGAAGCCAAGTCCTTCTCCACCTGGTCTTTCCAACGCAGAGGAGGCCTTCCTCTTCCCCTGTTACCAGCATCGCGGCCCGCGTTGAATATTTTCAGAGCAGGAGCGTTTCTGTGCTTTCGAACGACATTGCCAAGCTACCGGAGCCGCTGAATTTTAATTCGCTGTAGTATGTCTATATCGTTGTAAAGCTCATACAACTCATCGTTAAATCGTCTGAGATATTCGCTATCACCAACGCGTAAAGGTCCGTAAATCTTTCGCAGAATCTTTCTCTCGAAAACTCCAAGAGCCGCCTCATCAGATGCTTTCATTGTCCATGCCTCCGCGCCATACACCAGGACAGGCATGATTAATGACTTATAGAGTGTGAAAATTTATTGTGAATTTAAATTATTTGTTTTTGTTATTTTATGGTTTTGTAACAATTATATTCAACAATTTTTATTGAGCTTGAGGCCGTTTTTAATGAAAAACTTATTGTGGAAAAGCAACAATAATTTGAAAAAAGTGGTAGAAGTGATAGCTATTTCGGAAATCAAAACATTTCCTCATCAGACTTCTTTCAGTAGGATTCGAACCGACAATCCCACGGACTCAGCCAGTTGCCTACGCACTGTGCTAAGTCCGACTTGTAAATTATCGTTGCTTTTTTCCCACTTTTTTCATTTTGCTAAGCCAACGCAATCAAGCCCAGCTATTCCGCTACGATTTACACTTGATCATGTGGTTGTTGGTTTTGTTGGTTTTTGTTAATAATTCTATTTTTAGAATGTTTAACTTTTAGGTGTGCTCGTCCTTAAGTTATTTGTTTTTGTTATTTTATGGTCTTATAACAATTATATTCAACAATTTTTATTGAGCTCGAGGCCGTTTTTAATAAAAAACTTATTGTGGAAAAGCAACAATAATTTGAAAATAAATAATATAAAAAAAAAAACTTTTTAATATACAACGCTTTTATAAATGGACTAAAAAGTAGAAAATAATATTTCTCAGTCCCATAGAATTTGTTTTGATAACTTTTGATTTTGAAATTTTATCAACAGTCATTATAAACAATCTATGAAATTGAAAATGAAAAACGTGGAGCGCATGCAATACAAAGCATTCTATTTAATTGACAATAGTCAAACTACATAACGTAGACCTAAAATTTCTACAGCGAAAGTAGAACTTTGAAATCGATTTTAAGCGGTCGTTATTCATATACCCACATATGTACATACATACATATATTACTTTTCATATCAATTCAAGTGTATTACATGCGCCCCACCCTTTTCATTTTCAATTTCATAGATTGTTTATAATGACTTTTGCTAAAATTTCAAAATCAAAAGTTATCAAAACAAATTCTATGGGACTGAGAAATATTATTTTCTACTTTTTAGTCCATTTATAAAAGCGTTGTATATTAAAAAGTTTTTTTATATTATTTATTTTATACTTTTTAGTCCTGTCTGAATAAAATTTTGCAATAGATATTAAAATAATTCAACGATATTAATAGAAAGGTGCACACACATGCATTTACATATGTATGTACATACAAACGAGCACCAATTAATTTTATTTAAAGAAATGGCGTGTCGTCTATTTCCGCTATAGCAAACGTAGTACATAGGGCGACATCTAGATGTCATCTACCTCGCCCTATTCACTACAGATGTCGCCCTATGCACTATGCTTTTTTATAGGAACTTTTCAAAGCAAAGGTTTTATGGTGTCGGACACACAACATTGAAAGTTTCTGGACACACAACATAGCAAGTTGATAAAAGCGTGGTAATAATAAAATGGTAGAAGTGATAGCTATTTCGGAAATCACCACAATTACTCATCAGACTTCTTTCAGTAGGATTCGAACCGACGATCCCACTGACTCAGCCAGTTGCCTACGCACTGTGCTAAGTCAGACTTGTAAATTATCGTTGCTTTTTTCCCACTTTTTCATTTTGCTAAGCCAACGCAATCAAGCCCAGCTATTCCGCTACGATTTACACTTGATCATGTGGTTGTTGGTTTTGTTGGTTTTTGTTAATAATTCTATTTTTAGAATATTTAACTTTTAGGTGTGCTCGTCCTTAAGTTATTTGTTTTTGTTATTTTATGGCCTTATGGTTGGCTGAAGAGTTAGGGATGATAATGTATTTCAATAGTGAATTTTTAGCAACATGTTCATTCCAATATTCGAAACCGCCTCCTTAATTCAGATCGGCAAATAATTTCAAACTTTGAGCGGCTATAGCTTTTAAAACGGAGCTAACTTTTCAACTACGTTCTTAAGGTTTCGTTAGCGTAGTCCATTACCATCGATTTCTGTTGATCGCTTCCACGTTAGATTTCATTACCCTAAAATTGTTGCACAGTATATTCAGTAAATTAGATAAAGTTGTGTTGAAATATGTTGACAAAATTTGTTGCTGAGATATGACATACTTTTAGAATTTTTTTGACAAACGCCGAAATTGGAGTTTATATTCGTACGCCTTTGAGAAACGTGTGCGATATTTAAGCGCGTTGGTGGGATGACCAACACTCTCAGCGATTTAATATAATAAATTTTTTTTTTTAAGAAGAGCTCACGCTTTTTCTATTGAAAATAAATATCAGTTTTTAGAAAAGAGTATTTTACATTTAACCTAAAGCTCATTCATCGCAATTAACTGTAATTATAAAAAGGTTTTATATCCAGGCGGACGGACAGACATTATGAGCATTTGGTTAATACATATACACTTGTTGACACGTGCACTCGGGTATAAAAACATTGAAATAAATGATTTTATTGTATTTTCTGTTAATTCAATTAGTAACCCTGTAGTCAAATGTACTAGTTGTAAACTACCTCATAACTAGTATGAACCGCATGTCCAAATAGTCAGCCAACTATGTATCTTTTTTCCATGGAATCAACTGGTATTTTTAACATGGGGATGTCCTACGAGATGATAATTGTCAGATTTCGGTCAGAAATATTCCAGATTCATACTAGTTCAAAATAGACGGAAAAATACTAGTCCAATTATGGACCAAAACCACTACTTTGGGAGGCAAAAAATAAAATGAATTCACGAATATACAATAAAACACTTTTGATTAAGTACATTTTAATACAGAGGTGGGCAGCTTCGACAGAGAATTTTTGTAGTGTGCAAGAAATTGATGTCACTGCCCTGCAGGGCAAATTCTACCAGTTTGCGTTTCAGCCCAACTAGTTCACGTTCTATCCTTTTTCAATGTTAGCGACTGGTATTTTTAACATTGCGATGTCCTACGAGATGTCAATTGTCAGGCTATGCATCAGCATCTACTAGTAGAAATACTAGTAGCATCCTACCAGTTGATGAGATAGTCTGCCAATTCATCCCCTATGAAAAGCATTAGTATGCCTTTTTGCTCGCGGCGCTCCAACAGTCGCAATGGCCGACAGAGCAAAGCACTCGCGTGGTATGCCTGAGGTACCAGATTCAAGCCTTGGTGCAGGGAATTTTATTTTTTTTTATAATATTTCTTTTATTTATATTTTTTATTTAGGGTTATTTTTGGTATTCTTAGATTTAATAAAAAAAAATATTTTTTTTAAATATATTTTTTTATGGCACAAGTATTTCTTCCCATATATTTGTTTCTTTTTTTTTGTAATGCAACTAGATTTTTAAGTTTGTTATTTATATTTA
Source organism: Rhagoletis pomonella (assembly GCF_013731165.1). NCBI lineage: Eukaryota > Metazoa > Arthropoda > Insecta > Diptera > Tephritidae > Rhagoletis > Rhagoletis pomonella. The sequence continues at coordinate 6,342,515 of NW_023458559.1, forward strand.
AATTGAAATAAGTATTCCTACTTACATTGATCTAACTTTAGAAATCTTAACCACCTCCAAGCGGCCTCGAACCTGCGATCCCAGAACCAGAACCAGAAGTCTTCACGCGACGCCACAGCCGACATTTGTAAGAAAAGCAATTAACTGCGTTTTATTTTAGGCTTTGGGAATTTGAAGGCAGATGTCGCTGAACGCTTAAGTTCTTCGAAAATGACGAACTGGTAGGCACATACTACTTTATGAACTAGTATTTTTTCTAACTTGTTTGGGTTTTCACTGCAGGGTGTGTGCGTGCGAACAAGTCGAGCGGTTGAATGAAGCTTTCGCTGCCTTCTAAAGCAGAGCGTGTATGTACATATACGCGAATATGCCCGCCGGGCAGGCGCCGCCCAGGTCTGCTTTAATATATTACATATTTTTATTTAGCAGCATTCGATTTGCCAATAATTGGTGTTAAATTTTTTGAGTATTAATTAAAAGCAAAAATAATTACATAAATATTTTGAACTTTCAAACATAAATTTAAATGCATTTTTCATTAAGTGTTATTAAAAGTAAAAGGTTTCGGGTTCAATAGATATTATATCGAGCCCTCACGTAATAAGGTAAGCGACATTTTTCTCAACATTTTTTTTTTTGCTGCAGAAATGTACCTAGATGCTCTAGAAATATTTCTGCATCAAATAGAAAATTTTGAAAAAAATGTCGCTTACGTTATTTTGGCGGTTAGGGCTCGATATTTTTATCTTTTTTAATAATATTGAATATGCAAAAGAAAACATTTTAGTTAAAAATAAAATGAATACTTTAGTTAATTTTTGAGTGAACTAAAATAAAAATTAAAGTTTTCATTAAAATAAATTAAATTCATTAACTTTGCATATTTCAGGCTTTTCTTTTTAAAATTTTGTAAAAGTAATAATTAATGTTTAAGATTTGGATAAGAAAAAAATAAATTAATAATTCAAGCAGTTATCAAATATTCTTAATTTTTGTCTATAGTTTGGCTTGTTGATTGATAATAGAAATTAGTCACATAATTATATTAATCGTGTCATTGAAAGAAGTCAAAAATAATTGAAAATGATCAAAAATATCAAAATAATAATGTAATTAAAGTTAAATGAGTTAATTAAAATTTTTTTTAAAGTAATTAATTATCAATCATTAAAAAGGAAGTAATATCGGGATTTCATCATTAAACGGTTTTCCAACAAAATATGATTTAATTAATAATCATTATTTAGAAGGTCTGGTATAATTGAATACGTACTCGCTTTAATGGTTTATAATATACCCAAATAAAAATTATAATATTTTGTGTACTTTATTGTATTATATTACATTTACATTGAGCCCTAATACGTCATTTTGGCGAGCAATCCGAAATGGAGGCCAAATCACGCATTTCTCCATACGAATTCGCATTTAAACAAAATCACGAAGCAAATGCCTTTCAATTGCCGTACAATTTTATTGAACTCAGAAACAAAAGTTCCACAAAAGCTTTTGTTTGTCTTTGACATTTGGAATTTTTCAAATTCAAAACAAACACAAAGAATTGAATAAATCTTTGAAATTTGTGTATAAAAATTGTTAATTTATACTTTACACATTTTTAGTTTAAACAACGACTAATTGCCTTTTTGTGTCCAAAATGGGTTAAATTTATAATAAATGTAGTGTTTGTTTACATTCATTTTGTTTTTGTCTTCCCTTTTCAATTGATGAGAAGTCAAAGCAAATGCGGATCAAGCGGTGTAAACACCTTCAAATGACTGATTTCAAAGCTCGCATTTGGGGCCAAAGAAAATGTAATATTAAACTGTCGAAGTCAAATTGTCAATTGTTTTGTACTTGGTACAAGTCTGGTCATTTTCGAACTAGTTCGGTTTCAGTCAGGAAATTCTAGTTGTAAACTAGTATTTTTCCCGACTAGTTTGGGGTTTCACTGCAGGAAGTTTGCCCCTATTGTGGACATTAAATAAAAGACGAATTTTGATGGATCGAAAACTCATAGTGTAATGATTTTTCCAAAAATAAATCTCGCAACTACAAATATGAGTACTGTACTTACCTCTTGTATATTTCAACTCGAATTTCATAGGTAAGTTAATTGATGGCAAAACATATTCGTAACGTATTAGTATGACGTTGCCTCTAGATGTTATAGGCTCGAGTTCCTTTTGATTGCCACAAAGACGCTTTAAGAGGTTGCTATCATCGGAAGCTCCGTCAAAAACCTTTCAGGAAATTGCAACGATAGTTACTGACTAATATTTTGTGGGAAAAACAATATTAACTAATTGTACTACTAACTTCGACTTTTTGTAAGAAACAACTTTCAGACCTTAGCAGATGAAAGTCTGTGAATTCCAACTTAATTTTAGTGTCGATTGGTTGACGTATTAAATACGAGCATACACGTCCATTGATGTAGCCTGCAATGGTCCCTGATGGTTCCGTGAAGACGCCGCCACAGTTGGGTGCACTCGGCACAACTTCATAATGCAATTGAAAAGAGCTGTCTATTCCGAAAGAATCTGTATGAAGTTGTAAGTGGATGGTGTTTGACGAAGAGTGTATTGGCTCGATGAGTGAAGGTTCACACACGGATCTTAATAAGAGATCGGAATCATAGACCTGCAACCGGAACCAACGTTACATATGATGATTTTATAAATACGAGTAAAATAGTTCCTGGTTATACATGCATGCGCCGTCTAAGATGCACAGCTCTTGGTGCTTATAACTGCATATATCTTTGACTCATAAAATAAAAAAATCCCTTAGCTGGACCAAAGACTATATGATAATTTAACTGAAATTAGTTATATATTTATTTTAGTAAAAAATAAGGATCTATCCTTCAAATTTAATTAAATAAAAAATAAGAAATCCGTTTTACTCAAAGAAAACGAATAACAAAAAAACATGTAAGGGAATAAAAATTAGTCCTGATATTAGTCCAGTCAAATTAGATTAAAAAATCGGCCCTATTATGGTCGACCTACGGCCTTTGATAATTTCAGCTCTATATTAATTTTTGTAAACTTATGCGGCCCTATTATGGTTGCCGACTTCGACGTTGATGTAATTTTTTCAACAAAAAATAGCCCTCATTAGTCCAACTTCAGCTACGCTAGCCACAGTATTTCTGCGAGGAACACCTTTCCCGTAAAATACTGTGGTCAGTGTAACTGGAGTTGGACTTACGATGGCTATCTTTTGATGAAAAAATTACATCGACGTCGAAGTCGGAAACCACAATAGGGCCGCATAAGTTTACAAAAATTAATATAGAGCTGAAATTATCAAAGGCCGTAGGAAACAATTGCAAATAAAACTTTAAAAGTTCCCATTGATCGGGCATATGTTAGATAAATTATTTAAGGTCAAAGGTCAACATTATTAGGTTTTTGCATTTTTCTCTTAAATTGCAAGTTGTATTGAAAAAATAGATAAGCAAGAGTTCCTAAAAGAGGTGCTATATGATCGACAAATTTTGTATGTACATGCATCTATTTTTTCGATAAAAATTACCATTTACGAGAAGACCGCAAACTTTTTTAACCCTAGAACACACACCCAGAAAATACCACGTAAACACACACCCGGGATACGTTTGTACCCGGGACCTTATTTTTCGGTTTTTTTAATGCTTATTCAACCGATTTCTATGATTTTTTTTTTGAAATGTATATTTTAATATATAACAAGTATTTTGTCTTTTGTTTCATTCGAATATTCCTACTGGTTCCAGCGATATGGGCAAATAAAGTCAGGACATGCAACAGTGGATTTTTGTTTTTGTTGTTGTCCTGATAAATGCAAAACAAAATAATATAATTTATAATAATATACTTGTAGAGTAACAACGAATACACATTTTGGTTTTTATTTCATTGAAATATTCTACCTGGTTCAAAAGATATGTGCAAAAAGGTCGCGCAAGGTATGGGTACGTAGGTAGCAAATACACTGGTATAACTGGTTTTTGTATTTTATATGCAGCTGCAAGGGTTGTTTTCACACGAGGTGTTGTTATAAATGCTGCCTGTTGATATTTTCATTATTGTTTTGGTGCTCAAAAGTGTAAGAAGTGAAAATATAAGTGAAAATAAATATAACTGAAACTATAAATAACTGGATACGAAATGACTTCAAGAAGAAACGAATATTTATCAAGTGCAGCATATAGAAGGTAAAAAATGTAAAATAAGCAACAATGTAAACATATACTAATTTTTTTATTATGCAGGCTAACTGAGGAACAGCGAGAATCATATATACAATCTTTATTTGATGAAATTTGTGACGATGACGCTCCCTATGACTTTGACTCAGAAGATGAAGAAGAAATTCAAATCAATGACATTGAAATTGCTGATGACGATGCTGAAGTTTCGCAAAGTGCCGCAGAAGTATTACCTGATTATGCGGACTATGAGGATGATGAAGAAGACGATGAAGAAGAAGAAGTAGAAGAAAATAATGAATTACCTGCTAGTGCCGAAAAATTTGTTGCACGTGATGGTACTGAGTGGATGAAAGAACCAAATGTAAGTCGTCAGGTACTCAGACAAAATATTATAAGAGAACGTTCTGGACCAGCTAGATGCACTGAAATGTTGTCAATAGAGCAAACATTCAAATGTTTCATGAACGTTGAAATGGCTGATATAATTATGCGCCACACAAATAAGTTAGCAAAAGAAACTTACAATGCTTACAACAATGCGCATCCAAACACAACTCCTAAGTCATGGACGCCTGTGTCAATAACAGAGCTGTATGCATTTTTTGGCATACTTATTATGACTGGTGCGAACCATAGCAATGGAGAACCTGTTCGAGATTTATGGAGCGTCAAAAACTATCCTTTATATCGCGCCACAATGGGAGTCAACCGTTTCTGTTCGATATTGCGGTTCCTAAGATTTGACGATAAAAACACTCGTGCAACACGCTTACTAACTGATAAAGCAGCACCGATCAGTGAGTTGTGGACGATGATGAACAATAATTGCACATTACAAGCCCAGCTCATGCTTGATGATTGATGAACAATTATTTCCTTACCGTGGACGCACACGGTTTACGCAGTACATACCGTCAAAACCTGCTAAATATGGTATCAAGGTTTGGTGGATTTGCGATGCCACAAATGCATATCCACTGCATGGACAAATATATACTGGCCAAGCAGAAACTGGTAGGGAAACGAACCAAGGCGAACGAGTGGTGAAGGATTTGTCTGCCAAATACCAAGGAAGTGGCCGAAACATTACAATGGACAATTTGTTTACGACCTTGCCAGTTGCAGAACTGCTTCTCACCTGGAAACTCACGATCCGTGGAACTTTGCGCAAAAACAAATCATATATTCCTCAAGAAATGAAGCAGAACAAAAACAGGACAATTGGTTCAATGACATTTGGCTTCAAAAATAATGTGACAATGTGCTCTTATGTTCCCAAAAAAAATAAAGCAGTAATTTTGCTTTCGAACATGCATAATGATGCTGAAATAGCTGACAGTGGGAAACCTGAAATAATTGAATATTATAATCGTACCAAATGTGGTGTTGATCGAATGGACCAAATGTTTGCGGAATATCCAACACAAAGACAAACAAAACGATGGCCACTAGCGATGTTCTTCAACATGTTGGACATTACAGCTCTTGCAGCCTACATTGTCTACGATTTGAATAACCCTATGTTGCCTTGGAGAACAAACAACAAGCGTAAGCAGATCCTGCGCAGCTTGGCTGAGGCATTGTGTATGCCCATTATTGAAGCCAGAGCCATAAATCGTCAAGTGACGCGAAATCTTTCGACTAAAATTGCTATTGAAGCATATTTCAACCGACCGGTGGAATCAATGGTGTCAACAGCAGCATCAACATCTGCCGCAGCGCGCACGCCAAAACCTGTGTCCGGATCTTGCTATTTATGTTACGCACAAGAGGAAAAACGCCGTAGAAAAACCAGAAAGCTGTGCGACAAATGTAAGAAGCCAATGTGTCTTGAACATTCGGTCACATCAACAAATTGCTCTATTTGCCATGATTTTCCTTAGATATAAGATGCATTTTTATAATTTTTATAATAAAAGTCAATAATATAATGTGTGAAATGAATATTTTTAATTTTTCAAATAAAAAAATAATATGAAAAATGTTTTTTTTTATTATTATGAGGATTTTTACTATTGGGGTACAAACGTATCCCGGGTGTGTGTTTACGTATATAATGTGTTTGGAAGGCTGTAGCTCCTGAACCAATGGTCCGATCTGAATCAAATGAATTTGAACTCAAAACTAAATAATCTTCCTAGATCCGAAGTTAGCGGTATAGAGGTATAGCGGTTCAAAAGTTACAACACTTCAAAGTTGAAAGTGGATACATTTGTACCCGGGTGTGTGTTCTAGGGTTAAGCACACGGGGAATCATAGGGGGCATATAGCACTTCACATGTAATGATTAGGGAAGACAAAAATATGCAAATGCATATGGGTGTTTCCATCGGAAGAACCACCACGACAAAAAAAAAATTTATATCTAACGTATTTACGGGCCGATTTGTCTGCTTTTTAAAATATATACTGGCTATATAAGTAGAATCATGTTTGCGTAAAATGGTATTCCTAGGTGGCGCCAAGGTTGAGATATTTCGAAAAACCGTATTTATGGTCCGATTTGGTTCGACCGTATGTAGTTGAAACATAATAAGTCATAGATTTCCAACAAATTCACCCTGAGTTGACGCTGAAGTCAAAATATAATGTATATTCTACAAAAAAACCTTTTTTTATTTGCGTTAAAAATTCATTTAAAAGCAATATTAACAAAAATATTTTGGCGGTTAGGGCTCGATATGTATGGGCAAAAACTTTTTATGCGATAATCGAAAAAATTTTCGTTATATATGTAGGTACATCTTTGGGGCATATATCAAGCATATTTTTAACATTTTGGAGTCATTTTAATGATCATATAATTAAGTTTTTTGTGCATATTTTTGTCTTCCCTAGTAATGATGATCCTAAGACCTGTGCCAATTTTGATCTCAATGCGAATATGTGTAAAATGAAATTTCTATTTTTACCGGGCAACAAGTACACACACACACTAGAATGTGTATGTGGTGCGATAAATTCAGTTTGTATGGGAGATGCCACGCCCCCTTTTTCAATAACTCCCATTTTTTCCATGAGTTTGGCGTTGATATTATATATCTCTGTACTAAGTTGCAGCACTCTACGATGAATATTTACTTCCAGATATATGTTGTGTGACAACTTCAGTTTGTATGGGAGGTGCCACGCCCCCTTGATATATCGAAATTGCTTTTCATCTTCAATCATCCTTGGATAGTCTGGAGTCGATGTCCAAAATTTCAAAAATATCGGTACAGCTGTTCTCGAGTTTTTCGAACAGAAAAAACAAAAAAAAAAACGACTTTCAAAATGTATATGTGTACAGATAACAAACGACAGACATTTTTTAATTAAATGTATCCTATAGAAAAATGTTTATGAATGATTGTTTAAATAATTTCAGGCATTTGAAATTAACCCTCTCAGACGCGATGCCCCTTATAAGGGACTGCAATATTTGCATAGTTTAGCTTCACTTTATTAAACCCCTGTTTAAAAATATTGACACCGGGCACCATTTTCAAATCAAAAGGTTTATTAGATTTAGATAAGTGTCCACTGAAGTAATTTTCTGGCTAAATCGGCAGTGTGCAGGTGGATTTCGTGAGGGACTGTTAATAATAAAAAATTTGTGCTAATAAAGTGTTCCATAAAAGTAGATTTCGTGATTTTTCTGAAAAAGTTTGTAAGTATTCCTGGTACACAAAAAGTGAACTGAAACCGCCAGCTGCGTCTCCGTGAGCAAAAAGGCGCTGTCCCTTAAACGGGACAAGATTACTCAACGGAGACTTTTTTCACTTTGTAAACGTCGCTATAAGATTTTTGCGCGTCTGGTTTCGTTTTTTCAGAAATGGCTTCACGACGTCAACTTAATGAAGAGGAAATTATGGAAGCTTTGGAAAGAGATTCCGAATTAGAAGAAGATTATGAAAATGATGTAGAGAATGCGGTTGAGTGTGTGGTTGAAAAGATACGCCCTGCAGAGTCGATAGTTATAGCCCGTAATGACACAGGAGTCGAAAACGCGTAAGAATTTGAGGACGATATTGAAGATATCGAAGATTTTGAAGAATTGGAGCTGCCGGAAATTTCTGAGGAAGCGATTGCTGGTGTGGTGGTGGTGCTTCCGAATGGCTTAATTCTAGCGATATTTTGCGAGAAAATGCAATTTCTCTTTGTTGAAGCCAAAAGCCTTCAATAGTTGGGAACCACTGGTAAGTGTTCTGCACCGCTGTTCGCTGCAAAGCTACACCGCTGCGGGAGAATTACCGGTGGGCTTCTCTCGAAGTTCAAGATTATTTAATGCGATGTTCGGTTTGAACTGCGGTTCTTTTTGATGACAGCAGCCAGACCGACAGCAGCATTGAGTCAGCGATCACTAGTTAAGGTAATATCAACAATACATATCTTGTAAACATCCATTCCTTTTATACTACTTTGCTTATGTACATCGTATTTGAATAAGGCATATAACTTCGTATATGCGCTTGCTGTAAACCATTTTACATATATACCTGTTCTAATACAAGTGTTTATATTTCTTTTTTTCCTTGTGTTACATTGTCGTGAGTTCGCACCTGCGTTCGTTGGTTTTGCTTCTCAGCAAAACATTTTGGTCCTCCTGAGCCGTCGAACTCCCACGATGCATAACAGCGGAAGTACATACATCAATACCTAACTCTAACCCGAATTTCAGCAGAGAAGGAAGAAAAAACCCAGCAAATCATTTTAAAAACAAAAGCCCGATCGAGGAGTAAAAGTCCGAGGAAACCACGAACAAGTCAACTCAGCTATATTAAACGAAATACATACAGACATATAGGTGCGTGTGAAAAAATTCATAAATTGTTGAGCTCTGCAAAAAAGAATAAAAAGCGATAGAGGTAGAAATAAAAGATAAAGCGAAAGTGTTTTTTCTTCAATAAATTTTCGGAAAAAATAAAGTTTTACAGGAAAAGTGCAAATATATAAGCAAAATACATAAAACAAAAAGTGCGAAAATACATAAACAAGCATATATTTACTTATGTACATATGGATAGTCGAAGCAGTGAAAGAAAATAAAAACCAAAAGAAAAATAATACATTCAGTCGTGTCTCTATATAGCGAACGCCCGCTATAGTGAACACCTCGATATAGTGAACACCGAAATATTTACACAGAGTATTCTAAATAGTGAACAATCGAAAGCCTCTAAATAGTGAACAAAATTTTAAAAGCAACGGCAAGCATAAATTGACAAAAAAATACCAAATTTAACCGAAAATGGAAGCGGTTATTCCCTAAAATTTATCACTTTATGTTTTTTACTAGAAAAGCTGCTACTATTTGATGCTAATGTTTATTTGGTTCTTGTCGAGTTCCAACTGCTTGTGAGTGAATGTGCGCTGTTTTACGTGTTTTATTTTTATTTTTTGTGTGCTAATAAAATTAGCATTTAAATAATTTTTAAGTGTTATCATGTCTGCGAGGAAATTCTTTTCGTTGAAGCAAAAAGAATGAAATTGTTGAAAAAATCGGAAATTTATCATGTAACTGCAGACATCTTCATATAATGGTTTCACCATTGCTTCGTCCCTCACGTTCATGAGTAAGACATTTAAAATTCCTAACAGTTTTACCGAGTATTTTTTCGTTTTTAATTGATATTAGGTTCAAAATTATTTGCTACAAAAGGGTTTACCAACCAAAGCTATCCTATTGCTTGATAACGCCCCTAGCCATCCGCCAGAAGATGAACTTAAAACTGCTGATGGCTCAATATTCGTGGTTTATATGCCCCCAAATTTAACGCCTTTTATTCAGCCTATGGATCAAAATGTGACTCGCTTAACTAAGCTATACTACAAAAAACATCTGCTGTTATTAGCTGTAGGAAAAGATGACATCACACAATTTTTAAAAACTTTAACTTTTAAAGATGCTGTATCATTTTTAATGCTTGCTTGGAATCAGCTGAAGGCAAGTGTAACAGCGAAATGTTGGAAGCCTTTATTAGAATGTTTCAATGACACAGAGCCAAATGAAAGCGAGGATACAGACGATGATGTTCCTCTGAGCTTACTTCGCCAAAAAATACTGCAGGAAAAATATAAAGAAATCGATGATATACAGGGTCTGCTGCAAGTTGTAATACCGAAAGTAATTTTATTGACCCTATTGACATTTACCTGCCCATTTCGTTTTTATGTACTTTAATTATTTTAGGAAACCTACACTGAAAATGCTATCTAAAATTGGATTACAATCGAAGACGACGAACCAATTGATTTAGAGAAAGATTCCGAGGATACTGCAGAAGCTGGTGATGATGACCAAGGCGAAGGACAGATCGGAAATCCTATAAAAGCCACTGAAGCTATTAAAAACTGACTACGCTGGCATAATAGTATTGAGAACTCTACGTGAAAAAGCGATCCAAAAGTCAATTTCCTCATGCATAAAGCAAACATCTATTCCCGAATTCTTTCAATAAACATTCCACATTATATCCATTTATATTTTCCTAAGTATACATTTATTCCAAAGATCTTTTGTACTTACATACACTACACTACACTACTTTCAAACACTACAGAAAGGACACCGTATGCCTTCTTCGTAAAATATTT